>NC_067248.2:62347500-62972500 GCF_019359855.2 Lolium perenne | reverse complement strand
AGATTCAATTTACTCTTCTATTGACAACTCTAGTATCACCGTTGTGGTTCATGTTCGTAGGTAGATTAGATCTTACTCGAAAACCCTAAACCACGTAAAATATGCAAACCAAATTAGAGACGTCTAACTTGTTTTTGCAGGGTTTGGTGATGTGATATGGCCATAATGTGATGATGAATATGTATGAGATGATCATTATTGTATTGTGGCAACCGGCAGGAGCCTTATGGTTGTCTTTAAATTTCATGTTGAGTAGTATTTCAAAATAGTTGTAATAGTTGCTACATGAGGTGAACAACCATGAAGGCGGCGCCATGGACCTTGACGCTACGCCGACGATGATGGAGATCATGCCCGTTGATGATGGAGATCATGTCCGTGCTTTGGAGATGAAGATCGAAGGCGCAAAGATTAAAGGGCCATATCATATCACATATGAATTGCAGGTGATGTTAATCCTTTATGCATCTTATTTTGCTTAGATCGCGACGGTAGCATTATAAGATGATCCCTCACATTAATATCAAGATAATAAAGTGTTCTCCCCTCGTATGCACCGTTGCACAGTTCGTCGTTTCGAAGCATCTCGTGATGATCGGATGTGATAGACTCAACATTCACATACAACGGGTGTAAGCCATGTTGCACACGCGGAATACTAGGGTTTGCTTGACGAGCCTAGCATGTACAGACATGGCCTCGGAACAACGGAAACCGAAAGGTTGAACACGAGTCATATGGATGATATGATCAACATGTTGATGTTCACCATTGAAGCTACATCATCTCACGTGATGATCGGTTTTGGTGTAGTGGATTTGGATCGTGTACCACTTAACAACTATGAGGGATGTTGTATTAAGTGGGAGTTCATTAGTAATTAGATTAAAACATGAACTAATTATCATGAACATAGTCTGAGTAGTATTTTGAATTAATTTTGTAGTATTGGCATCCGTTTTTCTACCATGCGCTAGTCTTGTTATTGAGATAGAAATACTGTTAAAATCTGACAAGAAACTTTACGGATTGGTACCGTATTGTTAAAGAATCAAGAAATGATTAAGTCCTATTGCAAACTTTTAGTAAACCTCACATTGTTGATTTAGAGAGCTATGGTTTCAATTAGTACCTAAAGTTATCTTGTCTCCGTGAAACTTGAAGTTCAAATCTGTTTGAAAAGTAAGGAGCTGAAAATTTAGTTTTCAGAAATAATCAAGGTATGAGATATATATGATATCTAAGACCTTATTGCAAGATGACAGAATATAATTTGGTGAGACTACATAAACTCATAAGTTTTATGGGAATGTACGAAGGTTGAAGACGCAAGGCGTCCCAATCCTCCAACTATTGGGGCACTAATAATATTCGCATATCCATGAAGTTATCATCCTTAGTATGCACCGTTGCTAAGACTCGTCGTTTCGAAGCATCACGTGATGATCGGGTGTGATAGATTCTACGTGTGCATACAACGGGTGCAAGCCAGATTTGCACATGCGAATACCAAGGTTAAAACTTTACGAGCCTAGCATGTACAGACATGGTCTCGGAAAGTCGTCATGATATAATGGATAAAATTATGAGTGAAATTGTTCATCATATTACTAACAGTGAAATCTGAAACACTTGTCATATGATGATCAACTTAAAGTTAAAAACCTCAAGGTTATTGGTATTTGACCAACAAACCTAGAAGTTAATAATGTTAAAGTGTTTTTCTGAATAATGAGGAAAGATAAAAGAGAAACTGCAAAAGATATTTTGGCAAAAAGAAAAGAAAAGACTAGAAAGTCTAGCTCAGGTGTATATAAATGATATACATGTTATGGTTGTATTCCTAGTTAAGTCACACTATGAAATTCTTGGGTATTAGTACTATATTGGTTGGTATGAAGTGTCATACAAAAACAACGCAATACAAGAATACTATGGCCTAAGTGACTGATAAGGAATATGGTAATAATGCACGTCTGGAACATAATAAAGTGTTATTATGTTTGTCGTTGGCATTCTACCTAACCCTTAGAATTTATAATAAAGAGCTTAATAAATTGTTATTTTGCTCTGGTCAAATAAAAACAATGAGTTGTTCAAATTATGACATTACTCCATGTACGATGGATAAGTTATTATAAATCTTAATGGTGAAACACACACACATAATACTGACGCTAAAATGCCATAAGGCAAATGATTTGAATTCCACTTATTTGTGGAACCGCCATTTTGGTCATGTTAGAAAGGAACGCATGAAGGAACTCCATGAAAATGGATTTTTGGAGTCATTTGATTTTTGAATCATTTGGCGCTTGCAAATCTTTTCTAAAGAGAATGATTAAAATACCGTTCATAGGCCAAAAAGTTGAACGGGCAACTAACTTAGTGGAAAAATACATGATGATGTATGTGGTTCACTGGGCATAGTTGTGTGCGGGAGATTCTTCTACTTCATGAAAACTTTCAACAATGAATTGAGTATATATATGTGGATATATTCAATAAGGAAGAAGTTTGAAACATTTGAATGGATTCAAATAAATTTCAGTATGAAGTAGAAATCATCGTAATAGAAATCAAATATCTATGATTGGATCATGGTGGAAATATTTGAATTACGTGTTTTAGCGAACATCTAAGAGAGTTATGAAATTGTTCTACAACTTACGTTTCTTGGAGTATCATAGTGATGATGAAGTATCCAAGAGATATATCCAAACTTTGTTGGATCAATGATGAGATAAAATATTGATGCCATTATATTTTTGTGGATTATGCTTTAGTGACTATCGCTTTTACACTGAATAGAGCATCATCATGATCCGTTGAAATGACACCATACAAGTTATGGCATGGGTATAAACCCTAATAGTCAACCAAAATCGGATGAATGTCTTTGTTGGTTATCCCAGAGATTTAATTGGGAATTCTTCCCACGAGACAAAGACAAAAGTGTTTGTCAATGTTTCTTATTTCCGAGAAATTGTTTCGAGTGAAGTATTTGAGTGGGAGGACAATATAATTTGATAAGGTTTATGAACCTGAGCATAATGATCAGAGTAGCGCAGCATCGGAATTGGTTTCGGAAGCGGCCACGACGATCATGGCTCCCATGACTATAAAGTGGTTTAGCCATGGAGATCGAAGTACATATTGAACCTTGTAGGTATGGTTTACTTTGTGATCAAATAAATGATTTGTGGACAAAGGATTGATTTTGAACAATGATAAACCAACTACAAACAAAGAAGTTATGATGGGCCCTGACTTCGTTAAAATGGCTATACGTCATGAAATCCAAGATAGATGAATACTTTTTGAAAGTAAATGGATCTATGAAATTGATGGACTTGGATGAAATATCCTTGAAGAAGTTCAACTTGTCGAAAAGTTGTTTACGACAAAGTTAAAAGAGTTGACTACGATAAGATTAGATCTTCCGTAGCAATGCTTATAGTCTATGTGGATTATTCTAGTAATCACTACATATTTCTTTTATGAGATATGCTAGTAGGATGGCAAAATACATTACTTATCAGAAGTATGTATTAAAGGTGTGTACAAAATACAACCAAGAGTTTTGCTAGTCCGTGGAATACTAGATAGATATACGAACTTCAATTGGATGAAGTAAGTATCGCGGAGTTGGAATCTTCACCGGATAAAATAATCAAAGATTTTTTGATTTCATCAGAGACGATGAAGAGGCTTGCATTTGCAAGAAATTAAGTGGGAGCGCTGAGACATATTTATAATACTTTATGTAGATGACATATAGTTGGTTATAAATGATGTAATTATATACTTTATTAAAAGATTTCATTGAGAATTAACTTCAATGAAAGGATATGGACTGAAACATATTTAGTGTTAAGATCTATGAAGATAGATTGGAATACATAATAAGTTTAAGTCAAAGTACATAGAAATAATTAAGAAGGTGTTCTTTTCATGTGAAGGTTTAACAAGACTTGAGTGTATTTGACACTCGATGAGTAAAAACACATGAGTGATTTTAGATCATGAAGAATATGTACAGAATCAGATGTCCTGTGCTCTAAAGAGTTAGGAGCATATACCAGAATAATTCATGTGATGATTATTGGACAAACAGTAGGAATATCCTTGAGTACTTTAGAAGATCCAAGGATATTTTTTTTATATGGTGTAATGACAAACAAATCGATGTAATGTGTTGCACCGATATTAGTTTGATCACATATAAAATAAATTTCAATCTCAATAGGATAAGTGTTGTTTAAAAAGGTAGCACAATGAAATAGAAGTTGTCTATGCTAGATTTAGAAGAGTTCTAAATATTGTGACGGATTCTACGAAAGAAGGCAGAGTATGTCATTGTTTTGACAATGACAAAGGATGTTAAGTCAAAAGGTTCTTTGAGAACTTGGTGTAGTTCCTATAGTGTCAAAACTTTGAAGCTATATTGTGTATGACAATATTAGTGACATATTTCAGACCGCGGAATTAAGGTTCCACCAGAAGACCAAACATATTTAATGTCGACTCATTTGGAAATGAGTGATGCGTTGAGACGCAAATGAATTACAAAATACATACGTTTCTGAGCATGTCAGATCCGTTGACTAAAACCTCTCCCGTGAGCAAAACATGATAAAGCACCGGAAGGCCAAGGTGTTATATCTTTACAGATGTAAACTAGATTATTGACTCTAGTGCAAGTGGGAGACCGAAGGAGATATGCCCTAGAGGCAATAATAAAGTGGTTATTATTTATATCTCTATGTTTATGATAAATGCTTATATGTCATGCTATAATTGTATTAACCGAAACATTAGTACATGTGTGATATATAGACAAACAAAGAGTCCCTAGTATGCCTCTTAACTAGCTTGTTGATTAATGGATGATTAGTTTCATAATCATGAACATTGGATGTTATTAATAACAAGGTTATATCATTGTATGAATGATGTAATGGACACACCCAATTAAGCATAGCATAAGATCTCGTCATTAAGTTATTTGCTATAAGCTTTTGATACATAGTTACCTAGTCCTTATGACCATGAGATCATGTAAATCACTTATACCGGAAAGGTACTTTGATTACACCAAACGCCACTGCGTAAATGGGTGGTTATAAAGGTGGGATTAAGTATCCGGAAAGTATGAGTTGAGGCATATGGATCAACAGTGGGATTTGTCCATCCCGATGACGGATAGATATACTCTGGGCCCTCTCGGTGGAATGTCGTCTAATGTCTTGCAAGCATATGAATAAGTTCATAAGAGACCACATACCACGGTACGAGTAAAGAGTACTTGTCAGGAGACGAGGTTGAACAAGGTATAGAGTGATACCGAAGATCAAACCTCGGACAAGTAAAATATCGCGTGACAAAGGGAATTGGTATCGTATGTGAATGGTTCATTCGATCACTAAAGTCATCGTTGAATATGTGGGAGCTATTATGGATCTCCAGATCCCGCTATTAGTTATTGGTCGGAGTGAGTACTCAACCATGTCCGCATAGTTCACGAACCGTAGGGTGACACACTTAAAGTTGGATGTTGAAATGGTAGTACTTGAATATGGAATGGAGTTCGAATATTTGTTCGGAGTCCCGGATAAGATCCCGGACATCACGAGGAGTTCCGGAATGGTCCAGAGAATAAGATTCATATATAGGATGTCATTTTATGTGAATTAAAATGTCGCGGAAGGTTCTATGGAAGGTTCTAGAAGGTTCTAGAAAAGTCCGGAAGAAACCACCAAGGAAGGTGGAGTCCACATGGGACTCCACCTCCATGGCCGGCCAACCCTAGTGGGGGAGGAGTCCCAAGTGGACTCCCCCTTAGGGGGCCGGCCACCCCCCCATATGGGAGGTGGAACTCCCACCTCTAGTGGGAGTCCTAGCTTGGCTAGGTTTCCCCTCCATATGGAAGGTTTTTGGTTCGGGTCTTATTCGAAGACTTGGATACCAACACTTGGGGTTCCACCTATATAATGAGGGGCATAGGGGAGGGGGCCGGCCACCACAACAAAGCCACAAGCTGGCCGCACCCCATAGAGGCCGGCCACCCCTCTCCCCAAACCCTAGCCGCCCCACTCCTCCTTCTTCCCCGCACGCTTAGCGAAGCTCCGCCGGGATTCTCCACCGCCACCGACACCACGCCGTCGTGCTGTCGGATTCAAGAGGAGCTACTACTTCCGCTGCCCGCTGGAACGGGGAAGTGGACGTCGTCTTCATCAACAACCGAACGTGTGATCGAGTACGGAGGTGCTGCCCGTTCGTGGCGCCGGAAGCGATCGTGATCAAGATCTTCTACGCGCTTTTGCAAGCGGCAAGTGAACGTCTACCGCAGCAACAAGAGCCTCATCTTGTAGGCTTTGGAATCTCTTCAAGGGTGAGACTCGATACCCCCTCGTTGCTACCGTCTTCTAGATTGCATCTTGGCTTGGATTGCGTGTTCGCGGTAGGAATTTTTTTTTGTTTTCTATGCAACGTTATCCTACAGTAGTAACGCAGTAAAACAGTAAACAAGCAGCGATAGCAGTATTTAGGAACAAGGCCTAGGGATTAGACTTTCACTAGTGGACACTCTCAACATTGATCACATAACAGAATAGATAAATGCATACTCTACACTCTTGTTGGATGATGAACACATTGCGTAGGATTACACGAACCCTCAATGCCGGAGTTAACAAGCTCCACAATTCAATGTTCATATTTAAATAACCTTAGAGTGCATGAAAGATCAATTCGACTAAACCAAGTACTAACATAGCATGCACACTGTCACCTTCATGCTATGTAGGAGGAATAATACACATCAATACCATCATAGCAATAGTTAACTTCATAATCTACAAGAGATCATAATCATAGCATACGCCAAGTACTAACACGGATGCACACACTGTCACCATTACACCGTGCAGGAGGAATAAAACTACTTTAATAACATTGCTAGAGTAGCACATAGATAAATTGTGATACAAAACACATTGCAATCATAAAGAGATATAAATAAGCACTTCACTACGCCATTCATAACAGTGAGTAAGTATTCTGTGAAATATAGCCTAAGAGACCCACACGGTGCACACACTGTCACCTTTACACACGTGGGACAAGGAGTCTCCGGAGATCACATAAGTAAAACTCACTTGACTAGCCCAATGACATCTAGATTACAAGCATCATCATATGAATCTCAATCATGTAAGGCAGCTCATGAGATTATTGTATTGAAGTACATAGGAGAGAGATGAACCACATAGCTACCGGTACAGCCCCGAGCCTCGATGGAGAACTACTCCCTCCTCATGGGAGCAGCAGCGGTGATGAAGATGGCGGTGGAGATGGCAGCGGTGTCGATGGAGAAAAGCCTTCCGGGGGCACTTCCCCGCTCCGGCAGGGTGCCGGAACAGAGACTCCTGTCCCCCAGATCTTGGCTTCGCGATGGCGGCGGCTCTGGAAGGTTTTCCGTATCGTGGTTTTTTGCATCAGGGGTTTCGCGACGGAGGATTTAAGTAGGCGGAAGGGCAGAGTCGGAGGGCTGACGAGGGGCCCACACCATAGGGCGGCACGGGCCCCCCTTGGCCGCGCCGCCTTGTGGTGTCGCCACCTCGTGGCCCCACTTCGTATGCTCTTCGGTCTTCTGGAAGGTTCGTGGCAAAATAGGCCCCTGGGTCTTGATTTCGTCCAATTCCGAGAATATTTCGTTACTAGGATTTCTGAAACCAAAAACAGCAGAAAACAGCAACTGGCACTTCGGCATCTTGTTAATAGGTTAGTTCCAGAAAATGCACGAATATGACATAAAGTGTGCATAAAACATGTAGGTATCATCAATAATATGGCATAGAACATAAGAAATTATCGATACGTCGGCGTATCAATATCCCCACCAGGACTCAATTGTGTTACATTGCAAGTTCATATGAGCGCAATTGCCTTTTGGCAATCGCAACCACATGGATTACGCAATCTAGCTCAATCTTTTGGAGCTTGACATTGTAGTCTATATCTTGAGAATCTAGCGACTTTACCTTTGTGGTAACTGTTGCAAATTTTCATTCGGACATACTGAGTCTGAAATATCTTTACACATAACCTAAGTTGAATCTCAAGCAGCAATGATGGTTGGTGTTTCTCAAGGATTCATGACATAGGTCTTTTTTTAAATCCGACAGGATTGATGTAGTGGTTAACACAATTAGTTGGAAGGTCTAGTGCCATAATCTCTTGAAACAACAAGAATAATCACTCTCCATAAGGATCTTGTGCGACTTATTCTAGGAGTTGCCCTTGTGATGTCTTTTCAATTCCAAAGTCTGACCTTCACTTGATGACCTATTGAAGGCTATTCCGAAGCCTGATATTGGTGTCTAGAACATCAAGGAGAACATTAGAAACAGAGTTTCTAAATGTTTCTCAGCTAGCTCCCGGAAACCATTTCTTCCATCACAACAACTCCATCAGGAGAAATTTCACTCCCCGGTGATTCTACTACGTTGTTCGACAAGGTCTTTCCCCTTCCTTTGTATTTTACTTGAAGCTCTCGTTAATTCACACATTGTGTGAATTCGTCAGCCCTTTAGGCCCCAACCTTTTTAGTAGACAACAATCGTTTCATGTGCCCATACCAAAAGAGTGACTGATTTTGAAATCCAAAGTTGCTCTCGTGGGATAATCATCTGTGCTTCTACGAGTCACCCTCTCTAAGAGTGTCTCGTTATGGTATCAAAGGCAAGTTAACTCCTCGTTACCTCGTCCCTTCGTAATCTTGTCAAGCGTGGAGCAATTGCCTACCAAAATTTGAAACTTCTTTAGTCTCCTCCGTTACCTCGATGTGTTTCATGTTTATCAGCTCAAGAGTTGTTTTAAAACACTCCTTCCATGAGTTGACCATGAGATACTCGATCTTTGTAAAGATCCGCCGTCCAGTGTCTTTCCCTCTTTCCTTTAGGTTCAGTTGAGCAACAACTTCAAAGAAAGCAAATGAAGAGCTCTTCGTGGTGAGGTGGATCAACTTCATTCATGGTATTGTGGATCAACTTCATTCATGACGTCGTGAATCAACCTCTTCAAGAAGGAAGACCGTCGTGGTATCGACAAGATCGTTGAAGACCGGTGTAGTCCTTGTTACCTTCTCTATTCTTACTTTGGAATCTCGGGACGAGATTCTTTTAAGGGGGATAGATCTGTAACACCCCTATTTTAACAAAACCTAGATTAGGGTTTGATTGTGCATCATTTGCATCATGATATTTTCCTAAGAAAAATGCACAAATGAATTGTTTTGAAAACCCTAATGTTGGTTTGAATATCTCTCAAATTCAATTGCTCAAACATTTCAAAAGTTTGAAGTTTCAAATAGATTTCAAAATGCAAAACAATTTGGATTCAAAATAAAACAGTTTTTAGAAAAAGAGAGAGAGCTCTCCTCCCTCTCCCTGGGCACGACCCAACTCTCTTTCTCTCCTTCCCTCTCTCTGGCTGCAGCCCAAAACGTCCCAAGTGGCCCAGCAAGCAAACCCACCCCAGCCCAAACTTCCCCCAGGGGGTTTTTGCGAAAACGCCGTCGTCCTCCCCGCGCACCAAAGCAGGTGCCTGGCAGCACGCCGGCCACCCGATGGTGCCGGCGGCCCAGATCATCCCCGCCGCCCCCGGCGGCTATAAGAGCTGCGCCGCCGCCCCGAGCCCTAGCTCCCCTCTCGCGCGATCCCCACGCGAAACCCTAACCCTAAATGCTCACAGTAGGTCCGGCCATCGCTCGCCTCCGCCATTGCCGGCCTCCCCAAGCCTAGTCGTTGACGCCATACTCTCCGCCTCGTCGCCACGACCCTCCCTGTCGAAGGAATCGACGCGGGGTGCCCCGAATCGGCCCCGCCGCACCCTTCTTCTCCGAGTCCGGCCGCCGGCCAACGGCTTATCGCCGGCGCTACGGACCTCCCCCGAGATCTCCGACCCTACCACGGGCTTCCTGGTGAGCTAGCGGTCCTCCTGGACCCCATCTCCCTCTCCCTCTCGCCCTGTACCGCCGCCGCCACGAGCGCCTGCCCCGGTCGCCGCTCGGCATCGCCGCCGGCGATGCTCCGCCCATCCCCTGCTAGAGCCGCCACCACCAGGAGACTCCCCGCAGTAGCCCACATCCAACGCGCCTCTTCGCGTGTCCGCGGGCGCGCCACAGCGCCGCCGCGGTATGGTCACCGGCGGCAGCCACCGTGGTTGACCGTCGTGGGGCCTGCCGCCCTTTTCTTTTCATTTTGTTTTATTTCTGTAAATGGAAATACATTGACAGGTGGGACCCCCTGTTAGATTTTTATTAATTTCGAAAATATTTAGAAAAAGATTAAAACCATGACAGTGGGTCCAGCTTGTCAGAGTTTTATTAATTTCCAGAATTTTCAGAAATGATTTAAAATGAATAAAACTTGTAAAATTCATAACTTATTCATTTTAAATCAGAAAATATGTATAATATATCAAAATTTTCAGAAAAATGAGATCTACAATTTGGTTACACAAACATGCATTGTTAAACAACTTGAACTCTGCTTATATTAGAAGAACTAAAATCAACCCCTATGAGGCTCCGGAACTACTAACCCTAGTCCCGTCGAACCTCAGTTAAATTGATGATGTCTTAGGGTTATTTCAGTACCTAATTAACATGTCATGACATCATCTTTGTATGTGCATTGCATAGATGCCATGTGTTGATTGTTCTTTTACCTTTCCGGTATTTTCCTCTTCGCGATCGATAGAGCAAGTGCCCGAGACGATGAAGATCGACAACGACGCAACTCAATACTTGTCCACCGACGAACAAGTCAAGCATGGGATCTCCGAAGATCCATATTGGTTTGTCAAGGACAAAGGCAAGCCCTAGCCTGGTTCATATTATGATTTCGAAATGCTTTTACTTCTGGTTCCTACATATTGCCTACGATTCCAATATGTTTTATCGGCAGATATAGTTATCCTATGTGTGTTGCATTTACCATCCTTGTAGCCTAAATACTCTGACCCACTGCTCCCAGCAAGACTAGGTTTGAGCTATGTGTGCATCGCTAGAGCCGTTATATCGAATATGCTTAGCCATGCTTAGTTGACGAATTCTGATCCATCCGGTTGATGAATCAGAGCTACGAATGAACCTAGTTTGACATGATGACATGGTAAGATTAGTGATGATAATTAAACATGCTTAAAGGCTTGGATGGGCCGCCACATGGGGATGTGGTGATTTGACTCGTTCTCGCCGATACTAGGACCTGAGTTCTCGCCTTCGGAACCAAGACTGAGCGTACAGCCACACGGGGCCCATGGGAACCCCTTGCCCCGAACTTGCCTAGCTTACCCATGCGTCAATTAGTTTGCGAGTTCCATTTGGCATTCTGTGTGGCGAAGGCGTGGAAAAGGTTTTCAAAGGTGCATCATACAGGGCATGGCCGGGGTGAAGGATGCTGGAGGCATTGAACTGGATCCCCTGCACACAATGACCGGGACCGCCTCGGAGAATGGCTACCTATGATGACGGAGTTCCCCAGTTAGATTGACTCATGGAATAGGCGAAGAAAGTGAAAGGTTTTGGTCGACCACCCTCTGCCGGCACACCAAGGAAGTGTGTAACGTACGGCGCTAAGAGTCGGTCGGCGCGTGTGGGTAAAGTTGTACACCCCTGCAGGGTAAATCTTTTCGAAAAGCCGTGTCCACGGTTACGGACGACTTGGAGGACGTGTTGATCATAGACAACTTTAACCTAATCGTAAAACTTGGAATCAATGTGTGATAAGGATCCTTTCTCAAGGTATCGAGAGGGTGATCCTAGTTGATAGGTTCAGCTAATGATGAAGATTTGGTGGATTCAATATGATGATCAGTAGAGCTAGTGATATCGCTCTCTTATCCCCTTTTTAAAATGATCTGAATAGACGAGCTTCTGCTCCCTCTTGTTTTACAAAGGAAAACTGGCTTTCTGCAAAATAAGCTCCACATAAAGCCTCGCACACCAGCTTTGCTAAAAGGTTGTACTAAGTCTTGCTGAGTCCGTGTACTCAGCTTTGCATGCTTTGTTTCAGAAGAAGTCGCTCCAACAAATGGTGGTTTCTAGGTCGACATCGACGAGTAGCTTGGGATTCCCAGGTGGCAGCCTGGAATCTATGGGCTGGGACGTCGCCGTTATGCTCCTGGCCTCTTAGGCCTTTTGATATCTTGCTATTTAGAATTGCATAACTTTGCTTCCGTTGATTGATGAAATGTCAGGTCAGTGACCTCTGCTTGTAATACTTTGGTTTTTCGCCCAGTTATGAACTTGTATTACTCTTTGAGTCGTAGAGTCACTATTGTGTTACCGATTCTCACCCTGTAGGCCCTAGAGATCTAGGTTAGGCTTATGCCAGATGAAAATCTGGGTTTGTCTAGCCTACGACTCCCGGGGTAACCCACAGCGGCGGCGTCTCAGTAACTTTTCTCGTATCGTGGCTCTCGGTACTAGGGTTTTCGCGACGGAAGGAATAAATAGGCGAAGGGGCAGAGTCGGGGGACGCTCGAGGGCCCACCCCATATGGCGGCGCGGCCAGGGTGGGGCCGCGCCCCCCTATGGTGTGGCCGCCTCGTTGCCCCTCTTCGTCTCCTCTTCGGTGTTCTGGAAGGCTCCATGGAAAATAAGACCGTGGGCTTTTGTTTCGTCCAATTTCGAGAATATTTCCTGTGTAGGATTTCTGAAACCAAAAACAGCAGAAAACAGGAACTGGCGCTTCGGCATCTTGTTAATAGGTTAGTGCCGGAAAATGCATCAAAATGATGTAAAGTGTATATAAAACATGTGAGTATTGTCATAAAACTAGCATGGAACATAAAAATTATAGATACGTTTGAGACGTATCAGTACACAACCACAAACTTGCCAATAAAATCATGCAAAACATGGTTCATCAGTCTCATGAAAGTTCTAGGTGCATTAGTTAAACCAAAAGGCATCACTAACCACCCATATAAACCAAATTCTGTTTTAAATGTTGTTTTCCATTCATCCCCCTCTTTCATCCTAATTTAATGATAACCACTATGCAAATCAATTTTAGAGAAAACAACAGCACCACTCAATTCATCTAGCATATTCTCTAAACGGGGAATATGATGATGATATCGAATAGTAATGTTGTTTATCGCTCTACAATCTACGCACATGCGCCATGTACCATCTTTTTTAGGAACAAGAATAACAGGAACAACACAAGGACTAAGGCTTATGCGAATATAACCTTTGTCGAGTTGCGCTTATACTTGCTTCTGTATTTACTTGGCGCCCTATTGGGCAGCGAGGCGCTGGGGATCAACTCAATTTGATGCTCAATACCATGCAATGGTGGCAATCCTGTGGGCACCTCCTCCGGAAACACGCCGCTAAATTCCTGCAAAACATGAGAAACACCAAGTGAAATAGGGGTCATGTCATTAGAAACCAAAACCTCACCCTTGTACATGAGCACAAGAGGCATGACTGTAGGATCCTCACTAAATGCTCTCATATCCTCTCTGGTGGCTAATAGCAGTAAGGAATTCACTCTCTCACTTTTCGTTATATCACTACGGCATTACAATTCTCTCGCCTATGTATGGACGCATCCTCCAAGTTCACTTCAACTTTCTGACGAGATTCATTGACAATTTGCTGTGGTGACATAGGCTGCAAGTTAATTTTCTTGCCCTTGAACTCCAAGTGATATGTATTGGCACGACCATTGTGTTGCACAGAACGGTCACAAAGCCATGGCCAACCCAATAGTAGGTGACACACCGTCATATGAACCACATCAAAATCAATGGAGTCCTTATACGGTCCAATCTCAAAATCAACATGCACCATGTGGTTTACCTTCATCTCTCCATTGTCGCTCAACCACTGAATATAATATGGATGCGGGTGCCGTAGATAATTCAATTTCAGCTTGCCACACAACTCCTTGCTTGCTAGACTGTGACAACTCCCACCATCAATAATGACCTTGCAAGCTTTATCAGGACCAACTAGTGCCTTTGCTTGGAACAAATTGCAGCGTTGAGTAGATGCACTTGGCTACACATTAAGAGCACGCTGCGACACAACAATAGTGCGAGATTTAGACGGAAAAGCATCTACACCATCACTATCATAATCATCATCTTTTGGAACATCCGGATCAGCATCATCTCCAGTCTCATACTCATCGTTGTCATTAATGATCATCACTTTACGGCTAGGACAATCTCTCTTGAAGTGACCCTTGCCACCACATGTATGACAATTCATATCGCGGTTGCACGCCGTAGACATGCTAGAACCACTTCCACTTGCAGCAGGTTTGGGCTTCTTTGTGTTGGACACACTGGAGACCGGCTTGCTAGACGAAGTAGGGAAAGGTGCGAGATGCGAAGATGGCGTCGGCGCCGTAGATGGGGGCGCCCGAGGCGTGTAGCGCCCAGCTCTCGTAGAACGGCCTTTGATTTGCGCTTCTTCCGCTAACTGTGCTTCAGCTTCTGTTGCATGATGTAGCAGCCATTCATATTGGTGTAACGGTGATGACGAACAATGCCTGTGATGTTATACTTCAAACCATGTAGAAAACGTTGCATTGTCATCTCAAGTGACTCACGTACACGGCCACGCTGCATAAACATCTTCATCTCCATGAAATAAGCATCAACCGTCAGAACACCTTGTCTCAAAAGGGTCAACTTATCATATATAGATCGCAAATAATTAGTGGGAACGAAACGAGCTTGCATAATTGCCTTCATCTCACGCCATGTAAGAACTGTCACTTCTCCATCTTCTTGACGAGCACGTGTAACTACATCCCACCAACGCAATGCATAGCCATCAAATTCTGAGGAAGCAAGCTTAATCTTCCTATCTTCAGTATAGTCATGGAGGCGTCATAACTTCTCAATTTTTAGCTCCCATGTGAGGTATTCTTCAACATCAGGACCTCCTTCAAATTTGGGGATTGAGAATTTTGTCTTACCCAGACCATTGTCTTGCGGTTGTGGAGGGACACGGAGAGCTCCAAGTTCGACAAAGCCACGACCACGGTTACCACGTCCAACACCACGACCAACACCACGCCCTTCAGCAGCGGGTTGTTCTTCAAAATCTCCATGAACACTGTCCCCTTCTTCATGTTGTTGTTGTTGTTGGGTCAGGTTCTCAACAGCTAACTGCAACGCTTGAAGAGAGCGCTGAATATTCGTCACTTGTTCTTGAATTGTATTGACTGTCTCATTAGCAGTGCCAAGCTTCTTGGTGACCTTCTGAATATCATCAGTAAGTCCTTCGTCCTGTTCGCGGAATTCACGTCGCATCTCATTACGAAGAGCTTCATACTCCCTCCAAGAAACAATATCAGCTCCATCCTTCTGTTTTTGGTTGAAGTTTAGCATCACTAGAAGACAGGGTTAGTAGATTAGTGCACTCAAACAAAAATCTGTGGTGGTACTCTCACAACTCACTCAAAACTGATAAGGAAAGGTAAATCTTACCGCTCCAAAGTGAATTAGTATTGCTTACCACTTGGATTGACAACTAGTGCACGGATGTAGCGAAGATAATATCAAGGGTATAAGAACAATCACACGACAAAGCAGGATATATATGGGGCTGTAGATATGCTACCTATTTGCACCAATAACAAGCTCTAGCACTGATCGTATAAAACAACCAATGATACTCACACAAGACGATAAATATGGCAATACAACTATATGAATGAATAGTGTGCAATGCACTTGAGAGATACTAACAAAGCTCAACGGAACAGGCACAAGATTACTCAACTACAGGTGCAGAAAAGTAAACTAGGCCTTCACTTGATCTTACTAGCACTGCACTTTTTCTCCTCACTCTTTTCTCTTGTTTTTTATTCACTTTTTCTTTTTCTCTATTTTCACGGTTACTGTAGCTGCAGTAAAGTTTTTTTCTTGACTTTTTGACTCTACTCCTTGTAACACAGCCAACAGAAATTGCACAGCACCAAAAGCCTAACGAGCAGCCTGTCGAGCGGTAAAACTAGTCTCTTTTAGGAAAGTTCCTAGTCACGTATGTCGAAAGGCTGTGTCTATGGTTGGGAACAAGCAAACTGTACGCTATGTGGACTCGGAGCAACAAAAACTGAAAATAGATGATAGCGGAAACACAAACCCTAACAATCTACTAGATGGAAGAAAAAGATACGCAAAAAACAACTACGAAAAGCAACTAAAACTCGAAATTGATGCAATCTGAGGCTATGGCAAACCCTAACCCTAACTTTTTTTTGGCTTTTTCTGGATAGGAAAACACTCACAACTCAACTATGGGGTGGATTGTGGATAGCTTACCGAGGAAACGCTGAAATCTAATACCAAGATGATAACGGGTTGACCGATCTTCTCAGTAAGCACGGTGGTGGTGATGAACACACGATGAACACAACGGAGATAAAATGATGAGGAGGTGGAGATACTTGTATGACGCTGACGAAGTCTCTCGATTGATTCCTGTCGCCAATGCAACAGCCCTCAACCCTGCAAGATATTCGCAACTCCACACATTTGCCCACGTAGCCGCCGATCACGAAGCAGTAAATTGCAATCGTCTAATTCCCAATGGAACAGTAGATCACACAAAACTTTCAGTAGCAAAATACCAGATCGATGCGAATTGGTGTATAGATTCAATAGAGTTGCAAAGAAATTAACTATGAACCAGGGTTTATCTTAAACGTGGTCTAAACCTATTATGGGGGCGTCATGGGCACTTATATAGGGGTTCAGGACGACCAGAAGTCGAGAAAATACAATAATAACCGACCCAGATCGGGATCTGGTCGAGACTGATCACTCGGACACGGCCGTCCTGGGGGCCGGTCGACCGGGCCAGGGACCGCCCGGTCCGTTTGGACCGGGCCAGGGACCGGGATGACACCGGGCGGGGGTGCCAGGCTTACTTGATGGTGCCCGGTTGGCACCGGTGTGGGAGCCGGCTGGCGCCGGGCTCATCCGGCGTGGCGGCCGGTGGGACCGGCTGTGGGGCCGGGCCGGCCGTCGTGGTGGCCGGTTGCGCCGGGCGTGGGACCAGCCTGGACTGCTTCTCCTTCCTTCGTGCATGCCTTCCTCTCCTCCCTTGCGCGTCCATGGGATGTCTTCATGTCCAGCTCCATGTCCAGCTACTCTTCTCCTTCTCGTGCGATGCTTGCTCCCTCTTCGTACCTGATCATACATGAGTAAAAGGACTTAGGCAATATAAAGTTCCCATCGATCAAAGTACCATTTAGGAGTGAATTCACCTGCTCCTTAAGTAGCTTCACACGAGCCATTGTAATGGGTCCAATCCTGACTTCATTGGACTTGAGCTTCACAGCAACATCTTCTTCATCTTGCAATGACGGAGGTAGTGGTTCGGTAGGGATGTCCCCATCAGCCCCCGTGGGCGCGCGTTGCTGGTATTTTCTGGACCCGAGTACAACCGGACCCCACATACTAGTCGCGTGCGCTACCCTCCGCTACGCTACCATTACGCGCGTACCAATCGCGTGCGCGTTTTTGGCACAAGACTACTAATACCGGTCGTGTGCGTTTAGATGGGTGCGCTAACAATGAGAGTACAACCTTTTCCCTACTAGTGGATTGAATATTCAGACAATTCCGCCAATTACCATATAATCAAGATTACAAAGTAGAGAAGAAGGGCATGGTGATGGAGATGATCATGGCAACGACATAAGCTCCGGTGCCGATGAGATTTGACTTGTGGCGGGTTCTGGTGCTGCTCTATTGCCCGGATTACCTAGGTTCCTTCAAGTTATATATTGGGTTTGATGAGGCGAAGCCACCGACATATGACACGGTCACCCGGTACGAGCGGGATTGACCGTACTAGTGGCCCGTAAACCTTCTGCGATTCATTTTAGCGGCCTGGTTGACTAGGTGAAGTTCCTAGCTCGTATTTGCGTCTGATTTCCTTCCTAAAATATCCATCATCTATCAATAATTAGTGATTAACAGCGGGTCCAGAGAGATATTATCATTGTTTGGATGAAAAATATAAAATTTAGACGGCGATAAAGATAAGTGTTTTACCACTCATCAACTCTGATGTCGCCCGCATCCGTGGCTCCTACTAGTACCTCAAGCACGGTGTGACGCCGCTGCACGCGTTCCTCGGGCGGGAGTCCCACCGCCATCGGGCCATGGCGTTGTTTCCCACCTCGGAATCCTCTTCTATGTACGTCATCGCCGCAGCCGCTGGGGCCGCGGATGGATCAAGACGACGCGTCGGTGCCGTGTTTCGTCGGTGACTACGTCGATGACATGGACCTCCCCGCCCTCCTCGCTGCGCTGGAGGACAGGCCGGCCCTTTCGTGCGGGGATTTCGCCAACGCGGAGCTCCCCGTCGTCGTCGATCTCGTCGAGTCTGCGAGCCACCACGAAGCCGAGAAAGCGACGGAGTGGCGGCAAATTGCAAAGGAGCAGCCATACGAGAACCTCATCAGAGACAATGAGTGATGGCCGCGCCTCCACATCCGCAACGCTGCCACCACGGCATTAGTCTCCGGTGAGCATCCCGGGGCCAAATTTTGCCATGTAACATGGCGTGGCAGTGCATTTTATTAGTTTACAATATATATTGCAACGTAATATGAATTGCAATGTCGAGTACAGCCGCATTTTGCACGATCAAGGTCGAATTGCAATACTCAATCTCTCCCACGATTTTTTTTTTAAATACAGTTCGCGTTGCCCTATCTGCTTTGCTGAGGCTTTTTTCCAGCTCGCATACGGTGTTTTTCTCGGCCTGTAAATACGAGTTTAGGTTGCGGTTTGAGGGGTCTTCTCTTGGCTGACCTAATTTTCCATTTCTCTGGCCGCGATAGGTCGGCCGTCTGCTCCCTCCGCCGCCACCGACGTGAGCCCCTGATCTGCCTCCACCCGCCTCAGATGGGTCAGAGGTGGGTGAGTAGAGTAATTGTAGCAACATGGTAGATTGATTCCTCCGTTCATTTTTCAGGTTATTACTTATCCCTGGGCTAGACTTTGATAGATCTAGCGATGGAAGGGGAATATTATGATTCCCTCGTCGCACGATTTGGCGAGCAAGATTCCCTCGCCGAACGATTCGGCGGGGAAAACGAAGGCCCCGATGCATGGTGGGCAGAGCTTCGCCAGCGGATGTCCCAGGATTTCCTGTTGAGGAACCTGGAGGAGAGGAGGAGAGCCGCCGAGGATGGAGATACAGCCTCCTTTGTTGACGATGTCTGCAGTGACCCAGCCTCTAAAAAGGCAATGGTGGCTCTGCAGGTGCTGACGGCGGGCGAGACGAGGGAACTTGACTGCGCAGTATGCCTCGAGGAATTCGTAGACGACGGTAAGAAGCTCAGGATGATGCCCTGCTCCCACTCCTTTCATCAGCGCTGCATATTCGACTGGCTACTCCGTAACCGCATCTGCCCGGTCTGCCGCTTCGCGCTGCCCCCGCAGTCAGACGATGACAACCACAGCGACCGCGAGCTGGCTGAGAAAGACGATGGAGCTCGTCAGTTTGCCCGAAACTGAAGTGAAGACTGTGTCCATCAGCATCAAGTGAGTGAGATTTTGCACTCACTTTTTGTGTTTGCAGCTCTTGCAGCCATGGCTGTGCCTGCAACGCCTTGCAGACATGACTGCTAGCCAGTTCTATTTATCTTTTTAATAGCTGTTAACTTCTTATTCATCGGATTACCGATCAGAAGCTTTTATTAGTTTGAATCCAAATTACTCTTCTAGGATTGAATGCTTATTTTTATCATCCCTCTGATATGTAAACTTACAAGCAAGATGACATTTTTATGTACCAGACCTCGTTGTATCTATTGGAGCTTCTACTGATGCTGGCTACTATCTGAAATATGTACTGGTTATGGCTTTGGTTTACAGAGCATTTGGTTCTTCCTGTTCCTCTTGATTTGAGTGAGCCTTTTTGGCCTTGGTTCCACTGAATAAATCAGGTTTTATCTGTATGTCTCATTGTTTAAAGCGATCAACTCCATCGTGCTGCAGTGGGCTAGTTTTCCGAATGTTAGCTTCTCTGTTTTAACCATCGAGATCTGATCCAGGAAACTTTTCTTTTAGAAAATAGGCTTAGAGCCAGCCCTGCTTATCATTAAGCAGACAAAACAAACATAGTTGACTTATTACAATCCGGGTTTACCAGCTAAGGCCTTGTTTGGTTACACGCGTTCCCGAGGGTTCTCCTACTTTTTCCCGGGCCAAACAGTCCCTGGGTCGAGCCCACCATTCGGCGTCGTTTCCGTGTCCAACCCATGGAGCCCGTTCCACCACTCATGAGGCGAGGAAGAGAATCCGCGAGGTGACTCACGTCGGGCGACGACTCGGAGGGCGACGGCGACTGGACCCAAGACCCTCCCCTCCCACCACCGACAGCATTGCCTCCGAAGCAAATGGTAGGTATCACTCTGACCTGATTGTACTGCTTATCATCTTGAAATTTTATTGTAATATTGAGAGCTTAGGTGTTACAACCTTCCTTCTGTAAGGTTTAAATCTGTGGCATAATAGATGAAGAGGCACCATGGTGGCCCTAAGTTCTTTGTTATTTTCTTACGCACAATCCATAAGCGACAAGAGTAGAGGAAGACTAAAGTACAAGTTATGATAAAGTAGGATTTATCTAAGTACCGGTACTCTTGATGTTCTGTCGGATTTGTATGCCAAAGGTATGACCATGTGTCTGATCCTTTTACAGCAGAAATGCTTGCATGTAGGGATGCAATTTTGCTGGCCTGCTCGAAGGGATGGTCTCATGTTCAATTGGAGACAGATTGTCAAACAATTCTGAAGGTTTGGGGTGGAGAAAAGGAGCCACGTTTTTCTTGCTCGCAGCTGGTTATATAGATGAAGTCTTTAGTCTCGTTCTTCTTGTGTTTTTCAATAAATTTTGTACAGAAAGATGCAAATAAGGCAGCATGCTTGTGCTCGTGTGGCAATCTCTGTGGATGATTTGATTGTCTCGTATGACTTTCCTTGATTTTCTAGCTGAGGTTGTTTACATACTCCGTAGATTTTATGTCGTCGATTGAATAAATGTCGATGTGCGATGTTAAAAGAAAAGGACTGGTTCTTAAGTTTATTTTGGCACGAATTGTTTATCTTTTGTTTCCTGCATGTGGTATAGTTTATGTGAAGTGTTAAGTTTATTTTGGCACGAATTGTTTATCTTTCCTTTCCTGCATGTGGTATAGTTTATGTGAAGTATCAAGCTAGTCCATCCACACTTCAGATTAATGTTTGGAGTATCAAGGATAGGCGCACGCCCCGCACAACCTAGAGTGAAAAAATAAAGTAGTTGCCCAACCTGGAGCGATAGAATAAAGGATGCTTTAAATTATGTTAAATTACAATTATGATGTGGAGGCCTGTTAGTAAACGAATGATAAAAAAATGTGCTAAAATACTTAGAAATGACTGGACTATTGTTATGTATGGTGGGAATTATTTTCAGAAACAATGGGTACAAAGTTGAGTACTTGACTATGGATTATACTAAATTCGGTACATAAAAGCAGCTACCATAATTGCCTTGTTATCGTCCTTATTGCCGGGTGATAGAACAATGACGTGTTGGCTCTTCTTCTTTTTTGCGGGTAAAAGATGATTGCATTAAATAAGCAGGGTTACAAGATGATCGAGTTCCAGCTCCTGCAACATAACGTCAGGCCCGGAACCCAACCACACCATAGTGTGTTGCTCTGACCTTGAAAAATTTGCAAGACAATGAGTAGCCCTAACCTGACAGGAAGGCCGGGGCCGGTGTGGCTCATTCTCTCCTGAGAATAGGCGTGGAGCAACGGGTGGTGAAGATTCTTGAGCTGCGTCTTCCCTAGAGGTCTTGAAGCCAGACCACAAGAGTGATCACAGTGGCGGTTATGTAGGATGCATGCGAGAGCGAGAGGAGCAGAGGGAATATCGGCTGGTGATGGGTTGCTGGTTATGGCACGGATAAACCTGGTGGCCAGCACTGCCTGAGCTACGTTGTCGCCGAGGAGGACCGCAGTTCATCACCGGTCCAACTGGCCCAAGAAGGTTCAATTTTGGACCTGAAATTTAACGGCGCCTTGGACGGAATCGGGGGACCTCGAGAATAGCAAAGTACACCACCGAGCTCCGCTACCGAGTCGCCGTAACTAATCACGACCGACAAGAATTGGTGGCTGAGATCGATAGGAACATGCGAGATTATGAAGGGGGAGTGGTGAGTAACCTGAAACGAGCCATGATCGCCATCATCGTCAGGCAGCTGTTGCTGAGGACGAAGCAGGTCTCACCGGGAGGTCTTGTCGGTGCTCGTGTAATCATAGCGATGGTGGCATTCGGGAAGAAGATGTGGAGGTCCTGGTCGGCGAAGAACACAACCAGCCGCTGCGGGCTGGGCCACCTTCCATCTTATTCTCCTCGGATCTGGACGCCAGCGCCGAGCTCGACCTCGCAGTGGTGAATGCTATTGCCACTGAGCACTAACCTGTACGTGGATGACGGAGTCCGGGAGCACTCATCACCCTACTATCGGTGGGAATGAGACGACATTGAGCGCACCATTTGATAAGGGGTTGCCCGGTCTTCTCAGTAAGCGAGGTGGATGGTGATGAACACAACGGAGATACACGATGATGAAGTGGATGATAACTTGTATGACGCTGACGAGTCTCTCGATTGATTCCTGTCGCCAATGCAACAGCTCTCAACCCTGCAAGATATTCGTAACTCCACACACTTGCGCACGTAGCCGCCGACCACGAAGCGGTAAATTGCAACCTTCTAATTCACAATGGAACATCAGATCACACAAAACTTTCAATAGCAATACACCAGATCGATGCGAATTGGTGTATAGATTCAGTAGAGTTGCAAATCAATCAATTATGAACTAGGGTTTATCTTAAACGTGGTCTAAAGCTATTATGGGGGCGTCTTGAGCACTTATATAAGGGTTCAGGACGACCAGAAGTCGAGAAAATACAATAATAACCGACCCAGATCGGGATCTGGTCGAGACTGACTCGGACACGACCCGAATTCGAGAAAATACAATAATAACCGTTGCAGCATTATTCTCGCTTTTCTTCTCTATCATCTCTTTAGTTTTCACATGTATCTTCCGTACAAAATCTGCCATCTTTGATGCCTCCATATTAATTCTCATGTATGGGTAGAGGCAACAAGTAAAGTGGTGTAATGGGTTTGAAACCATACACCACCTCAAAAACCATACACCACCTCTGTGGTAGAATGTACCGTCCTGTTGTAAGCAAACTCCACATGTGGCAAACAATCTTCCCAATCCTTCAAGTTATTCTTGATCATGGATCTCAACAGTTGTGAAAATGTTCGGTTCACCACCTCAGTTTGACCATCAGTTTGGGGATGACAAGTAGTGCTGAAAAGTAACTTCGTCCCCAGCTTTCCCCAAAGTGTCTTCCAGAAGCAGCTCATGAACTTGACGTCACGATCAGAAACAATAGTCTTCGAGACTCCATGTAAACGTACAATCTTCCTGAAAAACGGGTTAGCAATATGCAACGCATCGTCGCTCTTGTGGCAGACAATAAAGTGTGACATCTTAGAGAATCTATCCACTACCACAAAATTAGAATCATGGCCTCTTTTAGTACGCGGAAAACCCAACACAAAATCCATACTAATATCTTCCCATGGTGTAGTAGGTGCCGGTAAAGGAGTATACAAATCGTGAGGCTTCGGCTTGGACTTGGACTTTTTGCAAGTAATGCATCTCTTCACATATTTGTCCACATCCCGCCTCATCTTTGGCCAATAAAAGTGATCAGCGAGCATGAGTAGCTTCTTCTCACGCCCAAAGTGACACATCAAACCTCCAGCATGTGATTCCTACAATAAGAGCAAACGCACAAACGATTCTGGAGCACATAGTTTGTTAGCTCTAAACAAGAACCCATCATGTATGTGATATTTCTCCCATGCTTTACCAATAGCACACAAGCGATCTGGCTCAACAAAATCATGATTAGTGGCATACACATAGTATTCTAATCCAGGAATTTCAACATCAAGTTGAGTTAATAACATATTTTTCCTAGATAAAGCATCAGCAACAACATTATCTTTTCCCTTCTTATGCTTAATAATGTATGGAAAAAACCCAATAAACTCAACCCACTTAGCAAGACGCCTATGCAAGTTAGATTGAGCCTTCAGATATTTCAAATCTTCATGATCAGAATGTATAATAAATTCTTTTGGCCATAAATAATGTTGCCAAATCTCAAGAACTCTAATTACAACATACAATTCTTTATCATATATAGGATAGTTCAACTTAGCACCAGAAAGTTTCTCAGAAAAATATGCAATTTGGCGACCCTCTTGCATCAAGACACCACCAATTCCAATACCACTAGCATCACATTCAATCTCAAATTGCTTATTGAAATAAGGAATTTGCAAGCAACGATGCAGAAGTTAACATACGTTTCAGCTTATCAAATGCATGATCTTGGGCTGCGCCCCACTCAAATACAACACCCTTTTTATTCAATTTATTCAAAGGTGCAGCAATAGTACTAAAATTGGGCACAAATATTCTATAAAACCCAGCAAGATCATGAAAACTTCTTACTTGACTCACATTCATGGGAGTTGGCCAATTTTGAATTGCTTCAATTTTAGATGAATCTACCTCTACCCCATGCTTATAGACAACATAACCCAGAAATATGACCTTATCTTTACAAAATGTGCACTTCTCAAGATTACCATAAAGTTTGTTATCACGTAACACTTGCAAAAGATGTCGAATATGCATAGTATGATCAGATTCATTGCGGCCGTAAATTAATATGTCATCAAGGTACACAACCACAAACTTGCCAATAAAATCAGACAAAACATGGTTCATCAGTCTCATGAAGGTACTAGATGCATTAGTTAATTCAAAAGGCATTACTAACCACTCATAAAAGCAAAATTTTGTTTTAAAGGCTATTTTCCATTCATCCCCCTCTTTCACCCTAATTTGATGATAACCACTACACAAATCAATTTCAGAGAAAACAACAGCACAACTCAATTCATCTAGCATATCCTTGATACGTCTCCAACGTATCTATAATTTCTGATGTTCCATGCTTGTTTTATGACAATACCTACATGTTTTGTTCACACTTTATAACGTTTTGATGCATTTTCCGGAACTAACCTATTAACGAGATGCCGAAGTGCCAGTTTCTGTTTTCTGCTATTTTTGGTTCCAGAAATCATACAAAGGAAATATTCTCGGAATTGGACGAAATCAAGGCCCACGATCTTATATTTCACGGAAGCTTCCAGAGCACCGAAGAGGGGCCAAAGGGGAGCCAAGGGGGCCCAACCCCACATGGCGGCGCGGCCAAAGGGGGGGCGCCCCCCCTAGTGTGTGGGTCCACCAGGACCCCTCCGAGGCTGCCCTTCCGCCTACTTAAAGCCTCCGTCGCGAAAACCCTAAACCAATAAGCCACGATACGAGAAAAGTTCCAGAGCCACCGCCATCGCGAAGCCAAGATTCGGGGGACAGAAGTCTCTGTTCCGGCACGCCGCTGGGACGGGGAATTGCCCCCGGAAGGCATCTCCATCGTCACCACCGCCATCTTCATCGCCGCTGCTGTCCCCCATGATGAGGAGGGAGTAGTTCTCCCTCGAGGCTAAGGGCTGTACCGGTAGCTATGTGGTTCATCTCTCTCCCATGTACTTCAATACAATGATCTCATGAGCTGCCTTACATGATTGAGATCCATATGATGAGCTTTGTATCACTATTAATCTATGTGCTACTCTAGTGATGTTATTAAAGTAGTCTATTCCTCCTCCATGATGTAATGTTGACAGTGTGTGCATCATGTAGTACTTGGCGTAGGTTATGATTGTAATCTCTTGTAGATTATGGAGTTAACTATTACTATGATAGTATTGATGCGATCTATTCCCCCTTTCATAGCTGATGGTGACAGTGTGCATGCTATGTTAGTACTCGGTCTAAATTGCAATGGTCTATTATGCACTCTAGAGGTTACTTAAATATGAACACCGGATGTTGTGGAGCTTGTTAACTCCGGCTTGAGGGAGCTCTTGTAGCCCTACACAATGAATGGTGTTTTCCATCCAACAAGAGAGTGTAGAGAAAGTAGCATTTATTTATTCAGTTATGTGATCAATGTTGAGAGAGTCCACTAGTGAAAGTATGATCCCTAAGCCTTGTTTCTAAGCATTGAAACACCGTTTCCAACAAGTTCTGCTACATGTTTACTTGCTGCCATCTTTATTTCAGATTGCAATTACTACTCATATTCATCCATATTACTTGTATTTCACTATCTCTTCGCCGAACTAGTGCACCTATACATCTGACAAGTGTATTAGGTGTGTTGGGGACACAAGAGACTTCTTGTATTGTGATTGTAGGGTTGCTTGAGAGGGATATCTTTGACCTCTACCTCCCTGAGTTCGATAAACCTTGGGTGATTCACTTAAGGGAAACTTGCTGCTGTTCTACAAACCTCTGCTCTTGGAGGCCCAACACTGTCTATAGGAATAGAAGCGTGAGTGGACATCAATCCTCTAAACGGGGAATATGATGATGATATCAAATAGTAATGTTGTTTATCGCTCTACAATCTGCACACATGCGCCATGTACCATCTTTCTTAGGAACTAGAATAACAGGAACAACACAAGGACTAAGGCTGATGCGAATATAACCTTTGTCGAGTAGCACTTGCACTTGCTTATGTATCTCCTTCATATCTTCGGGGTTCGTCCTATATGGCGCCCTATTGGTCAGCGAGGCATCGGGGATTAAGTCAATTTGATGCTCAATACCACGCAATGGTGGCAATCCTGCGGGCACCTCCTCCGGAAACACGTCGCTGAATTCCTGCAAAACATGAGAAACACCAAGAGAAATAGGGATCATGTTGTTAGAAACCAAAACCTCGCCCTTGTACATGAGCACTAGAGGCATAGCTACAAGATCCTCACTAAACTCTCTCATATCCTCTTTGGTGGCTAGTAGGACTAAGGAATTCACTCTCTTATTTTTCGTTATATCACTCACGACATTACAATTCTCTCGCCTGTCTATGGATGCATCATCCAAGTTCACTTCAACTTTCTAACAAGATTCATTGACAATTTCCTGTGGTGCTATAGGCTGCAAGTTAATTTTCTTGCCCTTAAAATCCAAGTGATATGTATTGGCGCGGCCATTGTGTTGCACAGAACATCATAGAGCCATGGCCGACCCAATAGTAGGTGACACACCTTCATAGGAACCACATCAAAATCAATGGAATCCTTATACGGTCCAATCTCAAAATCAACACGCACCATGTGGTTTACCTTCATCTCACCATTATCGCTTAACCACTGAATATAATATGGATGCGGGTGCGGTAGATACTTCAGTTTCAGCTTGGCACACAACTCCTTGTTCGCTAGATTGCGACAACTCCCGCCATCAATAATGACCTTGCAAGCTTTATCAGGATCAACTAGTGCCTTTGTTTGGAACAAATTGCAGCGCTGAGTAGATGCACTTGGCTGCACATTAAGAGCACGTTGTGACACAAAAATAGTGCGAGCTTCAGAAGGATAAGCATCTACACCATCACTTTCATAATCATCATCTTCTAGAGCATCCGGATTAGCACCATCTCCAGTCTCATACTCATCGTTGTCATTAATGATCATCACTTTACGGTTAGGACAATCTCTCTTGAAGTGACCCTTGCCACCACATGTATGACAATTCATATCGCGGTTGCACTATGTAGACATGCTAGAACCACTTCCACTTGCAGCAGGTTCGGGCTTCTTTGTGTTGGACACATTGGAGACCGGCTTGCTAGATGGAGTAGGGAAAGGTGAGGGGCGCGAAGATGGCGCTAGCGCCGTAGATGGGGGCGCCCTAGGCGTGTAGCGCCCAGCTCCCGTAGCATGACCTTTGATCTGCGCTTCTTCTGCTAACTGTGCTTTAGCTTCTCTTGCATGATGTAGCAGCTCATTCATAGTAGTATAACGGTGATGATGAACAATGCCCTTGATATTATACTTCAAACCATGAAGAAACCGCTGCAATGTCATCTCAAGTGACTCACGGACACGGCCACGCTGCATAAGCATCTCCATCTCCATGAAATAAGCATCAACCGTCACAACACCTTGTCTCAAGAGGGTCAACTTATCATATATAGATCACAAATAATTAGTGGGAACAAAACAAGTTTTCATATATGCCTTCATCTCGCGCCATGTAAGAACTGGCACTTCTCCATCTTCTTGACGAGCACGTGTAACTAAATCCCATCAACGCAATGCATAACCATCAAATTCTGAGGAAGCAAGCTTAATTTTCCTATCTTCAGTATAATCATGTAGGTGCCATAACTTCTCAATTTTCAGCTCCCATGTGAGGTATTCTTCAACATCAGGACCTCCTTCAAATTTGGGGATTGAGAACTTTGGCTAACCCAAACCATCGTCTTGCGGTTGTGGAGGGACACGGCGAGCTCCGAGTTCAACAAATCCAGGACCACGGTTGCCATGTCCAACACCACGGCCAATACCACGCCATTCAGCAGCGGGTTGTTCTTCAAAATATCCATGAGCACTGTCCCCTTCTTCATGTTGTTGTTGTTGTTGTTGTTGGGAACCCCAAGAGGAAGGTGTGATGCGTACAGCAGCAAGTTTTCCCTCAGTAGGAAACCAAGGTTATCGAACCAGTAGGAGTCAAGGAGCACGTTGATACGTCTCCGATGTATCGATAATTTCTTATGTTCCATGCCACATTATTGATGATACCTACATGTTTTATGCACATTTTATGTCATATTTATGCATTTTCCGGCACTAACCTATTAACGAGATGCCGAAGAGCCAGTTGCTGTTTTCTGCTATTTTTGGTTTCAGAAATACTAGTAAGGAAATATTCTCGAAATTGGACGAAATCAACGCCCGGGGCCTATTTTCACACGAAGCTTCCAGAAGACCGGATGAGTCACGAAGTGGGGCCACGGGGCGCCGACACAATAGGGCGGCGCGGCCCAAGCCCTGGCCGCGCCGACCTAGCATGTGGGGCCCTCGAGTGGCCCCCTGACCTATCTCCTCCGCCTACTTATAGCCTTCGTCGCGAAACCCCCAGTACCGAGAGCCACGATACGGAAAACCTTCCAGAGACGCCGCCGCCGCCAATCCCATCTCGGGGGATTCAGGAGATCGCCTCCGGCACCCTGCCGGAGAGGGGAATCATCTCCCGGAGGACTCTTCACCGCCATGGTCGCCTTCGGAGTGATGAGTGAGTAGTTAACCCCTGGACTATGGGTCCATAGCAGTAGCTAGATGGTCGTCTTCTCCTAATTGTGCTTCATTGTCGGGTCTTGTGAGCTGCCTAACATGATCAAGATCATCTATCTGTAATGCTATATGTTGTGTTTGTTGGGATCCGATGGATAGAGAATACTACGTTATGTTGATTATCAATTTATTATCTATGTGTTGTTTATGATCTTGCATGCTCTCCGTTGTTAGTAGAGGCTCTGGCCAAGTTCTTGCTAGTAACTCCAAGAGGGAGTATTTATGCTCGATAGTGGGTTCATGCCTCCATTAAATCCGGGACAGTGACAGAAAGTTCTAAGGTTGTGGATGTGCTGTTGCCACTAGGGATAAAACATCGATGCTATGTCCGAGGATGTAGTTGTTGATTACATTACGCACCATACTTAATGCAATTGTCTGTTGTTTGCAACTTAATACTGGAAGGGGTTCGGATGATAACATGAAGGTGGACTTTTTAGGCATAGATGCATGCTGGATAGCGGTCTATGTACTTTGTCGTAATGCCCAATTAAATCTCACTATACTCATCATATCATGTATGTGCATGGTCATGCCCTCTCTATTTGTCAATTTCCCAACTGTAATTTGTTCACCCAACATGCTTATTCTTATGGGAGAGACTCCTCTAGTGAACTGTGGACCCCGGTCCATTCTTTTAATCAAATACAATCTACTGCAATACTTGTTCTACTGTTTTCTGCAAACAATCATCATCCACACTATACATCTAATCCTTTGTTACAGCAAGCCGGTGAGATTGACAACCTCACTGTTACGTTGGGGCAAAGTACTTTGTTTGTGTTGTGCAGGTTCCACGTTGGCGCCGGAATCCCTGGTGTTGCGCCGCACTACACTCCGCCGCCATCAACTTTCGACGTGCTTCTTGAATCCTACTGGTTCGATAAACCTTGGTTTCTTACTGAGGCAAAACTTGCCGCTGTACGTATCACACCTTCCTCTTGGGGTTCCCAACGGACGCGTGTTGAACGGAAAGACAATACATCATCTACGCGCAGCAAGCAGATTTTCTGGCGCCGTTGCCGGGGAGATCAAGACACGCTGCAAGGGGAGTCTCCACATCCAATCTCTTTACTTTGTTTTTGTCTTGCTTTATTTTATTTACTACTTTGTTTGCTGCATTATATCAAAACACAAAAAAATTAGTTGCTAGCTTTACTTTATTTACTGTCTTGTTTGCAATCTCCATATTAAAAATACAAAAAAAATTAGTTACTTGCATTTGCTTTACTTATTTCATCATGTTTCCTTTTAATTTTACTGTAAAAGATATATATGTGGGAGAAGGGTCTATAATTGGAAGAGATAATATAGAAGAATTTTTCACCCATGTTAGTATGCACGAAGATCTTAAAGATATACCCCTGGCAAAAGCTGTCCCTACTTACGAAGATGCCTCTGTTTGTTTGGTACGCATGATGGAAGCTAGATTTATTAGTCTCAACCCCATGATACAACACATGTTCCTTACACTTTCTGATATGGAGAGGGGAGAGAAGAGAGATTTTGTTTTAAAAGTCCTAGTGCGAGAATTTGAGGATATAGCCAAAGAAGCTAGAAAAGTTTTTAGTAAGCATGAGAGGCTTGGTATGATCAGCGATTTTAAAAGAACACTTGAAAAGATGGATATGGATAGAATTAAGTACACTAATAATGTTAATGATGGTGGGGAGATTAAAGCACCAATACCATGTGAGCTCCTAGCGATGCATGAAGCTCTAGATGATAATTATGCTTGGCTTGTCCCTCAAAATTTGTTTGATGGGAGTAGCAAGCCCAAGACTAATGAAAAGTGAGCCTCTGAAACTTATGTATCCAAAATACAATGCATGGTTGAGAAAACTCCAAAACCCGCTGTAGATGCATCATCTCTTGATAACACTTGATATACACTTTCTGCGCCTAGCTGAAAGGCGTTAAAGAAAAGCGCTTATGGGAGACAACCCATGATTTTACTACTGCACTTTTATTTTATATTTGAGTCTTGGAAGTTGTTACTACTTTAGCAACCTCTCCTTATCTTATTTTGTTGCATTTTTGTGCCAAGTAAAGTCGTTGATAGTAAGGTTCATACTAGATTTGGATTACTGCGCAGAAACAGATTTCTTTGCTGTCACGAATTTGGGCCTAATTCTCTGTAGGTAACTCAGAAAATTATGCCAATTTACGTGAGTGATCCTCAGATATGTACTCAACTTTCATTCAATTTTAGCATTTTCATTTGAGAAAGTCTGGTGCCTCTTAGAAATTCGTCTTTACGAACTGTTCTGTTTTGACAAGTTCTGCCTTTTATTTCGCATTGCCTGTTTTGCTATGCTTGATGGATTTTTCGATTCCATTAACTTTCAGTAGCTTTGTGCAATGTCCAGAAGTGTTAAGAATGATTATGTCACCTCTGAACATGTAAATTTTGATTGTGCACTAACCCTCTAATGAGTTGTTTTGAGTTTGGTGTGGAGGAAGTTTTCAAGGATCAAGAGAGGGAGATGATACAATATGATCAAGGAGAGTGAAAGCTTTAAGCTTGGGGATGCCCCGGTGGTTCACCCCTGCATATTTCAAGAAGACTCAAGCGTCTAAGCTTGGGGATGCCCAAGGCAGCCCCTTCTTCATCGACAACATTATCAGGTTTCTCTAGTGAAACTATATTTTTATTCCATCACATCTTATGCACTTTGCTTGGAGCGTCGGTTTATTTTTGTTTTTTGTTTTGTTTGAATAAAATGGATCCTAGCATTCATTGTGTGGGAGAGAGACACGCTCCGCTGTTGCATATGGATAAATATGTCCTTAGGCTTTACTCATAATATTCATGGCGAAAGTTGAATCTTCTTCGTTAATTTGTTATATGGTTGGAAACGGGAAATGCTACATGTAGTAATTGGTAAAATGTCTTGGATAATTTGATACTTGGCAATTGTTGTGCTCATGTTTAAGCTCTTGCATCATATACTTTGCACCCATTAATGAAGAAATACATAGAGCTTGCTAAAATTTGGTTTGCATAATTGGTCTCTGTAAGGTCTAGATAATTTCTAGTAAGGATTGAACAACAAGGAAGACGGTGTAGAGTCTTATAATGTTTACAATATGTCTTTTATGTGAGTTTTGTTGTACCAGTTCATCCTTGTGTTTGTTTCAAATAGCCTTGCTAGCCTAAACCTTGTATCGAGAGGGAATACTTCTCATGCATCCAAAATCCTTGAGCCAACCACTATGCCATTTGTGTCCACCATACCTACCTACTACATGGTATTTCTCCGCCATTCCAAAGTAAATTGCTTGAGTGCTACCTTTAAATTTCTATCCTCTACCTTTACAATATATAGCTCATGGGACAAATAGCCTAAAAACTATTGTGGTATTGAATATGTACTTATGCACTTTATCTCTTATTAAGTTGCTTGTTGTGCGATAACCATGTTCCTGGGGACGCCATCAACTAGTCTTTGCTGAATATCATGTGATTTGCTATGCATGTCCGTCTTGTCTGAAGTAAGGGAGATTTACCACTTGTTTAATGGTTAGAGCATGCATAATGTTAGAGAAGAACATTGGGCCGCTAACTAAAGCCATGAATCATGGTGGAAGTTTCAGTTTTGGACAAATATCCTCAATCTCATATGAGAACATTAATTGTTGCTAAATGCTTATGCATTAAAGAGGAGTCCATTATCTGTTGTCTATGTTGTCCCGGTATGGATGTCTAAGTTGAGAATAATCAAAAGCGAGAAATCCAATGCGAGCTTTCTCCTTAGACCTTTGTACAGGCGGCATAGAGGTACCCCTTTGTGATACTTGGTTGAAACATATGTATTGCGATGATAATCCCGGTAATCCGAGCTAATTAGGACAAGGTGCGGGCACTATTGGTATACTATGCATGAGGCTTGCAACTTGTAAGATATAATTTACATGATACATATGCTTTATTACTACCGTTGACAAAATTGTTTCTTGTTTTCAAAACCAAAGCTCTAGCACAAATATAGCAATCAATGCTTCCCTCTGCGAAGGGCCTTTCTTTTACTTTTATGTTGAGTCAGTTCACCTATTTCTCTCCACCTCAAGAAGTAAACACTTGTGTGAACTGTGCATTGATTCCTACATACTTGCATATTGCACTTGTTATATTACTTTACATTGACAATATCCATGAGATATACATGTTATAAGTTGAAAGCAACCGCTGAAACTTAATCTTCCTTTGTGTTGCTTCAATACCTCTACTTTGATTTATTGCTTTATGAGTTAACTCTTATGCAAGACTTATTTATGCTTGTCTTGACAGTACTATTCATGAAAAGTCTTTGCTTTATGATTCATTTGTTTACTCATGTCATTTACCATTGCTTTTATCGCTGCATTCATTACATATGCTTACAATAGTATGATCGAGGTTATGATGGCATGTCACTCCAGAAATTATCTTTGTTATCGTTTACCTACTCGGTACGAGCAGGAACTAAGCTTGGGGATGCTGATACGTCTCCGACGTATCGATAATTTCTTATGTTCCATGCCACATTATTGATGATACCTACATGTTTTATGCACATTTTATGTCATATTTATGCATTTTCCGGCACTAACCTATTAACGAGATGCCGAAGAGCCAGTTGCTGTTTTCTGCTGTTTTTGGTTTCAGAAATCCTAGTAAGGAAATATTATCGGAATTGTACGAAATCAACGCCCAGGGGCCTATTTTCACATGAAGCTTCCAGAAGACCGGAGGAGTCACGAAGTGGGGCCACAGGGCGCCGACACAATAGGGCGGCGCGGCCCAAGCCCTGGCCGCGCCGACCTAACGTGTGGGGCCCTCGTGTGGCCCCCTGACCTATCTCCTCCGCCTACTTATAGCCTTCGTCGTGAAACCCCCAGTACCGAGAGCCACGATACGGAAAACCTTCCAGAGACGCCGCCGCCAATCCCATCTCGGGGGATTCAGGAGATCGCCTCCGGCACCCTCCGGAGAGGGGATTCATCTCCCGGAGGACTCTTCACCGCCATGGTCGCCTCCGGAGTGATGAGTGATTAGTTCACCCCTGGACTATGGGTCCATAGCAGTAGCTAGATGGTCGTCTTCTCCTAATTGTGCTTCATTGTCGGGTCTTGTGAGCTGCCTAACATGATCAAGATCATCTATCTGTAATGCTATATGTTGTGTTTGTTGGGATCCGATGGATAGAGAATACTATGTTATGTTGATTATCAATTTATTATCTATGTGTTGTTTATGATCTTGCATGCTCTTCGTTGTTACTAGAGGTTCTGGCCAAGTTTTTGCTAGTAACTCCAAGAGGGAGTATATATGCTCGATAGTGGGTTCATGCCTCCATTAAATCTGTGACAGTGACAGAAAGTTCTAAGGTTGTGGATGTGCTGTTGCCACTAGGGATAAACATCGATGCTATGTCCGAGGATGTAGTTGTTGATTACATTACGCACCATACTTAATGCAATTGTCTGTTGTTTGCAACTTAATACTGGAAGGGGTTCGGATGATAACCTGAAGGTGGACTTTTTAGGCATAGATGCATGCTGGATAGCGGTCTATGTACTTTGTCGTAATGCCCAATTAAATCTCACTATACTCATCATATCATGTATGTGCATGGTCATGCCCTCTCTATTTGTCAATTGCCCAACTGTAATTTGTTCACCCAACATGCTTATTCTTATGGGAGAGACACCTCTAGTGAACAGTGGACCCCGGTCCATTCTTTTAATCGAATACAATCTACTGCAATACTTGTTCTACTGTTTTCTACAAACAATCATCATCCACACTATACATCTAATCCTTTGTTACAGCAAGCTGATACGTCTCCGACGTATCGATAATTTCTTATGTTCCATGCCACATTATTGATGGTATCTACATGTTTTATGCATAATTTATGTCATATTTATGCATTTTCTGGAACTAACCTATTAATGAGATGCCGAAGAGCCAGTTGTTGTTTTCTGCTGTTTTTGGTTTCAGAAATCCTAGTAGGAAATATTCTCGGAATTGGACGAAATCAACGCCCAGGGGCCTATTTTCACACGAAGCTTCCAGAAGACCGGAGGACTAACGAAGTGGGGCCACGAGGTGGCGCCACAGTAGGGCGGCGCGGCCCAAGCCCTGGCCGCGCCGGCCTAGCGTGTGGCCCCCTCGTGACTCTCCCGACTCTGCCCTTCCGCCTAGAAATAGCCTTCGTCGCGAACCCCCAGTACCGAGAGCCACGATACGGAAAACCTTCCAGAGACGCCGCCGCCGCCAATCCCATCTCGGGGGATTCAGGAGATCGCCTCCGGCACCCTGCCGGAGAGGGGATTGATCTCCCGGAGGACTCTACACCGCCATGGTCACCTCCGGAGTGATGAGTGAGTAGTTCACCCCTGGACTATGGGTCCATAGCAGTAGCTAGATGGTTGTCTTCTCCTTATGTGCTTCATTGTCGGATCTTGTGAGCTGCCTAACATGATCAAGATCATCTATCTGTAATGCTATATGTTGTGTTTGTTGGGATCCGATGAATAGTGAATACTATGTTATGTTGATTACCAATCTATCTATGTGTTGTTTATGATCTTGCATGCTCTCCGTTACTAGTAGATGCTTTGGCCAAGTTGATGCTTGAAACTCCAAGAGGGAGTATTTATGCTCGATTGTGGGTTTATGTCTCCGTGAATCTGGGGGAGTGACAGAAGCCCCTAAGGTTATGGATGTGCTGTTGCCACTAGGGATAAAACATTGATGCTATGTCCGAGGATGTAGTTATTGATTACATTACGCACCATACTTAATGCAATTATCTGTTGTTTGCAACTTAATACTGGAAGGGGTTCGGATGATAACCAGAAGGTGGACTTTTTAGGCATAGATGCATGCTGGATAGCGGTCTATGTACTTTGTCGTAATGCCCAATTAAATCTCACTATACTCATTATATCATGTATGTGCATGGTCATGCCCTTTCTATTTGTCAATTGCCCAACTGTAATTTGTTAACCCAACATGCTATTTATCTTATGGGAGAGACACTGATACGTCTCCGACGTATCGATAATTTCTTATGTTCCATGCCACATTATTGATGATATCTACATGTTTTATGCATACTTTATGTCATATTTATGCGTTTTCCGGAACTAACCTATTGACGAGATGCCGAAGGGCCAGTTGCTGTTTTCTGCTGTTTTTGGTTTCAGAAATCCTAGTAAGGAAATATTCTCGGAATCGGACGAAATCAACGCCCAGCATCTTAGAATCCCCGGAAGCATCCAGAACACCCGAGAGCCGCCAGAGAGGGGCCACAGGCCACCCAGGAGGTAGGCCGGCGCGGCCCAGGGGTGGCCCGCGCCCCCCTGTGGTGACACCGCCTCGCTGACCCTCCGACGCCGCCTCTTCGCCTATTTAAGCCCCCTCGACCTAAAACCTCGAGACGAAAAAGCCACGGTACGAGAAACCTTCCAGAGCCGCCGCCATCGCGAAGCCAAGATCTGGGGGACAGGAGTCTCTTTTCCGGCACGCCGCCGGGACGGGGAAGTGCCCCCGGAAGGCTTCTCCATTGACACCACCGCCATCTCTATCAACGCTGCTGTCTCCCATGAGGAGGGAGTAGTTCTCCATCGAGGCTCGGGGCTGTACCGGTAGCTATGTGGTTAATCTCTCTCCTATGTACTTCAATACAATGATCTCATGAGCTGCTTTACATGATTGAGATTCATATGAGTTTTGTATCACAATTCATCTATGTGCTACTCTAGTGATGTTATTAAAGTAGTTTATTCCTCCTGCACGGTGTAATGGTGACAGTGTGTGCATCGTGTTAGTACTTGGCGTAGGCTATGATTGTGATCTCTTGTAGATTATGAAGTTAACTATTGCTATGATGGTATTGATGTGATCTATTCCTCCTTTCGTAGTGTGAAGGTGACAGTGTGCATGCTATGTTAGTACTTGGTTTGGTTATGTTGATCTGTCATGCACTCTAAGGTTATTTAAATATGAACATCGAATATTGTGGAGCTTGTTAACTTCGGCATCGAGGGTTCGTGTAATCCTACACAGTTAGTGGTGTTCATCATCCAACAAGAGGGTGTAGAGTCTAGCATCTTTCTATTTATACCGTTATGTGATCAATGTTGAGAGTGTCCACTAGTGAAAGTATGATCCCTAGGCCTTGTTCCTAAATACTGCTATCGCTGCTTGTTTACTGTTTTACTGCGTTTCTACTGTCTGCAATATTCACCATCAATCACACGCCAGTCCTGGACAGCAAAGCACTTTTCTGGTGCTGTTGCTAATGCTCATACATATTCATACCACCTGTATTTCACTATCTCTTCGCCGAACTAGTACACCTATTAGGTGTGTTGGGGACACAAGAGACTTCTTGCTTTGTGGTTGCAGGGTTGCATGAGAGGGATATCTTTGACCTCTTCCTCCCTGAGATCGATAAACCTTGGGTGATCCACTTAAGGGAAACTTGCTGATGTTCTACAAACCTCTGCTCTTGGAGGCCCAACACTGTCTACAAGAATAGAAGCTTCCGTAGACATCAAGCACTTTTCTGGCGCCGTTGCCGGGGAGGAAAGGTAAAAGGCACTCATACTCCGGTTCCTGTGTAATGTACTTTTCTGGCGCCATTGTGTGTGTGCTCGAAGCTATTTCCTTTAGATCCTGCAATTGCATCTTTTTGTTTCTTGTTTACACTAGTTTGGCATAATGGACAACAATGAGCTTCTTACTCTATTTCCTGATTTAAGACATGGATGGTTTGATCCGAAAATTAAAAAACCCATGGAACATATTAGTATGAACACTTTGAATACCATTGTTGCTAATGATATGGAAAATTCTAAACTTGGGGAAGCTGGTTTTGATGAGCATGATCTTTTTAGTCCCCCAAGCATTGAGGAGAAAATTTTCTTTGATGATACTTTACCTCCTATTTATGATGATTATAATGATAGTAGTCTTTTGTTGCCGCCTGTTATGGAGGATAAATTTGATTATGATTACAATATACCTCCTATATTTGATGATGAGAATAATAATGATAGCTACTTTGTTGAATTTGCTCCCACAACTACTAATAAAATTGATTATGCTTATGTGGAGAGTAATAATTTTATGCATGAGACTCATGATAAGAATGCTTTATGTGATGGTTACATTGTTGAGTTTGCTCATGATACTACTGAAAGTTATTATGAGAGAGGAAAATATGGTTGTAGAAATTTTCATGTTACTAAAACACCTCTCTATCTGCTGAAAATCTTGAAGCTGCACTTGTTTTATCTTTCTATGCTTGTTGCATTATGCTTCATGAATTTGTTTATTTACAAGATTCCTATGCATAGGAAGCATGTTAGGCTTAAATGTGTTTTGTATTTGCCTCTTGATGCTCTCTTTTGCTTCAACTACTATTTTTTGCGAGTGCATCATTGAAACTGCTGAGCCCATCTTAATGGCTATAAAGAAAGAACTTCTTGGGAGATAACCAATGTGTTTATTTTACTACAGTACTTTTATTTTATATTTGAGTCTTGGAAGTTGTTACTACCGTAGAAACCTCTCCTTATCTTAGTTTTGTTGCATTGTTGTGCCAAGTAAAGTCTTTGATAGTAAGGTTCATACTAGATTTGGATTACTGCGCAGAAACAGATTTCTTGCTGTCACGAATCTGGGCCTAATTCTCTGTAGGTAACTCAGAAAATTATGCCAATTTACGTGAGTGATCCTCAGATATGTACGCAAATTTCATTAAATTTGAGCATTTTCATTTGAGCAAGTCTGGTGCCTCTTTAAAATTCGTCTTTACGGACTGTTCTGTTTTGACAGATTCTGCCTTTTATTTCGCATTGCCTCTTTTGCTATGTGGGATGGATTTCTTTGTTCCATTAATTTCCAGTAGCTTTAGGCAATGTCCAGAAGTGTTAAGAATGATTGTATCACCTCTGAACATGTGAATTTTTGATTATGCACTAACCCTCTAATGAGTTTGTTTTGAGTTTGGTGTGGAGGAAGTTTTCAAGGATCAAGAGAGGGAGATGATACAACATGATCAAGGAGAGTGAAAAGTCTAAGCTTGGGGATGCCCCGGTGGTTCATCCCTGCATATTTCAAGAAGACTCAAGCGTCTAAGCTTGGGGATGCCCAAGGCATCCCCTTCTTCATCGACAAATTATCAGGTTCCTTCTCTTGAAACTATATTTTTATCCGGTCACATCTTATGTACTTTACTTGTAGCGTCTGTTTGTTTTTATTTTTATTTTTGTTTGAATAAATGCTTGTTTGGGAGAGAGACACTCTCCACTGGTTCATATGAACACATGTGTTCTTAGTTTTTATTGTTGATGGCGAAGGTTGAAACTGCTTCGTTAATTGTTATATGGTTGGAAACGGGAAATGCTACATGTAGTAATTGGTAAAATGTCTTGGATAATGTGATACTTGGCAATTGTTGTGCTCATGTTTAAGCTCTTGCATCATATACTTTGCACCTATTAATGAAGAAATACATAGAGCTTGCTAAAATTTGGTTTGCATAATTGGTCTCTCTAAAGTCTAGATAATTTCTAGTATTGAGTTTGAACAACAAGGAAGACGGTGTAGAGTCTTATAATGTTTACAATATGTCTTTTATGTGAGTTTTGCTGCACCGGTTCATCCTTGTGTTTGTTTCAAATAACCTTGCTAGCCTAAGCCTTGTATCGAGAGGGAATACTTCTCATGCATCAAAAATCCTTGAGCCAACCACTATGCCATTTGTGTCCACCATACCTACCTACTACATGGTATTTCTCCGCCATTCCAAGTAAATTGCTTCATGTGCTACCTTTAAACCTTCAAAATTCTTCTCAATTTGTGTTAATGTTTTATAGCTCATGAGGAAGTATGTGGTGTTTATCTTTCAACCTTGTCATTTACTCTTAACAGACTTTCATAATGGACTAGTGGCACATCCGCTTATCCAATAATTTTGCAAAAAGAGCCGGCAATGGGGTTCCTAGTCCCGATTAATCAAACTTCATTAATAATTCTCTTCACATGTTTTGCTCTGATTCATCAGTAAGAAACTTAATTTTGCAAATAGACACTCCTCCATGGTATGAGATTGATGGAAGGCACCCGAGGATTCGGTTAGCCATGGCTTGTGTAAGCAAAGGTTGGGGGGAGTGTCACCCATAATAAAAACTAAAGTACATGTGTAAACTAAAGAGAAGAGGGATGATCTACCTTGCTGGTAGAGATAACGTCCTTCATGGGAGCCGCTCTTGAAAGTTTGGTTGGCGAGGTAGTTAGAGTGCCCACTACCATTCGTTGACAACAACAAACACCTCTCAAAATTTTACTTTTATGCTCTCTATATGATTTCAAAACTTGAAAAGCTCTAGCACAAATATAGCAATCAATGCTTCCCTCTGCGAATGGCCATTCTTCTACTTTTATGTTGAGTCAGTTCACCTATTTCTCTCCATCTCAAGAAGCAAACACTTGTGTAAACTGTGCATTGATTCTTACATACTTGCTTATTGCACTTGTTATATTGCTTTGCATTGACAACTATCCATGAGATATACATGTTACAAGTTGAAAGCAACCGCTGAAACTTAATCTTCCATTGTGTTGCTTCAATGCCTTTACTTTGAATTATTGCTTTATGAGTTAACTCTTATGCAAGACTTATTGATGCTTGTCTTAAAAGTACTATTCATGAAAAGTCTTTGCTATATGATTCATTTGTTTACTCATTGCATTACCATTGTTTTGATCGCTGCATTCATTACATATGCTTATAATAGTATGATCAAGGTTTTGATGGCATGTCACTCCAGAAATTATCTTTGTTATCGTTTACCTGCTCGGGACGAGCATAAAATAAGCTTGGGGATGCTGATACGTGTCCGACGTATCGATAATTTCTTATGTTCCATGCCACATTATTGATGATATCTACATGTTTTATGCATACTTTATGTCATATTTATGCGTTTTCCGGAACTAACCTATTGACGAGATGCCGAAGGGCCAGTTGCTGTTTTATGCTGTTTTTGGTTTCAGAAATCCTAGTAAGGAAATATTCTCGGAATCGGACAAAATCAACGCCCAGCATCTTAGAATCCCCGGAAGCATCCAGAACACCCGAGAGCCGCCAGAGAGGGGCCACAGGCCCCCCAGGAGGTAGGCCGGCGCGGCCCAGGGGTGGCCCGCGCCCCCCTGTGGTGACACCGCCTCGTTGACCCTCCGACGCCGCCTCTTCGCCTATTTAATCCCCCTCGACCTAAAACCTCGAGATGAAAAAGCCACGGTACGAGAAACCTTCCAGAGCCGCCGCCATCGCGAAGCCAAGATCTGGGGGACAGGAGTCTCTGTTCCGGCACGCCGCCGGGACGGGGAAGTGCCCCCGGAAGGCTTCTCCATCGACACCACCGCCCTCTCCATCAACGCTGCTGTCTCCCATGAGGAGGGAGTAGTTCTCCATCGAGGCTCGGGGCTGTACCGGTAGCTATGTGGTTAATCTCTCTCCTATGTACTTCAATACAATGATCTCATGAGCTGCTTTACATGATTGAGATTCATATGAGTTTTGTATCACAATTCATCTATGTGCTACTCTAGTGATGTTATTAAAGTAGTTTATTCCTCCTGCACGGTGTAATGGTGACAGTGTGTGCATCGTGTTAGTACTTGGCGTAGGCTATGATTGTGATCTCTTGTAGATTATGAAGTTAACTATTGCTATGATGGTATTGATGTGATCTATTCCTCCTTTCGTAGTGTGAAGGTGACAGTGTGCATGCTATGTTAGTACTTGGTTTGGTTATGTTGATCTGTCATGCACTCTAAGGTTATTTAAATATGAACATCGAATATTGTGGAGCTTGTTAACTCCGGCAATGAGGGTTCATGTAATCCTACATAGTTAGTGGTGTTCATCATCCAACAAGAGGGTGTAGAGTCTAGCATCTATCTATTTATTCTGTTATGTGATCAATGTTGAGAGTGTCCACTAGTGAAAGTATGATCCCTAGGCCTTGTTCCTAAATACTGCTATCGCTGCTTGTTTACTGTTTTACTCTTTCAACTGTCTGCAATATTCACCATCGATCACACGCCAGTCCTGGACAACAAAGCACTTTTCTGGTACTGTTGCTACTGCTCATATATATTCATATCACCTGTATTTCACTATCTCTTCGCCGAACTAGTACACCTATTAGGTGTGTTGGGGACACAAGAGACTTCTTGCTTTGTGGTTGCAGGGTTGCATGAGAGGGATATCTTTGACCTCTTCCTCTCTGAGATCGATAAACCTTGGGTGATCCACTTAAGGGAAACTTGCTGATGTTCTACAAACCTCTGCTCTTGGAGGCCCAACACTGTCTACAAGAATAGAAGCTCCCGTAGACATCAGACACCACTATTGAACTGTGGACCCCGGTCCATTCTTTTACATCGAATACAATCTACTGCAATACTTGTTCTACTGTTCTCTGCAAACAATCATCATCCACACTATACATCTAATCCTTTGTTACAGCAAGCCGGTGAGATTGACAACCTCACTGTTCGTTGGGGCAAAGTACTTTGGTTGTGTTGTGCAGGTTCCACGTTGGCGCCGGAATCCCTGGTGTTGCGCCACACTACATCTCGCCGCCATCAACCTTCAACGTGCTTCTTGGCTCCTACTGGTTCGATAAACCTTGGTTTCATACTGAGGGAAAACTTGCCGCTATATGCATCACACCTTCCTCTTGGGGTTCCCAACGGTCGCGTGCTGTACGCGTATCAAGACTGTTTTCTGGCGCTGTTGCCGGGGAGATCAAGACACGCTGCAAGGGGAGTCTCCACAATCCAATCTCTTTACTTTGTTTTTGTCTTGCTTTATTTTATTTACTTTCTTGTTTGTTGCATTATATCAAAATACAAAAAAAATTAGTTGATAGTTTTACTTTATTTACTGTCTTGTTTGCACTCTATATAAAAAACACAAAAAAAATCAGTTACTTGCATTTACCTTATTTTTATCATGACTAGTCCTGTAGTTGTTACTCTGTCACCTGAGGAATCAATCTTCACTTTTAAACAAGGTGGTGAAGAGAATTTTAAAGAAGCTTGGTCTAGAATTTTTGATTCTTATAGTAAAACTGAACCTAAAATGACCCTAAGTTTGCTTCTTAGTAACTTTTATTTTGGGCTTATTCTTCGCTATAGATATGCCTTAGATGCTGTAGTGGGAGGAGATTTCCTTCATTGTGATGGGGATCAAGCTTTTAATGCCATAAGAAAATTGATTACATTATCTAGCTCCGATAATAATTTTGATCCATCTCATGCTAGAATTCATAATAGATTAAACACTCTCGAAACAAATATATCCTGTTTAAAAGAAGTGTACAACCAAATTCGCGAATACTATGATTATGTTCCATTAAGCTTCAAACCTTCAATGTGGCTGCCTACCGTTAAAGTTGCTATTGGTGGTGAAACTTTTCCTGCTCGTTGTGATATTATGTCTGAGTTTTGCCTTATGCCTAAAAGTATTTATGAATCTTTGACACTTTGGGAACTTACTGAAGGGGGAGAAGGAATAACTCTTACTGATAACTCTGTTATAATCCCTAAGGGTATAGCTGAAGGTGTTTTCACAACCTTTCTTGGAAGGACGGTATCCACTGATTATCTCGTTATTGAATGTGTAGGGACAGGACAAATCACGCTTGGAAGATCCCTGCTGAAACTCATGGGAGCAGTCATAGATGTGGGGAAAGGCACTCTAAATTTTACCTCTACACCCGGATGCGGGCATGTATTCCCTAGACCAAAGAGTAGGAATAAGAGTAAGAAGGGTAAGAGCAACACCCCTGGTAAGAATGTCAACGCATCATCTCTTGATAATACTTGATACACACTTTCTGCGCCTAGTTGAAAGGCGTTAAAGAAAAGCGCTTATGGGAGACAACCCATGTTTTTACTACAGTACCTTTGTTTTATATTTCAGTCTTGGAAGTTGTTACTACTGTAGCAACCTCTCCTTATCTTAGTTTTGTGCATTGTTGTGCCAAGTAAAGTCGTTGATAGTAAGGTTCATACTAGATTTGGATTACTGCGCAGAAACAGATTTCTTTGCTGTCACGAATCTGGGCCTAATTCTCTGTAGGTAACTCAGAAAATTATGCCAATTTACGTGAGTGATCCTCAGATATGTACGCAACTTTCATTCAGTTTGAGCATTTTCATTTGAGCAAGTCTGGTGCCTCAATAAAACTCGTCTTTACGAACTGTTCTGTTTTTACAGATTCTGCCTTTTATTTCGCATTGCCTGTTTTGCTATGCTTGATGGATTTTTCGATTCCATTGACTTTTAGTAGCTTTGTGCAATGTCCAGAAGTGTTAATAATGATTATGTCACCTCTGAACATGTAAATTTTGATTGTGCACTAACCCTCTAATGAGTTGTTTTGAGTTTGGTGTGGAGGAAGTTTTCAAGGATCAAGAGAGGGAGATGATACAATATGATCAAGGAGAGTGAAAGCTCTAAGTTTGGGGATGCCCTGGTGGTTCACCCCTGCATATATCAAGAAGACTCAAGCGTCTAAGCTTGGGGATGCCCAAGGCATCCCCTTCTTCATCGACAACATTATCAGGTTCCTCCCCTGAAACTATATTTTTATTTCATCACATCTTATGTGCTTTGCTTGGAGCGGCTGTTTGTTTTTGTTTTTGTTTTGTTTGAATAAAATGGATCATAGCATTCATTGTGTGGGAGAGAGACACACTCCGCTGTTGCATATGGACAAATATGTCCTTAGGCTTTACTCATAATATTCATGGCGAAAGTTTCTTCTTCGTTAAATTGTTATATGGTTGGAATTGGAAAATGATACATGTAGTAATTGCTATAATGTCTTGGATAATGTGATACTTGGCAATTGTTGTGCTCATGTTTAAGCTCTTGCATCATATACTTTGCACCTATTAATGAAGAAATACATAGAGCTTGCTAAAATTTGGTTTGCATAATTGGTCTCTCTAAGGTCAAGATAATTTCTAGTATTGAGTTTGAAAAACAAGGAAGACGGTGTAGAGTCTTATAATGTTTACAATATGTCTTTTATGTGAGTTTTGCTGCACCACTTCATCCTTGTGTTTGTTTCAAATAGCCTTGCTAGCCTAAACCTTGTATCGAGAGGGAATACTTCTCATGCATCCAAAATACTTAAGCCAACCACTATGCTATTTGTGTCCACCATACCTACCTACTACATGGTATTTCTCCGCCATTCCAAAGTAAATTGCTTGAGTGCTACCTTTAAAATTTCTATCCTCTACCTTTGCAATATATAGCTCATGGGACAAATAGCCTAAAAACTATTGTGGTATTGAATATGTACTTATGCACTTTATCTCTTATTAAGTTGCTTGTTGTGCGATAACCATGTTCCTGGGGACGCCATCAACTACTCTTTGTTGAATATCATGTGAGTTGCTATGCATGTCCGTCTTGTCTGAAGTAAGGGAGATTTACCACTTATTTAATGGTTAGAGCATGCATATTGTTAGAGAAGAACATTGGGCCGCTAACTAAAGCCATGAATCATGGTGGAAGTTTCAGTTTTGGACAAGTATCCTCAATCTCATATGAGAAAATTAATTGTTGCTACATGCTTATGCATATAAGAGGAGTCCATTATCTGTTGTGTATGTTGTCCCGGTATGGATGTCTAAGTTGAGAATAATCAATAGCGAGAAATCCAATGCGAGCTTTCTCCTTAGACCTTTGAACAGGCGGCATAGAGGTACCCCTTTGTGACACTTGGTTAAAACATGTGCATTGCGATGATAATCCCGGTAATCCGAGCTAATTAGGACAAGGTGCGGACACTATTAGTATACTATGCATGAGGCTTGCAACTTGTAAGATATAATTTACATAACACATATGCTTTATTACTACCGTTGACAAAATTGTTTCTTGTTTTCAAAACCAAAGCTCTAGCACAAATATAGCAATCGATGCTTTCCTCTGCGAAGGACCTTTCTTTTACTTTTATTGTTGAGTCAGTTCACCTATCTCTCTCCACCTCAAGAAGCAAACACTTGTGTGAACTGTGCATTGATTCCTACATACTTGCATATTGCACTTGTTATATTACTTTGCATTGACAACTATCCATGAGATATACATGTTATAAGTTGAAAGCAACCGCTGAAACTTAATCTTCCTTTGTGTTGTTTCAATGCCTTTACTATGAATTATTGCTTTATGAGTTAACTCTTATGCAAGACTTATTGATGCTTGTCTTGAAAGTACTATTCATGAAAAGTCTTTGCTATATGATTCAGTTGTTTACTCATGTCATTTACATTGTTTTGATCGATGCATTCATTACATATTCTTACAATATTATGATCAAGGTTATGATGGCATGTCACTCCAGAAATTATCTTTGTTATCATTTACCTGCTCGGGACGAGCAGGAACTAAGCTTGGGGATGCTGATACGTCTCCGACGTATCGATAATTTCTTATGTTCCATGCCACATTATTGATGATATCTACATGTTTTATGCATACTTTATGTCATATTTATGCATTTTCTGGAACTACCCTATTAACGAGATGCCGAAGAGCCAGTTGCTGTTTTCTGCTGTTTTTGGTTTCAGAAATCCTAGTAAGGAAATATTCTCGGAATTGGACGAAATCAACGCCCAGGGGCCTATTTTCACACGAAGCTTCCAGAAGACCGGAGGACTAACGAAGTGGGGCCACGAGGCGGTGCCACAGTAGGGCGGCGCGGCCCAAGCCCTGGCCGCGCCGGCCTAGCGTGTGGGCCCCTCGTGACTCTCCTGACTCTTCCCTTCCACCTACAAATAGCCTTCGTCGCGAAACCCCCAGTACCGAGAGCCACGATACGGAAAACCTTCCAGAGACGCCGCCGCCGCCAATACCATCTCGGGGGATTCAGGAGATCGCCTCCGGCACCCTGCCGGAGAGGGGATTCATCTCCCGGAGGACTCTACACCGCCATGGTCGCCTCCGGAGTGATGAGTGAGTAGTTCACCTCTGGACTATGGGTCCATAGCAGTAGCTAGATGGTTGTCTTCTCCTTATGTGCTTGATTGTCGGATCTTGTGAGCTGCCTAACATGATCAAGATCATCTATCTGTAATGCTATATGTTGTGTTTGTTGGGATCCGATGAATAGTGAATACTATGTTATGTTGATTGTCAATCTATCTATGTGTTGTTTATGATATTGCATGCTCTCCGTTACTAGTAGATGCTTTGGCCAAGTTGATGCTTGTAACTCCAAGAGGGAGTATTTATGCTCGATAGTGGGTTCATGTCTCCGTGAATCTGGGGGAGTGACAGAAGCCCCTAAGGTTATGGATGTGTCGTTGCCACTAGGGATAAAACATTGATGCTATGTCCGAGGATGTAGTTATTGATTACATTACGCACCATACTTAATGCATTTGTCTGTTGTTTGCAACTTAATACTGGAAGGGGTTCGGATGATAACCTGAAGGTGGACTTTATAGGCATAGATGCATGCTGGATAGCAGTCTATGTACTTTGTCGTAATGCCCAATTAAATCTTACTATACTCATCATATCATGTATGTGCATGGTCATGCCCTCTCTATTTGTCAATTGCCCAACTGTAATTTGTTCACCCAACATGCTATTTATCTTATGGGAGAGACACCACTAGTGAATTGTGGACCCCGGTCCATTCTTTTACATCGAATACAATCTACTGCAATACTTGTTCTACTGTTCTCTGCAAACAATCATCATCCACACTATACATCTAATCCTTTGTTACAGCAAGCCGGTGAGATTGACAACCTCACTGTTTCGTTGGGGCAAAGTACTTTGGTTGTGTTGTGCAGATTCCACGTTGGCGCCGGAATCCCTGGTGTTGCGCCGCACTACATCTCGCCGCCATCAACCTTCAACGTGCTTCTTGGCTCCTACTGGTTCGATAAACCTTGGTTTCATACTGAGGGAAAACTTGCCGCTGGACGCATCACACCTTCCTCTTGGGGTTCCTGATACGTCTCCAACGTATCGATAATTTCTTGTGTTCCATGCCACATTATTGATGTTATCTACATGTTATATGCACACTTTATGTCATATTCGTGCATTTTCTGGAACTAACCTATTAACAAGATGCCGAAGTGCCAGTTCCTGTTTTCTGCTGTTTTTGGTTTCAGAAATCCTAGTAACGAAATATTCTCGGAATCGGACGAAATCAACGCCAAAGATCTTAGAATCCCCGGAAGCATCCAGAACACACGAGAGGGACCAGAGGGGGGGCACAGGCCCACCACACCATGCCCTGGCGCGGCCTAGGGGGGGCCCGCGCCCCCCTAGGGTTTGGCCAGCCCTTCGACCCCCTGGCGCCGCCTCTTCGCCTATAAGAAGCCCCTGGATCAGAAAACCCGATACCAATTGACGAAAACCACAGAAACCTTCCAGAGCCGCCGCCATCGCGAAGCCAAGATCTGGGGGACAGGATCTCTGTTCCGGCACCCTGCCAGAGCGGGGAAGTGCCCCCGGAAGGCTTCTCCATCGACACCGCTGCCATCTCCACCGCCATCTTCATCACCGCTGCTGCTCCCATGAGGAGGGAGTAGTTCTCCATCGAGGCTCGGGGCTGTACCGGTAGCTATGTGGTTCATCTCTCTTCCATGTACTTCAATACAATGATCTCATTGAGATTCATATGAGTTTGTATCACAATTCATCTATGTGCTACTCTAGTGATGTTATTAAAGTAGTTCTATTCCTCCTGCACGTGTGTAAAGGTGACTAGTGTGTGCACCGTGTGGTTCTTGTCGTAGGCTATGATCATGATCTCTTGTAGATTGTGGAGTTAATTATCATTATGATGGTATTGATGTGATCTATTCCTCCTACATATGCATGAAGGTTACGGTGTGCATGCTATGCTAGTACTTGGTTTAGTCGTGTTGATCTATCTTACACTAAAGGTTACTAAAACATGAGCATTATTGTGGAGCTTGTTAACTCCGGCATTGAGGGTTCGTGTAATCCTACGCAATGTGTTCATCATCCAACAAAAGTGTAGAGTATGCATTTATCTATTCTGTTATGTGATCAATGTTGAGAGTGTCCACTAGTGAAAGTGTAATCCCTAGGCCTTGTTCCTAAATACTGCTGAGTTACTACTGCTTGTTTACTACTACTGCGTTACTACTGCTGAGTTACGACTGCTTGTTTACTGTTTTACTGCGTTACTACTGCTGCAATACCACCACCATCAACTACGCGCCAAGCACTTTTCTGGCACCGTTGCTACTGCTCATACTTATTTATACCACCTGTATTTCACTATCTCTTCGCCGAACTAGTGCACCTATTTGGTGTGTTGGGGACACAAGAGACTTCTTGCTTTGTGGTTGCAGGGTTGCATGAGAGGGATATCTTTGACCTCTTCCTCCCTGAGTTCGATAAACCTTGGGTATCCACTTAAGGGAAACTTGCTGCTGTTCTACAAACCTCTGCACTTGGAGGCCCAACACTGTCTACAAGAATAGAAGCTCCCGTAGACATCAAGCACTTTTCTGGCGCCGTTGCCGGGGAGGAAAGGTAAAAAGGCACTCATACTACGGTCCCAGGTAAAGTACTTTTCCGGCGCCGTTGTGTGTGTGCTCAAAGCTATTTCCTTTAGATCCTGCAATTGCAACTTTTTGTTTCTTGTTTACACTAGTTTGGCATAATGTACAAGAGTGAGCTTCTTGTTCTATTTCCTGATTTAAAACTTGGATTGTTTGATGCGAAAATTAAAAAACCTATGAAATCTTGTTTGCATGCTGGTAGTAATATTAGTATGAACGCTTTGAACACCATTGTTGATAATGATATAGAAAGTTCTAAGCTTGGGGAAGCTGGTTTTCATGATATTTTTAGTCCCCCAAGCATTGAGGAGAAAATTTTCTTTGATGATACTTTGCCTCCTATTTATGATGATTATGATGATAGTGGTCTTTTGGTGCCACCTACTATGGAGAGTAAATTTTGTTGTGATTATACTATGCCTCCTACACTTGATGATAATAATAATGATAGCTACTTTGTTGAATTTGCTCCCACTACAACTAATAAAATTGATTATGCTTATGTGGAGAGTAATAATTTTATGCATGAGACTCATGATAAGAATGCTTTATGTGATAGTTATATTGTTGAGTTTGCTCATGATACCACTGGATATTATTATGAGAGAGGAAAATATGGTTGTAGAAATTTTCATGTTACTAAAATGCCTCTCTATGTGCTGAAATTTTTGAAGCTACACTTGTTTTATCTTCCTATGCTTGTTACTTTGCTCTTCATGAACTTGTTTATTTACAAGATTCCTATGCATAGGAAGCATGTTAGACTTAAATGTGTTTTGAATTTGCCTCTTGATGCTCTCTTTTGCTTCACATACTATCTCTTGCGAGTGCATCATTAAAACTGCTGAGCCCATCTTAATGGCTAAAAAGAAAGAACTTCTTGGGAGATAACCCATGTGTTATTTTGCTACAGTACTTTGTTTTATATTTGTGTCTTGGAAGTTGTTTACTACTGTAGCAACCTCTCCTTATCTTAGTTTTGAGTTTTGTTGTGCCAAGTAAAGTCTTTGATAGTAAAGTAAGTACTAGATTTGGATTACTGCACAGAAACATATTTCTTTGCTGTCACGAATCTGGGTCTAATTCTCTGTAGGTAACTCAGAAAATTATGCCAATTTACGTGAGTGATCCTCAGATATGTACGCAACTTTCATTCAATTTGAGCATTTTCGTTTGAGCAAGTCTGGTGGCCTAATAAAATCCATCTTTACGGACTGTTCTGTTTTGACAGATTCTGCCTTTTATTTCGCATTGCCTCTTTCGCTATGTTGGATGAATTTCTTTGATCCACTAATGTCCAGTAGCATTATGCAATGTCCAGAAGTGTTAAGAATGATTGTGTCACCTCTGAATATGTCAATTTATATTGTGCACTAACCCTCTAATGAGTTGTTTCGAGTTTGGTGTGGAGGAAGTTTTCAAGGGTCAAGAGAGGAGGATGATATACCATGATCAAGGAGAGTGAAAGCTCTAAGCTTGGGGATGCACCCGGTGGTTCACCCCTGCATATATCAAGAAGACTCAAGCGTCTAAGCTTGGGGATGCCCAAGGCATCCCCTTCTTCATCGACAACATTATCAGGTTCCTCCCCTGAAACTACATTTTTATTCGGCCACATCTTATGTGCTTTACTTGGAGCGTCTGTGTGCTTTTGTTTTTGTTTTTGTTTGAATAAATTGGATTACATAATGCTTGTGTGGGAGAGAGACACGCTCCGCTGTTGCACATGAACACATGTGTTCTTAGCTCATAATATTCATGGCGAAGTTTCCTCTTCGTTAAATTGTTATATGGTTGGAATTGGAAAATGCTACATGTAGTAATTGCTATAATGTCTTGGGTAATGTGATATTTGGCAATTGTTGTGCTCATGTTTAAGCTCTTGCATCATATACCTTACACCTATTAGTGAAGAAATACATAGAGCTTGTTAAAATTTGGTTTGCATGAGTGGTTTCTCTAGAGTCTAGATATTTTCTAGTAAGATGTTTGAACAACAAGGAAGACGATGTATAGTTTTATAATGCTTGTAATATGTCTTTTATGTGAGTTTTGCTGTACTAGTTCGTGCTTGTGTTTGCTTCAAACAACCTTGCTAGCCTAAACCTTGTATCGAGAGGGAATACTTCTCATGCATCCAAATCCTGAGCCAAACAACACTATGCCATTTGTGTCCACCATACCTACCTACTACATGGTATTTTTCTGCCATTCCAAAGTAAATTGCTTGAGTGCTACCTTTAAAATTCCATCATTCACCTTTGCAATATATAGCTCATGGGACAAATAGCTTAAAAACTATTGTGGTATTGAATATGTAATTATGCACTTTATCTCTTATTAAGTTGCTTGTTGTGCGATAACCATGTTTACTGGGGAACGCCATCTACTCTTTGTTGAATATCATGTGAGTTGCTATGCATGTTCGTCTTGTCTGAAGTAAGGGCGGTTTTCACATCAAATGGTTTGAGTATGCATACTGTTAGAGAAGAACATTGGGCCGCTAACTAAAGCCATGAATCATGGTGGAAGTTTCAGTTTGGACATAAAACCTCAATCTCTTATGAGAATATTAACTGTTGTTGAATGCTTAAGCATTAAAAGAGGAGTCCATTATCTGTTGTCTATGTTGTCCCGGTATGGGTGTCTAAGTTGAAGAATGATCAAAAGCGAGAAATCCAATGCGAACTTTCTCCTTAGACCCTTATACAGGCGGCATAGAGGTACCCCTTTGTGACACTTGGTTGAAACATATGTTATGCAATGATGATCAGTGTTAACCCAAGCTAATTAGGACAAGGTGCGGGCACTATTGGTACACTATGCATGAGGCTTGCAACTTGTAAGATATAATTTACATGATACATATGCTTTATTACTACCGTTGACAAAATTGTTTCATGTTTTCAAAATCAAAGCTCTAGCACAAATATAGCAATCGATGCTTTTCCTCTATGGAGGACCATTCTTTTACTTTCAATGTTGAGTCAGTTCACCTATTTCTCTCCACCTCAAGAAGCAAACACTTGTGTGAACTGTGCATTGATTCTTACATATTTGCATATTGCATTTGTTATATTGCTTTGCATTGACAATTATCCATGAGATATACATGTTATAAGTTGAAAGCAACCGCTGAAACTTAATCTTCTTTTGTGTTGCTTCAATACCTTTTACTAAGAATTTATTGCTTTATGAGTAACTCTTATGCAATACTTATTGATGCTTGTCTTGAAAGTGCTATTCATGAAAAGTCTTTGCTATATGATTCACTTGTTTACACATGTCATATACATTGTTTTGATCGCTGCATTCACTACATATGCTTTACAAATAGTATGATCAAGGTTATGATGGCATGTCACTCCAGAAATTATCTTTGTTATCGTTTTACCTGCTCGGGACGAGCAGAACTAAGCTTGGGGATGCTGATACGTCTCCAACGTATCGATAATTTCTTGTGTTCCATGCCACATTATTGATGTTATCTACATGTTATATGCACACTTTATGTCATATTCGTGCATTTTCTGGAACTAACCTATTAACAAGATGCCGAAGTGCCAGTTCCTGTTTTCTGCTGTTTTTGGTTTCAGAAATCCTAGTAACGAAATATTCTCGGAATCGGACGAAATCAACGCCAAAGATCTTAGAATCCCCGGAAGCATCCAGAACACACGAGAGGGACCAGAGGGGGGGCACAGGCCCACCACACCATGCCCTGGCGCGGCCTAGGGGGGGCCCGCGCCCCCCTAGGGTTGGGCCAGCCCTTCGACCCCCTGGCGCCGCCTCTTCGCCTATAAGAAGCCCCTGGATCAGAAAACCCGATACCAATTGACGAAAACCACAGAAACCTTCCAGAGCCGCCGCCATCGCGAAGCCAAGATCTGGGGGACAGGATCTCTGTTCCGGCACCCTGCCGGAGCGGGGAAGTGCCCCCGGAAGGCTTCTCCATCGACACCGCTGCCATCTCCACCGCCATCTTCATCACCGCTGCTGCTCCCATGAGGAGGGAGTAGTTCTCCATCGAGGCTCGGGGCTGTACCGGTAGCTATGTGGTTCATCTCTCTTCCATGTACTTCAATACAATGATCTCATTGAGATTCATATGAGTTTGTATCACAATTCATCTATGTGCTACTCTAGTGATGTTATTAAAGTAGTTCTATTCCTCCTGCACGTGTGTAAAGGTGACTAGTGTGTGCACCGTGTGGTTCTTGTCGTAGGCTATGATCATGATCTCTTGTAGATTGTGGAGTTAATTATCATTATGATGGTATTGATGTGATCTATTCCTCCTACATATGCATGAAGGTTACGGTGTGCATGCTATGCTAGTACTTGGTTTAGTCGTGTTGATCTATCTTACACTAAAGGTTACTAAAACATGAGCATTATTGTGGAGCTTGTTAACTCCGGCATTGAGGGTTCGTGTAATCCTACGCAATGTGTTCATCATCCAACAAAAGTGTAGAGTATGCATTTATCTATTCTGTTATGTGATCAATGTTGAGAGTGTCCACTAGTGAAAGTGTAATCCCTAGGCCTTGTTCCTAAATACTGCTGAGTTACTACTGCTTGTTTACTACTCTTTGCGTTACTACCGCTGAGTTACGATCGCTTGTTTCTTGTTTCTTTACTGCGTTACTACTGCTGCAATACCACCACCATCAACTACGCGCCAAGCACTTTTCTGGCACCGTTGCTACTGCTCATACTTATTTATACCACCTGTATTTCACTATCTCTTCGCCGAACTAGTGCACATATTTGGTGTGTTGGGGACACAAGAGACTTCTTGCTTTGTGGTTGCAGGGTTGCATGAGAGGGATATCTTTGACCTCTTCCTCCCTGAGTTCGATAAACCTTGGGTATCCACTTAAGGGAAACTTGCTGCTGTTCTACAAACCTCTGCACTTGGAGGCCCAACACTGTCTACAAGAATAGAAGCTCCCGTAGACATCAGTTCCCAACGGTCGCGTGCTGTACGCGTATCACAAGCCGGTGAGATTGACAACCTCACTGTTACATTGGGGCAAAGTACTTTGTTTGTGTTGTGTAGGTTCCATGTTGGCGTCGGAATCCCTGGTGTTGCGCCGCACTACACTCCGCCGCCATCAACCTTCGACGTGCTTCTTGACTCCTACTGGTTCGATAAACCTTGGTTTCTTACTGAGGGAAAACTTGCCGCTGTACGCATCACACCTTCCTCTTGGGGTTCCCAACGGACGCGTGTTGAACGGAAAGACAATACGTCATCTACGCCCAGCACACGTGAAGGTTCTTGGTGACGGAGTGTAGTGCGGCGCAACACCAGGGATTCCGGCGCCAACGTGGAACCTGCACAACACAATCAAAGTACTTTGCCCCAACGTAACAATGAGGTTGTCAATCTCACCGGCTTGTTGTAAACAAAGGATTAGATGTATAGTGTGGAAAATGATGTTTGTATGCGAAGAACAGTAAAGAACAATGTTTGCAGTAGATTGTATTCGATGTAAAAGAATGGACCGGGGTCCACAGTTCACTAGTGATGTCTCTCCAATAAGAATTAGCATGTTGGGTGAACAAATTACAGTTGGGCAATTGACAAATAAAGAGGGCATAACAATGCACATACATATCATGATGAGTAGTGTGAAATTCAATTGGGCATTACGACAAAGTACATAGACCGCTATCCAGCATGCATCTATGCCTATAAAGTCCACCTTCGGGTTAGCATCCGCTCCCCTTCCAGTATTAAGTTGCAAACAATAGATAATTGCATTAAGTATGGTGCGTAATGTAATCAACACAAATATCCTTAGACAAAACATTGATGTTTTATCCCTAGTGGCAACAACACATCCACAACCTTAGAACTTTCTGTCACTGTCCCAGATTAAATGGAGGTATGAACCCACTATCGAGCATAAATACTCCCTCTTGGAGTTACAAGTATCAAATTGGCCAGAGCCTCTACTAGCAACGGAGAGCATGCAAGATCATAAACAACACATATATAGTAGATTGATAATCAACATAACATAGTATTCCATATTCATCGGATCCCAACAAACACAACATGTAGCATTACAAATAGATGATCTTGATCATGTTAGGCAGCTCACAAGATCGAACAATGATAGCACATGAGGAGAAGACAACCATCTAGCTACTGCTATGGACCCATAGTCCAGGGGTGAACAACTCACACATCAATCCGGAGGCGATCATGGTGATGAAGAGTCCTCCGGGAGATGATTCCCCTGTCCGGAAGGGTGCCGGAGGCGATCTCCTGAATCCCCCGAGATGGGATTGGCGGCGGCGGCGTCTATGGAAGGTTTTCTGTATCGTGGCTCTCGGTACTGGAGTTTTCGCGACGAAGGCTTTAAGTAGGCGGAAGGGTAGGGTTGGAGGCGGTGCGAGGGCCCCACACACTAGGGCGGCGCGGCCCCACCCTTGGCCGCGCGGCCCTGGTGTGGCGACGCCTCATCGCCCCACTTCGTAATCCTTTCGGTCTTTTGGAAGCTTCGTGGAAAAATAAGACCCTAGGCGTTGATTTCGTCCAATTCCGAGAATATTTCCTTTGTAGGATTTCTGAAACCAAAAACAACAGAAAACAGCAACTGGCTCTTCGGCATCTTGTCAATAGGTTAGTGCCGGAAAATGCATAAATATGACATAAAGTGTGTATAAAACATGTGAGTATCATCATAAAAGTAGCATGGAACATAAGAAATTATAGATACGTTTGAGACGTATCAAGCATCCCCAAGCTTAGTTTCTACTCGCCCTCGAGTAGGTAAACGATAACAAAGATAATTTCTGAAGTGACATGCTATCATAATCTTGATCAATACTATTGTAAAGCACATGAGATGAATGCAGCGATTCGAAGCAATGGTAAAGACAATGAGTAAACAACTGAACCATATAGCAAAGACTTTTCATGAATAGTACTTTCAAGACAAGCATCAGTAAGACTTGCATAGGAATTAACTCATAAAGCAATAGATTCATAGTAGAAATCTTTGAAGCAACACAAAGGAAGATATAATTTTCAGCGGTTTTCAACTTCAACATGTATATCTCATGGATAATTGTCAACACAAAGTAATATGATGAATGCAAATAAGCAAGTATGTAGGAATCAATGCACACAGTTAACACAAGTGTTTGCTTCTAAGATAGAAAGAAGTAGGTAAACTGAATCAACATAAAAGTAAAAGATTGGCCCTTCGCAAAGGGAAGCATGGATTGCTATATTTGTGCTAGAGCTTTTATTTTGAAAACATAGAAACAATTTTTTCAACGGTAGTAATAAAGCATATGTGTTATGTATAAGATATCCTATAAGTTGCAAGCCTCATGCATAGATTACCAATAGTGCTCGCACCTTGTCCTAATTAGCTTGGATTTACATGGATTATCATTGCATAACATATGTTTCAACCAAGTGTCACAAAGGGGTACCTCTATGCCGCCTGTACAAAGGTCTAAGGAGAAGGTTCGCATTGGATTTCTCGCTTTTGATTATTCTCAACTCAGACATCCATACCGGGACAACATAGAAAACAGATAATGGACTCCTCTTTAATGCATAGGCATTCAACAACATATAATATTCTCATAAGAGATTGAGGATTAGTGTCCAAACTGAAACTTCCACCATGATTCATGGCTTAGTTAGCGGCCCAATGTTCTTCTCTAACAATATGCATACTCAAACCATTTGATCATGATAAATCACCCTTACTTCAGACAAGACGAACATGCATAGCAACTCACATGATATTCAACGAAGGGGTAATAGTTGATGGCGTCCCCAGAAACATGGTTACCGCTCAACAAGCAACTTATAAGAAATAAGATACATAAGCTACATATTCAATACCACAATAGTTTTTAAGCTATTTTCCCATGAGCTATATATTGCAAAGACAAAGAATGAAGTTTTAAAGGTAGCACTCAAGTAATTTACTTTGGAATGGCAGAGACATACCATGTAGTAGGTAGGTATGGTGGACACAAATGGCATAGTTTTTGGCTCAAGGATTTTGGATGCACGAGAAGTAATCCCTCTCAATACAAGGCTTAGGCTAGCAAGGTTGTTTGAAGCAAACACAAGTATGAACCGGTACAGCAAAACTTACATAAGAACATATTGCAAGCATTATAAGACTCTACATTGTCTTCCTTGTTGTTCAAACACCTCACCATAAAATATCTAGACTCTAGAGAGACCAATCATGCAAACCAAATTTTAACAAGCTCTATGTAGTTCCTCATTAATAGGTGCAAAGCACATGATGCAAGAGCTTAAACATGATCTATATGAGCACAAAAATTGCCAAGTATCAAATTATTCAAGACATTATACCAATTACCACATGAAGCATTTTCCGTTTCCAACCATAATAATGATGAACGAAGCAGTTTCATCCTTCGCCATGAACATTAAAAGTAATGCTAAGAACACATGTGTTCATATGCAACAGCGGAGCGTGTCTCTCTCCCACACAAAGAATGCTAGGATCCAATTTTATTCAAACAAAAACGAAAACAAAAACATACAGACGCTCCAAGTAAAGCACATAATATGTGACGGAATAAAAATATAGTTTCACTAGAGGTGACCTGATAAGTTGTCGATGAAGAAGGGATGCCTTGGGCATCCCCAAGCTTAGATGCTTGAGTCTTCTTAAAATATGCAGGGATGAACCACAAGGGCATCCCCAAGCTTAAACTTTTCACTCTTCTTGATCATATTGTATCATCCTCCTCTCTTGACCCTTGAAAACTTCCTCCACACCAAACTCAAAACAAACTCATTAGAGGGTTAGTGCATAATCGAAAATTCACATATTCAGAGGTGAAATAATCATTCTTAACACTTCTGGACATTGCACAAAGCTACTGAAAGTTAATGGAACAAAGAAATCCATCAAACATAGCAAAACAGGCAATACGAAATAAAAGGCAGAATCTGTCAAAACAGAACAGTCTGTAAAGACGAGTTTTTCTGGGGCACTTAACTTGCTCAGATGAAAATGCTCAAATTGAATGAAAGTTGCTTACATATCTGTGGATCACTCACGTAAACTGGCAGATTTTTCTGAGTTACCTACAGAGAATACTACTCAAATTCGTGACAGCAAGAAATCTGTTTCTGCGCAGTAATCCAAATCTAGTATCATCTTTACTATCAAAGACTTTACTTGGCACAACAATGCAATAAAATAAAGATAAGGAGAGGTTGCTACAGTAGTAACAACTTCCAAGACTCAAATATAAAACAAAAGTGCAGAAGTAAAATAATGGGTTGTCTCCCATAAGCGCTTTTCTTTAACGCCTTTCAGCTAGGCGCAGAAAGTGTGAATCAAGTAACATCAAGAGATGAAGCATCAACATCATAATTTGTTCTAATAATAGAATCAAAAGGTAACTTCATTCTCTTTCTAGGGAAGTGTTCCATACATTTCTTGAGAGGAAATTTATATTTAATATTACCTTTCTTCATATCAATAATAGCACCAACAGTTCGAAGAAAAGGTCTTCCCAAAATAATGGGACAAGATGCATTGCATTCAATATCCAAGACAACAAAATCAACGGGGACAAGGTTATTGTTAAACATAATGCGAACATTATCAATCCTCCCCAAAGGTTTTTTTTTGTAGAATTATCAGCAAGATTAACATCCAAATAACAACTTTTCAATGGTGGCAAGTCAAGCATATCATAGATTTTCTTAGGCATAACGGAAATACTTGCACCAAGATCACATAAAGCATTACAATCAAAATCATTGACCTTCATTTTAATGATGGGCTCTCAACCATCTTCTAACTTCCTAGGAATAGAAGTTTCAAGTTTTAGTTTCTCTTCTCTAGCTTTTATGAGAGTATTTGTAATATGTTTTGTAAAGGCCAAATTTATAGCACTAGCTTTGGGACTTTTAGCAAGTTTTTGTAAGAACTTTATAACTTCAGAGATGTGACAATCATCAAAATCTAAACCATTATGATCTAAAGCAATGGGATCATTGTCCCCAATATTTTGAAAAATTTCAGCAGTTTTATCACAAGCAGTTTCAGCAGTTTCATGCAGTTTTGCACGCTTTGCATTAGGAGTAGAAACATTGCCAACACCAATTATTTTACCATTGATAGTAGGAGGTGTAGCAACATGTGAAGCTTTATTATTACTAGTGGTGGTAATAGTCCAAACTTTAGCTACATTATTCTCTTTAGCATTTTCTTCTTTTTCCCACCTAGCACGCAATTCGGCCATCAATCTAATATTCTCATTAATTCAAACTTGGAGTTTGCTGTAGCAAATGACTTAATATCTTTAGTTTCATTAGGCATAACTTTCAATTTTAAAAGATCAACATCAGCAGCAAGACTATCAACTTTAGAAGCAAGAATATCAATTTTACCAAGCTTTTCTTCAACAGATTTGTTAAAAGCAGTTTGTGTACTAATAAATTCTTTAAGCATAGCTTCAAGACTAGGGGGTACACTCCTATTATTGTTGTAAGAATTCCCATAAGAATTACCATAACCGTTACCATTATTAGAAGGATATGGCCTATAGTTGTTACCAGAATTATTCCTATAAGCATTGTTGTTGAAATTATTATTTTTAATGAAGTTCACATCAACATGCTCTTCTTGAGAAACCAATGAAGCTAAAGGAACATTATTAGGATAAACATTAGATCTACCATTCACAAGCATAGACATAATAGCATCAATCTTATCACTCAAGGAGGAGGTTTCTTCAACAAAATTTACCTTCTTACCTTGTGGAGCTCTTTCTGTGTGCCATTCAGAGTAATTAATCATCATATCATCAAGAAGCTTTGTTGCGGCGCCTAGAGTGATGGACATAGAAGTACATACAGCAGCTGAATCCAATAGGTTCCGCGAAGAAAATTCAATCCTGCATAAAAGGTTTGGATGATCATCCAAGTAGTCAGTCCATGGGTAGGGCAATTTTTGACCAAAGATTTCATTCTTTCCCATGCTTGGGCAACATGCTCATTATCCAATTTCTTAAAATTCATTATGCTACTTCTCAAAGATATAATTTTAGCAGGAGGATAATATCTACCAATGAAAGCATCCTTACATTTAGTCCATGAATCAATACTATTCTTAGGCAAAGATAGCAACCAATCTTTAGCTCTTCCTCTTAAGGAGAAAGGAAACAATTTTAATTTTATAATGTCACCATCTACATCCTTATACTTTTGCATTTCACAAAGTTCAACAAAATTATTAAGATGGGCAGCAACATCATCAGAACTAACACCAGAATTGCTCTCTCATAACAAGATTCAGTAAAGCAGGTTTAATTTCAAAAAATTATGCTGTAGTAGCAGGTGGAGCAATAGGTGTGCATAATAAATCATTATTATTTGTGCTAGTGAAGTCACATGATACGTCTCCAACGTATCTATAATTTCTGATGTTCCATGCTTGGTTTATGACAATACCAACATGTTTTGTTCACACTTTATATCATTTTTATGCGTTTTCCGGAACTAACCTATTGACGAGATGCCGAAAGGCCAGTTGCTGTTTTCTGCTGTTTTTGGTTCCAGAAAGGCTGTTCGGGAAATATTCTCGGAATTGGACGAAATCAACGCCAAACCTCCTATTTTTCCCGGAAGGCTCCAGAACACCGAAGAAGAGTCGGAGAGGGGCCAGGGGGCCCCCACACCATAGGGCCGCGCGGGCTGGCCTCTGGCCGCGCCGGCCTATGGTGGGGCCACCCTGCCAGCCCTCCTGCGCCGCCTCTTCGCCTATATAACTCCTATCGACCTAAAAACGCGATAACTCTTGACGAAACTCCAGAAAGACTCCAGGGGCGCCGCCACATCGCGAAACTCCAATTCGGGGGACAGAAGTCTCTGTTCCGGCACCCTGCCGGGACGGGGAATTGCCCCCGGAGCCATCTCCACCGCCGTCTCCACCGCCATCTTCACCGCCATCTCTGCCTCCATGATGAGGAGGGAGTAATTCACCCCTGGGGCTGAGGGCTCCGCTGTAGCTATGTGGTTCATCTCTCTCTTTGTGATCTAGTTGAATATCATCTATGTGCTACTCTAGTGATGTTATTAAAGTAGTCTATTCTTCCTCCATGATGTAATGTTGACAGTGTGTGCATCATGAAGTACTTGGTATACGCTATGATTGTGATCTCTTGTAGATTATGAAGTTAACTATTACTATGATGGTATTGATACGATCTATTCCCCCTTTCATAGCTGATGTTGACAGTGTGCATGCTATGTTAGTACTCGGTGTAATTGTGTTGATCTATCTTGCACTCTAAGGTTATTTAAATATGAACATTGAATATTGTGGAGCTTGTTAACTCCGGCATTGAGGGTTCGTGTAATCCTACACAATTAGTGGTGTTCATCATCCAACAAGAGGGTGTAGAGTAGTCCTATTATGTGATCATTGTTGAGAGTGTCCACTAGTGAAAGAAGGATCCCTAGGCCTTGCTTCCAAGCATCGAATCTCTGTTTGTTTACTGTTTTGTTACATGTTTACTCGCTGCCATATTTCATTCAGATTACTATTACCACTCATATCCATCCATATTACTTGTATTTCACTATCTCTTCGCCGAACTAGTGCACCTATACATCTGACAAGTGTATTAGGTGTGTTGGGGACACAAGAGACTTCTTGCTTTGTGGTTGCAGGGTTGCTTGAGAGGGATATCTTTGACCTCTTCCTCCCTGAGTTCGATAAACCTTGGGTGATCCACTTAAGGGAAACTTGCTGTTGTTCTACAAACCTCTGCTCTTGGAGGCCCAACACTGTCTACAAGAATAGAAGCACCCGTAGACATCAAGCACTTTTCTGGCGCCGTTACCGGGGAGGTAAGGTAAAAGGTATTCACATCCTCCGACTACTAAGCTATTTCCTAGCACTGTTGCCGGTGTGTGAGTGCTCGAAGCTATTTCCTTTAGATCCTGCAATTGCATCTTTTTGTTTCTTGTTTTTATTTTCACTAGTTAGGCATAATGGAAAACAACAAAAAATTTGGTGAGCTTTTTAATCTTTTTCCGGATTTAGAATTGTTTGGTGCGAACATTAAAAAACCAATGGAACCTTATTCGCATGCTAGTAGCGATGTTATTAGTATGAATGCAATTACTGCTAATGCTATGGAGAAGTCTAAGCTTGGGGAAGCTAGTTTTTGTGATCTTTTTAGCTTCCCATCTTTAGGTGAGAAAATTTGCTCTGATAACACTTTATCTCCCATATGCGATAACTCAGATGATGCTTGTGATATTTTAAATGCACCTACTGAAAGTATTCCATATAAAATACCTATGAAAATTATTGAACGTGTTATGGATAACCGCTATGAAGGGGATGGAACTGTGCATCCTGGAGATCATTTACTGTTTTTGCATGAATTATGCGGGTTATTCAAGTGTGCAGGTATCTCTATGGATGAAGTGAAGAAGAAATTATTCTCTATGTCGTTGTCTGGTAAAGCGGCGCATTGGCATAAACTGCTGAAGGATGAGCATTCTCTTGATTGGAAGGATATTGTGCCTCTATTTTATTCTAAATTATATCCTCCAAGTGAAATTCACAAAGACCGAAACCGAATATATAATTTCTGGCCTCATGATGGGGAGAGTATTGCCCAAGCATGGGATAGATTGAAGTCTTTAATGCTCAAATGCCCCAATCATGAGCTTCCAGGTAATATCATCATTGATAATTTCTATGCAAGACTTTCTTTTCAAGATAAGACCTTGCTGGATGCTACTTGTTCTGGATCATTCACGCGCAACAAAGAAGAGTTTAAAAGGGACCTTCTTGATCGGATTAAGGAGAACGCTGAAGATTGGGAGAACGACAAAGGTAAAGAGTCGGGTATAAACTATGATTATGAATGCATTGAAACTTTTATGGATACCGATAAATTTCGAAATATGAGTGCTACTTATGGTCTTGACTCTCAAGTTGCTGCAAATCTTTATAAAGCCTTTGTTTCTCATTTTGAATTGCCTAAAAAGAATTTTGATAAGTATCATGAACCTTTTAAAGAGGCTTGCATGAAGAATGAAATTGTTGTTAATTATTGCAATAAGCATGCTCAAACTCCTAAGAATGCTATTTCCTATAAGCATGTTAATTTTTGTGGAATACATAGACCTTGTGGAATTAATCAAATCAAAGATGAATATTGTATCCATCATGCTAATGAAAAAACTAGAAAGTGGCTTAGGGCTCTAGATGATCTTGGTAAAAAAGTTTGTGCCCTCTATCCTTTTATTTGTGAAGTTTGCCACGAAGTGGGTCATTTTAATTTTCAATGCTCCTCCAATGATAATTTGAACCCAATGAGTGCTGCAAATTTGTATTGTGATGATGAAATTACTCCTAATCAGCATGATGAACTTACTTTATTTTTGGGGTGTGAAGAACTGTCGAGAAAAATCTCTTTGTTACATATGAGTGATCTTGATATTGATGATGTCCTGCATGGGTGTTTTTCTTATTGCATTGATAATAGCCATACAAATACTTACATACAAAATATTTTAGAAGATGACACCTTGCCAAAATATGATAGGACCGCTGTGTGTTTTCAACTAATTAATGAAAAGGAGGGATCCTCCCAAGTTTCTTCTATTGTTTCTGAAAGTAAATCAGGTTATGGAGACAAGCCACCCTTCGAGCCTCTTCCTCCTGAGGAAGGGAACGAGGAGAAGGAAGAGAAGAAGAAGAAGAAGGGAACGAAGAAGAAAAAGAAGAAGAAGGAGAATAAAAAGAAAGAGGTAACGGCGTATCCCCGCGTGAATGAGATAACGCTAGGTAACCGTAAGTATGTTGCTCCTAATGATTATTATGATAATGAATCTGAATACGATGATCTTCCTATGCCCTTTACATACATTAGTGATCATGATTTGAATGAGCACACTATTTTTGATATTGCAAATCTCTGGGAAACTAATTCTGAAAATGATGATGATAATAATTGCCATAGTGTCAGTGCTATCCATGCTTCCTCCCATAATGATATAGAAAGCTCTAAGCTTGGGGAAGAGGTGTTTGAAAATCCTTTTGCTACTGATCATTATGTGTTTGATACATCTCCTTCTAATAACAACGATGGTGTGGACACAAATAAACCGACTGTGAAAGATAACTATTCTATTGATGACACTGTGCCTCCGATCTTTGATGATTATTATAAAGAATGCTATGATATAGGTTATAACTATCCTTATGAAACTTGTCATAGTCATGATTGGATTACCAAAAACAATTCTCTTAATATGCAACTTGTTTACCATGTTCAAATTCTTGATAATAATCTTGCTCCAATTACTATTAATGAGAATAACTTTTCTTATGCCAAATTTAATGATACTTCTATGCATATGAACCATGATAAGAATGTTTTAAGTGATGGGTATATTGTGGATTTCATCAATGATGCTACTGAAAGTTATTATGAGAGAGGTAAATATGGTTATATGCATCTTAATAATATTAAGTTTCCCCTCTTTATGTCGAGAATCTTGAAGTTACTCGTGTTTTATCCTCTTATGCTTGTCACTTTGTTCTTCATGAATTCATTTGTGTACAAGACTCCTCTTAATAGGAAGCATGTTAGACTTAAATTTGTTTTGAATTTGCCTCTTGATGCTCTCTTTTGCTTCAAATACTATTTCTTGCGAGTGCATCATTAAAACTGCTGAGCCCATCTTAACGGCTATAAAGAAAGAACTTCTTGGGAGATAACCCATGTGTTATTTTGCTACAGTACTTTGTTTTATATTTGTGTCTTGGAAGTTGTTTACTACTGTAGCAACCTATCCTTATCTTAGTTTTGTGTTTTTTTGTGCCAAGTAAAGTCGTTGATAGAAAGGTTGATACTAGATTTGGATTACTGCGCAGAAACAGATTTCTTTGCTGTCACGAATCTGGGTCTAATTCTCTGTAGGTAACTCAGAAAATTAAGCCAATTTACGTGAGTGATCCTCAGATATGTACGCAAATTTCATTCAATTTGGGCATTTTCATTTGAGCAAGTCTGGTGCCCTAATAAAATCCATCTTTACGGACTGTTCTGTTTTGACAGATTCTGTCTTTTATTTCGCATTGCCTCTTTTGCTATGTTGGATGAATTTCTTTGATCCATTAATGTCCAGTAGCTTTATGCAATGTCCAGAAGTGTTAAGAATGATTGTGTCACCTCTGAACATGTTAATTTTTATTGTGCACTAACCCTCTAATGAGTTGTTTCGAGTTTGGTGTGGAGGAAGTTTTCAAGGGTCAAGAGAGGAGGATGATATACTATGATCAAAAAGAGTGAAAGCTCTAAGCTTGGGGATACCCCGGTGGTTCACCCCTGCATATTTCAAGAAGACTCAAGCGTCTAAGCTTGGGGATGCCCAAGGCATCCCCTTCTTCATCGACAAATTATCAGGTTTCTTCTCTTGAAACTATATTTTTATTCGGTCACATCTTATGTACTTTACTTGGAGCGTCTGTATGTTTCTTGTTTTTGTTTTTGTTTGAATAAATGCTTGTGTGGGAGAGAGACACGCTCCGCTGGTTCGTATGAACACATGTGTTCTTAGCTTTTAATTTTCATGGCGAAGGATGAAACTGCTTCGTTAATTGTTATATGGTTGGAAACGGAAAATGCTACATGTAGTAACTAGTATGATGTCTTGAATAACTTGATACCTGACAATTGTTGTGCTCATGTTTAAGCTCTTGCATCATATACTTTGCACCTATTAGTGAAGAAATACATAGAGCTTGTTAAAATTTGGTTTGCATGAGTGGTTTCTCTAGAGTCTAGATATTTTCTAGTGAGGTGTTTGAACAACAAGGAAGACGATGTATAGTCTTATAATGCTTGTAATATGTCTTTTATGTGAGTTTTGCTGTACTAGTTCATACTTGTGTTTGTTTCAAACAACCTTGCTAGCCTAAACCTTGTATCGAGAGGGAATACTTCTCATGCATCCAAAATACTTGAGCCAACCACTATCTCATTTGTGTCCACCATACCTACCTACTACATGGTATTTATCCGCCATTCCAAAGTAAATTGCTTGAGTGCTACCTTTAAAATTCCATCATTCACCTTTGCAATATATAGCTCATGGGACAAATAGCATAAAAACTATTGTGGTATTGAATATGTACTTATGCACTTTATCTCTTATTAAGTTGCTTGTTGTGCGATAACCATGTTTCTGGGGACGCCATCAACTATTCTTTGTTGAATATCATGTGAGTTGCTATGCATGTCCGTCTTGTCTGAAGTAAGAGAGATCTACCACCTTAATGGTTGGAGCATGCATATTGTTAGAGAAGAACATTGGGCCGCTAACTAAAGCCATGAATCATGGTGGAAGTTTCAGTTTTGGACATATATCCTCAATCTCATATGAGAACACTAATTGTTGCCACATGCTTATGCATTAAAGAGGAGTCCATTATCTGTTGTCTATGTTGTCCCGGTATGGATGTCTAAGTTGAGAATAATCAAAAGCGAGAAATCCAAAATGCGAGCTTTCTCCTTAGACCTTTGTACAGGCGGCATGGAGGTACCCCATTGTGACACTTGGTTAAAACATGTGTATTGCGATGATCCGGTAGTCCAAGCTAATTAGGACAAGGTGCGGGTACTATTAGTATACTATGCATGAGGCTTGCAACTTGTAAGATATAATTTACATAACTCATATGCTTTATTACTACCGTTGACAAAATTGTTTCATGTTTTCAAAATAAAAGCTCTAGCACAAATATAGCAATCGATGCTTTCCTCTTTGAAGGACCATTCTTTTTACTTTTATGTTGAGTCAGTTCACCTAACTCTCTCCACCTCAAGAAGCAAACACTTGTGTGAACTGTGCATTGATTCCTACATACTTGCACATTGCACTTGTTATATTACTCTATGTTGACAATTATCCATGAGATATACATGTTACAAGTTGAAAGCAACCGCTGAAACTTAATCTTCCTTTGTGTTGCTTCAATGCCTTTACTTTGATTTATTGCTTTATGAGTTAACTCTTATGCAAGACTTATTGATGCTTGTCTTTAAGTACTATTCATGAAAAGTCTTTGCTTTATGATTCAATTGTTTACTCATTGAATTAACATTGTTTTGAATCGCTGCATTCATCTCATATGCTTTACAATAGTATGATTAAGATTATGTTGGTAGCATGTCATCTCAGAAATTATCTTTTATCGTTTACCTACTCGAGGACGAGTAGGAACTAAGCTTGGGGATGCTGATACGTCTCCAACGTATCTATAATTTCTGATGTTCCATGCTTGTTTTATGACAATACCAACATGTTTTGTTCACACTTTATATCATTTTTATGCGTTTTCCGGAACTAACCTATTGACGAGATGCCGAAAGGCCAGTTGCTGTTTTCTGCTGTTTTTGGTTCCAGAAAGGCTGTTCGGGCAATATTCTCGGAATTGGACGAAATCAACGCCAAACCTCCTATTTTTCCCGGAAGGCTCCAGAACACCGAAGAAGAGTCGGAGAGGGGCCAGGGGGCCCCCACACCATAGGGCCGCGCGGGCTGGCCTCTGGCCGCGCCGGCCTATGGTGGGGCCACCCTGCCAGCCCTCCTGCGCCGCCTCTTCGCCTATATAACTCCTTTCGACCTAAAAACGCGATAACTCTTGACGAAACTCCAGAAAGACTCCAGGGGCGCCGCCACATCGCGAAACTCCAATTCGGGGGACAGAAGTCTCTGTTCCGGCACCCTGCCGGGACGGGGAATTGCCCCCGGAGCCATCTCCACCGCCGTCTCCACCGCCATCTTCACCGCCATCTCTGCCTCCATGATGAGGAGGGAGTAATTCACCCCTGGGGCTGAGGGCTCCGCTGTAGCTATGTGGTTCATCTCTCTCTTTGTGATCTAGTTGAATATCATCTATGTGCTACTCTAGTGATGTTATTGAAGTAGTCTATTCTTCCTCCATGATGTAATGTTGACAGTGTGTGCATCATGAAGTACTTGGTATACGCTATGATTGTGATCTCTTGTAGATTATGAAGTTAACTATTACTATGATGGTATTGATACGATCTATTCCCCCTTTCATAGCTGATGTTGACAGTGTGCATGCTATGTTAGTACTCGGTGTAATTGTGTTGATCTATCTTGCACTCTAAGGTTATTTAAATATGAACATTGAATATTGTGGAGCTTGTTAACTCCGGCATTGAGGGTTCGTGTAATCCTACACAATTAGTGGTGTTCATCATCCAACAAGAGGGTGTAGAGTAGTCCTATTATGTGATCATTGTTGAGAGTGTCCACTAGTGAAAGCAGGATCCCTAGGCCTTGCTTCCAAGCATCGAATCTCCGTTTGTTTACTGTTTTGTTACATGTTTACTCGCTGCCATATTTCATTCAGATTACTATTACCACTCATATCCATCCATATTACTTGTATTTCACTATCTCTTCGCCGAACTAGTGCACCTATACATCTGACAAGTGTATTAGGTGTGTTGGGGACACAAGAGACTTTTTGCTTTGTGGTTGCAGGGTTGCTTGAGAGGGATATCTTTGACCTCTTCCTCCCTGAGTTCGATAAACCTTGGGTGATCCACTTAAGGGAAACTTGCTGTTGTTCTACAAACCTCTGCTCTTGGAGGCCCAACACTGTCTACAAGAATACAAGCACCCGTAGACATCATCACACAACTTAGTATTCTCAGGGGTACCCATTTTAGCAATAGTAAATAAAGAAAACTAAATAAAGTAAATGCAAGTAACTAATTTTTCTGTGTTTTTAATATGGAGAACGCAAACAAGATAGTAAATAAAGTAAAGCAAGTAACTATTTTTTTGTATTTTTGATATAATGAGCAAACAAAACAGTAAATAAAGTAAAGTAAAGCAAGACAAAAACAAAGTAAAGAGATTGGAAGTGGAAGACTCCCCTTGCAGCGTGTCTTGATCTCCCCGGCAACGGCGCCAGAAAAAGAGCTTGATACGCGTAAAGCACACGTCCGTTGGGAACCCCAAGAGGAAGGTGTGATGCGTACATCAGCAAATTTTCCCTCAGTAAGAAACCAAGGTTATCGAACCAATAGGAGTCAAGGAGCACGTGAAGGTTGTTGGTGACGGAGTGTAGTGCGGCGCAACACCAGGGATTCCGGCGCCAACGTGGAACCTGCACAACACAATCAAAGTACTTTGCCCCAACGTAACAATGAGGTTATCAATCTCACCGGCTTGCTGTAAACAAAGGATTAGATGTATAGTGTGGAAAATGATGTTTGTATGCGAAGAACAGTAAAGAACAATGTTTGCAGTAGATTGTATTCGATGTAAAAGAATGGACCGGGGTCCACAGTTCACTAGTGGTGTCTCTCCAATAAGAATTAGCATGTTGGGTGAACAAATTACAGTTGGGAAATTGACAAATAAAGAGGGCATAACAATGCACATACATATCTTGATGAGTAGTGTGAAATTCAATTGGGCATTACGACAAAGTACATAGACCGCTATCCAGCATGCATCTATGCCTATAAAGTCCACCTTCGGGTTTGCATCCGCACCCCTTCCAGTATTAAGTTGCAAACAACATATAATTGCATTAAGTATGGTGCGTAATGTAATCAACACAAATATCCTTAGACAAAGCATTGATGTTTTATCCCTAGTGGCAACAGCACATCCACAACCTTAGAACTTTCTGTCACTGTCCCAGATTAAATGGAGGCATGAACCCACTATCGAGCATAAATACTCCCTCTTGGAGTTACAAGTATCAAATTGGCCAGAGCCTCTACTAGCAACGGAGAGCATGCAAGATCATAAACAACACATATATAATAGATTGATAATCAACATAACATAGTATTCCATATTCATCGGATCCCAACAAACACAACATGTAGCATTACAAATAGATGATCTTGATCATGTTAGGCAGCTCACAAGATCGAACAATGATAGCACATGAGGAGAAGACAACCATCTAGCTACTGCTATGGACCCATAGTCCAGGGGTGAACAACTCACACATCAATCCGGAGGCGATCATGGTGATGAAGAGTCCTCTGGGAGATGATTCCCCTCTCCGGCAGGGTGCCGGAGGCGATCTCCTGAATCCCCCGAGATGGGATTGGCGGCGACGGCGTCTCTGGAAGGTTTTCCGTATCGTGGCTCTCGGTACTGGGGTTTTCGCGACGAAGGCTTTAAGTAGTCGGAAGGGTAGGGTTGGAGGCGGCGCGAGGGCCCCACACGCTAGGGCGGCGCGGCCCCACCCTTGGCCACACGGCCCTGGTGTGGCGACGCCTCGTCGCCCCACTTCGTAATCCTTTCGGTCTTTTGGAAGCTTCGTGGAAAAATAAGACCCTAGGCGTTGATTTCGTCTAATTTCGAGAATATTTTCTTTGCAGGATTTCTGAAACAAAAAACAACAGAAAACAGCAACTGGCTCTTCGGCATCTTGTCAATAGGTTAGTGCCGGAAAATGCATAAATATGACATAAAGTGTGTATAAAACATGTGAGTATCATCATAAAAGTAGCATGGAACATAAGAAATTATAGATACGTTTGAGACGTATCAACATGGTTAGTAGATTAGTGCACTAAAATAAAAATCTGTGGTGGTACTCTCACAACTCACTTAAAACTGATAAGAAAAGGTAAATCTTACCGCTTCAATGTGAATTAGTATTGCTTACCACTTGGATTGACAACTAGTGCACAGATGTAGCGAAGCGAATATCAAGGCTATAAGAACAATCACACGGCAAAGCAGGATATATGTGGGGCTGTAGGTAGGCTACCTATTTGCACCAATAACAAGCTCTAGCGTTGATCGTAAACAACCAATGATACTCACACAAGGCGATAAATGTGGCAATGCAACTATATGGATGAACATGTTGCAATGCACTCGAGATACACTAGCAAAGCTCAACGGGACAGACACAAGATTGCTCAACTCCGGGTGCAGAAAACTAAACTAGGCCTTCACTTGATCTTACTAGCACTTCACTGTTTTTATTTTTCTTTTTTATCACATGTAGCAATGTAGCTCTTTTTTCTTCTTTTCTATTTTCACATTTTTTCATTTTATGACTCTAGTTTTTGTAACACGGCTAACAGAAATTGCAAAGCACCAACAACCTAACGAGCAGACTGTCGAGCGGTAAAACTAGTCTCTTGTCGGAAAGTTTCTAGTCACGTATATCGAAAGACCGTGTCTATGGTTGGGAACAAGCAAACTGTACGCTACGTGGACTCAGATCAACAAAAACTGAAAACTAGATGATATCGAAACACAAAGCATAGACAATCTACTAGATGAAAGGAAAATATACGCAAACACAACTACGAAAACTAACTAAAACTTGAAATTGATGCAATCTAATTCTATGGCAAACCCTAACCCTAATATTTTTTGGCTTTTTCTGGATAGGAAAACACTCACAACTCAACTATGGGGTGGATTTTGGATGTCTTACCGAGGAAACGCTGAAATCTGATACCAAGATGATAAAGGGTAGCCCGATCTTCTCAGTAAGCGAGGTGGATGGCGATGAACACGCGATGAACACAACGGATATACACGATGATGAAGTGGATGATAACTTGTATGACGCTGACGGGTCTCTCAATTGATTCCTGTCGCCAATGCAACAACTCTCAACCCTGCAAGATATTCGCAACTCCACACACTTGCGCACGTAGCCGCCGACCATGAAGCGGTAAATTGTAACCTTCTAATTCCCAATGGAACAGCAGATCACACAAAACTTTCAGTAGCAACACACCATATCGATACGAATTGGTGTATAGATTCAATAGAGTTGCAAAGCAATCAACTATGAACTAGGGTTTATATTAAACGTGGTCTAAAGCTATTATGGGGGCAACCTGGGCACTTATATAGGGGTTCAGGACAACCAAAAGTCAAGAAAATACAATGATAACCGATCTAGATCGGGATCTGATCGAGACTGACTCGGACACGGCCGGCATGGGGGCCGGTCGACCGGGCCAGGGGCCAGACGGTCCGGTTTGGACCGGGCTAGGGCCGGATGGTCCGGTTTGGACCGGGCCAGGGACCGGGCTGGCACAGGGCGGGGGTGCCAGGCTCCCTGGATGGTGCCCGGATGGCACCGGTGTAGGAGCCGGCTGGCACCGGGCTCATCCGACGTGGCAGCCGGTGGGACCAGGCGTGGGGCCGGGCCAGCCGGCGTGACAGCCGGTTGCGTCGGACTGGGACCGGCCTGGACTTCTTCTCCTTCCTTCGTGCATGCCTCCCTCTCCTCCCTCGCGCGTCCATGGGATGTCTTCATGTCCAGCTCCATGTCCAGCTCCAGGTCCATCTGCTCCTCTCCTCCTCGTGCGATGCTTGCTCCCTCTTCGTACCTGATCATACATAAGTAAAAGGACTTATACAGTATAAAGTTCTCATCGATCAAAGTACCATTTAGGAGTGAATTCACCTGCTCCTTAAGTAGCTTCACACGAGCTTTTGTAATGGGTCCAATCCTGACTACATTAGACTTGAGCTTCACAGCAACATCTTCATCTTACAATGACGGAGGTAGTGGTTTGGTAGGGATGTCCTCATCACCATTAGTCGGCAAGGCTCCTCGCGGCCAACTTGGCTGAGGACGGTGACAAATCAGGATTGGGCGAGGTATGGAGGAGTGGTGGATGAATCTACATGACATGGGCTAGGCTTGGGGCGGTGTGGAAGACACAACCATTTGGTCAAAACGGTGGTATACCGAACGACATTCAACGCATCAACACACCGGCTCACATAGAGCCTACCATGTTGGGCCCCACCAAACATAAGAACAAGGAGAACAACAAAATGACACCACACACTGCACGAACATAGCTACCAGAATATCAGCGGCGCAGCTAAATCCACTCAACCAAATAACAATACAGCGAAGGACAAGAAGAAGGCACACCGGTAACACCAGGCCACACATCAGAAATTGCAACGGAGCACCTAAACCATACACAAAGAGATACTAGTGGGAAGCAAATCATCCTAGAAGGATACGTATCAGCACCATGTTAATCCAAAAAAAAGAATCTAAATATCTGTGGAAAATTAAATCTGTTCATCTTTAGTATAGTACTTATTGCCTGAATATTGTGGTCTAGGCGCGCGCCGGCAAGTGACACCAGCTGCCCCTACCTGACGCGAGAGCCAGCTTCGGTGATTCTGCTCCAGCTAGGCGGCAGGGAGATGGTGCGCGCTAGCGGCCCGAGCGAGCGGCAGGGAGATGGTGCGCGGGTGTTGGAAACAATTTTGCTCGTGTTGTTAGAGTCAGAGTAGTGTAGTCCAGGGGTATATATGATGCCCCCTCACGGAGCCTCCTGGTTCGTTTGGATTTGTGGCCGTTCGATGCCGCGTTCCATTAGATTTCCGCCGTCGATATTTTTTCACCAAGGCCGTATAAAATGAGCAGCCCACGGTGAAAACCTAGCAGCCTCCAAGATGCCCGCGCGCCCTTCCCTTGGCGGCGCCCGCGCCTGCGCTCGCTGGCCACAGAAGGGCGGCGGCGGCTGCGCGCGCTGGCCGTGGAAGAACGGCGGCTGGCCTGGAGTAGAACGCTGAGGGACTCGTCTCCTCCCTCCACCCCCAATCAACTCTCGCGTCCCCTCCACCTCCCCTATAGCAGGCGCATCGGGATGGCCAAGAACTCAAGAAGCCCGCCGGAGACGCGGATGCGGAAGAGCGGCGGCGCCTGCGCTCGCTGGCCGCGGAAGAGCGGCGGCTGGCCGGCCCTGGAGTAGCACGCGAGGGATCAGCGGTCGAAGCTCAGCCACCGAGCCCTCCTCCGTTTTCCTCAGTGCGCCTGCCGGTCAGAAGGAGGACTCGATCCACACGTGGTCCCCTACGTCTCCCTCTCTCGAGCTGCTGCTAAAGCACCTCCGTGAACCACATTTCTGACGCCATCCCCATCGCATAGGGGAGCCAAGCACTAGGGAGACAAAGAGTTGGGAAGGAAGAGATGAGGAAGAAGGCAATTTGAAGTTGTTCGGAAAAAAGGGGAGGGATCAAGCCGCAGCCAAGAAGAAGGGAGCCAGGGCAGAGAACGGGATCAGAAGATCATCATCCCCAACTAGATTTGGTCATTCTCAAGCAAATCTAGGTAATTTCATATCCAAGGCCACAATAATTCCAACTAGATTTGGTCATTCTCAAGCAAGCTAGGTAATTTCATATCCAAGGCCACAATAATTGATTCCCCGGCTAATATCTACTCTTGCTTTCGATGACGTGTATAAACACCTTTTGAGTTGGCACTGGTTCTTTTATTTGGATGCGTCTGGTTTGTTATTTATGCATGAGCGGGCTGCAGTTTGACTTCTAGCCTTGTTTGCCTCCTCTAGCTCGTGTAGGTCTCTTATTGTTGATGATATCAAGTGCTGGATTGGATATAGCTTACTTCATGTCTGGTTTTTGTCGATTGCTGGTTTGGAGAGCTGTATGAAAAATAAATAAAAAGTATAAGATGATAATAATGATTTCCGAGTTGTATCACTTATGGGCATGCAAATAATTGCATCATATTGCACCTTGCTATTTTCCATTGTAGACCAAAGATCCTGTTGGAAATCCAGGTTGGGCATGACCGAGGCAAGGATCAGTGAACTTCATAAATTAAAGAAGCGGAAAATTCTAAGAGATATGACATGTCCAGAATTCTGCAGTGATGCTGGAAAGGTATGTTCTTCAAATTTCCCCTAAATACAAATGCCCTTCTGCAACAATTAGTTGTCATGTGCCCATCTCGTATTATATATTTTTGATTTCACGATTCTTCTGTGTATACTGCTTAGCCATCATAGTTTTTATCATAGAACAATGAAGGCCCATTGAAATACCTTCTGCAAAGGGCACAATATTTGCCTACTTTGTGGAAGAGATCAGATCTAGAGATAAGTCACTTGCAAAGTAGTTTTGGTTATGCTGGTGCAGCTTATAATACTTACTATTTTTTTGAGAAAAATTAAGGTTGTGACGTTGCATGTCCATATTGGATGTGCAGTAGAAATTCTGGGAAAAAATCGAAGGCATCCAGGTGCATAGAACTGGTATATATTTTTATACCAGTTAAGGATATATGCATCCAAAGTTGCGATAGACAAATATGATGTTTATGCTCTGTCTTTACTGAATGAGCTGAACATAATCTTCTTGCTCTTTTTCTGTTAGCTTGAACATTTCTATCCATTCAATATATTTCACTCTTTCCTATACGAAAGCATCTTTAATACTGTAGAAAGTGTACGCATGCAGTATTTGAAAAAAATACAAAGTGATTACTACCTCATATTTAGATTCCTAGAACTTCTTATTTCCTATAGTGGTTGTCATTTCACATAAATTTGGCATCTCTATCGTATGATTTGCTTGATGATCTGCATTCACGGTAAGAGAAGGCGCTGCTCCCGATCTTTGAATCAGTGACCAAACTGGTTAGATCTTTCTTTTTGTGGGTATTATATACTGCTTCACCAGTACATCATCTCAATTTTTTGTTTCTTTCCCAGAAATGAAGATCTCAGAATTGCTTACATTGATGTTGTCGAGAGCATTAGGAATGGAAAGCCCAGCACTGAGTATTACTTGAAGCTTGTTAAATCTGACATCCATGGAAAGGACAAGGTTAGTGGTTTTGGACGCCTTTCCTCCTGCATAATGCTCAATTGCTATTGCCGATTCTCTGAAGCACCGTTTTAACTGTTAAGAACAATATTCTTGGGTTTCATCTGTTATTTTTCCCTTTTCACACTTTAATGGCTACAATACGTTAGTTCCTGGAGATTGTTCTGGTCTGTTGTGTGCAGTTCTCATATCCTTATACTTGATGACATGTAACTTATTTATATTGGCACCACTATAGTATCCTGACCGTTGCATTCTCAAGGAAGTCAATATCTTCAACTATAAACTTCAACATGGTTCATTGTTTTACAATGTGTTTCAGTATCACCAAAATAAATTATCTGTAGCAGGAAATTTAATCAGCTAAGTTGCTTGGCAATCCAAAGCTTGGAGACGGTAAACCTGAAAACCAAAATCATGCTATAATATTCACTTGTGGAAATGATGTACAAACTGTTGATATGAATCCCGTACTCATTTACGAAGCTCTGTGCAGACCATAATTATTTATCTCCCTTTCTCAGTCCTGTTTCTAGGTAGATACAAATCATGCCATATGTGTGTATGAATTTAGGACCTTCAAAAGAATTTTCCTAAGCCATAAGCAAGCCTTCACTTCCTGGATTTATCTTGCTTTCTCAACTATTGATCCCTTTGATTGTTTATTGGATATTATCGTGGTTGTTATTTTACAATGTTTGGTAATATAGTTAGTGCCGCGAAACTATTTGTCATCAGCATAAGGCTTGCATTACTGGTCATATGTGGAAATCTCAGCTTTCAGTGACAGAAATAACTCTTATGCAATAAACTGCATCTCTATAACTAATTTTGTGGCACAGATATACCAACAGATGTTCCTCATTCTCATTGATTGGATGTGCTTTTTTTTGGGGTACTGCCTTCCATTCTTAGCTGGTAAATAACCATGCATGCCACATTGGTAGTACGAGCAGCTTATATATGATCCTATCAAGTTATCTTACATTACAGATGCTGCCCAAAAAAAAATATCATGATGTGCTTTAAGTCTACAGACTTTACTCTGAGGCTGATAGTGCTTTCTGTCAACAAAATCTCCATAGATTGCTTCCTTTTATGGATGATTTCCTCGAGAAAATTTATTATTATAATATGTTCCCTGATTCTTAGTCTGTATCCAAATAAGATTAGTGAGTTTTTCATACTCATGTTTGGTTATGTCTTGATTGCAGGTCAAATTTTTATTGCTGATTACAGTTTCCAAGGGCTTCACCAATTCGAAAGGTAACGACGATTATGTATTATTCATGTTGTGTTTAACCATCGGGGAGTGAGTTATGGACGGTTAGTGCCATCATATAATCTAATTCTACTAGGCTAATTCGGAGTGAACAATGGACTTTGTTGAGCAGCGGCTACCGTGCTCCACTATGCCACGGTTGTAGGCTGTCTTCTCTATCGCCTCGTGTCGATACTGAATTGGGGATTTTAGAACATGATAGACTTGACAATTTAACTGATTGCATTTTATAAGTTTGTGGATCGAAGTGTTCCCATCAGACAAATTTGAAGTACAAAGTACTACAATTATAATTTACTATTTAAAATCTGTTAATTAATATACAAATTTTACGTGCAATACTTTCACCACAGGGTTATATTCACCTGGCTAGAGGAGGCATAGATTCTGAATTGTTCGGCTATTTATTCTTTAGTGATCTCTAATAGAGTCTGCAAACGATGGTCTTTCCTTCTTCTTTTCTTAATAGGCATGTTCATTATATTTTCTGCAGCTTGGTTTTGCTTTCATCAAAAGCAGCATGAGCTGCTACTATTAGATTTGCTATATTGATTATTTAATTCTTGAAATAGGTAAAGTTTGCTTAATCATCATCTTACATGGATAAGAGCAACTTGATTTACACTAAGTAGATTACAGAATGGTAATAATACAAGAATAAAGTGTGCCACCATAGCACATAACATGGATGAGTTTATTTGAGCTTAGACAGTGATGGTGTAGATTGCTGAAGTTTGGATACATACCATTTGAAGTTCAGGCTGTTGATATTTGCATTGCCGCTGTTCTTGCACTTGCTATTTTTTTTTTACTTCCATTTGTTGGTGTCATGTGTCCCATCATTTGAAATTAGACTATGTTTACACAACCAAAAGGGATTTTTTGCCTGCAAAGGAAAATAGATTGCAGGGATGTGCTGCAACAGAAAATGACATATCATGTACTTAATTATATGCTAGCTAAGAGGCCTCTTCCAAATATTCTCCTTGCTATATTTCTTAAATCATTCCACAGAAAAAGTATACTTTCTTATTTTTGTGTGTTTTTCACAAGCTGCATAGGGTGGTACTTGATGTTGGTGGGAAATGACTTCCCTAAATGTGAAAGCATGATATTTGCTCGTGTTTGTATTGTTAGTACTGAGAGATCAATAAATTGAGGTTTTATTATAATTATACTTACTCTATTACTCATATAAGAATTCCAGAAAAGACATAGCTGTCCACAAAATGAGAAGCCCACCGATTCAGCCTTGAAAACAAAGATGATTGATCTGATTTGGATCATAAATATCTGCCATGCTACTGCTGATTTAACTACTCATTATTGGTGTGTTTAACACATCGTTTTAACAGTACACTCGAAATTATATGGACTCTAGAAGGTTACGATTATGCACTTTGGTTTACTTTCTCTACTTAGTGGTTAGATTGGCTACGGTAATCTTAGAACGGTGGGGTTGGGCTCGGTTAAAAGGTAAAGAGCTAGCAATTCGTGCTGCTAAACTGTATGCTAAATACGACAAGCTATTTCTATGCATCCAGTTGTTGGTACAGGGATCCGAACAATCGAATTCCTAGCTTCACCAAACGTGATGATATAAATATTTTTCTCGGTACTAAAATATATATTGGGATCAAATTAATTTTACAAGGAAGTTTCCATCAAATATTTGATCTATATAGATTCTTCCAAATTCAATTATTATGGTTCCTTGTTGCGTTCCCATTTTCCATCGCGTCTAGCTTTTCTCATAATTGTTATCCTATGAAAATTAAGATTTCCAGGAAATTTGTGGTCTTATTCAGGTGCTCTCGCAAACCCGCTATCCCCTACCAAGGATCCTCTCGGGAGGATTGATCGTGGTGCCATTCAAATTTTCTACTTTGTAAGTTCTTATTTTTTTTATCTCGAGTTCGTATTAAATGGTGCTTCTCACATCGATCATATAATGTCTGTTATATTTTGCAAGAACTCTGTACACAAACATATCAACAGTCATAACCATCAACCATTCGAAAGAAGTATACGCAACCCCCGTAACTTTCAGAAAAGGGGCAGATAACCCCCTAAAGTTAAAATTGGGGTACATAAGGGGTTCTCTGTCCGATTTTACAAAGTTGTGGGGGTTATGTACCCCAGTTTTAACTTGAGGGGGTTTTCTGTTCCTTTTCAGAAAGTTGTGGGGGTATCTATATACTTCTTTCTCAACCATTCTCATGTTATGAATTGCTTTGATAGCATCTGAAAGTGGGGGACAAGACTCAGTACAGTAGTACATTTCTACTACGTTATTTGTATGATATGTAAATTCAGTCGGATGTTCCTTTCTAGACCTTAACGACAACGATCAAATACCAGAAAAATAGTGTTTGCTTATGTACATCTGGAAAGAAGATTGTTGAGCTTTCTTGAGCATCTTAACAATTAAAGCCATTTGCTATATAAATGTAAAAAGCATCTTTATTACTGCAACAGGAAAACTGTACTGCTAACCGCTTGGTTTTCCTACGTAGGGATCATTTCAGTTGAGGACATCCTCAACATCCAAAAATGTCTTAATCGTAAATATTGTGGTACCAATAACTATAGATTAAGATGAACAATTCTATTTATAATACCGCGCCATGGACTGTTCTTTAAATACAAACGACCATACGAGCATGTTGAAAAATGTCATACAAAAAATACAGAAAACTCCTGCACCTGTGACTTAGCTAGGCAACCTAAATAATCCAAATACCATTTAAATATGACCCATGATATGAAAAAAATGGTGTTGACTATGATTTATTTGGCCTCCCCGGTAGAACAGTGCCCTTCTATTGATGGATATGTTGCATCTCGGTCTACCTTTGTGTCCTATGTGTGAAAATGTTGTAGAGTCTGTATTATGTACCATATGATTGCTGTAAGTTGCGACTGAGCGCTGATTGCTGCCGGATTTACTTTTCAGGAGCGCTACTTCCAGGTGACACAAACCACTGATAGTTGTTTGCTTCCTCTTATCTACCTACTGTGGGATCTGAGGATTGTGCCCTTTTGCTGTGGTATTGGACATATACTATCAAGCATGTGGTGCAATAGTTGTATTCGAGTGCTTTTGCTTCAAGCTACTATCAGCTGCTTAGTTCTGTAGTTTCTTTCGTCATGTGGTGTGCTTCTTCGGAAAAAAAGATTTGTGTATATATTTCTGATTTACTACTTGTTTGTTTCACTCTTATTATCAGTGCTATGTGCAATAATTCCCCGATACTTATTATGGATCAGAGGGAGTATTAGTTATTCTGCCACATTCTGTTATTTTCCCCGTTCTGGTTACATGTGTTGAAGTATAGCTTTGGTCCTATTGGCTTTGCTTTTCAAATCCAATAAAATGTATCTCCATTTACGTTTAGATTGGTGTGATCTCCACGGGGTCGTGCGCCAAGGCGCACATCTAAATCTAGTTTATTGGTATCAGCTAGGCAGGTTACCAGTGTTCTAGAGTGTTTCCTGGCGTGGCAGTAGTACACGTCTTGAAATGTTTGGAGTCCGTTTCATGTTGGAGTTTGTACATGTAGTTCCAGTTAGAGTCTAGTTTTGTTAGGTTTCCGCAAGTGCCTTGAATCCACAGCTCAACCAAACACACCCTAAGATGGCAAGTGCCTTGCCGTTATGGTACTAGTAGGTGGTGTTTGAGTAGGTTTAGTACGAGTGAGTCCAAGTCTGAGTCGGTTTAGTATCGTTGGCTGTTGCGTGTATATAAGCACAGCTCTAGGGCGTTGAGTTTTGTACCGCGAGAGATTGAGAAATAAAAGAAAAAAAGAGGGCACGATACGTTTCCCTGGCCACTACTTTTTTGTGTGAGTGTGTTTGCTTAATTTGATGTCATAGATCTGTGGGCGAATCCCAACAGCAGAATGGGTGGTCTCCTTTGCCCGATTCTGCTCCGACGAGGCGGCTAGGAGATGGTGCGCATTGGGGGGATGGAGCCAGCGGGTGGGAGATGGTGAGCGCTAGCCGCTGAAGCCGGTGGGTGGGAGATGGTGCGCGTTGGTTGCCGGAGTTGGCGGATGGGAAATACTGCACTGTGGTGGCCGGAGCTGGCAACAGGGAGATTGTGCGCGCATGGGGATGGTGCGAACATGGGAAGCACATATAACTCATCAATTACACTTAACATCGAGTAAGCGAAATCGAGTGTGTACAAGATAGTAACACTCACTTGGTTTGTTGTTTCTTCAAAAATCTTAACAAGTAATCTTCTGTGTCCTTGCCGCATTCTTTTACCGTAACTTCTTGAACGGTATTTGGGTCAATAAACCCAAGATTATAGATTTGTATCTTTTACATTCAAGAATCTTCATTCTGCATAATAGAGTAAAAAAATATAGTGAAGATAACTATTCATGCAATGAACGAGCTGAGCTAGAGACTGAATTACATAAATAAATCACTTACATACACTAGCAACACACTAGCAACTGATGAGAGATTTGTCGATGGCGTTTTGATTGAATAACTAAAACAATTCTTGAAGTCGTTTTTCGGAAGTAATGCTCCTCTCTAACTGCCTCCATGAGCATGATGTTCTCTTCCTTTGAGGCTTGCATGCACCACTCATGCAATCTTTGCATTTATGTTTGTAGATGCGGGACCTCCTCAGGTTTGACGAGAGGCTTCACGTGCTCGTATCTATATGCTAATTTAGCCATGGGTACTTCCTTGCCTGTGAATTGATCAACAGTTATACCAAGATGTCTAGCCGTTTGTGCGAGTAGCCGTGCAACCTCCGGATCATCATCGGAGAAAACGTTGAGCGGGGATAACGATTGGTCCTTTTTTCTATTTTTCGAGTTGGGGAATTATCTTCCCGCTTGCACTGCTACTTCTGGACTGTTGCGCATTTGCGTTATGTGACTCTATAATAGAGCCATCATAGTGATGGCAAATGTTTGTCTCTCAAGCATGTTCACAAAGTGCTTTTTTGTTTTTGTTTTCGGTGCTATATACTACTTTGGTGGGGGTCATTTTAGTGCAAGTTGGCGTTTCTCATCGGCATCCACGACCCCCTGTCGAGTTCCTCATCAGTCAGGTCTAACTTGGCAGGAGCCTTCTTTGCAACTGAGGAATTCTCTGCAGCTTTAGCAACTAGGACTGGGCGGCGGAGTATGCTGACGTGGCGGAATCTGCATACGCGCCGGAGATAGCAGAATCGGACGGGGCATCTCGTTCCGTTTGAACGCGGCCTCAACATCTTCGACATCCGTTGGGTTTTAAAGATCAAGCATCGTCTTGGCGGCTCTGTCGATCGCTACAAGGCTCGCCACATCGCCAAGGGCGTCAAGCAACATCACGGCATCGACTATGCTGACACATACGGTCTGGTTGTGAAGCCCACGTCCATCCGTGTCATTCTCTCTCGCCGTCACGCAGGGGTGGCATACGATGCAACTTGATGTCGATAATGCTTTCCTCCGTGGATTTCTAGATGAGGATGTCTACATGTTGCAGCCACCGGGTTACGTTGATTCTCGCTATCCACATCATGTCTGCAAGTTGGAGAAGTCCTTGTATGGCTTGAAACAAGCCCCAGAGAGGTTCGCTCGACTCAGTAGCAAGCTTCAGTCTCTTAGTTTCATTGCATCTAAAGCTGGCGTCTCTGTGTTCATCCTCAAGGGAAAGACAGTCACGATTTATATGCTAGTCTAGATGACATAATTATTGTCAGTTCAACCACTCAGGCTGCTGATCGGCTGCTGCAGCAATTGAGGTGTGAATTTCGAGTAAAAGATCTTGGTCAGCTAGGCTACTTTCTCGGTATAGAGGTCAAGCTGAAAGATGGAATTCTCCTCTGTCAGCAGAAGTATGTTCAAAACTTACTGAAGCGAACAAACATGCATCAAGCGAATGTTGTCTGTACTCCTATGGCAACCACCGAAAAGCTATCTCGACATGATGGTGATCCTTTGAGTGCTGCGGAAATTACTCAGTATAGTACTGTAGTTGGAGTACTGTAGTGCCTGACCCTAACAAGGCCATACATTGCTTATAGTGTTAATAAAGTTTGTCAATTTCTTCAGGCACCAACAGAGACACATTGGACAGCGGTAAAACGAGTTTTGAGATATTTGGAACACACTTCTTCGCTTGGTCTGGTTATTCAGAAGTCCCCATCTCTTCTTCTCAGGGGCTTTGCCGATGCAGATTGGGCCGGGTGACCTGATGATCGGCGCTCAACTGATGGACATGCAGTCTTTCTTGGTGGCAATCTTTTTTGCATGGAGTTCCAGGAAGCAACCCACTCTCTCACAATCGAGTACAGAAGTGGAGTATAAGTCGGTCGCCAATGCCACTGCTGAGATAATGTGGATACAAAGGCTGCTGCAAGAATTAGGCATATTTCTCAGTCCAGCGTCGTGTATTTGGTGTGACAACCTGGGTGCAACATACCTCTCGGTAAACCCCCGGTGTTTCATGCTCGAACAAAGCACGTAGATGTCGATTATCATATTGTTCGTGAGCGTCTCGCACAGAAGGCTCTTGACATACGGTTCATCTCTACAAATGATCAGCTTGCCGATATACTTACTAAACCTCTCTCAACACATTTGTTCGTCAGATTCAGATACAACTTGAACATGGCACTACCACGTCCAGGTTGAGGGAGGCTGTTAAGCAGATAGAAATAATCTGTTTTGCGATCCACCTTTGGAGTCAAATCTTGGGGTGTGGCTATTCTTTTTGGAAGAGACGGGGCGAATTAAGGGCATCTCCGATCGCTATAACCCAAAGGGGGCACGTTGGGCCGTCCGGATTATGCCGTTTGGGTGGCCGTGTGGACACGCGTATACGCGGACCTGGCCGACGGTTCGTTTGGATCGCGCACTGCATCCAACGCACGGAAGCAGCGCAAAAGTCAAAGACACAAAAAAAGAAAAAAAAGAAAAATTTAAACTAAAGTTTATTTAAACTTAGCCCTATTTTGGGCATGGGCTTTAAACTAAAAAAAGGGGAAACCATAGTCTAGGGTTTGGGACGCGGTGGCCGCCGGCGCGCACCTACCCAGTAGTACTCGTCGTCGTCGTCGATGAGGACGACGCCCCCGGCGGCGACGCAATGTTCCGACTGGACACACCGGAGGGCGTCGGGGACTCGGGCCAGGGCGACCACTGCGCCGTTTCCCAGGTGTAGTGCGGGTCCGGAGGGCTCGCCGGCCTAGCAGCTGTGCCAGCCGCGCCGTCTCCTTCTGCTGTTGTTCCACCGCAGCGGCCTGCAGCTCCGCCTCGCGTAGGAGCGCGGCCTGGCGCGTGGCCTCCTCCCGCCGGCGCGCCATGGCGAGGAACACCCACGCGTCGGCGTCCTCCTTGGCCTTCCTGGCCTCCTCCTCCATCGCGGAGGCGCGCATCACCTCGCCGAGGTGCGACCATTTGGCCAGGTCCTCGAGGTCGTTGCCTCGTGGGACACCGCGAGCGCGGGGCACATGTCGGGGTCATTGTCCTCCTCGGGTTGTGCCTGTGGCGCTGGCTGCCGCGGGCTTGTCGATGTAGAGGCCGCTGGGGCAGCGGCCAACCCTCCTAGCCGGCGTGCGCGGCTGCGCGCGAGGCCTCGCCGTCGCCGAGGTGAAGTAGGGACTTGTGTCGCTGTAGGCGGGGTCCTCTCGGAGGTCCGCCGGCAGCTATGCGCACCGCCGCTGGATCTCTGCGAGGCGGGCGCGGCTAGTGGCCGGGATCGGCGACACCGAAACCCGATCTGGGCTTAGGTGCTGGCCGTGGGGGAGGTGCACGTCACCCCACGGCATTGGGGCGACGGCCTCCCAGAAGATCTACGCCACCATGACGGTGACTTAGATCCGGCCGCGCATGGACGCCGACAGCCCCATGTCGAAAGCCGCCGCGGTTCGCTGGCTGCTACCGATCTCGTGGTCGCTCGCCGATGGCGCGAACTCGTGCTTCGGGACCACGGCGGGGAAGCTCGAGCGAGCGTGCGGGCAGAGTGGAGTGGGGATTGGAGACTGGATAGGGACAGTCCCCCTCCCAGTCCACATTTAATAGGACTTACCCGCCAACAGGTGGGCCAGCGAGGCGAGCAGTCGGACGCGCGAGGACGCCGTATAGCCACGCAAACCTGACTTAGATTTGAGCTGGGTTTGAATCGTTCTGGACATAGCGCTTTTGGGATGCGTCGTGGCGTTGGGCCACGATTTTGTCTGCTGCGACTCGTCCGGACGCGAGATAGGTAGGAGATGGCCTAACCTTCCAGCCGATTGCAGTGAAGCGGCTCGTAACAGAACACAGTAGCTCGCCTAGACACGTGCTTGATACTTGGTATCTAATCTACTAATCGAATCCGAGTTGGTTTCGAAGACGGAGATACATATGCACCGCCTCATACGCGATCCAATCACAAACTCGGGCGGCTGGAGGCTCGTGGTATATAAACGTTTGCGGTTGGAAGTCATTGCGTGCACATCCCTATTCGCTGCCCTAGATCGATCGAGTCTGAGAGCTAACCTAGACAAGGCTAAGCATGGCGGAGATGATAATGAGCGAAAGCAGGAGGAGGCTGATGGAGGAAGACCCCATAGCTGACGAGGAGCGGAGACAAAGGAGGAGGAGGTATGGTGGGTGGACGGAGGAAGAACTGGATGAGGATGACAGACAAAGGGCGGAATCAAGACTACAGACGCTCGAGGCGTACCGTCAGTTAGATGAAGTAAACGCACGCGAACGCGAGGAAGAAGAGGAAAGAAAGAGGTGGGACCCGGCGTCTAGAAAGGCCATGCTGGCTATGCCCCTTCCGGTGGTCGGCGAGACGAGGGAGCAGGACTGCGCGATATGCCTCGAGGAGTTCGTGGACGGCGGGAAGAAGCTCAGGATGATGCCCTGCTCCCACTCCTTCCATCAGCGCTGCATCTTCGAGTGGCTACGGCGTGGCCGTCGCTGCCCGATCTGCCGCTATGAGCTACCCTCTGTAAGGGAGGATTATCTCCTTTATCAGCAACAACAAGCGGCAGCCTCGGTGTCTTGATCCATCGTACTACTCTAGTAGTACTCTTGCTGCATGTACTCTGTGTTACTGTGTATGTGTTTCATTGTAATACAAACTACTGGAACAATATGTACGTATGTGCCCTGTTCTTAGCAAGTTAATTAGTTTGCTTCTGTCTGGCCAACAAGTACTTGATATATGCTCACGGAGAATCCTGACCTCTCCAATGTGTTGCAAACAAGGCACAATCATAAGGGTCAACTTTCTGTCCCTGCTCTTGTTCAGTTGTGCAACATGTTTGCTCAGTTAGGTTTCCCGGATCACTTTGGACCCCCATGCTCCAGATCAATTCAGGTGGAAGTTCACGGCTAATGGCAAGTTCTTTTCTACATCTGCCTCAATCCTCGCTGTCCAATTTGCCGCTATGAGCTACCCTCTTAGAAGGGAGGAAGATCTCCGTTATAAGCAAGAACAAGCGGCGGCCTCGTTGTCTTGATAAATTGTCCTAAATTTTTGCTCCATCCACCTGTTTTTCATCTTCTTTTTATTTCTTCTCTTTTCTCTACAGTAGTAGCTCGAGCGGTAGTGCATCTGCCAGAAATAATACTGCATCTCTTGCATGATTTGTAGTACAACCTAATCGAAACAACAATGCGACAGTAGTTTGTGTCTCAATTCTTTCGTGGAAGAATTTAGATATTCTAGTAGTCGTGAGGTAGATGCAGCTAAGGACCTGTCAAACCAAACTTAGGGCATCTCCAACGAGGCGACAGAAATGGACGCGGAGCGACTGTTTGCGACCGCGCGGTCGAAAAATGCGCCTGCGTCCGAGCCCAGCGGCCCGACGTATAGTGATCGGGCTGTCTGCGGAGACGCAAACGCGATCCAAATATGCGCCGAGTTTGCGTCTCGGCGGACGCTAGCGGTCGCACCAAGTGATCGCCGTTCCTCACGTAGGACCCGCACACCAGTGGCTCAGATGCCGCTCACATTTCCGTCAGAGGCCACTCACAGCCACAAAAAATCAAAGTTGCGCGACGCCAACACTCCAGCCCCTTGCGATGGACATTCTCCTCGTCGCAGCCTCCATAGATTAATATAGGAAACCCTCCCAACCATCGCCCCAGACAACCCCATAGGCACTGCCACAGTCCCGATGGAGACCACATCTCCGGCCGGCTCAAAACGTGCCGCCATCGGAGGCTACGAAGCAAAGGCGGAGGCGCCAAAGAAGCTGCTGTCGAAGGAGAAGAAAGGCATCGAAGCGGCAAAGTGGTGGGGCCTGCGTAGGAATCTGAAGGAGAGAAATAAAACGGCCACACAGGCGCAGGTCACCACTGAAATGGCCTAGCAAATACAGGTGAAAGCCAATGCCATGTAGGCCTGCATAATGGCCTCGTGGAGGCCATGCTCTTCGTCAACCAAGAGAGGATCCACGGTGTTTTTGGAGTTGCTCTTAGGAGAACTATTGTACTTGTTGATTATAAATGACATGACATCTTGCTTATAGCCAACAACTGGCTATACTATTGGAGTTGCTCTTAGGAGAAGTAGAAGGTACTGTAAAAATTGCCCTCTAGCTTGAAGATGTAGCGAGTTGCATAAAAAAAATCTCGTGGTGTGAACTAATCTGAAAAGGCTGACGCGTATTTGATGACAAGAGTCCAAATACTTTCACGATTGAATCTGATGAAGACATGAAGTCATCTAATGTCCGAAAGGCGAGCGATAATAGTTCTTTTCACTGTGTCTGCAACGAAAGTAATAACTCAGAAACTTTTATTAATTACATATGCTAAAGGTACATGATTGGATGAAGGTATTTTCATCGTAAAGTAAAGATCAGATCGATGTGATTACAATCATCGATGCACAGTGCAAATCCTTTCATCTACATCTATAATGTGTTTGTACTTGAGCTACTTTGGAGACTTCCCCAACCAGTGGAGCTAGACTCACTTCCTGAGCCTCGCCGGCGTCCGTTTTAAGAACGGCGAAGGGGATGACGGGAGCCTCGCCGGCGTCCGTTGCCGACGATCTGGGCAGGCGAGCGCGTGGCTCTCCACCGCCGGTGGGATCAAGATTCTCGCCCTTGGGTGAGGAGGAGTCAGACTCCGAGTCGTGCTCCTCGGAGGTTCCGTTTGAGGCGGCTCTGCAGGTGCTGGATGAGGAGGGTGCTGCGGAGGAGATCGCCGACGCCTTCTGGAAGAGATCGGCCTCCCCAAGCCGGCGTCCCGCTTCTGGGAGAAGACGCCGTCCGACTGGCGATTCCCGGACAAACGTATGCATGATTCGGTTGTTTTTCGTTGCAGGAGCTCGCCAGGGGATCTCGATGGGGAGGAGCCAAGGTCGGGTGTCATGGCGAGGGCGTCTACATCGTCGACGCCGGGGGCAAGAGGTGCGACGGAGAGACGCGCCTTCTCCTCGTCGCCCGTTGGCCTTCGCCTCTCTAGGCCGCCGCGGGTTGGGAAGTGGAGAGGCCCTTTGCCCAAGCGGCGGATCACGCCACCGCCGGTGCTGGGAGATTTCCTCCCCGTCGCTCCGGTGCGGCCTTCGTCGACGTCGCCGGGGAAGGCGACTTCCGTTTCCGAGGCGGGATCCACGGAGATTCAAACTGCCTTGGATCACGCGCCCGGGGCCCACGTGCATGCAGGAGGCAGTCCGTGGGGATGGGAGCATCTGGGCCGCCGGATTAGGGGTCTTCGATCGCATGCAAACCCATCTTGGGAGGGCTTCGATCGGACTCACCCTGGTCAGCCGCCGCCGTCTCGCCTCCATCGACAGCCGTCTTCGCCGCCCTCAAGCTTCGTCACGCCGTCTCCCTCCTGCGATCCGCGCTCCTACGCTTCGGTGCTCCTCTCGTCGCCGCCGGTGCCCATGTTTGGGCCCCCACCTCGCCCTCCGTCGGGAGGGAACGCCGCTCCGCAACCGCGGCCAGCAGGGACGCAGACCCGCCCGGCAGCTCCTCAACCTCGCCCTCCGACGGGAGGGAACTCCGCCCTGCAACCGAGGCCGGCAGGGGTGCAACCTCGACCGGCGGCTCCTCAGCCTCGCCCGGCGGCGCTGCCACTCCGTCCGACCCAGCCTCAGTCGGGCCCGCTTCCTCCTCAGCAACCTTGGCCGGTGCCGCCACAAGGTCTTCCCCTGGTGAACCCCGCGATGGGTGCCCCCTATGCGCCTGGTGCTCCGGTCTTCCAAGGTGGTGCGAGTCAAGGTTTTCAGCCTCTGCAACCTCCTTCTAGGCAGCCGGGTCCTCCGGCCTTTTTCTCGCCGCAGCAGCAGCTGCCCTTTCAGCCATTTCCGCAGCAGCAACAGCAGAGTTTTGTGCCGCCGTTTGGTCAATATCAGGTTCCGAGTTACCCACAATTTCAGCAACATCAGCAACCGCAGCAGGGGGAAGCGGCGGTCGTCTCCAAGAATAAGCGTAAGAAGAAAAAGGCATCGGCTGTGGTACCTCCCGCGGCTCCTTCGCCAAATTCAACTATGTCGTTTGTTGATTCGGCCGCAGCTTTGTTCGCTCCAGCACCTCAGCAGCAGCAGCCTGTTCCTGTGCAGCCGTTCTTGGGAGACGGGGTGGTCTCGACGCCCATGCAATCAGCGGAGGTGGCTCAGGCGCTTCCCCCGGCCCCGACCAAGGTTAAGAAGCCGGGCAAGTGTTGGAAATGTGCTCTGGATACCCATGCTACGAAAGATTGTAAAGTGTTGCACTATTGTCTTGTGTGCGATAATGCGGCACACCCGACTAATAGGTGTCCCACTCTTCGTCTGCCTAAACCTTCGGCAGTGGTTGCGGCGCAAGGTTTTGAGGAGTCGCTTTTTCTGGAGCTACCGGATTCTGTATACAAGCCTCACCTAGCACCTGTTTGTTCGCCTACTGCACTCGTCAAGTTAGAGGGTCCCATGGTTGCAGCATCTGTCATTGAGAAGCAAATGGCTCGCATATGTCCAGCTCCCCATTGGAAATGGGAAACCCTGTCTCACGGGAGCGATGCATATCTTATTGGCTTTCCCTCGGCTGAAGATCTGAAGAGAGTTGATGGATTTCAAATGAAGGTGCAGTCCACGGATTCTCATCTTACCATTAGTTCTTGGAAAGTACAGGAGATTCCACATAAGTTTGAGCTTACCCCTGTTTGGGTTACGGTTGAAGGAGTTCCGTATTCTGTGAGACATTTTCATGGTCTTTGGGCAGTGGGGTCTCTCATTGGCACTACTTTGGACGTCGATCTTGTTACCTTGCGGAGGCGGGGAGTGGTACGTCTTTTGGTGGCCATGTTAGATCCAAAGGTGCTTGAAAAAAGGGCCGATGTGAATGGTCAGTTATACATTGGGGTGACTGTTGTGTTGAAATTGAGAGGGTATGACTTCTTCTTCCGTCGACAGCCTGAGGACTTTGTCCCTGAAGATGTTTTTGTTCCTTTCTTTTGGAGGCGCAAAGGTAATGACCCGGATGATGCTGATGCGGGTAAGGACAATGACCAAGAGGGGAGTGCAGATCCTAATCAGCTAGCAGACTCTCCGTCAGTGAACATGGATGTTGATTCAGCTCAGGCTACAGGAGGTTCCAATGGGGCTGTAGTGGAGAAATCTATGCGTTCGGCTCCTGTGTTCGCGGTCACTCCTTTTAATCCTTTTCCGAAGACACCGAGAGCTAAGGAGATAGTGGAAGTGGTGAGGCAGAGATCCCCTGGACTAATAGCTCAAGGCATCGTTTTACCTGCTACGTCTTCGCCGCTACCTCCCGCGGACTCTCGGCAGCAGTCTACCTTTTGTTCTTCGTCGGTTGTGCAGGGGGTCGCTACCTCTGGGATTTCCTCGCCTTCGTCGCCCCGCGGCGGTGATACCACATTGCCCACTCTCGAGGATGCGCTTGGAGGTCGCGGAAGCCCGGAGACCCCGCGTTTGGACGTGCAGGGAGTCGCAACGGCTCCGCTGACTCCCAATGGCGCGGACGTGCAGTCTGGTGCGGGTGGCACCATGGCCAGGGACAGCGTCGGCGCGCCAGCTTTGGCGCGGGTGGGCGTCCGGTTGCTGCTGCTTTGGGGGGGGGGGGGGGTTCGCCGACTCTGTCCCCCCGGGGCGGCAGCGTCTCTTCGTCGCCTCTTCATCGAGCAGCCGTGTGGGAGGGTTCTACCGCGGCTCTGCCCTCCTACAGCCCGAGTTATGGAGGTGGGGTGCAGGGAGTCGCAGCGGCTCCGCTGACCCCCATTGACGCGGACGCGCAGCCTGGTGCGGGTGGCACCATGACCAGGGACGGAGTCGGCGCGCCGGCGATGGACGCGGGCGGGCGCCCGGTTGCTGCTGCCTTGGGAGGGTCTTCTCCGTCCCTGTCCCCCCGGGGCGGTAGCATCTCTTCGTCGCCTCTTCATCGAGCAGCCGAGTGGGAGGGTTCTACCGCGGTACCGCCCTCCTACAGTCCGAGTTATGGAGGTGGGGCGCCTGCTGCTTCGGACCCCGCGGTGGACACGTCCTTGACGTGCTTGTCACCACGCGGACCCGTGGCTTCGGAGGAGTTGGCTTCTCTGTCTTCTTCGGCTCCGTCTTCACCATCTACTTCACCAAAGTCAGTGGCCCCTCCTCCACGACAACAGCCACCTCCACCGCGGCGTAGTTCTCGCCACGCAATGGAGGCGGATGGGTCGAAGGCGACGGATGAAGATACGTTGACAAAGGCGATGCGCCGTAAGGCGAATATTAATTTGGACATAGCTGGTATGAAGTCAAAATCCAAATCTTTTTTACCTCTTTCGGATAATGTTATTTCATCTAAACTTCCTAGTGTAGGGGTTAGCTTGGGTTCAAATAATAATGCTATTTCTGTTTCGGCAAACGCTTTGAGACATATGGAATTTGACAGATTAAAAGTCAATCCTAAAGTCTCAGCTAAGTCTGATCCCTCTATTCAAGATGATGAAGAGCTGAGTGCCACAATAGATGGTCAGCTTCTTTCCCATCTTGTTGATGAGGTAGCAGAAGTAGATTTGGATGAACTGATGCTAAGTTTTGTATATGATCTAAAAGCATCAGCTCGCAAATCCAAAGCTAATTCTGCTTCAAAAAAATCTAAGTTTTCGTCTAAGGTTAAATCTACAAAATCAACAATGGTTTCACAATGAATGGTATGTTTTCGAATAGCAGAGGTCTCAAAGACTTGGCTAAACATTTACATATCGCTGATTGTATAACAGAACATTGTTTAGATTTTGTGGGTATTTCCGAGACTGGGAAGCGAGATTTCTCTGGGAGCCTTCTAAACCGCATCTCTGGCGGAGTAGATTTTTCCTAGTTTTCTCGGCCTCCTCGGGGTCGTTCTGGGGGCATTTTACTTGGTGTTAGGAATTCCACAATGGAAGTGTTGACATGTTCGGAAGGAGATTTCCATGTTAAACTCCACATCCGAAACAATTCTGACAATTTCATTTGGAGCATGGTCACTGTGTATGGTGCTGCCCAGGTCGAGCACAAGGCTGCTTTTCTGCGTGAATTGGTTAATCTGGCAAAAGATAACCCATATCCTATCATCATAGGGGGTGATTTCAATTTGCTAAGGTTTTCTCATGAGAAAAGTAGGGGCCATTTTGACAACTATTGGCCTTTCTTATTCAATGCTGTCATCGACAGTTTGGATTTGAAAGAGATTGGAATGGTTGGGAGACAGTTCACTTGGGCAAATAATCTGCCGGAACCTACATATGAGAAATGGACCATAATTGGGAATCAAAATATCCTATGGTCTCTGTACGGGCTCTCCCTCGTATTGAAGGTTTGTCGGATCATGCTCCCATTCTTTTGACAATCGGCAAGCATAGATCACAATGTAAACGCCAATTCAAGTTTGACTTAGGCTGGTTACAACGTGAAGGCTTTCCGAAAATGGTTAAGAGAGTATGTGAGAGACCTGTTGCTGGTTCTAGTCCTATCCAAAGGTGGAATAATAAACTACGCGCTATGCGGAAGCACCTTGGGGGATGGGCAAGGCATGTAGCAGGTATTCTTAAAGCCGAGAAGCTTCGCCTTACTTCCTTGATCGATGAACTTGAAGCCCTTGCCGAGACACGGTTACTGTCACCGCAAGAAATTGATCTTAAGAATCAATATAATGCGCAGATGGCTTCCATGTTGAGAGAAGAGGAGCTTAAATGGTATCAACGATCTAAAGTCCAATTTATCCTAGAAGGAGATTCGAATACAAGATACTTCCATTCTGTTGCTAATGGCAGACATAGGAAGAAACTTATTCATTCCTTGGTTCAGGATGAAGGGACGATTGTGGGGCAGGAACAACTCAAAACATACATCACTAATTATTATAAGGGCTTATTTGGGGATCCGGATGAAGGAACTTTTACTATGGAAGAATCCATGATCCAGGATATCCCCCAAGTATCCCCAGAGGAAAATGCTTTTCTGACAGCCCCCTATTCCGAGGAGGAGGTCAAGAAGGCGGTTTTCCAAATGGAGCATAATAAAGCACCAGGTCCTGATGGTTTTCCAACAGAGTTTTATCAAAACTTCTGGGAGATCATTAAGACAGATCTTTTAGCTTTATTATCTGCATCGCATGAAGATCAACTAGAATTGATTCGTCTAAATTTCGGTGAGATAATCTTATTACCTAAGGTTTTGGAGGCAGAGAGGATCCAACAATATAGACCTACCAGTCTCCTAAATGTTAGCTTTAAGATATTCACAAAAACCGCAACTTTAAGACTTAACTCGGTAGCTGATCATGTTGTGCGTCCGTCGCAGACGGCCTTTATGCAAGGAAGGAACATTCTCGATGGGGTGGTCACTTTGCATGAATCGGTGCACGAGCTTCATAGGAAAAAGTTGAACGGTGTTATTTTGAAAATTGATTTCGAGAAAGCATATGATAAAGTAAAATGGTCCTTTCTACAACAAGCTCTTCGGATGAAAGGTTTTTCACAAGAGTGGCATTCTTTAATTCACAATTTCATTTTTGGAGGAAGTGTTGCCATTAAAGTCAATGATGATGTGGGCAAGTACTTTCAGACAAAAAAGGGATTGAGGCAAGGCGATCCATTGTCACCTATGTTGTTTAACATAGTGGCGGATATGCTAGCTATTATTATTGAACGCGCTAAAGCAGACGGTCTTATTGAAGGAGTGGTTGCACATCTTGTTGATGGTGGCCTCTCTATACTTCAATATGCCGATGACACAATCTTATTTATGGAACATGACCTTGAGAAAGCGACAAATCTTAAGTTGATACTTTCGGCTTTTGAAAAGCTTTCTGGTCTTAAAATAAATTTCCATAAAAGTGAATTGTTCTGCTTCGGTGATGCTCAACACGAGGCTTCCTTATATGCCGAACTTTTCGGATGTGGGATTGGCCAGTTCCCAATTAGCTATCTGGGTATTCCGATTCATTATCGGAGACTTACTTTAGCTGAGTGGAAACAAGTTGAGGAAAGACTTCAGAAACGTCTAATGAGTTGGAAAGGAAAGCTACTGTCTCTTGGTGGAAGGTTGGTTCTCATTAATTCAGTGCTAAGCAATATGGTACTGTATATGATTTCCTTCTTCCAATTGCCTAAAGGAGTCTTGCATCGTTTAGATTATTTTCGATCTAGATTCTTTTGGCAAGGAGATGGTGAAAAGAAGAAATATCGTCTGGCTAAATGGAATATACTTTGTCGACCAAAAGACCAGGGGGGACTCGGTATCCATGATCTTGAGATCAAAAATCGAGCCTTACTTGGAAAATGGTTATTTAAACTTCTTTCAGAAGAAGGTATATGGCAAACGATTCTAAAGAGAAAGTATATGGGTTCAAAGGCTTTGTCCCAAGTGGTTTGGAGACCTGGTGACTCACACTTTTGGGCTGGTCTTATGGCGACAAAGAGATTCTTTTTCCCATACACATCTTTCTCGATCAGAGATGGATCTCAGATACGGTTTTGGGAGGATAAATGGTTAGGAAATACCACCCTTCGGGAACAGTATCCTGCTTTATACAGTATAGTCCGCCACAAATCTGAAACCATTGCAACGGTGATGCATAATTCTCCGAGTAATATGACATTCAGAAGGGATCTTCTAGGCCCTAGGCTAGAATCCTGGAATTCTTTGCTGCAACGACTCGAAAGGGTTCAGTTGATGCATGGGTCCGATGTGGTTAGATGGAATCTAAATGAGAGTGGAAAATTCTCAGTAGATTCAATGTATAAAGCGTTAATCCAATCAGACACGCCAGTTTTTACCAATAAAAAAATCTGGTCTATGAAGATACCACTAAAAACAAAGATTTTTGCGTGGTATCTTCGTAGGGGGATAATTCTTACTAAGGATAATCTTGTAAAACGTAATTGGCAGGGTAGTAAAAAGTGTGTCTTTTGTCATCACGACGAGACAATTGATCATCTTTTTTCAACTGTCAATTTGCGAGATCTGTATGGTCAATAACCCAAATAGGTTCGACCTTGTATCCCCCTCAGAGTGTGGCCAATTTTTTTGGTGACTGGCTCAATGGGGTAGATCGTAGGTATAAAACTTTTATTAGGGTGGGAGCGATTGCCATTATTTGGTCGCTTTGGTTATGTAGAAATGACAAGATTTTCCATGATACTAACTCTTCATATTTGCAGGTTATCTACCGATCCACCGCTTTGCTCCGTTTGTGGTCCTTGCTTCAGAAGCCGGAGAGCCGAGACCTCTTTATGGAGGTTTCTACACGGTTGGAGGATGTGGCGAAGGATATTTTTTCCCAACATGGATGGCGGCGTAATCTAAGGATAGAGTCCTAGGAGTCGTAGCTGTCATTCCATGTTGCAGACTTTAGTGCTGGTTTTTGTTTACCTTGCGCGGATACTTCTTTGATTTTTGTGAGTGTGCGGTTGTGTGCATCTTGCTATGCAGAGGCCGGGTGTAATACTTTTTATAAGTAATGAAAGCGCCCTTTATCGAAAATGAAACTATTCCGGAGAACTGCGTTCCGTAATTGAATCTCACCGCAGCTGCAGTATATTGGATAATTAACATGCATAAGGAACTAGATCTGTGGATTTGGCAGGACAAATGCATGATATCTCGAATTTGTAACGTGGCCTTTTATAGATTTGTAAGATGGGTCCTGGTGTAACATGCATGTTGCGTGAATTGATGTGAAGGTTGGGTACTTGATAACACGAAATTATGCCGCTTCCATCAGTTGTCCTGCCACACAACACACCTAACGGTAGCTGACATATATACCAACCATCAGCTAGATAGACACTTCCAATCCAAGGATCGCGTGTGCTCTTCGAGCGGTGCAGTTCAGCTTCAAAAATCGATTTGCCTATAATACTATACAATATAGCATTATACGAGTGTACAACTATCGGGTATAGAAAAATTACGTTAGAAATGGATGGCATCAGAAGTACTGATGGCATGTAGATAGATAAACCATTGCAACTAAAAATATATTCAGGCTAGTCATCGTCATGTGCAGGTTTTCTAGAAAGTCTGCTAGTGCCCGGCATTTGACGGGGTGCGTGTACCACCGCGCAAGGTTTGGCACATGGTCTTAGAACACTTTGCGCTCTTGGATACGGGCCTACCATACCGAGTTGGGAGTTGTTTGCCCTTGGACTAGTGTTCACTTGCTCTCATTATTGCCTAGCTAGTAGTCCCATCTCCCCTTAAATTTTTTTCTGTGTTCATTTTCATCCACATTCTTTCTTTTTCATTTTTTTTTAGTTCTTCTTTGTTGTGAGGTGTATAAGGTTAGTCATAGTGGGGAGTAACTTAGACTAGTAACATGACATATGTTACTAGTCTAAGTTACTACCTCCATAGTGGGTAGTAACTTATATGTGGTGTCATGCATTGTGTTATTAACTATGATGTAAACTCAACTTGTCTTGGGGTGTGTGATGTTATGGTAACATAGCTAGTTACCGCCTCACTCTCTTTCTTCATTCATTGTCATGCCATGTCACCAAAATGCTTTGGATTGTGTGATGTTACTAGCTAAGTTACTCCCACTATGAGCAGTCTAAGTGAATTGAACAAGCTCTTTTCATTAGTTTGGAGTTTTGGTTGCATTCGCTAGTGTATGAAGCTTGATGTGGTATCAGAGCCCAAGGTCTCGAGGTTTCTGCAATTTATCCAAAAATTGTTTTTGCCTCCCTCTTTTTCCACATATTGGCCTCTTTATTCATACGTGGGTTTGCTCGCTTTTAGTTTCATTGGCTAGTGCATGAAGTCTGACATTCTTTAACTTCCGATTGTATTGTATACCACCTTTCCTTGAATAGTAATTTGACTTCAGCAACAATTAAGTGGATCACATGCATGGTAGAAATTAGGTCCATCACATGAGAGCGATTCAGTAGATAGATGGCAGGATTGTACCACATGTATGGGTAGGTTGCACGTCGCAGAATATTTGATTTAAAATAGTACTACCTCTCTTTATAAAAGCGATGTCACACGTTTGTTTAAATTTAGATGTATCTAAACACTCTTTAGTGTATAAATACATTTGAATTTAAATAAAATTCTGACATCCTTTAATGGACGGAGGGAGTGCATGTTTAGTTTTTGGCATAGCACATTCACATATAAGGAAAGATAAAAAAAAATGTTTTTCGAGATTTTTGAACAAGGGACAGTAACATTGTACCTCTTGTAATATGTACTACTTTCACCTATAAAAGAGCTACCGCAAGCGAGGAGTTGAGAAGAACTGGCAAAGCGTGAATGCTTCTCTCCAGTTGAAAACAGGATAATGGAACTGGAGCTGACTAAGTGCCGTTCATGGGACTGGGAGGCATTGGAAATCAAACGAGCTAACCACATGGAGCAGTCGTCCAATACAAATTCTTTCCAGCAACCCATGCGCCACGAAATCACGACCTAGTTCGAGTAGACTCGGTAGAGTTCTTTGTCAACTCTTGAAATATGTGCTCTACTCACCACTGTGTTCGAGATGTGAACAAGCGATGTACCAGGTACCATCTTCAGTTTTTTTTTTTTTTTTTTTTTTTTTTTTTTTGAATCTGTACCATCTTGAGGTTGAGCTTCAGAGTTGCGGTGTGTCAAGAAGAGAGCAGTAGATGGTCTGGGCATGGGCCGTAAGTCCAATTCGGCTGCTTCTGGCCCACGAGTGTTTAAGCATCTGTGGTTAAATGTTGAACACCGGAACACTGTAAATTGTTATCGCGTATCTCACCTTCTCTCTGAATTTTCCCGTCTCCTACTTGTTGATCCTGAGATCCTCTCATCCCCTCTCAAATTATCCAACCCCAAGGACGAACCAGATCTCTTTGTCCCTCGCTCGAAACAGACCTCAAAGCCTCTGAAACGAATTCCTATTTCCTTAAAACATAGGTAGACAAAGTAGCATGTATTTATAAATTTTTAATCCATCTAATTAAATGATATATATGAGAGTATGATCTCACATACTTCCGTGATGCAGGTTTTGTTGACACATGCAAGAGAGAAAATTCCTTATATAACACTGGCTTAAAACCAGGTTCCTTATTTGACACTAGGCAAATTTTTCTTCCCTATTTGACAATTTGTGTAAATTTTTTGCCTCAGGTGACACTGCCGTTGGTCCCGTCACATATCTCCTTCATTTTTTTCACCGATGGACCAAAGTACCCCTCAGTAAACATGACCAACTACGAAAAATTCAGTCGCGACCAGCAAACCGTCCCGAGTCGTCCCCTTCGTCTCTCCCGCTCGACATCACTACGGCGGTGGTGGCTGCTGGTTCGTTGCAGCGGCGGAGGCTTGAGCTGAGGGAGCCATGGGCCGTGGCGTGCCTGTGGGTGGCGGATCAAGGGCCGCGGCGGAGGTCGTCCATGGCGCGGTTGCAAGTGGCGGACGAGGCCCCGCGGCGGAGGGCGGCCAAGACTGGGCTTCCGATGGCGGCCAAGGCGCGGCTTCCGACGGAGGCCAAGGAGGGGCTTCCGATGGCGGACAAGGTGGGGGTTCCGTCGACGAGCTCAGCTGCCGGCTCGGCTCCAAGGTGCGACATGGATGCAGGGACGAAAATTTACTTCCCTATTAGGCTGCAGTTGGAATTGGAAACACCATTTGTTCTGTAAGGAAGCAAATGACCCTTTTTTCTTATAAATTATTAGTTTCTTTAAAAGCTAAATTATCTCTACTTCTCTATCTCTACTACTTATAAAAGCACGAAGTGCTGTTGGAAAATTGAATCTTGACCGTACGTCCATTCACATCACACGGTGCAAAATGATCCTTTCTCCCCACCCACGAATTCCGCTGCACCATCTCCCCACGCTCGAGACTTCCGCATCCCAGAATTATGGAACAATGAAACGGTTCCGCTAGATCAGCCCCTTCCGAGCGAGTTCTCCACATCCTGAAGAATCTCGCCGCCGCGCCCCATCTGCTCTCTTTCTCTTCCGCCGCCACCCAAGTCCCCATCCCACCCACGCATTCCGCCGCCACCCAAGTCCCAGACGCCTACTCCGCGTCGACGTCCGCACTGCCGGCCAGTTGGAGGCAGTAGAGCCGGAGAATCCCGTCGTGCCACTACCTCTAGGGAGGGAGGGCTGGGGGATCTGAAATAGTGATATACTCTCATATGTAATGGAATCGGGGTATGCCTCCCTGCCCCCGTCCTGCATCAGATTTGGCGAAGAGTAGGCCAACGGCGCTCCCCTGACTCTACTCGCATGGCCTTTCTCCTCCCCGGACATGGAGCAGCCAGCCAGAGTATCCGCCGCTCCCGATCGGCCGCAGCGCTCGGACCAAGGAGAGGCACCCAGGTCGATGGGGCACGCACCACATGTCGGCAACATCTGTGCCACCGATTTTATTGATGCTTGCATCAGGTACGCTTCCATCGAAAGCCCACGGACCAGGGTGCCCGCAAAGTCACGTGTCTTCTCAGCCTACGTCAACGGCATAAGGCTCAGCAACTCTTCATTCCTCCCGTCATCTCGCATCCAGGCGACCAGGTGAGCGCCTTCAGTTTATGTGCCTATATCTCCATCGTTATGTACGGTAGCCTGTAGGTTCATTTGATTTTATTTCAAAGTTGAGAGAACATGCATAAAAAACAGAATTGTGATTGAGATTCACATTTGTTCATGCTATTTGTTTGTAAAAATTGTAGAAGTCGTTAATCGGTTTTTGTGGAGAATTCACCTCAGGCTTTGATCATCCTCAAACATCACCATACACTTGAAATTTATTATGTCAATTATGGTAGAGGAACCAATTTACAACAGATTATGAAGATTTTTGTAAATTCCACCATGGTTGAATAAATAGGCATTCAAATTTATTTTCACCATTGACGACATTTTTTTGGAACACTATATTTGACCTGATAATATTTGGAAATGTAGATTAAACGGGCATGGTATTTTCTTTTCTTCTGACATTTTTTTCTGTTAAACAGGCTGCAGAGATATGTAGAAGTGCTGAAACTGGTACAAGTTTATTATCCTATTATATATGCCAATCCATCTCATTTTACATGTTATTGATGGACCTTGTTCATCTCCTTTTACTACTAATCCTTTTCTTATTTCTGATTTTGTGTCTGTTCTACATCCAATTCCTCTGAAGTGCACGTGTCTTGATGGAATCATGTATGACTTGGACGTATAGTAAGACCTATAACTACCTATGAGTTTGCGTTTCTATCCCCCGACAAAACCCCCTTGGTCGATGCCTGCGGCAGCTAATCCACGGAAAGGCTGGAACCATGGCCTCCCCTATCCCTCCGTGTGCGGCACGCCGCTGAGCCCTATGCCGATCCAGAATAGCTGCTCTTTCCTGATCAGTTCCTTCGCCAATACCAAGACCATCCTCTGTTCGGATTCAACTTGCTTCTGTAAAGTAAGGTAAGGGTCTGCTCTTATTTCTATCAAGAATTGGAACATCAAATTGCCATTTTTATCCAAAGGATAAACCTGTTTCTGCACACTAGTAAAAGTGCACGCGCTATGCGCGTCTTGACGAATACAGATTCAACAGAAACATGTTACATGTCTATTACTAACCGTGGCATTCCAATACTTCATAAACATCATTCTCAGATTAAAACTTATGATTCATATTCATCATATTACAATAGATATACAAAACAGTTAAATCATAGGTATTTTGAACCTGTTCAAATAATTCTAGATATTTTGCAAAAGCCACAATCTCTGACATACGCGAAAACTATTTTTCTTTGTGTACTTGAGCCCATCAACTCTTCAGTGATGCTATGCAGATTCCGTGCAGATAGGAAACCATCAACGATTTACGAAGATGCATTATTTATCAAGTAGATAAGCACTGTTTACACCTTTTGTGTGCTAGCGCCACTAAAGAACGAAACTTACTCACAAATGTCGATACACATTTCGTAGGTAGCTAGCATGAGTTTGAATCTCTTCATGTTACAACAACTCTCCAATCTCCTCATGTCCAAACCTTGGACAAACTACAACTACTAAAATGAAAAGATAGGACGCTAGCATACATATGGATTAGGGCTTATATTATTTTCCTTAATGAGTTGCAACATAGTTTCTGCCCGTGGGACTCAAACCTCATGCCATAACCTAACAAAGGCAGCCACAACATCTTGACAAAATTGTAGCATCTACTAAAATGTTTCAAGTATATAAACCAAGACAATGATAAATGAAACTTTAGTCAATTCTTGCTTCGAAACCATCAAGTTCAGAAGCACAAGATTGCAAAGAAGAGGGTGGAGGTGATTGTCCTTGTTACTCAAGCTAAAAGGATGTATTATGCAATATTCATAAACTAAAGAATTATGACGTAGCGATTATTATCGCTATCAGCTTGCAGTAGAATTTTAAATGTAAATGTACATATCAAAATAGTTGAGCGCTCACAGATAGTTGAGTAGGCAGAGAAGTCATGCTTAATCCATAAGTCATGTCATCTCTACTGATACTCTGAAACCATTACACCACAATTACTTCGGAGTACAACCTGTATCAAAATAATATTCTTAACTGTATTTTCTGCAAACCACAAGCACCACTTCCCTCGTGTGTAAGTACAACTCCAGCAATATTGCACCCTTATTAAAATAAGAAGTAGCAGGGTCAAAACGTTGCAGCTATAAAATTTGCTCTGTTTATACACACTTTATTCAGTTTTCCATAATAAGAATAAACAATAGGTGAAGATGTTGCAGCGTACCGCCCGTACAAACTTAATTCAGTTTTCCACAATAAGGATAAACGATAGGTGAAGATGTTGCGGCTAAAGAAAAACTGTACCAGCTGGACACACTTCATTGAGTTTTCCACAAATAAGGATAAAAGATGGAGTAACGAACTCACTCCACTTTTGCTATCTGTAATAGTGTACACTAAGTTAATTACGAACAAGAAAGAGAAAATTTCTTGCCTTGTTTTGTGAGGTCTATAATATTGGCAGCATGCTGATAATAATAAATGGGGGTTCTCTCCTAAATGCTTGATTGCGTGCTTGACTCCTTGAACATATGCTTTTCATTGAATTGCAGCATGAAGCAGAACTGCCTGAGAACAAAAATATATAATCTCTTAACTGGTAAGAGACTTCTATTGGAGTCACATCAATGTTAAAGAACCAAAAACTGACTGACAAGAGTGCATCCAGAAACGGTGCAAATCATGCTTAGTTTGTTTATGTATATTGTCGGTATATCACAGGAAGCAGGACAGTACAAATCCTGTTGCGGCCTTTTATGTGCAGAAACAGGTTTATCCTTTGGATAAAAATGGCAATTTGATGTTCCAATTCTTGATAGAAATAAGAGCAGACCCTTACCTTACTTTACAGAAGCAAGTTGAATCCGAACAGAGGATGGTCTTGGTATTGGCGAAGGAACTGATCAGGAAAGAGCAGCTATTCTGGATCGGCATAGGGCTCAGCGGCGTGCCGCACACGGAGGGATAGGGGAGGCCATGGTTCCAGCCTTGCTGTGGATTAGCTGCCGCAGGCATCGACCAAGGGGGTTTTTGAAAGTGCATGGAGCCCCCATGTGTGGTTTTGGTAATTAATGACAATCCCTATGGACTAATGTTTGCATTGAGTTATATTTGTAGGAGTTGTCCATAGGCAATTCTTGAACCATATGTTGGCTTCAAGGTTGCAATAAGAAGAAATTGATGAAGGATATCAAGTGTCAAGTATGTCTTGAAGATGAAGATGAAGTGAGCCCTCAAGTTACTTCAAGACATCAACATGATGAAGAATGAAGAAATGAAGTGCAAGTTCAAGATGAGCCAACTCGAAGAGTTCATAAGCTTGAAGCTTGCCATGGAGAAATGATGTGCAAGTTCAAGATGAGCCATCTCGAAGAGATCCTTTGCTTGAGTCTTGCCATCCATATGGTGATCATGGATATATGAAGATGCGCCGAAGAAGAAGCTCTCCCATGGTGGATTATGGGGGAGCAATCCACATGGTGGTCATGGTTATGTGAAGATGCGCCGAAGAAGAAGCTCTCCCATGGTGGTTTATGGGGGAGCAATCTACAAGACTTCGTCAAGCAAGCACAAGCAAGAAAGGCGTTCCATCTTGTTGAGGTCAAGATCGTCGTCATCAAGCTCAAGTGGAATGCGCAAGTATAAGGTTTGCTCTTGATAGGGTTTCTTTCTCACCGGTCTCATAGTGTAGTTGGAGACCGGTTTATAGTTTAGTTGCCGTACTATCAAGAGGGCTCTCGAGTGAGTAACTCGATCGTATCGTTCGGAGAGAGCTCAAACCTTTGCATCCTTGTATCATCTTTCTTGGTTGTTATTTGCACCTTATCCATGTGATGTTTTAGATCTTGTGCTTATTCTCATGACAAGCCCTAGTTCATCGAAAACGGATTTTGCATAGATCACTTGTTGCGTTTTCGAGTTTGGTTCATCATCTTTCTTGGTTATTATTTGGATCTTATCCATGTGATGATTTAGAGCTTGTGCTTATTCTCATGACAAACTCTAGTTCATCAAGAATGGTTTTTGCACGGGCAACTTGTTGCATTTTCAAGATTGGAGGTTTTACCGGTATGTCTTTTTTAGATAGGTCAAAACTTTCATCATTTGTTTCTATCCTACCTTGTCGGACTATGATGGTTTCCTGCATGATCTTGTAGAGCTTGTTCCTAGCTTTAAAACAAGCCCAAGATCATCAAAATCGGAGTCCGGATGCTAAAGTTATGCCCGTTTCAGTTTGTTGTTTCTCCCAGTTTTCAGGGGGGCGGATATTCCGGCCCAAGTTTGGGGCGGATAATCCGGCCCCCCGGAAAAATCCGGTTTTTGGACAAATCCGGGCAAATATCCGGCCAAATGTCCGTCCCCCATCCAGGGGCATGTTTTCTCATGGTCCTTAGCCGTTTTTCGGGGCCCGGATATTTTGGAAATATCCGGCCCGGAAAATCCGGCCTGAGCTGACCCAAACGGTCATATTTCGATGGGAGGGGGTATTTAAGCCCCCCTTCTTCCTCATTGGGTAGCTACCTCTTCCCCTTTGTGCTCTCCACCATTGTTGACCTTGAGAGATTCCCTTTCCCTCTACTCCTCCTATGCTTCTTGAATCTTTTTGAGGGAAAAGGAAGAGGAGATCTAGATCTACATTCCTACCAATCAAATCCCTCTCTTTGTGAGGGGAATCCACTAGATCTAGATCTTGGACAAATTTGGTGTTCCTAATCTTATTTGTTCTTCCTCTCTTATACCCCCAATAGCTTTTGTAGCTTTGTTGGAATTTGAGAGAGAAGGACTTGAGCATCTTTGTGGTGTTCTTGCCATTGCATTTGGTGCATCGGTTTGAGTTCTCCACGGTGATTCGTGGTGGTGAAAACAAGAAGGTTGTTACTCTTGGGTTCTTGGAACCCTAGACGGATTCTAGGCCTTTGTGGCGATTTGTTGGGAGCCTCCAATTAAGTTGTGGATGTGTGCCCCAATCTTTGTGTAAGGCCCGGTTTCCGCCTCGAAGGAAATCCCTTAGTGGAACCGTGACCTAGGCCTTTGTGGCGAGGGTCACCGGAGATTTAGGTGAGGCGCCTTCATGGCGTTCGGTGTGTGGTGTGAGTACCGCATCTTGGGGTGAGGCCTTTGTGGCGTTGGTGTGCATCGAGCAACCACACCTCAAGGTGAGCCTCTTGTGGCGTTCGGGAGCACTAAGCAACCGCACCTCTCCACCGGAGATTAGCACTCGCAAGAGTGTGAACTCCGGGATAAATCATCGTCTCCCGCGTGCCTCGGTTATCTCTATACCCGAGCTCTTTACTTATGCACTTTACCTTGTGATAGCCATCGTGCTTGAAGTTATATATATCTTGCTATCACATACTTGCTTGTATTGCTTAGCATAAGTTGTTGGTGCACATAGGTGAACTCTTGCTTAGAATAAGTTGTTGGTGCACATAGGTGAACCATAGTATATAGGCTTTGGGCTTGACAAAGTAAACGCTAGTTTTATTCCGCATTTGTTAAGCCCATCTCGTAAAAGTTTTAAATCGCCTATTCACCTCCCCCCCTCTAGGCGACATCCGTGTCCTTTCAATTGGTATCAGAGCAAGGTCTCTCATTCTTAGGCTTCACCGCCTTGAGAGTAAAGATGTCGGTTAGGGGATTAGCGCACAATAACTTGTTTATATTTGATGGCACAAATTATGATCTATGGAAAATTTATGTGCTTAATATTTTGCGGCGTATGTCCCCGAACATGGAGATATTTCTTGACATGGGTTTTTCTTCTCCTAAGGATCCTCAAAATTTATCTCTTGAGGAGGAGAAAAAACTCTTGTCTCGATGCTCTTGCTTCTGATGTGGTTTCCATTGTTGTGAGCAATGTAGTTACTTCTTCAATCATGCCTTTTGGGAGCGCTCATGAATTATGGACAAAGCTTCAAGATAAATATGATGTGTCCACTATCGTTGAGGATGATTGTTTTGCTTCCACTTCCGGCCGTGATGAGTTCTCATCTTCATCCACTTCACCAAAGTGTGGTAAGACACAAGGTAATGATATGGTGAGTGGTGATGAAAATTGCAATATTGATATTGAGCTTACTATTGATGATTCTTCATCTCTATCTCATTGCAATGCTTCATCTTTGAACTTAAACACATCTAGCACTAGAAATGATTTACATGCTTGTGTTGATAGTCCTTGCATATCATGTGTAAGTTGCTTGAAAAAATCTAATGATGATATGCTTGCATTGTCTTGTGGCCATGATAAAAATGATTCTATTTCCTCTAGTTGTTGTGTGTCTAACAATGTAGAGGAAACCAAAGATTCTATTGGTCAAGACAAGATCTTGAAAGGAGCCTCAAGTAACTCCTCATCTTTATCTCACGGTCCTCATATATGCCTTATGGCCAAGGGTTCCACGGTACCTCCTACCATGGAACCTAATATGTCTCGTGGTGATAAGAATGAGGATGAATATGAAGAAGAGGATTGGGTTGTCTCTCTACGCGATAAAGGTGAGAGTGTATTCAAGGTTCTTTACAAAGATAAAATTGCTAGCTCTCACTTCTTTGAAATCTTGACTACCGCTATTGAGAGCCAAAAACTTATTTGGATGCATGAGAACACCATTGATAAAAAGGGTGCTCTTGAACGAGAGTATGCCGATGATGTAGCATCATTAAAGAATGATCTTGAAGAAGAACAAGAGACCGTAGCCTCTCTTGAGGAGCAACTTCAAACCCTTGAGGTGTCTCAAAATGAAATATTTGCTAAACTCACTAAAGAAAGAGACCATGCTAAAGCTAAATTAAAATTGCTTAAAAATGAAAAGTTCAAAGTTGGTGTTGGTCATGATAAACTTGTTAAGGATCTAGATGATCTAGACAAGGCCCACAAGGCCTTGGAGAGCGAACACTCTATCCTCACCAAGTCATATGAGCAACTACAAGCTTCATATTTAAAAGAGCATGCTATGTTACCCTCGCTTCTTGATATGTCTTGTGATGATGCTTGTGCTACTAACTCTACTTCTTGTGAAGCATCTATGTTGAAGGAGAATGTTGAGCTAAGGGCTCAACTTGAATTGCTAACTAGCAATTATGGGAAATTGGAAGAAAATCATGGAAAGCTTTCTAGCTCCCATGAGGATCTTCTAGCCTCCCATGATAGGCTAAAGTTAGCTCATGAGGCTATCATATCAAAGGCAACACCTTGTGAGCCTCATGTGGATACTAGCACTACTACCCAAAAAGCTATATTGCCATGTGCTAGTCCTAGTAATTCATCCACTCATAGTATTGCTAAATCTTGTGATGAATTATCTTCCTTGCCTTGTTGCTCTAACAATGAAGGTTCTACTTCCTATAGTACTTGTGTTGTTACTAACCATGTAGAGGAAATCAAAGAGCTCAAGGCCCAAGTCACTTCTTTGAAGACCGACTTGGTAAAGAGTCATGAAGGGAAATGCAAACTTGACACGATGTTAAGTGTGCAACAATCCCCCAATGACAAGAGTGGACTTGGATTCAAATCCAACAACAAGAACAAGTCCAACAACAACAACAACAAGAAGAAGAAGGGCCAAGTACAAGTCAAAGACCCGGCCAAGATTGTTTGCTTCAAGTGCAAAATTGAAGGGCACCATGTTAGATCTTGCCCTTTGAAGAAGAAGCAAAAAGGGAAGCGGCCTCAAGCTCAAACTCATATTCAACCTCAAGTTGAAGAAATTCCACTTCCCAAGAAGAATCAAGCCAATGCTCCCATTGTGGAGAAATCTAGTGAGAAGAAGGAGAAGAAAAGAACTTGCTACATATGCCGTGAGAAGGGCCACATCTCCTCCTTTTGCACTATTGGTACCTCATCCAACTCTATCTCCATTGATGATGTTTATTCTCTTCGTAAGGATGAGGGTGGCAATGTGTTTGCCAAATATGTTGGTGCTCAAAGTGGTGTCAAGAAAAGAACCATTTGGGTTGCCAAGCCTATTGTGACTAACCTCTTAGGACCCAACTTAGTTGGGGACCAAAAATCCAAAACTTGATCAATAGGTGCTTGTTGGAGGGCATTGGAGACTTGGCTACATCATGAAGAATTAATGGATCTTCATCATTTATATTATATCAAGCCAAGTCTTTTGATTATCTTGCTACTATCATATATCCAATGTTCCTCCTTGCGGTAACATGTTCTCAACTCATTTATATTGAAAGTTACTCGCCCCTTTGCATGTGTAAGTTTTATTCCTAACATGTGTTTGTATATGTTGTGCTTCCTAATAGTTTTGCTTGAGAAATCAAGTCTATGCATGTTGGGTTGCACACCATGTATTTGTGTTTGTGTTGGAGCCTCTTTGCATCTTGTTGTATCTTATATGGCTCTTATGAGCGATTAATGGACAATACCATTTTGGGGGAGTGATATTCCTTTGGGAATTTCATGATCCTAAACAATGTGTGTACATGAGGAATATCACTTAGAATTGATATTGCGAGATTATCTAGTCGCTATGTGGTATGTCATCTTCATGAGAAATTCAAATTCTAATGTCCATTAATATCTCTACTTGGATCTTATTTGCCTCTTGTGAAAATAAATTTCTTATCACATTATGGGGGAGTAATAAGCTTTGTGCATATTACAAGCCTAGAAAATGTGAACATTTGAGGTTGTGTCACATAGAATTGATACCGTAAATTATATCTCTCCTATGTGGCATGTTTGCTCAAACAAGCTCCAACTTGCTTAAATGGCTTCATTGCTAATATCTTTGTGGATCTTATTTGTGAAAGTTTTTCTTGGCATGGTTTTTCACAACGTGTCCCTCAATACATTTTTGGAAAACCATGTGCTTCAAGTCATACTATTAATTGCTTTGCATGTTGGTATGAATACTATTAATTGCTTTGCATGTTGGTATGAATACTATTAATTTCCTTGCATGTTGGTATGACTAAATAAAGCTATCAAGAAACTATCTTTGCATGATGGTTAACTCTTATCTTTTACCATATGCTTTGTTCGTTGTAAATATGATCTTATATATACTTACAAACTACCACCGGGAAATATTTCCTAATACCTCTTGTCCTAGGACAATTGGTAATCAATTATGAGGTAGATATTTATTGATCATATCTACATTGGTTCTTGTATTTATATTGCCTTATTTATTGCCATGAATTTGTTGTGCTTTGACTCCCATGTGTCTTCCTTGCATCTTATGGATCTAATTTGTTTATTCAAACATTCTTAGCATTTTTAGTAGATATAGGTAGCGTGATGATCCTAGTTTTGTGCAATTTGTATCCATATTCTAAATCCTAGATAATGCACTAATCTTGGGGGAGCTCTCCTATATTTGTTATAATGCTTAAACTTATCTTGATCTTTATCAAAAAATTGGGTTTGGGAGACATAAATTTTCTTTTTGGTACTTTGTGCCATCATAAAAAGTGTCGAGGGTTTGGTTTATTTGTTGGAACCTTGCTCTCTTGGGAGTTGGTTATCTCATTCCTTTGTGCTTAGGTTTAATTAGCTTCTTATAATGAGATAAGTCTTTGGAGTCAATCTTGTGTTGATTTGATTCTTTGATATAATTTGGACAACCATTGTCTCTTGGTTTATTTGGTGTTTTGTCCAAATTGTATCTTCCTTTGGTTCTTGAAAGTATTGTGCATGCATATTTAATATATGTATATCTTATGGCTTGTGTCACTTTATTTGATCCAATATATAGGGTAAACTCCATCAAATCCTAATTTGACTAAGATGTGCATGAAATTCAATTTCATATCTATATGCACATAGAATTGTGGAGTTTGTCCTATATATTGTAGTGTGTCTAACTACTTCGGACCCAATTAGTTTGGGGACCATTTTGTACTTACCTTTGTGTTAGGTACAATGGATATGCATTGAATGCTTGTCTCACTCTTGGAAAGAAGTGGTGACTCAATGGTAACTTGAGGCAAGCTAGGATGATCAACGAACACATATCAACTACATCCACACCAATGCTATCTTGGTAACAAGTATCTTCTCATGCATACTTTTCTTGTATCCAACCTTATGGTTGCATCTTGGCATGAATCTCTTGATTTGCAAATGTTGTGCTTCTTGCAAAAGTCTTTATGAAACCTCTTTATTGTGAATGTGAGTAATTTGAGATGAGTGCATTTGTTGGGAAGTATTTTAAATCATGCTCATGATTCATCCATCCCAACTATGCCTATCTAGCAATTTTGTTGCATATCAATTCCTCAAGGCTCTCACATGTGCAATATAGATGAAAGTGCAAATTTAGTTACTTCTTTTGGTATCCCCGTTTGTGATACTTGTTGCCTTTCTCAAATGCATCCCAACTATCTTCTATCCCTTGTTGATATTTGTGATGTATTTTAGTTGTTTGTAGTTGAAGTTCATGAATGTACAATAGGATAAAATTGAGCCTTTGGCCATGCTATTAAGCAAAAATTCTTATTGGTATATTGCATGACTTCGTCTTGGATATCATACTATTTTTCTTGCGTATCTATTTTATGTGTGCATGTTTCTTTGTGGATAAATACCTTTGTGATATTGCCCACTTAGAGAAACTTATACACATAAGAGATGATACATCTCCTTTTGATATCTTATTTATTTATTGCGTGTTGATTGGTCATGCTAAGCAATATAATTCATTGAAGACTATGATGATGCTTTTTGCTCATCCTTGTAATAGTCTTATAATATGCTTTATCATGTCTTTCACATATCCTCTTGGTTGAGCCTTTTTATTATGGTGCCTCTTACTTGTTGCTCAACTATTTGTTTGTTGCAAGTGTTTAGCTTACTTTTCTATCTATGATCTATTACAAATGTTTGTGTTTTAAATGAGGGAGTGAAGATTCCATGTTATGCATATTGTATTCAAATACAACATTTTAATTTATGCATGTACCTTGGGGAGCTTCCTCATTTGATTTAGAGCAGTATCTTGTGGTGATCATTAGAGTTTGATTCACTTGGTATCTTTTGTTTTTGAATGATATTATGGGAGTGATGATTCCATGTTTGTGCACTTTATACTCCAATGCAAATTGTCTAGTTTTGTGCACAAACCTTGGGGAGCTTCCTCATATTATTTAGAGCAATCTTCTTGATCTTATCATAATATCTATATTTCTTTTGGTATCCTCTTTGTGGTGGTTGCTTGCTTCATTTGTTGAAGCTTCTTGACTTTGTTATCTTTTTGCAATCTTTGATCCTATCTATAGTGTGATTCCTTCCGAATATTCGTAATTGGATATGTGCATTTGATTCCACTCAAATTATGAGAAATGCACACGCTATGGAGGAACTCTCACTATATTGGCCTTCTAAATTTTTCACCCATTTCGGCAATTGGTGCCAATGGGGGAGAAGTTTGGAGGGTTTAAGGGAATTTGGTTATGTCTTTGCTTTGTGCTTAAGCATGTGCCTTTATTGCATTGCATCTTGTTGCTTTGCATAGTTGAATATTTAGAGGAAACTCCACTAGGCTTTGAATGCCAATATATGCAATGAAAGTCAAGATCATTCACACATGCATATATTATGGGGGAGTTTGCTCTATATATTCAACTTATTTGTTACTTAAATTCCTTATATAAACCCTCTCAAAGAGATTGTCATCAATTACCAAAATGGGGGAGATTGAAAGTGCATGGAGCCCCCATGTGTGGTTTTGGTAATTAATGACAATCCCTATGGACTAATGTTTGCATTGAGTTATATTTGTAGGAGTTGTCCATAGGCAATTCTTGAACCATATGTTGGCTTCAAGGTTGCAATAAGAAGAAATTGATGAAGGATATCAAGTGTCAAGTATGTCTTGAAGATGAAGATGAAGTGAGCCCTCAAGTTACTTCAAGACATCAACATGATGAAGAATGAAGAAATGAAGTGCAAGTTCAAGATGAGCCAACTCGAAGAGTTCATAAGCTTGAAGCTTGCCATGGAGAAATGATGTGCAAGTTCAAGATGAGCCATCTCGAAGAGATCCTTTGCTTGAGTCTTGCCATCCATATGGTGATCATGGATATGTGAAGATGCGCCGAAGAAGAAGCTCTCCCATGGTGGATTATGGGGGAGCAATCCACATGGTGGTCATGGTTATGTGAAGATGCGCCGAAGAAGAAGCTCTCCCATGGTGGTTTATGGGGGAGCAATCTACAAGACTTCGTCAAGCAAGCACAAGCAAGAAAGGCGTTCCATCTTGTTGAGGTCAAGATCGTCGTCATCAAGCTCAAGTGGAATGCGCAAGTATAAGGTTTGCTCTTGATAGGGTTTCTTTCTCACCGGTCTCATAGTGTAGTTGGAGACCGGTTTATAGTTTAGTCGCCGTACTATCAAGAGGGATCTCGAGTGAGTAACTCGATCGTATCGTTCGGAGAGAGCTCAAACCTTTGCATCCTTGCATCATCTTTCTTTGTTGTTATTTGCACCTTATCCATGTGATGTTTTAGAGCTTGTGCTTATTCTCATGACAAGCTCTAGTTCATCGAAAACGGATTTTGCATAGATCACTTGTTGCGTTTTCGAGTTTGGTTCATCATCTTTCTTGGTTATTATTTGGATCTTATCCATGTGATGATTTAGAGCTTGTGCTTATTCTCATGACAAACTCTAGTTCATCAAGAATGGTTTTTGCACGGGCAACTTGTTGCATTTTCAAGATTGGAGGTTTTACCGGTATGTCTTTTTTAGATAGGTCAAACCTTTCATCATTTGTTTCTATCCTACCTTGTTGGACTATGATGGTTTCCTGCATGATCTTGTAGAGCTTGTTCCTAGCTTTAAAACAAGCCCAAGATCATCAAAATCGGAGTCCGGATGCTAAAGTTATGCCTGTTTCGGTTTGTTGTTTCTGCCAGTTTTCAGGGGGGCGGATATCCCGGCCCAAGTTTGGGGCGGATAATCCGGCCCCCCGGAAAAATCCGGTTTTTGGAAAAATTCGGGCAAATATCCGGCCAAATGTCCGGCCCCCATCCAGGGGCATGTTTTCTCATGGTCCTTAGCCGTTTTTCGGGGCCCGGATATTTTGGAAATATCCGGCCCGGAAAATCCGGCCTGAGCTGACCCAAACGGTCATATTTCGATGGGAGGGGGTATTTAAGCCCCTCTTCTTCCTCCTTGGGTAGCTACCTCTTCCCCTTTGTGCTCTCCACCATTGTTGACCTTGAGAGCTTCCCTTTCCCTCTACTCCTCCTATGCTTCTTGAATCTTTTTGAGGGAAAAGGAAGAGGAGATCTAGATCTACATTCCTACCAATCAAATCCCTCTCTTTGTGAGGGGAATCCACTAGATCTAGATCTTGGAGAAATTTGGTGTTCCTCCTCTTATTTGTTCTTCCTCTCTTATTCCCCCAATAGCTTTTGTAGCTTTGTTGGAATTTGAGAGAGAAGGACTTGAGCATCTTTGTGGTGTTCTTGCCATTGCATTTGGTGCATCGGTTTGAGTTCTCCACGGTGATTCGTGGTGGTGAAAACAAGAAGGTTGTTACTCTTGGGTTCTTGGAACCCTAGACGGATTCTAGGCCTTTGTGGCGATTTGTTGGGAGCCTCCAATTAAGTTGTGGATGTGTGCCCCAATCTTTGTGTAAGGCCCGATTTCCGCCTCGAAGGAAATCCCTTAGTGGAACCGTGACCTAGGCCTTTGTGGCGAGGGTCACCGGAGATTTAGGTGAGGCGCCTTCGTGGCGTTCGGTGTGTGGTGTGAGTACCGCATCTTGGGGTGAGGCCTTTGTGGCGTTGGTGTGCATCGAGCAACCACACCTCAAGGTGAGCCTCTTGTGGCGTTCGGGAGCACTAAGCAACCGCACCTCTCCACCGGAGATTAGCACTCGCAAGAGTGTGAACTCCGGGATAAATCATCGTCTCCCGCGTGCCTCGGTTATCTCTATACCCGAGCTCTTTACTTATGCACTTTACCTTGTGATAGCCATCGTGCTTGAAGTTATATATATCTTGCTATCACATACTTGCTTGTATTGCTTAGCATAAGTTGTTGGTGCACATAGGTGAACTCTTGCTTAGAATAAGTTGTTGGTGCACATAGGTGAACCATAGTATATAGGCTTTGGGCTTGACAAAGTAAACGCTAGTTTTATTCCGCATTTGTTAAGCCCATCTCGTAAAAGTTTTAAATCGCCTATTCACCCCCCCTCTAGGCGACATCCGTGTCCTTTCAGTTTTGTCGGGTGATAGAAACGCAAACTCATAGGTAGTTATAGGTCTTTCTATACGTCAAAGTCATACATGATTCCATCAAGACACGTGCACTTCAGAGGAATTGGATGTAGAACAGACACAAAATCAGAAATAAGAAAAGGATTAGTAGTAAAAGGAGATGAACAAGGTCCATCAATAACATGTAAAATGAGATGGATTGGCATATATAATAGGATAATAAACTTGTACCAGTTTCAGCACTTCTACATATCTCTGCAGCCTGTTTAACAGAAAAACAATGTCAGAAGAAAAGAAAATTCCATGCCCGTTTAATCTACATTTCCAAATATTATCAGGTCAAATATAGTGTTCCAAAAAAATGTCGTCAATGGTGAAAATAAATTTGAATGCCTATTTATTCAACCATGGTGGAATTTACAACAATCTTCATAATCTGTTGTAAATTGGTTCCTCTACCATAATTGAAATAATAAATTTCAAGTGTATGGTGATGTTTGAGGATGATCAAAACCTGAGGTGAATTCTCCACAAAAACCGATTAACGACTTCTACAATTTTTACAAACAAATAGCATGAACAAATGTGAATCTCAATCACAATTCTGTTTTTTATGCATGTTCTCTCAACTTTGAAATAAAATCAAATGAACCTACAGGCTACCGTACATAACGATGGAGATATAGGCACATAAACTGAAGGCGCTCACCTGGTCGCCTGGATGCGAGATGACGGGAGGAATGAAGAGTTGCTGAGCCTTATGCCGTTGACGTAGGCCGAGAAGACACGTGACTTTGCGGGCACCCTGGTCCGTGGGCTTTCGATGGAAGCGTACCTGATGCAAGCATCAATAAAATCGGTGGCACAGATGTTGCCGACATGTGGTGCGTGCCCCATCGACCTGGGTGCCTCTCCTTGGTCCGAGCGCTGCGGCCGATCGGGAGCGGCGGATACTCTGGCTGGCTGCTCCATGTCCGGGGAGGAGAAAGGCCATGCGAGTAGAGTCAGGGGAGCGCCGTTGGCCTACTCTTCGCCAAATCTGATGCAGGACGGGGGCAGGGAGGCATACCCCGATTCCATTACATATGAGAGTATATCACTATTTCAGATCCCCCAGCCCTCCCTCCCTAGAGGTAGTGGCACGACGGGATTCTCCGGCTCTACTGCCTCCAACTGGGCCGGCAGTGCGGACGTCGACGCGGAGTAGGCGTCTGGGACTTGGGTGGCGGCGGAATGCGTGGGTGGGATGGGGACTTGGGTGGCGGTGGAAGAGAAAGAGAGCAGATGGGGCGCGGCGGCGAGATTCTTCAGGATGTGGAGAACTCGCTCGGAAGGGGCTGATCTAGCGGAACCGTTTCATTGTTCCGTAATTTGGGGATGCGGAAGTCTCGAGCGTGGGGAGATGGTGCAGCGGAATTCGTGGGTGGGAAGAAAGGATCATTCTGCACCGTGTGATGTGAATGGACGTACGGTCAAGATTCAATTTTCCAACAGCACTTCGTGCCTTTATAAGTAGTAGAGATAAAAGGCCGCAACAGGATTTGTACTGTCCTGCTTCATGTGATATATCGACAATATACATAAACAAACTAAGCATGATTTGCACCGTTTCTGGATGCACTCTTGTCAGTCAGTTTTTGGTTCTTTAACATTGATGTGACTCCAATAGAAGTCTCTTACCAGTTAAGAGATTATATATTTTTGTTCTCAGGCAGTTCTGCTTCATGCTGCAATTCAATGAAAAGCATATGTTCAAGGAGTCAAGCACGCAATCAAGCATTTAGGAGAGAACCCCCATTTATTATTATCAGCATGCTGCCAATATTATAGACCTCACAAAACAAGGCAAGCAATTTTCTCTTTCTTGTTCGTAATTAACTTAGTGTACACTATTATAGATAGCAAAAGTGGAGTGAGTTCGTTACTCCATCTTTTATCCTTATTTGTGGAAAACTCAATGAAGTGTGTCCAGCTGGTACAGTTTTTCTTTAGCCGCAACATCTTCACCTATCGTTTATCCTTATTGTGGAAAACTGAATTAAGTTTGTACGGGCGGTACGCTGCAACATCTTCACCTATTGTTTATTCTTATTATGGAAAACTGAATAAAGTGTGTATAAACAGAGCAAATTTTATAGCTGCAACGTTTTGACCCTGCTACTTCTTATTTTAATAAGGGTGCAATATTGCTGGAGTTGTACTTACACACGAGGGAAGTGGTGCTTGTGGTTTGCAGAAAATACAGTTAAGAATATTATTTTGATACAGGTTGTACTCCGAAGTAATTGTGGTGTAATGGTTTCAGAGTATCAGTAGAGATGACATGACTTATGGATTAAGCATGACTTCTCTGCCTACTCAACTATCTGTGAGCGCTCAACTATTTTGATATGTACATTTACATTTAAAATTCTACTGCAAGCTGATAGCGATAATAATCGCTACGTCATAATTCTTTAGTTTATGAATATTGCATAATACATCCTTTTAGCTTGAGTAACAAGGACAATCACCTCCACCCTCTTCTTTGCAATCTTGTGCTTCTGAACTTGATGGTTTCGAAGCAAGAATTGACTAAAGTTTCATTTATCATTGTCTTGGTTTATATACTTGAAACATTTTAGTAGATGCTACAATTTTGTCAAGATGTTGTGGCTGCCTTTGTTAGGTTATGGCATGAGGTTTGAGTCCCACGGGCAGAAACTATGTTGCAACTCATTAAGGAAAATAATATAAGCCCTAATCCATATTTATTATGCTAGCGTCCTATCTTTTCATTTTAGTAGTTGTAGTTTGTCCAAGGTTTGGACATGAGGAGATTGGTGAGTTGTTGTAACATGACGAGATTCAAACTCATGCTAGCTACCTACGAAATGTGTATCGACATTTGTGAGTTAGTTTCGTTCTTTAGTGGCGCTAGCACACAAAAGGTGTAAACAGTGCTTATCTACTTGATAAATAATGCATCTTCGTAAATCGTTGATGGTTTCCTATCTGCACGGAATCTGCATAGCATCACTGAAGAGTTGATGGGCTCAAGTACACAAAGAAAAATAGTTTTCGCGTATGTCAGAGATTGTGGCTGTTGCAAAATATCTAGAATTATTTGAACAGGTTCAAAATACCTATGATTTAACTGTTTTGTATATCTATTGTAATATGATGAATATGAATCATAAGTTTTAATCTGAGAATGATGTTTATGAAGTATTGGACTGCCACGGTTAGTAATAGACATGTAACATGTTTCTGTTGAATCTGTATTCGTCAAGACGCGCATAGCGCGTGCACTTTTACTAGTTTTCCTGAAAATCAAGAATGAGGAGGAAGAAGTTATCGGGAGCGGTTTGGAAACTCCACGTTATAAATGGTACCTGATTCCTATCTTCGCGCTAAAAATATTGTTGATAATAACAGAAGCGTGCATTACGGGATCTATTTTTAACGCAAGCATGCAAATCGGTGCTTCATTGCCCGAAAAAGACACGCAGGTCGGTCTAGCTGCTTTCAATCCTGTGGCAGTATATCGATCCGATGGGAAGCAAATGATGTGCATCAGATTCATAGTGGTGCCCACGGATTTTGGTCACATTATGCAATGGGGTTAAAATGGTCTATTTATCTCTCTCTTTAACAACGTTAGTGAATCAAATGCACTGGAGTGTCATCTAATGCAAAAAAAAAATTACACAACTGTTCAAATAGGGAAGAAAATTTTCGATAGTGTCAAATAAGGAACCTGGTTTTAAGCCAGTGTCATATGAGGAATTTTCTCAACTGGAGCTTAATAAGTTAGTGGGTGTAGTAGTAATGGTACTCCCTCAGTTGCATAATTCTTGTGGCTAATTCGAATGTATCTATGGACAAAATGCGTTTAGACATATACATCCAAATTAGCGAAAAAAATTATGGAACTGAGGGAGTAGTAACCGAGATATTCGTTGCAGAACTAACCATCTAAGGAGTGAAAAGCACATTATATATCACGAAGATCCTTCTAAGGAACATCACATTGTGACCTTTAAGCAGATGAGCACGAAGCTAAATTCAAGTTTCAACAATTTTATTCCTTCGTTAACGATTAGTGAAATGAAGAATGTCAGACTTTTTTTGTGAATGTCAGCAAGACAATGCACACATTTTTATAATTTTCATGCATGACAGATGTGATGCCCTGATTGGAATTGACTTGATGATCGACCAGATTATGGTTAATCTTCAGCCGGATCGGGGCATGGCCTCCAATTTGAAAATATATGCATGTATTGGAGGCCACGAATGGCATTTCCCCCTCCGACTAAAAGTAAGAGATCCACTCATTCTTAGTCCATTCAATATATTTTAAAAGAACATCTATTCACCGAATGTGGTAAAATAAGAGATCAGTCATATGCTCTGTAAAATTCTTTGTCCAGCCGTCTCTACTACAAAATCAACTATATAGGGAGCACTTGCTAGCTTGATTCGGAAATATTACGATTCTTCCTAACCATGTATGCTATCTGAAACTCTGAACGATATGCAGCAATTAAGTCCACACATGGCGTCAATTCAGTACATAGATGGCAGGATCGTATCACATGCATGTGTAGGTTGATTTGATTGAAAATATACATGTTCATTTCTGACATATAGTATATTCACGTATATGGATGGATTAATAATAGAAGTCGTTCAAGATGTTGACAAGCGACAATTGTACTGTACGTCTTGCAATATGTGCTAGTTACTTTCGCCTATAAAAGCGCTGCCGCGAGCTAGTAGTTTAGAAGAACAGGTAAATGGTGAATGCATCTCTCCAACCGAAAACAAGATAATGAAACTGGGGCCGCCTATAGATGGATTGGAAGGCATTGGAAATCAAGCGAGCTCACTGCGGGACGAAATCACCTCTTTTGTCGCACCTGCTGCATCGTCCTCGGGTAGAGCTTCAGAGCTGGAGTGTATCAAGAAGACAGCAGCCAGCAGGAGATGATCTGGCTATGGGCCGTAAGTCCAACCAGGTTTTTTTTTGTCGGCCGGAATTTCCGAAATTTCATCGGAAACTGTTAAATTCCATTACCCCCTGAGAACTACTCATACCGTTAAAAAAAATCAGATTGTTTGAAGTGAAGTTCCGATTTGTGGTTAAGTAGGCAAGGTATGCGACTTCTTTCATATATTTTTTGTGTTTATACACGGATGGTTTTGGCTACATGTCCTGAGTTCGGGTACTCATGTGCTCGAATATTTCCTTTCTTCCATTGTAACCTGCGTTTTGCAGAAAAAAAAAACATAAAAGGCTAGCACTAGGATTTGATCAGGTTACCCGTAGGAAACGGATGGAACAGCTCGTACCACTGCATCAATCGAACAAATATGCAAGATTAATGTACCAATTTATTTGTTTAGTGCCAAAAGAAATTGAATTCAAATTTTGTTTGAATAAACTTGGACGGAATAATCCCGGGATTTCCAAAATTTCGCGGTAACCTTGAGTCCAACTCGTCCGTTTGTGGCCAATACTGAACCCGAACCCTGCTTATCGCCTAGTATCTCATTTGCCACATTTTACTTTAAAATTTGATTATTTTTCACATTAACCACCACATGTGGGCATATTACTGACATATGGTTTGGCAAATAATCAAATTTGAAAATAAAGGGCAGCGAATTGTAACACCCCTCATCTTCACTGTGAATTTGCCCATCTCCTACTTAGTCCTCTGAGTCTGACCCCCTCTCCAATTCTCCAACCCCGAGTGCCATCCAGATCTCGTTCGAAACACGCGTCAAGAGTCAAGACCAGAGATTGATCCTCTGTGTCTCTGGGGGGGGGGGGGGGGGGGGGGGGGGGGGGACTCTGAAGAAAAAAATTATCTCTACTAGTTGAATCCGATTCAGATTCGAGGACGGATATATATGCGCTGCTTCAATGCGACATCCGAGTTCCATGACAACTCGGCCGGCCGGAAACTCGTGGATATATCTTGGCCGGCTAGCTTCTTATTTCGTGGAATAATTCATTGTGCGCACATCCTTCTTGCCCGCCCTAGAGTCTGAGAATAATTCATTGCGTGCATGGATTCTGTTGGTGGAGATCACGACGTCGATGGTGAAGAGCGAAGAGAAAGAAGGAGGAGGTGGGGGTGGAGCGAGGAAGACCTGCAGGAGAATGACAGGCGGATGACAAGAATAAGAGAACTGATACGCCAGGCAGACGAGGAAATCGAGGAAGAAGAGGGAGGAAAGAAGTGCGATCCGGCGACCATGGCGGGTCTGCACGTTCCGGCGGTCAGCGAGACGAGGGAAGAAGACTGCGCGGTGTGCCTCGAGGAATTCGTCGACGACGGCGAGGAAAAGCTCAGGATGATTCCCTGCTCCCACTCCTTCCATGAGCGCTGCATCTTCGACTGGCTAAGCCGTGATCGTCGGTGTCCAGTCTGCCGTTTTGCGATTAAATCTTAGAGCGATGAAGAGCAAGAACAAGCAGCGGCCAATTGAACTCACCGTTTTATCGTACAAACTGAAACACAAATTTCAACAGTCCATAGGCGTGCCCTGTTCCTAGCAAGTTTGCTACGGTCTGCCCAACCAATACTTGCTATGTCCTCTATCATCACCTCACGAGAAATTTTCAATCCATCCACCTGATCTTCTCTTTTCCTTTTAGTAGCTCGACCAGTAGTGCCTGCCAAAAATAATCACTTGCTCTTGCTTGATTTGTGCAACCAATTCGTATAACAATGTAGCAGTAGTGCTGCTAATTTCTAAAAGGGAACAGATGCGCGTATGATTTTTTTCTATCGGAGGTGCGTCTGACCCTTACTCTCTACTGTGAGATTGTCCAACAATTAAAATACACACGGCCTCATTTCAACATCGAACATGGAAAATTATCTAGCGTACACTTTAGCTATTATGGGCGTGTAGGGTTAGGCTTACTTTTGGCTTTTTAAATTTGGTTTATAGGCCACAAACACATAAATAGGTGATTTTTGCTTTTGCTTTTGGCTTATACAGTCATGCAAAAACATCCAATCACAAGTCAAAAGTCAGAATTAAAAGCATATGTGTAGGTGGTTTTTGGATAGATACCATCAGAATGTCCAAATGCATATTCCTCCAAGTGGAGGCAAGGGGGCAATATCTAGGGGCCTTTTGAACAAATCCCCATCTCTTGAGAGTAGATGTCTAATTGCAGTTTCGATCCATCAAAACCTGGCCAACACGTTTCGATGCCACATCTAAGGCCCCACAGACATTTGGCATCCGTCGCGATCCGTCGCGGTCTAAGCGGACACGTACGTTTCACAACAAATCCGATCTAAATTTAGGCCAGATTTACGCCAATGCTGACAATGCGTGAACCAGAGACGTGGCCTTCGCTGACTCATAGGTCAGAAAGGAAATAGAGTTTTTCTTCTCAATATCGTAGTTAGGGCTCCTTTGATTTATATGATAGGAAAAATATATGCATAGAAAAGCATAGAATTGAGATGTCATGTCTATGTGAATTATATGGAAAGATGGAGTGTGTTTGATTGTAGAAAAAAAAACTTTTCTATAAGATATGATCTAATACTTTTTTTCTATAGTATTTACACTACAAGATTCCTATAGGATTAGTTTCTATAGTATGTGTTCCTATGAATCAAACAATTTGTATAGGAAAATTTCCCATAGAATACAAATTCTACAGTCTTTTACAAATCCTACGAATCAAAGGAGCTATATGATACGTCTCAAACGTATCTATAATTTTCTTATGTTCCATGCTACTTTTATGACAATACTCACATGTTTTATACACACTTTACATCATTTATATGCATTTTCCGGCACTAACCTATTAACGAGATGCCGAAGCGCCAATTCCGGTTTTGTGCTGTTTTTGGTTTCAGAAATTCTACATAGGAAATATTCTCGGAATTGGACGAAACAAACGCCCAGGGTCTTATTTTTCCACGGAGCTTCCAGAAGACCGAAGAGGATACGAAGTGGGGCCACGAGGTGGCGACACACCAAGGCGGCACGGTCAAGGAGGGGCCCGCGCCGCCCTAGTGTGTGGGCCCCTCGTGAGCCCCCCGACTCTGCCCTTCCGCCTACTTAAACTCTCCGTCGCGAAAACCCTATTACCGAGAGCCGCGATACGAGAAAAGTTCCAGAGACGCTGCCGCCGCCAATCCCATCTCGGGGGATTCTGGAGATCGCCTCCGGCACCCTGTCGGAGAGGGGAATCATCTCCCGGAGGACTCTACATCACCATGATCGCCTCCGGACTGATGTGTGAGTAGTTCATCTTTGGACTATGGGTCCATAGCAGTAGCTAGATGGTTGTCTTCTCCTCTTGTGCTATCATGTTAGATCTTGTGAGCTGCCTATCATGATCAAGATCGTCTATCTGTAATGCTACATGTTGTGTTTGTTGGGATCCAATGAATATGGAATACAATGTCAAGTTGATTATTGATCTATCATATATGTGTTGTTTATGTTCTTGCATGCTCTGCGTTGCTAGTAGAGGCTCTGGCCAAGTTGATACTTGTGACTCCAAGAGAGGGTATTTATGCTCGATAGTGGGTTCATGTCTCCATTGAATCTGGGGGAGTGACAACAACCCCTAAGGTTGTGGATGTGATGTTGCCACTAGGGATAAAACATCAATGCTTTGTCTAAGGATATTTGTGTTGATTACATTACGCACCATACTTAATGCAATTGTCTGTTGTTTGCAACTTAATACTGGAAGGGGTGCGGATGCTAACCTGAAAGTGGACTTTTTAGGCATAGATGCATGCTGGACAGCGGTCTATGTACTTTGTCGTAATGCCCTGATTAAATCTCATATTAGTCTTCGTGATATGTATGTGCATTGTTATGCCCTCTTTATTTGTCAATTGCCCAAATGTAATTTGTTCACGCAACATGCTATTTCTTATTGGAGAGACACCACTAGTGAACTGTGGGCCCCGGTCCATTCTTTTACATCTGAAATACAATCTACTGCAAACTCTGTTCTTTGTTGTTCTTCGCAAACAAATATCATTTTCCACACCATACGTTTAATCCTTTGTTTACAGCAAGCCGGTGAGATTGACAACCTCACTGTTAAGTTGGGACAAAGTATTTTGATTGTGTTGTGCAGGTTCCACGTTGGCGCCGGAATCCCTGGTGTTGTGTCGCACTACACTCCTCCGCCAACAACCTTCACGTGGCCTTCATCTCCTACTGGTTCGATAAACCTTGGTTTCATACTGAGGGAAAACTTGCTGCTGTACGCATCACACCTTCCTCTTGGGGTTCCCAACAGACGTGTGTCAACTACACGCCAGCACTATATAGTTAGGATACATTTTCATTGCATGATAAACATAATTAAAAAACTAAGGTAAACTACAGCGGTCCTGTCCGACCATCTGGGTAGCTGGCTTGGCCCTCGCCGGCCTCCGTGCCCCTAGCGTAGCCGCCGAAGCTGCCTTGGCCCTCATTGCTACCGCGCATCCCCTCGGTGGCCCGGCTCATCTCGTCGTGGATGGCGTGCCTAATAGTATGACATGCGAAGGCCATGGCTTCCCGATGCATACGCACCGCCGCCGCACGCTGCACCGCCATGTGAGTGGTCGTGATAGCCACCGCCTCCGTTCTCCGCCTCGATTTCGGCGGCTGATGTGGGCATTACCCTTCGGGTACTCAACATTAGATTACCTCCTCCGGCTCAACTAGGGGCCCATGAAGATTTCCCAATAGCCAAGGTAGGCCTATACATCGGTTCCAGCAAAGGAGACCTAGTCGAAGAAGGATTCCTGACAATAAGGAAAGACTAGAATAGATTTCATTGTAACCTAGTCGGACAGAACTCCTGGGATCCGGCCTGCTATATAAAGGCCAGGAGAGGGCCTGACGAGGGAACAACTTCAATACGTAGATAAACCGCAAGTTAGAGCTAGAAATCTAGAAACATTGCCTCTCGGCGAGACAACGTCCACAGCCTATCGGCTACCCTATTGTAACCTGATATACTCGATAATCAAGATCAGACAAGCAGGAAGTAAGGGGTTTTACCTCATCGAGGGTCCCGAACCTGGGTAAATCTCTGTCCCCGTTTGTTTGGTATCTGATGTCTCGTGCTAGCCTACATGATTCCGTCAACCCAAAGCCCCTCATGGTGGGCATTGCTGGGGAGCACCCACTTCAATTGGCGCCGTCTGTTGGGAACCTGCTGGTACAAGGCACTTCATCGGCTGCTCCGATCGTGTCGACCACGACTCCACCAGCATCGCCGACACCATCATCGGCACCTTCATCGCCAAGCTTGTAGAACTCGATTCGTTTCGGTTCCTTCGAGTTTACTCCGCACACCAAATTGTCGCGTTCGGTCTTCTCAGGCCTACGCGGCGGGTTAGATATGACGTTCGGGAGCGTCCACTACTGCGTCGACGCTGAGGGCATCATTCGGCTGCCTGACCCGTTCGCCCCTAGCACGTCAAGAACTGCGGTTTCATCGACTGCTGCATCGACCGCTTCATCCCCAATCACAGTCGATCTATCGGCTCCGTTGTCGGCATCGACTCCAACATCTTCGCCATCGACATCTCCATGCCGTTCCACGTCATCTATGTCCGTTGGATCTGACGATTCTGCATCGTTTGATCTGACGTCGTACTATTGCCTCAACTGCGACACCAGGCACGGGCTAGGTTCGAATGACACGTGATACGTCTCAAACGTATCTATAATTTCTTATGTTCCATGCTACTTTTATGATGATACTCACATGTTTTATACACATTATATGTCATATTTATGCATTTTCCGGCACTAACCTATTGACGAGATGCCGAAGAGCCAGTTGTTGTTTTCTGCTGTTTTTGGTTTCAGAAATCCTACAAAGGAATATTCTCGGAATTGGACGAAATCAACACCCAGGGTCTTATTTTTCCACGAAGCTTCCAGAAGACCGAAAGGGAAACAAAGTGGGGCGACGAGGCGCCGCCACGCCAGGGCCGCGCGGCCAAGGGTGGGGCCGCGCCGCCCTGTTGTGTGGGGCCCTCGTGTCGCCCCTAAACCTACCCTTCCGCCTACTTAAAGCCTTCGTCGCGACACCGCCAGTACCGAGAGCCACGATACTGTTGGGGGGATGACCCCCGGTATGCCAAAGGCATGCCAAACCGGATGGTTTGAGCCATCAAGATACCGGTTTAATGTTCGTACCGGAACTTAAAGATAAGAACTTAGCTAAGTGGAGCTAAGCCGGTATCCCCAAGAGGGGTATGCCGGAACCAGGTAAGAAGATACCGGGTTACCGGAAGAACGAGCAGGTCGGCAGGACTGGTCAAAGATTCTCTCCAGAGCTAGAAGACAAAGATGAGCTAAGCAAAGTAACTTTATACGAAGGGCTGACGATAAAGAGAAGGATGACGGTCAAAGAAGCCGGAGGACGTCAGCATTTCTGATTAAAGAGGACTCCGTTGTCTTCTATGATTAAAGTAGCTTTGTAAAGTAGTTTGTCTAGTCAAAGATGCCATTAGGGTTTCTTGCCCTGTAAGCCACCTCTCCCCTATATAAGGAGAGAGGGCAGCCCTTCTTACAGACACGCGCGCATGAACACAGAGGAACTTGTACTGAGAAACTTGTAGCCTGTTGAGATCAATAAAGATGATGATCTAGAGCGAGTTCTTCCTTATGTCTTTCTTCTTCAACCTCTAGCCTTGGCTAAGTTCTTGAGGAAACCATCCGGAAGTTCATCCCATCTAATCACAAACCCTCCCCCGAATCCTCTTGCGTCCATTCGGCCCCAACTTAAGCCATCCTATGGCATCTGTCCGTTCACCACGATGACAGTTGGCGCCCACCGTGGGGCATGAAGTGGCGCATGCTGGAATACATATTCGGGCGGGCCTCCTCGAGTTCGCCGGCGAGCGGACAGTGTCTGCGCTCGTCCAGAGCTTCTACTCCATCGACTTCATCAAGGACAACGCAGGCTGCTTCGCCAACGGCGGCATCTTCCCCAAGAACGGCCGCATCATCGAGTTCGGCAGCCACCGCGTTTACTTCGGCACCGTCCCCGTGCGCCAGCGCCTCTCGCCGGTGCTGGTGGCACCGGACCCGCCAAGGTGGCTCTGTGCAGGCCGCGCCGCCGGCAGCGTCGAGGTGATGATGGCTGGCGTAACCGGCGCGGGCAAGGAGGCTGCGGATGAAGTTGCTGGTCGTGCGGCTGCGACCCGTGCGGCCAAGCCACCGCTGGAGCGCGACACCGGCGCGCCGGGAGCGTCTTCCGCACCACCGGCAACACCTCTCTAGGCGGCGATGAACGCGCTGGGAACGCCCATCGCGCAGAACATCGATCCGGCAACGGCTCAGGCGGAGCTGGAGGCGCAGCGCCAGAAGATACTCGAGAGCGGCAAGGACGTCGTCAGGGCGCAGCGCGAGCTGAACCTAACCGTACGTGAGTATAACGCTGCCCGTGGCTTTGCTTCTGTTAGCGCTCATGCTGCTAGGATACCGGAAAACCGGCTTAAAGCTCGCAATCTAGATCAGGATTTGCGTAAGGAAGTTCTTACCGGCAAGAGTGCCTCTGCATCTGCTAGCATCGTAGAGAAACCTAAGTACAGTAGCCCGGATAAAACCATAAAAGCTGCTAAGGCTGCTGTAGACCTGTGTGACTCGCTTACCGGAGAGGCTCTGGCAAAACAACAAGAGCGTGTCAGAGAGCTGCTAGATACTGTAGAGCAGCAGAACGCTGAGCAGCTAGCCAAGCTGAACAAGGCTATAGCCTCGAAATCCGCGCGTTCAACAAAGAATGCCGGAAGCAAGTCCCATGGGCAGGCCTCGTCCCCCCATCCGGACAGGAGAAAAGAAAAAGAAGTGAACGCACGGCAGATGACTGTGTACGACCCGGTCCTTGCCGGTAAACAACAAGCCGGGCAACACGATGACGGTAGAAAAAGCCAAGGGGCAGAAAGAGGCTACGCCAAGGAAGGCTATGCCGGAAACAATCATGCTGGTAGACACGAAACCGGGCAAAACTATCCGGCTGCAAGGGCAGCATACGATGAGGAGGAAATGCCTCCACCAAGGTACCGGCAGGCAAGGGCCGCGGCACCAGAACGTTACGATGAAGCTGATTCAACAAGACTCACCGCTTACCGGAAACCTTTGGGAGAGCGGTTGGGAGAAAGAAACTTGCCGGAACGGGGTGCGAGGCACCGTCTGGACAGAGTATACCTGTCGGAAATGATTGAGGCAGAAGGTCCTCCGGGTCCAAAGTGTTTTGGCCCAAGGATCATGAAAGAACCACCACCAGTTCGCAACTTTCAGTTGCCCCGTGACACCAAAACATACGATGGCACCACTAAGCCGGAAGACTGGCTCGCGGATTACGTGACCGCGGTATACGTTGCTGGTGGCGGAGGAGTCATAGCTGGAGGAGGAAACCGGCGTTGGGCCGTGAGAATTGTGCCGACGTTCCTAGTAGGACCGGCAAGAATCTGGCTGAACAACTTGCCGGAAGGAAGCATAAATGGCTGGTTGGACTTTGAGGAAGCTTTTGTGAGTAACTTCAGCAGCACCTACAGAAGGCCAAACAGGCCTCAACAGCTCGCTTTATGCGTGCAGCGCTCGCAAGAAACAGACCGGGATTACCTGACCCGGTGGAATTCCACCAGAAACTCTTGTGAAGGAGTGATAGAGGCGCAGGCCATTGCTTGGTTTAGCCAAGGATGCCGACGAGGTTCACCTTTGTGGCAAAGGCTACAGAGGAACATGCCAACAACGTTGGCAGAGATGATGCGTGTGGCGGAAAACTATGCGTTGGGAGACCCAATGCAACCGGCGATACAAGCTGAGCCGGAACAGTCAAACCCGCCTCAACAGCAGTACCGGGACAACCGGAACAACAAAAGGAGGGAAGATTTCCCGGATCGAAGGTATGGTTCGCAGCAAGTTGCTGCTGTGCAGGAAAACTCTGATGCCAGCGGCAGCCAGAGGCAAAGAACCGGATCGCAGCCATGGGCTGGTCCTAAGAAGCAGTGGGTCGAAAAGAAACCCTGGGGCCAGAAAAAGAACTGGCAAGAACCCGCGAAATACACCATGGAAGCGGCCATGGATCAACCTTGCCGGTGGCACACGCCGAATCCGGCTCACCCGTCGAACCACTTGACAAAAGATTGTACCTGGACCAAGTACTTGATGCAAAAAGGGGCGGTAAAAGACGCCCAAGGGCAAGGAGGCAATGCAATGATGCCACCACCGGACATGCCGCGTCAGCAGCAGCTACCACCACCACCACCGCTTACCGGGGCAAACGCCTTACCGGTACACCCTCAGCAAAACAGGCAGCAGTATCAGCAAGTCAATCAGGTGGGAGAAGGCTACGGCCAACCACCTCCACCGACACCCTTGGGCCGGAACGTCTATAAAGACCCTGATGTGTGCTGTGTCGTGTTCGTAACTGAGCCGACAGACAAGCACAGCTTGCGCCGTCGTTCCATGGAGGTGAACGCAGTGATGCCGGCAGTGCCAAAATACATGCCGTGGTCAGAGCAGGAACTCTCATGGTCATACCGGGATCACCCTAAAATCATGCCGAACCCGGGTGGCTACGCTCTCGTGGTGGACCCAATCATGAAAGGGCCCACGACTCGCGTCAAGTTCAGCAAGGTGCTGATAGACAATGGGAGCAGCATAAACATAATGTACAAGCACACCATGCATACGCTGGGCATAACAGAAAACATGCTTCAGCCAACGCACACGACGTTCCATGGAATCGTTCCAGGTTTGTCCTGCGCACCGGTTGGAAAAGTCTGGGTGGATGTGTCGTTTGGAGGACGTGACAATTGCCGGGTTGAAAACCTTGAGTTTGAGGTGGTGGACTTAGATAGTCTGTACCATGCTCTGCTGGGAAGACCGGCACTGGCGGCCTTCATGGCCTCGACCCACACGGCGTATCTCAAGATGAAGATGCCGGCACCTCGTGGACCTCTGACTGTGGTGGGAAACTACAAGATCTCACTGGAAACAGCATCTGCCGGATCGAACCTAGCGGAATCGCTGGTGATCGCAGAGGAAAAAAGAAGGATGCAAACCGCAGTTGCGCTGGCCCAGTCCTCACAGTTGAGCTTAGCTGCAATGAGTGCAAGTCTGAGCGCTCCGGCGTTCAAACCAACAAAAGAAACAAAGGACATCGTGCTGGACCCGGCTTTCCCTGAGCGTACCGTTCGTATCGGTGCCGGTCTCAGTGAGGCATAGGAAAGCGCGCTCGTCAGCTTCCTCCGTGAGAATCGGAATATCTTTGCCTGGTCTACTGATGACTTGGTAGGTGTTCCGAGGGAGCTGGCTGAGCACTCTCTAAATGTTCGGAAGGATGCCAAGCCGGTGCGACAACCATTGCGCCGGTTCGCTGAAGATAGGAGGAAGATCATTGGAGAAGAGGTGACGAAGATGCTGGTTGCCGGTTTCATTGTGGAAGTCACGCATACTGAGTGGCTAGCCAATCCGGTGATGGTTGAAAAGAAGAAGGACGAGAACCTGGAGGCAAAGGCTCCGAAGGTGTGGCGCATGTGCATCGACTACACCAACCTCAACAAGGCTTGCCCAAGAGACCCTTTTCCTTTACCGCGGATCGATCAAGTGATTGATTCCACTGCTGGGTGTGAGTTGTTGTCTTTCCTGGATGCGTACTCCGGTTTCCACCAAATCCCCTTGAAAAAGGAAGATCAAATAAAAACTGCGTTCATTACCCCGCACGGGGCTTACTGCTATATCACTATGCCTTTTGGTTTGCGCAACGCTGGTGCAACGTACCAGCGCTGTATGCAAAAATACTTGTTTGATCAAATCGGAAAGAATGTGCAGGTGTATGTGGATGACATCGTGATAAAAACTAAGGTAAAAGATACCCTAATCGATGATATCCGGCAAACGTTTGACAACCTAAGAAGGTTCCGGATGAAACTCAATCCGGCAAAATGTACTTTTGGTGTCCCTGCCGGCAAGCTGCTGGGTTTCCTCGTCTCAAGCCGAGGCATTGAGGTCAATCCGGTAAAGATCCGGGCAATTGAGAGAATGACGGTACCGCAGGATCTGAAGGACATACAAAAGTTTACCGGGAGCTTAGCATCGCTAAGCCGGTTCATAAGCAGGTTAGGAGAAAAGGCCTTGCCGCTATATGCTTTAATGAGAAAATCCGACAAATTCGTCTGGACCCCTCAGGCGGACGCAGCGTTCAAGGAGCTGAAAACGATGTTAGCTACCGCGCCAATACTGGCTTCGCCGTTGGAAAGAGAACCAATGTTGCTATACATAGCAGCAACCAACCGGGTCGTGAGTGTTGTTGTAGTAGTGGAGAGAGAAGAGGAAGGAAAAACCGTCCAGAGGCCGGTATACTACCTGAGCGAGGTGCTCTCCCTCTCAAAGCAAAACTACCCGCACTTCCAGAAAATGACCTATGGCGTGTTTATGGCCGCCACAAAGCTCAAGCACTATTTTGAAGAACATCCTATGAAGGTGGTGAGTGAAGCGCCCATCTCCGATATCATGTGCAACAAGGACGCTAGCGGCAGGAGGATTGCGAAATGGGCAATACAGATATCACCGTATGTTCCGGTGTACGAAAGAAGAGACGCCATCAAGTCGCAAGCTTTAGCTGATTTTTTGGTCGATTGGGCGGAAATGCAATACAAGCCCCCGGATCAGAGACTGGAATACTGGAAGATGCACTTTGATGGATCCAAGCTCAAAGAGGGTCTAGGTGCCGGTGTGGTGCTAACCTCACCAAAGGGAGATCATCTCCGATATGTTTTACAAGTGCATTTCAGGGCATCAAACAATGTCGCTGAATATGAGGCCTTGATCCATGGGCTTAAGGTCGCAAAAGAAATCGGTGCACACCGGATCATTTGCTATGGAGATTCAGACCTTGTGGTGCAGCAGTGTTCTGGGGACTGGGACGCAAAAGATGCCAACATGGCCTCGTACCGGTTTCACGTGCAAAAGATTGCCGGCTTCTTCGAAGGCTGTGAATTTCACCATGTACCGCGTGCAGAAAACGAAGCTGCGGATGCTTTGTCCAAACTAGGCTCATCCCGACAAGAAATTCCTCCCGGAATAGCCTTGGCACACCTGAGAGTACCATCAATCAAGCCAAGTCCAGAGTCGGAATCAATTTTCGTACCGGAGTCACACATTGTACCAATGGATATCGACGAAGGAAACCCGGGGACTGTTCCGGTAAGCTCGGGGACTGTTCCGGTAAGATCGAACGCTGCCGCGCCGGTACCGGAAGAAACAATGCTGGTAGATAGCATGGACATAGACGTACCAGTATTCCTAGTTCGGGAGACTCCGTCATGGGTTAAACCTATTAAGGAATTCCTGGTCAACGGCACCTTGCCGGTTGACGAAGATGAATCAAGGAGGATCCAAAGGAGGTCCAAGGCTTACACCATCATCAATGGCGAGATGTACAAGAGAAGTGTTACCGGTGTCCTCCAAAGATGTGTGGAACCGGAAGAAGGAAAGGAGATGCTCGAGGAGATTCACCGAGGAGAGTGCGGACATCACGCTTCCTCAAGGGCACTGGTAGCAAAGGTGTTCCGGCATGGGTTCTATTGGCCAACAGCTTTGGAAAATGCGGAGGATATGGTAAGAAAATGCAATGGGTGCCAGAGGTACGCCAAGCAAAATCATACCCCAGCCTCCGGCTTGAAAACAGTACCACTAACATGGCCGTTCGCCGTTTGGTGCCTTGACATGGTTGGCCCATTCAAGACTGCAAGAAGCAGCATGACCCATATCTTGGTTATGGTGGACAAATTCACCAAGTGGCTAGAAGTCAAACCCATCGCAAAGTGTGATGGGCGCACAGCGGTTAAATTCTTGAAAGATGTAATTTTGCGGTATGGATACCCACATAGCATCATCACTGACAATGGCACAAATTTTGCTCAAGGTGAGTTCAAAAGGTTTTGTGAGGACAAGAATATCCGGTTGGATTTGTGCTCAGTCGCACACCCACAAGGCAATGGCCAGGTGGAAAGAACAAACGCTTTGGTGCTCTCCGGTATCAAACCGAGACTCATCGATGCAGTGGAAAAATCGCCGGGGTGTTGGCTCGATGAGCTGCCATCAGTGCTGTGGAGCATAAGAACTACCCCAAACCGGTCTACCGGGTACACTCCATTCTTCATGGTTTATGGAGCAGAAGCGGTCATACCAACCGACATTCTCCATGATTCACCAAGGGTGCAACTCTATAACGAAGAAGAGGTAAAGGAAGCTCGAGAGAACGATGTGGACCTACTAGAAGAAGCAAGAGAGCTGGCCTTGGCAAGAACAGCCATTTACCAGCAGAACCTCAGACGCTATCACAGCCGGAAGGTTAACCCAAGAGTATTCCGGGAAGGGGACCTGGTGCTACGCCTGGTGCAGCGCACTGAAGGCAGGCACAAGCTTTCCCCGCCGTGGGAGGGGCCTTTCATTGTGAGCAAGGCTCTCCACAATGATGCCTACTACCTAATTGATGCACAGGAATGGAAGAAAGGAAAGGCGGACAGGTCCGGAGAGGAGACCAACCGTCCATGGAATGTAGCTTTGTTGCGTCCTTTCTACTCTTGAAGTTGTGGAGTAAGAAGTTCCTTTTTGTACCTTATATGCTATGAATAAAAGATGTCGGAACCTCGAATGAATCTCGGGGACTACCCCACTAAAGTTGCATGTAACTTGTCTATTTTTCAGTTTACCGGTTGCTTATTGAACGTTTTTTCCTTCCGGTTTAGTAGTGTGCTAAACCCTACCGGAGTCTTCGACTCTGCTGCTGTCCGCAAACCGGCTTCATGGCAAGCAAGATAAACCGGTAGGGGATAAGCACATGAACGGCGAAGAGGACGAGCGGGAAAGAACAATCCGGAAAAGTTTAACTAACCCCGGTTGAACCGGTTTTTTGCAAAAATTTCGAGTTATTTCTAAGTTCAAGAAGATGCTAATTTTGGTGAAAGAACCTTGTGCTCATACGCCAAAGAACGCCCAGAGAAGGCAGGCAGAGCCAAGGCAAAAGAACCAAGTATGCATTAAATTGGATGCAGAAACGATCTAGAAATCTTTGCAGTACAGGATAAAAGCAAAACCATGAGCAAATGTGCTAAAGCAAAACATAAGATAATTAGCACCGGTATAACATACCGGCATAAACTGTTGTGCCACAACCAAAAGCAGATTTAGAGTTTTTCATCATAAACCCCGGCATACCGGGGTAGAATTTAACAAAACATTGTTTTAAGGCACGCAGGGCCAGATAGTACGGCAAGATAAATCTTAAAGCAGGTAATCAGGCAGCAGGGGCTTCCGGAGGAGCGTCGCCAGCATCAGCATCGTCTAGAGGCTCCTCCTCGGCTTCATCCTCTTCCTCATCAAGATAATCTTGAACGTCAGGAGGGGGAGGGATGAAGGTGCGCATGTCGGCGTACTCCGCGATATGGTACGCACGATCCTGCCGCTTAGCGGTGAGAATCGGGTCCAAATCGGTTTCCGTGCCTTCGCGCACTCCGGTGAGGGCACCCAGGTCGAGCTCCGGGTACCAGGAACAAGCGACGCGGAGGGCAGAATCTGCTCCAGCGCGGGCAGCAGAGCACTGCCACTCGCGGATTCTCTTGCCGGCGCCCTTGAGACGGTCGCTGATAAGGGAGAAGGTATCCGGCACCTCTTCGCCAGGCCACAGGGTCCTGAAGAGCTGGGTAGCTACATCAGGAATGTCAGAAAGATTGCGATCTATGGCGCGCATGTGAGACACCCGCGCGTTGAGCGCGACCAGATGGTCGTTGGGCGTCCATGCCACGGTAAGATCCGCTCGGCCTTGGTCCTTGCGGCGCGCGTCAACCTTCTTGACAGCGTATTTCTGTGAATCCGGAAAGAGGCCTGTGCAAAGAAAGAAGAAGGCTAAGGAAAAGAATCCGGAAGAAAAATAGAAGAGAAAGAAAAAAAAAGAAGAGAGAAAGTAATAAGAGGAAAGTGGCCGGAAGAAAAGAATCCGGAAGAAAAAGAGACCGGAAGAAAAACAAGAAGCCTCGTACGCAATAGTCAAAGTACACGAAGGAAAAGGACTCACGGTAGGCAAGCGCGTCAGTTTGCAGGATCAGCTGGTTGCATTCCTTGTGCTCCTCCTCCAGCCGCGCGGCTTTCTCCTCAGCACCCTTCCGGGCCTTGGCCAGCTCCTCCAGCTCAGCCCGCAGCACCACGTTGGCATTACTGGCGTCCTCCAGAGCCTCGTCCATCTTGGCCGCTGCATCAGCTTCAGCGGCTTCGAGGGCCTTGGCATGGTCAAGCCCCAGCTGAATGAGCTGGGACTTGAGCTCCTGGTAGCTGGTCTTCTGGGCGCTCAGCTCCTCCCGATGCTGCCGGATGAGCTGCTCCTTCTCCTCTGCAACGCGGAAAAGGAAATATTAACAAGATTATGCTAATAAATATGAAAAGAAAACTGAGGTAACAGGGGAAAGGAGAAAAGTTATACGTTGGGAGGTGGCGAGCTGCTCCTTGAGAGCGTTAATGGAAGCTTCCGGGATCACTGTTAAGCAGAAATTGCGAATGTTAGGAAGAAAAAAGGTTTCCGGTATGAAACATGCCGGCAGAACAAAAATTTACCTTGGCACTTGTCATGTGCCTCAGCGAGCTCCCGATGCTCCCATAAGAGCTCCTCAAAGAGGGCCTTCCGAGCGTCAGCCGTGAGCTGTTCAGAAAGAAGAAGTGAGTTAAATCTTGCGCTAAGAACAAAGTTCTTAACCCGAAACTCGGGGACTGGAAGTGCCAGTTTGGCGCCAAGTTTTTAAGTTAAGTTTTGCGCTAAGAACAAGGTTCTTAACCCGAAACTCGGGGACTGGCAGTGCCGGTTTTGCGCTAAGATTTTAAGTTAAGTTTTGCGTGAAGAACAAAGTTCTTAACCCGAAACTCGGGGAATTTGCGATGCCGGTTTGGCGCTAAGTTTTTAAGTTAAGTTTTGCGCTAAGAACAAGGTTCTTAACCCGAAACTCGGGGACTGGCAGTGCCGGTTTTGCGCTAAGATTTTAAGTTAAGTTTTGCGCGAAGAACAAAGTTCTTAACCCGAAACTCGGGGACTGGCAGTGCCGGTTTGGCGCTAAGTTTTTAAGTTAAGTTTTGCGCTAAGAACAAGGTTCTTAACCCGAAACTCGGGGACTGGCAGTGCCGGTTTTGCGCTAAGATTTTAAGTTAAGTTTTGCGCGAAGAACAAAGTTCTTAACCCGAAACTCGGATCGGGCGGTGCCGGTTTGGCGCTAAGTTTTTAAGTTAAGTTTTGCGCTAAGAACAAGGTTCTTAACCCGAAACTCGGGGACTGGCAGTGCCGGTTTTGCGCTAAGATTTTAAGTTAAGTTTTGCGCTAAGAACAAGGTTCTTAACCCGAAACTCGGGGACTGGCAGTGCCGGTTTTGCGCTAAAAGCTGCGCTCTCACCACAAAACTCGGGGACTGGGAAGATAGACAAGAGAGAAACCGGCACGAAACTAAAGAAAAGATAGAACAAATCCGGAAGCAAGGAAACCGGTAGCAATTGAGAAAAGTTAGAAAAACGTACCATCAAGTTGTTCGTGGCATCATACCACGCGCTGTCGAGCTCTTTCACGGCGCTGCGGAGCCGCATGAAGTGCTCCTCGGACGACCGGTCCCCAACTGGATCAGGTGCCGGCAGCCTGTCCTTGCCCAAGCCGCGGGTCGCCGGAGTCATGTCCGCGGCGTTCCACTTCTGGGCGTAAGGCAGGAGGTGCCCCAGGTCCCGGCCTTGGCGTTGAAACTCAGTAATACGGCCAAGAAGACCGGTGGCCTTCGTGGCGGTATCCCTGGCGGCCTTGGAGACATGCAGCACCAGAGGCTGCTGGCCGGCAGAAGGGGCGCTAGAGGCCGTCGCCTTCCCCTTGATAAGCTTGGAGGTCTTGGGCGGCGGCGAGGTAGGAGCGGCCCCGAGAGGCTTGGCCCGAGGAGCACCTGGCGGCGGCATGAGGATGGTTCGTGGAGACTGGGGAGCGCTGGGCGCGTCACCCGGTTTGGAACCTTCCGGCGCGGAAGATTCCGGCGCGGAAGTTGTCGTCTTTTCAAGGACGGGAGGAGCCGAAGGCTCCGCCCGCCCGGCAGCTTTTTCTTCTCCGGCGCCGATGTTGCTGGCGCCGGTATCCAGGTTCTCTGAGAAGAGGGAAGGATCCTCCTCCGTGCGGTGATCTGATGATGAAGGGGCCGCACGCCCCGAATTTGTTGTGCCCCCCGAAAGGGAGGCAGAAGTGTTGCCGGCACCAGGTGGTGCCGGGCTTGAGCGAGGAGGAGGCGTTGAAGTCCTTGCGGAATCTTCAGAGCCCGATGGCCTTGGGCCAAGCTTGAGCGCAGGGCTGAGAAAAAGAAAGAAAGACAGTTGGAAAAGAGCAACCGGAAAAAGAACTTGGCAAAAAAAAAAGAGGCAAGCCGGAAAATGAAAAACTTACCCGGAAGAAGTTGGCATCGCCTTGCGCCCGTAGCGACGCATGCCCACTTGCTTCTCCCCCACGGGTTCGGTCCGGAAGCGCTTGGAGGGAGGGGCCTGGCTGGCACCGGCATCAGATGCCGGCTGCTTGTTCTTTTGGCCCTGGGCCATGAGCTTGTCCACAAACTCGGAGCCGGCCTCGGCGCGCAGGGGCAGCACGCGCTCATGGATCTATGAATTGAGTTTGGCTAAGAAGCAATTCGCAGGAAAGCGATAACGGAAAGGTAAAAGAAACCGGAAAAGAAAATACCTCAAGCGTGGTCAGGTCGTCAGAGGACCCGGTTGGCTCCGGCGGATTCCGGCCAAGATGCGCAGCCGGGGTCTTGCCCATCTTCAGATCCTTCCAAAAAATGTAGGGATCTGGGTCAAAGGAGTCAAGGGCGTGAGGCTGGCAAGGTCCACGCCGCTCTGCTTCAATGAGGGGGAAGCGGTCCTTGGCCTGAAACATGAAAAAAGTAAGATTAGCAAGAGCAGAAAGTTACCGGCCAAAAACAACCCCAGTCGCATAATCCCTTACTTCTTGGGTCGGAGGGTTATTAGTGCTGAGGGGGAGGAGGCCCCATTCCCAGTCAAATGGCATAGCAGTTTGGCAAATCTGCTTAGCCTTGCGAACAACGTCCTTCTTGCTAAGCGGACGGCCTGTGATCTTGGTAGGATCGCCTGGGCCATACATCTCGCTCATCCTATGTGCGCGGCGCTTTAGAGGAAGCACCCGGCGTGAAATAAAGGTGCGGATGATATCATCCGAGCAGATGTTGGTCTCCTTCTTCAAAGAAGCCAAGAAGCGTACCACCCGGTTGGTTTCGGCATGATCCGTCTTCGGGTTGTAGCTCCAGTTGGTTTTGCTGGGAGGCCCCGCTTGATAAGGAGGAAGATCAATAAGATCGGCACGGCCGCTGTTCTTCACGTAGAAAAAGGTTCCTTGCCAGACGCGGCAGGATTCGAGGCCGGCAAATTTAAGGAAAGGGCTCCCCTGGCGAGAGCCAACGATACAAGATCCGCACTCCACGGGCGGCTTGGGCTTAGGGATCTCCTTGCCCTGAACGGAGTTGATCCGCAAGCAAAAGAAACGGGCAAACGTCTCACGAGTGGGAAGAATGCCGATATAGGCCTCCATGAAGGTGGCATAGCAAGAAAGGTAGAAGATGGCGTTGCCAGGGAGATGGTGAGGTTGGAGTTTGTAGAAATCTAAAAACTCACGAAAGAAAGGGGAGGCAGGAAGGCCGAAGCCACGCTCAAAGTGAGCAAGAAAGACAACATATTCGTCGGGCTCAGGGTCCGGTTCGATTTCGTCGTCAGGAATCCGGCAAGAGACTCCTTCCGGAATCCTTCGGGACCGGTATAACCAGTCAATCTCGAGTTCGGTGACACTGGAGCCCATCCAGGCCCCGCGGGTGATTGGGGAAGGTTCTACGCCGGATGATTGGCTGGAGCTACTAGAGGCTTGGGCAGAGCCACTCGCTTCTTGGCTACCGGAAGCTTGGCTAAAGCTACCGGATTCTAGATGGCCACCGGATTCTTGATGGCTACCGGATCCCCGCTGGTTGCCGGAATCGGTCTCCATCGGATCTGGAGCGGTGGATTCACCGGGAGATTGATTACGGTGTCTAACAGAAAGGGAAGAAGAAGATGCGGAGGAAGATTCCTCGTCAGACATTAGGTGGGAAGGCGAAAAAACAGAAATCCCACACTTGGACCCCACGTGAAGATCTACGAGTAAGAAGAAAACCAAAGAAAAAGAGGAAATAAGAACACCGTAGACCCAAGATCTGAAAAGCAAGCAAATAGCAAGCAAAGCAAGATTGGTACCAACCTTGAGCGGCGCAGTCGCTGAGGAAGGTGTTCGCCGGTGGTGGAGCGGACCTGCGGTCGCCGGCGAGCACCGTCGACGGTGAGGCGGAGAAGCTCGCGAAGGAGCGAGAATGCAGCGGGAGCGGTGGAGCCGCTGCTAGAGATTCCCGCACAGCGAGGTCCGGCGGAAGCACGGCGTGAGTTCGCCGGGCGCCGGAACTGGAGCAAGCGACGGCGGACAGAGAGCGGCGGAAGCACGAAGGCGAGGAGCACTGTGCGCGAAGGGTGAGGAATGCGAAGAAGAGGAAGAAGAAGGAGCAGTTGTGCTTATAAAGGAGAGAGAGGATGGGCTGAAAACCGCTGGGCCGCGGCGGTTCGCCTCGCGGGCCGCGACGGTTCGCGCCACGGGCGGCCACGTGGCAAAGAGGTACACGCAAGAAAAGAGGAGGCCACACGGAGGCGCACACGGGATCCAAAGCGGTTAGTGGGATCCGCAGTGATGCATTAAATGGGCGCGCGGGAGTCGAAGCGAAGTGACAACTGACACTGCCACGACAGTCACAGTGCGCATGTCACTGACAGGCGCGGGGCCCAAAATATTCTCGACACCGCCGAGGAAGTATTTAATGACCATAGATGCCGGAGGATAAGACACCGGATAATACCTTAAGGAGAAGAGATAGCGATGATCTGGGCAAAGATGCCGGATCCAAGCCTAAGGCCGGATAGATTAAACCGGTATCCTAAAAAGAAAGAACCTGGCATGGTCTGTTGGATAGGATCCGCCAGACTATACCAGCTTCGGGGACTAATGTTGGGGGGATGACCCCCGGTATGCCAAAGGCATGCCAAACCGGATGGTTTGAGCCATCAAGATACCGGTTTAATGTTCGTACCGGAACTTAAAGATAAGAACTTAGCTAAGTGGAGCTAAGCCGGTATCCCCAAGAGGGGTATGCCGGAACCAGGTAAGAAGATACCGGGTTACCGGAAGAACGAGCAGGTCGGCAGGACTGGTCAAAGATTCTCTCCAGAGCTAGAAGACAAAGATGAGCTAAGCAAAGTAACTTTAGACGAAGGGCTGACGATAAAGAGAAGGATGACGGTCAAAGAAGCCGGAGGACGTCAGCATTTCTGATTAAAGAGGACTCCGGTGTCTTCTATGATTAAAGTAGCTTTGTAAAGTAGTTTGTCTAGTCAAAGATGCCATTAGGGTTTCTTGCCCTGTAAGCCACCTCTCCCCTATATAAGGAGAGAGGGCAGCCCTTCTTACAGACACGCGCGCATGAACACAGAGGAACTTGTACTGAGAAACTTGTAGCCTGTTAAGATCAATAAAGATGATGATCTAGAGCGATTTCTTCCTTATGTCTTTCTTCTTCAACCTCTAGCCTTGGCTAAGTTCTTGAGGAAACCATCCGGAAGTTCATCCCATCTAATCACAAACCCTCCCCCGAATCCTCTTGCGTCCATTCGGCCCCAACTTAAGCCATCCTATGGCATCTTTCCGTTCACCACGACGACAGATACGGAAAACCTTCCAGAAATGCCGCCGCCGCCAATCCCATCTCGGGGGATTCAGGAGATCGCCTCCGGCACCCTGTCGGAGAGGGGAATCATCTCCCGGAGGGCTCTTCATCGCCATGATCGCCTCCGGATCGATGTGTGAGTAGTTCACCCCTGGACTATGGGTCCATAGCAGTAGCTAGATGGTTGTCTTCTCCTCATTGTGCTATCATGTTAGATCTTGTGAGCTGCCTATCATGATCAAGATCATCTATTTTTAATGCTACATGTTGTGTTTGTTGGGATCCGATGAATATTGAATACTATGTCAAGTTGATTATCAATCTATCATATATGTTGTTTACGTTCTTGCATGCTCTCCGTTGCTAGTAGAGGCTCTAGCCAAGTTGATACTTGTGACTCCAAGTGGGAGTATTTATGCTCGATAGTGGGTTCATGCCTCCATTGAATCTGGGACAGTGACAAAAAGTTCTAAGGTTGTGGATGTGCTGTTGCCACTAGGGATAAAACATCAATGCTTTGTCTAAGGATATTTGTGTTGATTACATTACGCACCATACTTAATGCAATTGTCTGTTGTTTGCAACTTAATACTGGAAGGGGTTCGGATGATAACCTGAAGGTGGACTTTTTAGGCATAGATGCATGCTGGATAGCGGTCTATGTACTTTGTCGTAATACCCTGATTAAATCTCATAGTACTCATCATGATATATGTATGTGCATTGTTATGCCTTCTTTATTTGTCAATTGCCCAACTGTAATTTGTTCACCCAACATGCTATTTATCTTATGGGAGAGACACCGCTAGTGAACTGTGGACCCCGGTCCATTTTTTACATCTGAAATACAATCTACTGCAATACTTGTTCTTTACTGTTCTTCGCAAACAAACATCATCATCCACACTATACATCTAATCCTTTGTTTACAGCAAGCCGGTGAGATTGACAACCTCACTGTTACGTTGGGGCAAAGTACTTTGATTGTGTTGTGCAGGTTCCACGTTGGCGCCGGAATCTCTGGTGTTGCGCCGCACTACACTCCGCCACCAACAACCTTCACGTGTTCCTTGACTCCTACTGGTTCGATAACCTTGGTTTCTTACTGAGGGTAAACTTGCTGCTGTGCGTATCACACCGTCCTCTTGGGGTTCCCAACGGACGTGTGTCTTACACGCCATCAAGCACTTTTTCTGGCGCCGTTGCCGGGGAGATCAAGACACACTGCAAGGGGAGTCTCCCACATCCAATCTCTTTACTTTGTTTTTGTCTTGCTTTACTTTATTTTATTTACTGCTTTGTTTGCTCTTATAACAAAAACACAAAAAATTAGTTGCTAGTTTTACTTTATTTACTGTCTTGTTCTCTATATTGAAAACACAAAAAAATTAGTTACTTGCATTTACTTTATTTAGTTTGCTTTATTTACTACTGCTAAAATGGGTACTGTTGAGAATACTAAGTTGTGTGACTTCACTAGCACAAATAATAATGATTTCTTATGCACACCTATTGCTCCACCTGCTACTACAGCAGAATTCTTTGAAATTAAACCTGCTTTACTAAATCTTGTTATGAGAGAGCAATTTTCTGGTGTTAGTTCTGATGATGCTGCCGCCCATCTTAATAATTTTGTTGAACTATGTGAAATGCAAAAGTATAAGGATGTAGATGGTGACATTATAAAATTAAAATTGTTTCCTTTCTCCTTAAGAGGAAGTGCTAAAGATTGGTTGCTATCTTTGCCTAAGAATAGTATTGATTCATGGACTAAATGTAAGGATGCTTTTATTGGTAGATATTATCCTCCCGCTAAAATTATATCTTTGAGAAGTAGCATAATGAATTTTAAGCAATTGGATAATGAACATGTTGCTAAAGCATGGGAGAGAATGAAATCTTTGGTGAAGAATTGCCCTACCCATGGACTAACTACTTGGATGATCATCCAAACCTTTTATGCAGGACTGAATTTTTCTTCGCGGAACCTATTGGATTCAGCTGCTGGAGGTACCTTTATGTCCATTACTTTGGGGGCGGCAACAAATCTCCTTGATAATATGATGATCAATTACTCTGAATGGCACACTGAAAGAGCTCCACAAGGTAAGAAGGTAAATTATGTTGAAGAAACCTCTTCCTTGAGTGATAAGATTGATGCTATTATGTCTATGCTTGTGAATGGTAGATCTAATGCTGATCCTAATAATGTTCCTTTAGCTTCATTGGTTGCCCAAGAAGAACATGTTGACGTAAACTTCATTAAAAGTAATAATTTCAACAACAATGCTTATAGGAATAATTCTGGTAACAACTATAGGCCATATCCTTCTGCTAATGGTAATGGTTATGGTAATTCTTATGGGAATTCTTACAACAATAATAGGAATGTACCCCCTGGTCTTGAAGCCATGCTTAAAGAATTTATTAGTACACAAACTGCTTTTAACAAATCTGTTGAAGAAAAGCTTGATAAAATTGATATTTTTGCTTCTAAGGCTGATAGACTTGCCTCTGATGTTGATATTTTAAAATTGAGAGTTATGCCTAATAAGGATAATGATAATAAAATTGTTACTACAGCAAACGCCATCCAAGTTCAAATTAATGAGAATATTAGATTGATGGCTGAATTGCATGCTAGGTGGGAAAGAGAAGAAAACGAAAAACTTGCTAAAGAGAATAATGTAGCTAAAGTTTGGACTATTACCACCACTAGTAATGATAATGCTTCACATGTTGCTACACCTCCTACTATCAATGGTAAAATAATTGGTGTTGGCAATGTTTCTACTCCTAGTGCAAAGCGTGCAAAATTGTCTGAAACTGCTAAAACTGCTGAAACTGTTTGTGATAAAACTGCTGAAATTTTTCAAAATGTTGGGGACAATGATTCCATTGTTGTAGATCATAATTGTAACATCCCAAGTTTCAATAACAAGAACAAGAGAGAGATTTGAAGAATCCAAATATCAGAACCAACAAAAACTTTTTCTCATCATATAGGACTATGCATATAGCTCACCCCATTAATTACTTTGAGTGTGCTTTGCCATGATGCTTTCTTATGTGTTTACCTTTACTCTAAAACCCTAGCAATGATCTCTTGATCACCAAAGTCAATAAAAAGAAACTAGAAAAGAATTTCTAAAAATCCATTTCACACACACATATGGCCTAGGCCATTTTTACAAATCTTTAATCTAAACCAATTTTGGTTTGCACCATTAGTTGTAAATGGATGCTAAACACTTATTAACACTTTTGGAATCAATCAAACTCAATTCAAATCAAATTTGAATCAAACTTGTGATCACATGTGATTATGGTCATATGTGACAATTTCAGCATGATACCCACTTTGAGCCCCTGGTTTTTAACTTTTCACTTCTACACATTGTCAACTCCTTGCACCTCATCCAAGACAACATCAAGGACTCCAACTTTGCCCAAAACCACCCACCCAAGTTCCTTCTCAAATTCAAATGAGGATCAAGCAAAGTTGGAACAAAGTTGCATATGCAAGATCATATGCAATTTCAGATTTTGCAAACCAACTCCAAATTGAAACAAACCACCACCATTCTACTCCTTTTATTATATGATTACAACCCACCAAAAAGAATTTCAAAAATCAAAAATCATTTTCTTGCGGGCATTACAACAAACACCTTGCAGGCAGGGATTAAACAAGTGCCCATACTGAAAATTTGGAGAGGACTTGGTCCAACCCTGCCCTCTCTGCACCTCTGGACCCTCCTCTCACCTCAATGCATCACCTCCACCACTTGCCAAGCACTGGAGCACGGCCAACTTGACAAACCTTGCCATGCCGTGGCATGGCATGCCACCATCATGCCACTCTCACCTCTGGCCATGTCTGGACCGAACCGCCATGTCAACTCGCTTCATCTCACCTCCCTGGACACGCTCGTGCCACCCCTTGACCAAGACTGAGCTCGCACGCGTCAGCACAAGCACGCCCAGTGGCGCCCAGGACATGCCCATGCCGCGCCAGAGCGCGCATGGTGTCCGCGTTGGACGCGCCAAAGCGCCAGCTGCCTGGAGCCACCGCGCCACCTTGACCACTCCCTTCAGCGCCAGTCGACGCGCGACGAGTCACTGGACCGCCTGGAGACACCCACTGGCCCGCGGGAACGCCGCAGGTGACGAACGCGTCCACGACCGTCCGCCATGGCGTGAGCACTCCCGTCAACCTCGCCATCACTGCAGAGCCTCGCCAGAGCCACGATCACGCGCGTCAGCTTCGCCAGTGCAACAGCCACACGACGCGCCCATGCCTTGCCTCTTCGCTGCCCTGGAATGACGACGCCGTCGACGACCCTAGCTGAGCGCTGATGGCGTGTATTTCACACGTTCGTTGGGCAACCCCAATAGGAAGGTATGATGCGCACAGCAGCAAGTTTTCCCTCAGAAAGAAACCAAGGTTTATCGAACCAGGAGGAGCCAAGAAGCACGTTGAAGGTTGATGGCGGCGGGATGTAGTGCGGCGCAACACCAGGGATTCCGGCGCCAACGTGGAACCTGCACAACACAACCAAAGTACTTTGCCCCAACGAAACAGTGAGGTTGTCAATCTCACCGGCTTGCTGTAACAAAGGATTAACCGAATTGTGTGGAAGATGATTGTTTGCAGAGAAAACAGTAAAAACAAGTATTGCAGCAGATTTGTATTTCAGTATTAAAAGAATGGACCGGGGTCCATAGTTCACTAGAGGTGTCTCTCCTATAAGATAAATGCATGTTGGGTGAACAAATTACAGTCGGGCAATTGACAAATAGAGAGGGCATAACAATGCACATACATGGCATGATAAGTATAGTGAGATTTAATTGGGCATTACGACAAAGTACATAGACCGCCATCCAACTGCATCTATGCCTAAAAATTCCACCTTCAGGTTATCATCCGAACCCCTTCCAGTATTAAGTTGCAAAGCAACAGACAATTGCATTAAGTATGGTGCGTAATGTAATCAACAACTACATCCTCGGACATAGCGCCAATGTTTTATCCCTAGTGGCAACATCACAACACGACCTTAGAACTTTCTGTCACTGTCCCAGGTGTCAATGCAGGCATGAACCCACTATCGAGCATAAATACTCCCTCTTGGAGTTAAAAGCAAAAACTTGGCCAGAGCCTCTACTAGTAACGGAGAGCATGCAAGATCATAAACAACACATATGTAATAACTTGATAATTAACATAACATGGTATTCTCTATCCATCGGATCCCGACAAACACAACATAGAGTATTACAGATAGATGATCTTGATCATGTTAGGCAGCTCACAAGATCCAACAATGAAGCACAATGAGGAGAAGACAACCATCTAGCTACTGCTATGGACCCATAGTCCAGGGGTGAACTACTCACTCATCACTCCGGAGGCGACCATGGCGGTGTAGAGTCCTCCGGGAGATGAATCCCCTCTCCGGCAGGGTGCCGGAGGAGATCTCCAGAATCCCCCGAGATGGGATCGGCGGCGGCGGCATCTCAGTAAGGTTTTCCGTATCGTGGTTTTTCGCATCAGGGGTTTCGCGACGGAGGCTTTAAGTAGGCGGAAGGGCAGAGTCGGGGGCGACGAGGGCCCACACCACGGGCGCGGGCCCCCCTTGGCCGCGCCGCCATGTGGTTTGGCCACCTCGTGGCCCCACTTCGTATGCTCTTCGGTCTTCTGGAAGGTTCGTGGCGAAATAGGCCCCTGGGTCTTCGTTTCGTCCAATTCCGAGAATATTTCGTTACTAGGATTTCTGAAACCAAAAACAGCAGAAAACAGGAACTGGCACTTCGGCATCTTGTTAATAGGTTAGTTCCAGAAAATGCACGAATATGACATAAAGTGTGCATAAAACATGTAGGTATCATCAATAATATGGCATAGAACATAAGAAATTATCGATACGTCGGAGACGTATCAAGCGCCGCGGCCACCTCTCGCTCCTATAAAAGGAGGCCCTCTCCCACTGATTCGAGCACACCATCCTCTTCCTCTCATCCTCACAGCACTCCTCGCCACCTCAATTTCACCGATTAGCCGCCGGAGAACTCCAATCGCAAGCTCGCCGCCGCCGCCATTACACGGAGCAAGCCGGAGCAGGAGGCCACCCAGGACACGCCGCTGCTACCAGGGAGATCCTCGTCCTCGACAACGACGCGGCGCACCCCTCCAACGCTCGCCGGAGCTCCGACGAGCGCTCCGACCCCCTACCTCCGCCGCCAGTGAGTCCCCTTCTCGTCGTCGACGACGACGCTCCCCGACCGTGCGATCCTCTTCTAATCGCACGGCTCCCATTCAGCGTACCGTTTCGGCGTGTGAGTCACGCTGACGCGTGGACCCCACGTTGTCAGCTGGCCCGCTGCGAAGCTGGGCCGGCCCAACTCCCTCTCTCTCTGCCTAGCCCATTAAGATCTCCCGCCAGCCCACGGTTTAAATTTAAATTTGAAAAATGGAGAAACACCCCAATCTGTTGCAAACTTTGAAATTCAATAGGGACAAATCTACTAGGCCAAAATTTGTAAACTTTATATCTTTGGAAACCTTAGGATTTTACCTACACAATGTCACTGGTTAGAACCCTATATCTATTGTAGAATTAAAGTGACAAAATAAACAAGGCAGGGACTTTACTGCTTTAGAATAATTCTTAAAAATCAACCATAAATGCTTTTCAGTTAATTCCACCTCCAATAATTCACTTTTCACTTATACTAATTCTTTATAAAAAAATTATTCCATGCTTCCTTTGAATGATCATGGCCTAGTTGATTTAAATGACTTTATGGCTATTTCTAGTCAAAGATATTGTCCAAAACTATTAAGAAATCTTATGAGAGAGTTTCTCTCATTTAAATCTTGTCACCACCAACTTCCAATGAAGTAGAGACTCTGGTCAATTAGGTCTCATAGGAATTGTTGATGATATTAAATCTTTGCTATGCTAGAATTAAATGGTATGAGGTGCTCACCTCATTTAAATCATTTTCTTAAATGATAAGTGTGAAGAGGTTGACTCTAGTCAACCTAGGTCACATATTATTCATAAGAGAAGTTAAATCTTAATAAGATAATGAGAGGAAATTATTTCTCTAAGTAATTGAAAATAACACCTAAGTTAGTATGAGAGGAAATTATTTTTCTTAAATGATAAGAAAAACCCATCCACCAACTTAATAGTAATGTGTGATGCTAGTTTAAGTGTGTGAACCATTTTTGTGCTTAGTTTAATTAAATAAGTTTGGTGTGATGATTGTGTACCCCGTATTCGTATTTTAGACACTAGTACCGAGGAGTACCAGGAGGAGGAGGAGGTCTACTTCCAAGGAGAAGAAGACCACTTTGACCAATTCCCCAACCAAGGAAAGATAATACTCTTGCAAAGTGCAAAGCTCACCATGAGCAAGGCATTACCCATTTACTTTATGTTCATGATCCTACTTCCCAGTTTTACTTTACCAGCTTTATTTACTTTTGTTTTACCAATGTACTTTTTGATTCATGATTCACTTGGTTAGTATTGGATTAGTACAAGAGTATCAAACTTAGCCTAGAAGCAAAGCAAGTTACTTAGCACCCCTCATACATAGATGCTAGTGCTCAATTAAAAATGACTACTCTAGATGGGAACATGTGTTTATGAAATGATGATGGTGAAAACCTTGGAATGATGAGTCATTTCCATTGAAAGATTTTGAAGGTGAATATGACATGAATTTGACTTGGTGATTTTGGCTAAAAACTGATGATTGAGTTGGATGCGATACCCTTCCAAATTTTTGAGTACCCCCACAATACCTGATTATGGGTAAGGCTTAGCTGGAAATTTATGTATCTTAGTATGGGTTCCCTCTAAACAAGCGTCATCGGGGTTAGGCTAAAGGCTGCCTCTACAACAAAGGAAATGATGAGAAATGACGTGAAACGAGGTGAATGTCCGGCCCAAGCCCTGTGCAGTTCCCGGGTTAACAGTTGATTTTCACCGAGAGGCCAAGCTCATGGGGAGAGGTGCCTATACTAGGGTGTGTAAGTGAAAGGTTAACGGTTGATGATCCGCGTACTGAGTTACGATTATTCGGGGTTTTATCCCTGACGGATGTAATCAAATGTTGTGGCACAAGTGTGCAACCTCTGCAGAGTGTAAACCTATTCGAATATCCGCGTCCGCGGTCATGGACAGTTGGAAAGGCCATACTGTTTCCGTCATCAGAATTTATATCTTTTCGAACTTGAACGGTGACTTTGATTTTTAATCACAACTGAGTTGTGGGAATGACACTAATGTTCCCACTTGAGTTAGTTAGCACATGAGGAGTTGTTTACTAAAATGTTTATTCAAATAAAATTGGCTTTATGCAAATAACCTTAGAGCTTAGAACACTTTCAATAGCATGATAGTACTTACATTAGTATTAGATTGCGAGTACTTAAAGTACTCACGGCTTTGTCCCTGGCTATTCAAATGGCCAGACTATGAAGCCGAGCAGCAGTACGAGGATGACGATCAGCAGGACGTCTACCACAACTAGGAGCTTCTAACGTCAAGCGTTGGCCTGTGGACTAGAGAGTCCTTGTATCTTACGCTTCCGCTATGAACTTGTGTTTGTTCGTTGATCAATAGATCAACTATTCGTGTAATATGGATCATGTGATTCCAAGTTGTAAGACATTATGGTTTGTAATGAATGATGACTGTGATACTTAACTATTATGCCTCGCAACAACAATATTCCTGGGATTGCGATGTATGACATAATAGGCATTCGGACTTAAAAAATCCGGGTGTTGACAAGTTGGTATCAGAGCCATTGTTTGACCTTAGGAGACCCTAGTTAGAAATGGACGTTCTGAAAATTTAGTTTCAAAAATGAATGAAGTATTTCTGAAAATTTAAGTCTTTGTCTTCTCTTTAAGTTCTTTGGAAAATAAGTAGTCATGTTCTTCCTTAGAAATATACCTAAAATTTTGCCACACTTGTTCACTTCTCTAAACTTAATCCTTCACTTCACTTTCAGATGGAGCCCGTGAACACGAAGTTTTACCAGCTCGGGAATGGGGGAAGCTTGATCTTCGAGCACGACCTCAACGCCCTGTCCGACCACCTTGGTCGCCCGCACCCGGAGTTCCACGGAGCCCAGATCTCTGACCAGCCAGGAGGCGAACTGCAGTGGATCATCACTGCGGATTTGAGGGGCAAGATGGAGCCTCCCACTTCTGAGAGAATCCTCTTCTACTTCATGGAGAGCAACTGGCTGGACGGACTTGCCCGCGCCCTTCAGGAGGGACTCGCACGCTTGTGCGGGATGAGCGGGGAGGCACTCAAGCACCTCGCTTTTCTCACCTCGCGAGGCGTAACTCTGCTGGAGAGCCCATGGACATGTCGTCCCACCCGGAGCTGAAGCACCATGTGGAGCATCTCGACTTCATGCTGTACCACACTCAACAGGATCTCGACCACTCCCGTGAGTACGCCAACCAGACTCACGCCCGCATCATCGAGCAAGGCGACGCCATCAAAATGCTCGCCAATGACCGCAGGACCCTCCGCCAGCAGCGGACGAAGAGGGATGCCACCATCACTCGCCTCTGCGCGAAGATAGCAGCACTCGAGGCCACTGTCAAGGCCCAGGAGGAGCAGATGAAGAAGATGGAGGAAGATGGAGAAGACATTCAGGGAGGAAGCGACTACCTGAGTGACGACAACGACTTCGAGGAGGATGAGAACACAGAGGGGGAAGACTACGATTTCCTGGACGACGGAGATGATGACCTCACCCCCATCAATGTTGATGAGGATGAGGAGTAGTTCACTTGTGCACTATCGTAGGTGTGAGTTGTATCCCGCCCCATGTATCGTAGATTGGAGAAGAAGGGTTCTTAAAACCCTTAGTGTGTTAGCTTGTAATGTGTGTTGTTTGTTATGAATGTATGTTTGTGTCATCATAAAAAGACTTCAAGTTTTAAGCTTTTGAACTTAAACACAAAAACAAGCCATAGAAAATTTCCCTCTTATCTCATGATCTATCTCAATGCTCAGACGGCCCCTCCAACTCGCAACGCGAATCAAGACGCTATGATGCAGATGTTGCAAGTTATGCTGGAAGATAGAGAAGCAGAAAGAGCTGAAAGGCAAGCCAACATAGCAGCACTTCAACAACTTGCCAACAACAATCAAGGCCATCATGATCACCCAGGATCAAAGCTCAAGAACTTCCAGAATACCAACCCGCCAGTTTTCAACAAGACTGAGGAACCCCTGGATGCAGATGATTGGCTCCAAACTATGGAGAATAATCTAGAAGTAGCTGGAGTTGAAGAAAATGAGAAAGTGCTGTTTGCCACACACTACTTAGCAGGACCCGCAAGAGCTTGGTGGACAAGCACCCGTGCCATGAACGCGGAACAGTTCATGACTTGGGCAGATTTCAAGCTCAAGTTCAGCAAGTACCATGTGCCCCCGGGTCTGATAAAGAAGATGAGAGATGAATTCCGTGAACTGAAGCAAGGCCGGATGTCCGTGGTGGAATACCGCGACAAGTTCCTAACTTTGTCAAGGTACGCCCCGGATGAGACTGATACTACTGAGAAGAGGAAGGAAAGGTTTCTGAACGGACTGCATGATGAGATGCAGACGGTGTTGATCAACATCCCCTTCGCCGACCTCGAAGCCCTTGTGGACTCCGCCATCCAAATGGGGGGGAAACTGCACCAAGCCAGCGAGAACCGCAAGCGCCGCATGATGAACCAGAGTGGGCCTAGCAATGCCCCAAGGTATCGCCCCAACTCAGGCGGAGGCTTCAGGACCAACAAGCCCAATGCACAGATGTCACGTCCGGTCTATCAGAACCGGAGTGGAGGAAACCCCAGGCCAGGAGGCCACAACAACAACAACAACTACAACAACAACCACAACAACAACTTCAACCGCGCTCCGCCGAGAGCCCCCAACAACAACACCAACAACACCAACACCGCACCAAGGACTGGGAGCAACGCCATCCCCGTTGCAACCAAGGACAAGTCAACCATCACCTGCTACGAATGTGGAGTTGTGGGACACTACTCCAATGAGTGCCCCAAAAGGCTGGCCAAGCTCGCCGGCAACACCACTGCACCTGCTCGGCAGCAATGCCGTGTCTCCACCGGCAAGAAGTTCGCCCCCAACAACCCGAACAACCGTGGAGGTTGCCTCTACCACATGAACGCTGAGGAAGCCCAGGAAGCATCAGACGTGGTGCTGGGTATGTTCTCTGTTAACTCAATACCAGCAAGAGTGTTGTTTGATTCAGGAGCATCGCATTCTTTTGTCACAGAAGATTTTGTGTGCACTAGTAAGATTCAACCAATCAGCTTGAAACATGTCATGATAGTTCAAATACCTGGATCCACAACTAAAGCTAGAAAATTTTGCAAAGCTGTACCCATCAGAATTCATGAAATAGACTTTTATGCAAACTTGATTGTTCTGGGAACAAAAGGATTGGAAGTAGTACTGGGTATGGATTGGATGGCGAAACATCATGGATTGATAGACTGCGCGAAGAAGGCCATCACCATGACTAGTAGCACCGGAATAATAATAGAACATGTGTCTGAAAGACTACCCAGAAATTTCACCTGCAACCAAAGTGTAGCCAAGCCAACTCTGGATCAAATCAGGGTCGTCTGTCGATACCCTGATGTGTTTCCGGATGATCTACCCGGTATGCCCCCAGATCGGGATATCGAGTTCATCATCGAGTTAATCCCTGGAACAGGACCTATAGCCCAGAGAGCCTACAGCATGAACCCCGCAGAACTAGTGGAACTGAAGAAGCAACTAGATGATATGTTGTACAAAGGTCTGATTCGACCAAGTGCGTCGCCTTGGAGATCACCCGTTTTGTTTGTGGATAAGAAAGACGGTGCCACTCGTTTGGTTACGGATTATCGTAAGCTTAACGATGTCACCATCAAGAACAAATACCCCTTGCCAAAGATAGAAGACCTATTTGACCAGCTGACCGGTGCCCAAGTATTCTCGAAGATTGATCTGAGGACAGGTTACCATCAACTGAAGATCTGGGCAACAGATATTCCAAAGACTGCTTTTACCACCAGATATGGACTGTATGAGTACAATGTCATGTCCTTCGGACTGACCAATGCCCCCGCTTACTTCATGAATCTCATGAATAAGATCTTTATGGACTTTCTTGATAAGTTTGTCGTTGTCTTCATCGACGACATCCTTATCTACTCCAAATCAGAAGAAGAACATGAGCAACATTTGGAAGTGGTTCTAGAAACCCTTAGGCAACATCAGTTGTACGCCAAGTTTAGCAAATGCGAGTTTTGGTTGAAGGAAGTAGGATTCCTGGGACACATCTTGTCTGCAGGAGGAATTGCCGTAGATCCCGCTAAAATCAAAACCGTTGAGGAATGGAAAGCCCCAACCACCCAGACTGAAGTCCGGGCATTTCTGGGATTAGCGGGATATTACCGCAGATTCGTGGAAGGATTTTCCAGCATCGCAAGACCAATGACTCAACTGCTGAAGAAGGACAAGAAGTTTGACTGGAATGACAAATGTGAAGAAAGCTTTCAGCAACTCAAGCTCAGATTAACCACAGCCCCAATACTGATCATGCCCGATGTCACCAAGCCGTTCGATGTCTATTGTGATGCATCCAAGATTGGTCTTGGATGTGTGTTGATGCAAGAAGGCAAGGTGATATCATACCTATGAAGGCAACTGAAGCAATATGAACAGAACTATCCAACTCATGACTTGGAGTTAGCAGCCGTAGTTTTAGCGCTGAAGGTTTGGCGTCATTACCTCATGGGTAATCGATGCGAGATATATTCAGATCACAAGAGCCTGAAGTACATTTTCACCCAGAAGGAGCTGAACATGAGACAACGCAGATGGATTTAATTAATCAAGGATTACGACATGGAAATTCACTACCACCCCGGCAAGGCCAATGTGGTAGCGGATGCCTTGAGCAGACTGCCGTGTCAGTTGAACTCCATGATCGCAATAGAGCAGCCCAGCCTGTATCAAGAGTTTGAACAGTTCAGACTAGAGCTAGTTAGCGAAGGATTTTTAGCCAGCATCGAACTTCAACCCACCTTGATGAACCAGATAAAAGAAGCCCAGAAGGGAAATGCCAGCATTGACGGAATCAAGAGTCAGATAGCTGCAGGAAAGGCACCAGGATTCACCATAGATGAAGAAGAAGTTCTTTGGTACAACGGACGCCTGTGTGTACCATCAGATTCAGAGTTGAAGCAAGTCATTCTGAAGGAAGCTCACGACACCCTATATTCCATTCACCCCGGAGGAACCAAGATGTACCAAGACCTGAAAGAGCAATTTTGGTGGCACGGAATGAAGCGAGAGATAGGAAGCTACATCGCCAAGTGTGATATATGTCAACGAGTCAAAGCAGAACATCAACGACCCGCAGGATTGTTGCAACCCTTACAGATTCCTGAATGGAAATGGGATTCTGTCGGTATGGACTTTATCACAGGACTGCCCAAATCTAGCAGAGGAAATGACTCCATTTGGGTAGTTATTGATAGATTGACCAAGGTTGCACATTTCATCCCTATCAAGACCACATACCAAGGCCCAAAGCTAGCTGAGTTATACATCTCCAGAATAGTCAGCCTGCACGGAATCCCGAAGTCAATTGTGTCAGATAGAGGATCGCAATTCACCTCAAGATTCTGGCAGAAGGTGCATGAAGGACTAGGAACCCGTCTGAATTTCAGCACAGCATATCACCCGCAGACTGACGGACAGACCGAGAGAGTCAACCAGATACTGGAAGATATGTTGAGAGCCTGTGTGCTAGAGTATGGATCCAAATGGGAAGACTGCCTACCTTACGCAGAATTCTCCTACAACAACAGTTATCAAGCCAGCTTACAGATGGCCCCCTTTGAAGCCCTGTACGGAAGGAAATGCCGTACCCCTCTGAACTGGTCAGAAGTCGGAGATAGTCAAGTCTTCGGCCCCGAAATTCTCCGCGAAGCCGAAGAGAAGGTGCACAAGATCCACGAGTACCTCAAGACCGCCCAGTCAAGACAGAAGAGCTACGCCGACAAGAGACGTCGAGAGATGACCTTCGAGATTGGAGATTTTGTGTATCTCAAAGTCTCACCCCTCAAAGGAATGCCGAGATTTCAACTCAAAGGAAAGCTCGCCCCCAGATATGTCGGACCCTTCAAAGTTCTGAGTCGCCGAGGAGAAGTTTCATATCAGCTGGAACTACCGGAAGAAATGTCCGCGGTGCACAATGTGTTTCACATCTCACTGCTTCCAAAGTGCCTAGAAGTACCGGAGAAGACCGAAGTATTCAAGAACATCGACCACAGAGCCATTGATATCAACCAAGATCTAACCTACCGCGAAGTGCCTATTCGCATCCTTGAAGAAGCTTTCCGGACCACCCGCACCAGCAGTATCAAGTTCCTGAAAATACAATGGAGTAATCACACCGAAGAAGAAGCCACTTGGGAACGCGAAGAGGATATGAAGAAGGAATACCCAGATCTCTTTAGTACCTAGTTTTCTCTAGATCTCGGGACGAGATCTTTTGTAAGGGGGAAGGGTTTGTAACATCCCAAGTTTCAATAACAAGAACAAGAGAGAGATTTGAAGAATCCAAATATCAGAACCAACAAAAACTTTTTCTCATCATATAGGACTATGCATATAGCTCACCCTATTAATTACTTTGAGTGTGCTTTGCCATGATGCTTGCTTATGTGTTTACCTTTACTCTAAAACCCTAGCAATGATCTCTTGATCATCCAAAGTCAATAAAAAGAAACTAGAAAAGAATTTCTAAAAATCCATTTCACACACACATATGGCCTAGGCCATTTTTACAAATCTTTAATCTAAACCAATTTGGTTTGCACTATTAGTTGTAAATGGATGCTAAACACTTATTAACACTTTTGGAATCAATCAAACTCAATTCAAATCAAATTTGAATCAAACTTGTGATCACATGTGATTATGGTCATATGTGACAATTTCAGCATGATACCCACTTTGAGCCCCTGGTTTTTAACTTTTCACTTCTACACATTGTCAACTCCTTGCACCTCATCCAAGACAACATCAAGGACTCCAACTTTGCCCAAAACCACCCACCCAAATTCCTTCTGAAATTCAAATGAGGATCAAGCAAAGTTGGAACAAAGTTGCATATGCAAGATCATATGCAATTTGAGATTTTGCAAACCAACTCCAAATTGAACCAAACCACCACCATTCTACTCCTTTTATTATATGATTACAACCCACCAAAAAGAATTTCAAAATTCAAAAATCATTTTCTTGCGGGCATTACAACAAACACCTTGCAGGCAGGGATTAAACAAGTGCCCATACTGAAAATTTGGAGAGGACTTGGTCCAACCCTGCCCTCTGTGCACCTCTGGACCCTCCTCTCACCTCAATGCATCACCTCCACCACTTGCCAAGCACTGGAGCACGACCAACTTGACAAACCTTGCCATGCCGTGGCATGGCATGCCACCATCATGCCACTCTCACCTCTGGCCATCTCTGGACCGAACCGCCATGTCAACTCGCTTCATCTCACCTCCCTGGACACGCTCGTGCCACCCCTTGACCAAGACTGAGCTCGCACGCGTCAGCACACGCACGCCCAGTGGCGCCCAGGACATGCCCATGCCGCGCCAGAGCGCGCATGGTGTCCGTGTTGGACGCGCCAGAGCGCCAGCTGCCTGGAGCCACCGCGCCACCTTGACCACTCCCTTCAACGCCAGTCGACGCGCGACGAGTCACTGGACCGCCTGGACACACCCACTGGCCCGCGGGAACGCCGCAGGTGACGTACGCGTCCACGACCGTCCGCCATGGCCTGAGCACTCCCGTCAACCTCGCCATCACTGCAGAGCCTCGCCAGAGCCACGATCACGCGCGTCAGCTTCGCCAGTGCAACAGCCACACAACGCGCCCATGCCTTGCCTCTTCGCTGCCCTGGAACGACGACGCCGTCGACGACCCTAGCTGAGCGCCGCGGCCACCTCTCGCTCTGATACGTCTCCAACGTATCGATAATTTCTTGTGTTCCATGCCACATTATTGATGTTATCTACATGTTTTATGCACACTTTATGTCATATTCGTGCATTTTCTGGAACTAACCTATTAACAAGATGCCGAAGTGCCGATTCTTTGTTTCTGCTCTTTTTGGTTTCATAAATCCTAGTAAAGAAATATTCTCGGAATTGGACGAAATAAAAGCCCAGAGGCCTATTTTCTCACGAAGCTTCCAGAAGACCGAAGACGAGACGAAGAGGGGCCACGAGGGGGCCACACCCTAGGGCGGCGCGGCCCCCCCCTTGGCCGCGCGGCCCTGTGGTGTGGGGCCCTCGTGCCGCCTCTTGACCTACCCTTCCGCCTACTTAAAGCCTCCGTGACGAAACCCCCAGTACCGAGAGCCACGATACGGAAAACCTTACTGAGACGCCGTCACCGCCGATCCCATCTCGGGGGATCCTGGAGATCGCCTCCGGCACCCTGCCGGAGAGGGGAATCATCTCCCGGAGGACTCTACACCGCCATGGTCGCCTCCGGAGTGATGAGTGAGTAGTCTACCCCTGGACTATGGGTCCATAGAAGTAGCTAGATGGTTGTCTTCTCCCCATTGTGCTATCATTGTCGGATCTTGTGAGCTGCCTATCATGATCAAGATCATCTATATGTAATTCTATATGTTGCGTTTGTTGGGATCCGATGAATAGAGAATACTTGTTATGTTGATTATCAAAGTTATGCTTATGTGTTGTTTATGATCTTGCATGCTCTCCGTTATTAGTAGATGCTCTGGCCAAGTAGATGCTTTTAACTCCAAGAGGGAGTACTTATGCTCGATAGTGGGTTCATGCCTGCATTGACACAGGACGATGTGAGAAAGTTCTAAGGTTGTGTTGTGCTGTTGCCACTAGGGATAAAACATTGATGCTATGTCTAAGGATGTAGTTGTTGATTACATTACGCACCATACTTAATGCAATTGTCTGTTGCTTTGCAACTTAATACTGGAGGGGGTTCGGATGATAACCTTGAAGGTGGACTTTTTAGGCATAGATGCAGTTGGATGGCGGTCTATGTACTTTGTCGTAATGCCCAATTAAATCTCACTATACTCATCATAATATGTATGTGCATTGTCATGCTCTCTTTATTTGTCAATTGCCCAACTGTAATTTGTTCACCCAACATGCTGTTCGTCTTATGGGAGAGACACCTCTAGTGAACTGTGGACCCCGGTCCAATTCTCTTTACTGAAATACAATCTACTGCAGTACTTGTTTTTACTGTTTTCTCTGCAAACAATCATCTTCCACACAATACGGTTAATCCTTTGTTACAGCAAGCCGGTGAGATTGACAACCTCACTGTTTCGTTGGGGCAAAGTACTTTGGTTGTGTTGTGCAGGTTCCACGTTGGCGCCGGAATCTCTGGTGTTGCGCCGCACTACATCCCGCCGCCATCAACCTTCAACGTGCTTCTTGGCTCCTCCTGGTTCGATAAACCTTGGTTTCTTTCTGAGGGAAAACTTGCTGCTGTGCGCATCATACCTTCCTCTTGGGGTTGCCCAACGAACGTGTGAAATACACGCCATCAAGCTCTTTTAAAGCGCCGTTGCCGGGAGATCAAGACACGCTGCAAGGGGAGTCTCCACTTCTCAATCTCTTTACTTTGTTTTTGTCTTGCTTAGTTTTATTTACTACTTTGTTTGCTGCACTAAATCAAAATACAAAAAAATTAGTTGCTAGTTTTACTTTATTTGCTATCTTGTTTGCTATATCAAAAACACAAAAATTAGTTTACTTGCATTTACTTTATCTAGTTTGCTTTATTTACTACTGCTAAAATGGCCAACCCTGAAAATACTAAGTTGTGTGATTTCACTAGCACAAATAATAATGATTTCTTATGCACACCTATTGCTCCACCTGCTACTACAGCAGAATTCTTTGAAATTAAACCTGCTTTACTGAATCTTGTTATGAAAGATCAATTTTCTGGAATTAGTTCTGATGATGCTGCTGCCCATCTTAATAATTTTGTTGAACTATGTGAAATGCAAAAATATAAAGATGTAGATGGTGATATTATTAAACTAAAATTGTTCCCTTTCTCATTAAGAGGAAGAGCTAAAGATTGGTTGCTATCTCTGCCTAAGAATAGTATTGATTCATGGACTAAATGCAAGGATGCTTTTATTGGTAGATATTATCCCCCTGCTAAAATTATATCTTTGAGGAGTAGCATAATGAATTTTAAACAATTAGATACTGAACATGTTGCTCAAGCTTGGGAAAGAATGAAATCTCTGGTTAAAAATTGCCCAACCCATGGACTGACTACTTGGATGATCATCCAAACCTTCTATGCAGGACTAAATTTTTCTTCACGGAATTTATTGGATTCAGCTGCTGGAGGTACCTTTATGTCCATCACTCTTGGTGAAGCAACAAAGCTTCTTGATAATATGATGATCAACTACTCTGAATGGCACACGGAAAGAGCTCCACAAGGTAAGAAGGTAAATTCTGTTGAGGAATCCTCTTCCTTGAATGATAAGGTTGATGCTATTATGTCTATGCTTGTGAATGATAGGACTAATATTGATCCTAATAATGTTCCATTAGCTTCATTGGTTGCACAAGAAGAACATGTTGATGTAAACTTCATTAAAAATAATAATTTCAACAACAATGCTTACGGAACAATTCTAGTAACAACTATAGGCCATATCCTTATAATAATGGCAACGGCTATGGTAATTCTTATGGAAATTCTTACAACAATAATAGGAATTCACCCCTGGACTTGAAGCCATGCTTAAAGAATTTATTAGTACACAAACTGCTTTTAACAAATCTGTTGAAGAAAAGCTTGGTAAAATTGATATTCTTGTTTCTAGAGTTGATAGTCTTGCCTCTGATGTTGATCTTTTGAAATCAAAAGTTTTGCCTAATGAGAATTATCATAATAAAATTGTTACTACAGCAAATGCCATTCAAGTTAGAATTAATGAGAATATAAGATTAATGGCTGAACTGCGTGCTAGGTGGGATAGAGAAGAAAATGAAAAACTAGCTAAAGAGAAGAATATAGCTAAAGTTTGGACTATTACCACCACTAGTAATGCTAATGCTACACATGTTGCTGCACCTCCTACTCATACTAATAAAAGAATTGGTGTTAGCAATGTTTCCACTTCTAATGCAAAGCGCGAAAAACTGCACTCGAAGCTGCTAAAGCTTTGAAACTGCTTGTGATAAAGCTGCTGAAATTTTTCCAACATTGGGGATGATGATCCCATTGCTTTAGATTATAATGGTTTGAATTTTGATGATTGCCACATCTCTGAAGTTATAAAGTTCTTGCAAAAACTTGCTAAAAGTCCTAATGCTAGTGCTATAAATTTGGCTTTCACGCATCATATTACAAATGCTCTCATAAAAGCTAGAGAAGAGAAACTAGAGCGCGAAGCCTCTATTCCTAAAAAGCTAGAAGATGGTTGGGAGCCCATCATTAAGATGAAGGTTAAAGATTTTGATTGCAATGCTTTATGTGATCTTGGTGCAAGTATTTCTGTTATGCCTAAGAAAATTTATAATATGCTTGACTTGCCACCGCTGAAAAATTGTTATTTGGATGTTAATCTTGCTGATCATTCTACAAAGAAACCTTTGGGTAAAGTTGATAATATTCGCATTACCGTTAACAATAATCTTGTTCCCGTTGATTTTGTTGTCTTGGATATTGAATGCAATGCATCTTGTCCAATTATATTGGGAAGACCTTTTCTTCGAACTGTTGGTGCTATTATTGATATGAGGGAAGGTAATATAAAATATCAATTTCCTCTCAAGAAAGGTATGGAACACTTCCCTAGAAAGAGAATAAAGGTACCTTATGATTCTATTATTAGAACAAATTATGATGTTGATGCTTCATCTCTTGATGTTACTTGATATACACTTTCTGCGCCTAGCTGAAAGGCGTTAAAGAAAAGCGCTTATGGGAGACAACCCATGTTTTTACCTACAGTACTTTGTTTTTATTTTGTGTCTTGGAAGTTGTTTACTACTGTAGCAACCTCTCCTTATCTTAGTTTTGAGTTTTGTTGTGCCAAGTTAAGCCGTTGATAGAAAAGTAAGTACTAGATTTGGATTACTGCGCAGTTCCAGATTTCTTTGCTGTCACGAATCTGGGTCCACCTCCCTGTAGGTAGCTCAGAAAATTACGCAAATTTACGAGCATGATCCTCAGATATGTACGCAACTTTCATTCAATTTGAGCATTTTCGTTTGAGCAAGTATGGTGCCATTTTAAAATTCGTCAATACGAACTGTTCTGTTTTGACAGATTCTGCCTTTTATTTCGCATTGCCTCTTTCGCTATGTTGGATGAATTTCTTTGATCCACTAATGTCCAGTAGCATTATGCAATGTCCAGAAGTGTTAAGAATGATTGTGTCACCTCTGAATATGTCAATTTATATTGTGCACTAACCCTCTAATGAGTTGTTTCGAGTTTGGTGTGGAGGAAGTTTTCAAGGGTCAAGAGAGGAGTATGATGCAACATGATCAAGGAGAGTGAAAGCTCTAAGCTTGGGGATGCACCCGTGGTTCACCCCTGCATATATCAAGAAGACTCAAGCGTCTAAGCTTGGGGATGCCCAAGGCATCCCCTTCTTCATCGACAAATTATCAGGTTCCTCCCCTGAAACTACATTTTTATTCGGCCACATCTTATGTGCTTTTTCTTGGAGCGTCGGTTTGTTTTTATTTTTGTTTTGTTTGAATAAAATGGATCCTAGCATTCACTTTATGGGAGAGATACACACTCCGCTGTAGCATATGGACAAATATGTCCTTGGTTTCTACTCATAGTATTCATGGCGAAGTTTCTCCTTCGTTAAATTGTTATATGGTTGGAATTGGAAAATGATACATGTAGTAATTGCTAAAAATGTCTTGGGTAATGTGATACTTGGCAATTGTTGTGATCATGTTTAAGCTCTTGCATCATATGCTTTGCACCCATTAATGAAGAAATACATAGAGCATGCTAAAATTTGGTTTGCATATTTGGTTTCTCAAAGGTCTAGATAATTTCTAGTATTGAGTTTGAACAACAAGGAAGACGGTGTAGAGTCTTATAATGTTTTCAATATGTCTTTTATGTGAGTTTTGCTGCACCGGTTCATCCTTGTGTTTGTTTCAAATAACCTTGCTATCCTAAACCTTGTATCGAGAGGGAATACTTCTCATGCATCCAAAATACTTGAGCCAACCACTATGCCATTTGTGTCCACCATACCTACCTACTACATGGTATTTTCCCGCCATTCCAAAGTAAATTGCTTGAGTGCTACCTTTAAGATTCCATCATTCACCTTTGCAATATATAGCTCATGGGACAAATAGCTTAAAAACTATTGTGGTATTGAATATGTAATTATGCACTTTATCTCTTATTAAGTTGCTTGTTGTGCGATAACCATGTTTACTGGGGAACGCCATCAACTCATTGTTGAATTTCATGTGAGTTGCTATGCATGTTCGTCTTGTCTGAAGTAAGGGCGATCTACACTGAGTTGAATGGTTTGAGCATGCATATTGTGAGAGAAGAGCATTGGGCCGCTAACTAAAGCCATGATCCATGGTGGAAGTTTCAGTTTTGGACAAACATCCTCAAATCTCTAATGAGAAAAGAATTAATTGTTGTCAAATGCTTAAGCATTAAAAGAGGAGTCCATTATCTGTTGTCTATGTTGTCCCGGTATGGATGTCTAAGTTGAGAATAATCAAAAGCGAGAAATCCAAATGCGAGCTTTCTCCTTAGACCTTTGTACAGGCGGCATAGAGGTACCCCTTTGTGAAACTTGGTTAAAGCATATGTATTGCGGTGATAATCCAGGTAGTCCAAGCTAATTAGGACAAGGTGCGAGCACTATTAGTACACTATGCATGAGGCTTGCAACTTATAAGATATAATTTACATGATGCATATGTTTTATTACTACCGTTGACAAAATTGTTTCATGTTTTCAAAATCAAAGCTCTAGCACAAATATAGCAATCGATGCTTTTCCTCTATGAGGACCATTCTTTTACTCTCAATGTTGAGTCAGTTCAACTATTTCTATCCACCTCAAGAAGCAAACACTTGTGTGAACTGTGCATTGATTCCTACATACTTGCTTATTGCACTTATTATATTACTCTATGTTGACAATATCCATGAGATATACATGTTACAAGTTGAAAGCAACCGCTGAAACTTAATCTTCTTTTGTGTTGCTTCAATACCTTTACTTTGAATTATTGCTTTATGAGTTAACTCTTATGCAAGACTTATTGATGCTTGTCTTGAAGTGCTATTCATGAAAAGTCTTTGCTTTATGATTCACTTGTTTACTCATGTCATACACATTGTTTTGATCGCTACATTCTTTACATATGCTTTACAAATAGTATGATCAAGATTATGATGGCATGTCACTCCAGAAATTATCTTTGTTATCGTTTTACCTGCTCGGGACGAGCAGAACTAAGCTTGGGGATGCTGATACGTCTCCAACGTATCGATAATTTCTTGTGTTCCATGCCACATTATTGATGTTATCTACATGTTTTATGCACACTTTATGTCATATTCGTGCATTTTCTGGAACTAACCTATTAACAAGATGCCGAAGTGCCGATTCTTTGTTTCTGCTGTTTTTGGTTTCAGAAATCCTAGTAAAGAAATATTCTCGGAATTGGAAGAAATAAAAGCCCGAGAGGCCTATTTTCTCACGAAGCTTCCGGAAGACCGAAGACGAGACGAAGAGGGGCCACGAGGGGCCACACCCTAGGGCGGCGCGGCCCCCCCCTTGGCCGCGCGGCCCTGTGGTGTGGGGCCCTCGTGCCGCCTCTTGACCTACCCTTCCGCCTACTTAAAGCCTCCGTGACGAAACCCCCAGTACCGAGAGCCACGATACGGAAAACCTTACTGAGACGCCGTCACCGCCGATCCCATCTCGGGGGATCCTGGAGATCGCCTCCGGCACCCTGCCGGAGAGGGGAATCATCTCCCGGAGGACTCTACACCGCCATGGTCGCCTCCGGAGTGATGAGTGAGTAGTCTACCCCTGGACTATGGGTCCATAGCAGTAGCTAGATGGTTGTCTTCTCCCCATTGTGCTATCATTGTCGGATCTTGTGAGCTGCCTATCATGATCAAGATCATCTATATGTAATTCTATATGTTGCGTTTGTTGGGATCCGATGAATAGAGAATACTTGTTATGTTGATTATCAAAGTTATGCTTATGTGTTGTTTATGATCTTGCATGCTCTCCGTTATTAGTAGATGCTCTGGCCAAGTAGATGCTTTTAACTCCAAGAGGGAGTACTTATGCTCGATAGTGGGTTCATGCCTGCATTGACACAGGACGATGTGAGAAAGTTCTAAGGTTGTGTTGTGCTGTTGCCACTAGGGAAAAAACATTGATTCAAAGTCTAAGTATGTAGTTGTTGATTACATTACGCACCATACTTAAAGCAAGTGTCTGTTGCTTTGGAACTTAATACCGGAGGGTTCGGATGATAACTTTGAAGGTGGACTTTTTAGGCATAGATGCAGTTGGATGGCGGTCTATGTACTTTGTCGTAATGCCCAATTAAATCTCACTATACTCATCATAATATGTATGTGCATTGTCATGCTCTCTTTATTTGTCAATTGCCCAACTGTAATTTGTTCACCCAACATGCTGTTCGTCTTATGGGAGAGACACCTCTAGTGAACTGTGGACCCCGGTCCAATTCTCTTTACTGAAATACAATCTACTGCAGTACTTGTTTTTACTGTTTTCTCTGCAAACAATCATCTTCCACACAATACGGTTAATCCTTTGTTACAGCAAGCCGGTGAGATTGACAACCTCACTGTTTCGTTGGGGCAAAGTACTTTGGTTGTGTTGTGCAGGTTCCACGTTGGCGCCGGAATCTCTGGTGTTGCGCCGCACTACATCCCGCCGCCATCAACCTTCAACGTGCTTCTTGGCTCCTCCTGGTTCGATAAACCTTGGTTTCTTTCTGAGGGAAAACTTGCTGCTGTGCGCATCATACCTTCCTCTTGGGGTTGCCCAACGAACGTGTGAAATACACGCCATCAAGCTCTTTTCTCGGCGCCGTTGCCGGGGAGATCAAGACACGCTGCAAGGGGAGTCTCCACTTCTCAATCTCTTTACTTTGTTTTTGTCTTGCTTAGTTTTATTTACTACTTTGTTTGCTGCACTAAATCAAAATACAAAAAAATTAGTTGCTAGTTTAACTTTATTTGCTATCTTGTTTTCTATATCAAAAACACAAAAAAATTAGTTTACTTGCATTTACTTTATCTAGTTTGCTTTATTTACTACTGCTAAAATGGCCAACCCTGAAAATACTAAGTTGTGTGATTTCACTAGCACAAATAATAATGATTTCTTATGCACACCTATTGCTCCACCTGCTACTACAGCAGAATTCTTTGAAATTAAACCTGCTTTACTGAATCTTGTTATGAAAGATCAATTTTCTGGAATTAGTTCTGATGATGCTGCTGCCCATCTTAATAATTTTGTTGAACTATGTGAAATGCAAAAATATAAAGATGTAGATGGTGATATTATTAAACTAAAATTGTTCCCTTTCTCATTAAGAGGAAGAGCTAAAGATTGGTTGCTATCTCTGCCTAAGAATAGTATTGATTCATGGACTAAATGCAAGGATGCTTTTATTGGTAGATATTATCCCCCTGCTAAAATTATATCTTTGAGGAGTAGCATAATGAATTTTAAACAATTAGATACTGAACATGTTGCTCAAGCTTGGGAAAGAATGAAATCTCTGGTTAAAAATTGCCCAACCCATGGACTGACTACTTGGATGATCATCCAAACCTTCTATGCAGGACTAAATTTTTCTTCACGGAATTTATTGGATTCAGCTGCTGGAGGTACCTTTATGTCCATCACTCTTGGTGAAGCAACAAAGCTTCTTGATAATATGATGATCAACTACTCTGAATGGCACACGGAAAGAGCTCCACAAGGTAAGAAGGTAAATTCTGTTGAGGAATCCTCTTCCTTGAATGATAAGGTTGATGCTATTATGTCTATGCTTGTGAATGATAGGACTAATATTGATCCTAATAATGTTCCATTAGCTTCATTGGTTGCACAAGAAGAACATGTTGATGTAAACTTCATTAAAAATAATAATTTCAACAACAATGCTTACCGGAACAATTCTAGTAACAACTATAGGCCATATCCTTATAATAATGGCAACGGCTATGGTAATTCTTATGGAAATTCTTACAACAATAATAGGAATTCACCCCCTGGACTTGAAGCCATGCTTAAAGAATTTATTAGTACACAAACTGCTTTTAACAAATCTGTTGAAGAAAAGCTTGGTAAAATTGATATTCTTGTTTCTAGAGTTGATAGTCTTGCCTCTGATGTTGATCTTTTGAAATCAAAAGTTTTGCCTAATGAGAATTATCATAATAAAATTGTTACTACAGCAAATGCCATTCAAGTTAGAATTAATGAGAATATAAGATTAATGGCTGAACTGCGTGCTAGGTGGGATAGAGAAGAAAATGAAAAACTAGCTAAAGAGAAGAATATAGCTAAAGTTTGGACTATTACCACCACTAGTAATGCTAATGCTACACATGTTGCTGCACCTCCTACTCATACTAATAAAAGAATTGGTGTTAGCAATGTTTCCACTTCTAATGCAAAGCGCGAAAAACTGCCTGAAACTGCTAAAACTGCTGAAACTGCCTGTGATAAAGCTGCTGAAATTTTTTCCAACATTGGGGATGATGATCCCATTGCTTTAGATTATAATGGTTTGAATTTTGATGATTGCCACATCTCTGAAGTTATAAAGTTCTTGCAAAAACTTGCTAAAAGTCCTAATGCTAGTGCTATAAATTTGGCTTTCACGCATCATATTACAAATGCTCTCATAAAAGCTAGAGAAGAGAAACTAGAGCGCGAAGCCTCTATTCCTAAAAATCTAGAAGATGGTTGGGAGCCCATCATTAAGATGAAGGTTAAAGATTTTGATTGCAATGCTTTATGTGATCTTGGTGCAAGTATTTCTGTTATGCCTAAGAAAATTTATAATATGCTTGACTTGCCACCGCTGAAAAATTGTTATTTGGATGTTAATCTTGCTGATCATTCTACAAAGAAACCTTTGGGTAAAGTTGATAATGTTCGCATTACCGTTAACAATAATCTTGTTCCCGTTGATTTTGTTGTCTTGGATATTGAATGCAATGCATCTTGTCCAATTATATTGGGAAGACCTTTTATTCGAACTGTTGGTGCTATTATTGATATGAGGGAAGGTAATATAAAATATCAATTTCCTCTCAAGAAAGGTATGGAACACTTCCCTAGAAAGAGAATAAAGGTACCTTATGATTCTATTATTAGAACAAATTATGATGTTGATGCTTCATCTCTTGATGTTACTTGATATACACTTTCTGCGCCTAGCTGAAAGGCGTTAAAGAAAAGCGCTTATGGGAGACAACCCATGTTTTTACCTACAGTACTTTGTTTTTATTTTGTGTCTTGGAAGTTGTTTATTACTGTAGCAACCTCTCCTTATCTTAGTTTTGAGTTTTGTTGTGCCAAGTTAACCCGTTGATAGAAAAGTAAGTACTAGATTTGGATTACTGCGCAGTTCCAGATTTCTTTGCTGTCACGAATCTGGGTCCACCTCCCTGTAGGTAGCTCAGAAAATTACGCCAATTTACGAGCATGATCCTCAGATATGTACGCAACTTTCATTCAATTTGAGCATTTTCGTTTGAGCAAGTCTGGTGCCATTTTAAAATTCGTCAATACGAACTCTTCTGTTTTGACAGATTCTGCCTTTTATTTCGCATTGCCTCTTTCGCTATGTTGGATGAATTTCTTTGATCCACTAATGTCCAGTAGCATTATGCAATGTCCAAAAGTGTTAAGAATGATTGTGTCACCTCTGAATATGTCAATTTATATTGTGCACTAACCCTCTAATGAGTTGTTTCGAGTTTGGTGTGGAGGAAGTTTTCAAGGGTCAAGAGAGGAGTATGATGCAACATGATCAAGGAGAGTGAAAGCTCTAAGCTTGGGGATGCACCCGTGGTTCACCCCTGCATATATCAAGAAGACTCAAGCGTCTAAGCTTGGGGATGCCCAAGGCATCCCCTTCTTCATCGACAAATTATCAGGTTCCTCCCCTGAAACTACATTTTTATTCGGCCACATCTTATGTGCTTTTTCTTGGAGCGTCGGTTTGTTTTTATTTTTGTTTTGTTTGAATAAAATGGATCCTAGCATTCACTTTATGGGAGAGATACACACTCCGCTGTAGCATATGGACAAATATGTCCTTGGTTTCTACTCATAGTATTCATGGCGAAGTTTCTCCTTCGTTAAATTGTTATATGGTTGGAATTGGAAAATGATACATGTAGTAATTGCTAAAAATGTCTTGGGTAATGTGATACTTGGCAATTGTTGTGCTCATGTTTAAGCTCTTGCATCATATGCTTTGCACCCATTAATGAAGAAATACATAGAGCATGCTAAAATTTGGTTTGCATATTTGGTTTCTCAAAGGTCTAGATAATTTCTAGTATTGAGTTTGAACAACAAGGAAGACGGTGTAGAGTCTTATAATGTTTTCAATATGTCTTTTATGTGAGTTTTGCTGCACCGGATCATCCTTGTGTTTGTTTCAAATAACCTTGCTAGCCTAAACCTTGTATCGAGAGGGAATACTTCTCATGCATCCAAAATACTTGAGCCAACCACTATGCCATTTGTGTCCACCATACCTACCTACTACATGGTATTTTCCCGCCATTCCAAAGTAAATTGCTTGAGTGCTACCTTTAAGATTCCATCATTCACCTTTGCAATATATAGCTCATGGGACAAATAGCTTAAAAACTATTGTGGTATTGAATATGTAATTATGCACTTTATCTCTTATTAAGTTGCTTGTTGTGCGATAACCATGTTTACTGGGAACGCCATCAACTCATTGTTGAATTTCATGTGAGTTGCTATGCATGTTCGTCTTGTCTGAAGTAAGGGCGATCTACACTGAGTTGAATGGTTTGAGCATGCATATTGTGAGAGAAGAGCATTGGGCCGCTAACTAAAGCCATGATCCATGGTGGAAGTTTCAGTTTTGGACAAACATCCTCAAATCTCTAATGAGAAAAGAATTAATTGTTGTCAAATGCTTAAGCATTAAAAGAGGAGTCCATTATCTGTTGTCTATGTTGTCCCGGTATGGATGTCTAAGTTGAGAATAATCAAAAGCGAGAAATCCAAATGCGAGCTTTCTCCTTAGACCTTTGTACAGGCGGCATAGAGGTACCCCTTTGTGAAACTTGGTTAAAGCATATGTATTGCGGTGATAATCCAGGTAGTCCAAGCTAATTAGGACAAGGTGCGAGCACTATTAGTACACTATGCATGAGGCTTGCAACTTATAAGATATAATTTACATGATGCATATGCTTTATTACTACCGTTGACAAAATTGTTTCATGTTTTCAAAATCAAAGCTCTAGCACAAATATAGCAATCGATGCTTTTCCTCTATGAGGACCATTCTTTTACTCTCAATGTTGAGTCAGTTCAACTATTTCTATCCACCTCAAGAAGCAAACACTTGTGTGAACTGTGCATTGATTCCTACATACTTGCTTATTGCACTTATTATATTACTCTATGTTGACAATATCCATGAGATATACATGTTACAAGTTGAAAGCAACCGCTGAAACTTAATCTTCTTTTGTGTTGCTTCAATACCTTTACTTTGAATTATTGCTTTATGAGTTAACTCTTATGCAAGACTTATTGATGCTTGTCTTGAAGTGCTATTCATGAAAAGTCTTTGCTTTATGATTCACTTGTTTACTCATGTCATACACATTGTTTTGATCGCTGCATTCTTTACATATGCTTTACAAATAGTATGATCAAGATTATGATGGCATGTCACTCCAGAAATTATCTTTGTTATCGTTTTACCTGCTCGGGACGAGCAGAACTAAGCTTGGGGATGCTGATACGTCTCCAACGTATCGATAATTTCTTGTGTTCCATGCCACATTATTGATGTTATCTACATGTTTTATGCACACTTTATGTCATATTCGTGCATTTTCTGGAACTAACCTATTAACAAGATGCCGAAGTGCCGATTCTTTGTTTTCTGCTGTTTTTGGTTTCAGAAATCCTAGTAAAGAAATATTCTCGGAATTGGAAGAAATAAAAGCCCAGAGGCCTATTTTCTCACGAAGCTTCCAGAAGACCGAAGACGAGACGAAGAGGGGCCACGAGGGGGCCACACCCTAGGGCGGCGCGGCCCCCCCCTTGGCCGCGCGGCCCTGTGGTGTGGGGCCCTCGTGCCGCCTCTTGACCTACCCTTCCGCCTACTTAAAGCCTCCGTGACGAAACCCCCAGTACCGAGAGCCACGATACGGAAAACCTTACTGAGACGCCGTCACCGCCGATCCCATCTCGGGGATCCACGGAGATCGCCTCCGGCACCTGCCGAGAGGGGAATCATCTCCCGGAGGACTCTACACCGCCATGGTCGCCTCCGGAGTGATGAGTGAGTAGTCTACCCCTGGACTATGGGTCCATAGCAGTAGCTAGATGGTTGTCTTCTCCCCATTGTGCTATCATTGTCGGATCTTGTGAGCTGCCTATCATGATCAAGATCATCTATATGTAATTCTATATGTTGCGTTTGTTGGGATCCGATGAATAGAGAATACTTGTTATGTTGATTATCAAAGTTATGCTTATGTGTTGTTTATGATCTTGCATGCTCTCCGTTATTAGTAGATGCTCTGGCCAAGTAGATGCTTTTAACTCCAAGAGGAGTACTTATGCTCGATAGTGGGTTCATGCCTGCATTGACACCGGACGATGTGAAAGTTCTAAGGTTGTGTTGTGCTGTTGCCACTAGGGATAAAACATTGATGCTATGTCTAAGGATGTAGTTGTTGATTACATTACGCACCATACTTAATGCAATTGTCTGTTGCTTTGCAACTTAATACCGGAGGGTTCGGATGATAACTTTGAAGGTGGACTTTTTAGGCATAGATGCAGTTGGATGGCGGTCTATGTACTTTGTCGTAATGCCCAATTAAATCTCACTATACTCATCATAATATGTATGTGCATTGTCATGCTCTCTTTATTTGTCAATTGCCCAACTGTAATTTGTTCACCCAACATGCTGTTCGTCTTATGGGAGAGACACCTCTAGTGAACTGTGGACCCCGGTCCAATTCTCTTTACTGAAATACAATCTACTGCAGTACTTGTTTTTACTGTTTTCTCTGCAAACAATCATCTTCCACACAATACGGTTAATCCTTTGTTACAGCAAGCCGGTGAGATTGACAACCTCACTGTTTCGTTGGGGCAAAGTACTTTGGTTGTGTTGTGCAGGTTCCACGTTGGCGCCGGAATCTCTGGTGTTGCGCCGCACTACATCCCGCCGCCATCAACCTTCAACGTGCTTCTTGGCTCCTCCTGGTTCGATAAACCTTGGTTTCTTTCTGAGGGAAAACTTGCTGCTGTGCGCATCATACCTTCCTCTTGGGGTTGCCCAACGAACGTGTGAAATACACGCCATCAAGCTCTTTTTCTGGCGCCGTTGCCGGGGAGATCAAGACACGCTGCAAGGGGAGTCTCCACTTCTCAATCTCTTTACTTTGTTTTTGTCTTGCTTAGTTTTATTTACTACTTTGTTTGCTGCACTAAATCAAAATACAAAAAAATTAGTTGCTAGTTTTACTTTATTTGCTATCTTGTTTGCTATATCAAAAACACAAAAAAATTAGTTTACTTGCATTTACTTTATCTAGTTTGCTTTATTTACTACTGCTAAAATGGCCAACCCTGAAAATACTAAGTTGTGTGATTTCACTAGCACAAATAATAATGATTTCTTATGCACACCTATTGCTCCACCTGCTACTACAGCAGAATTCTTTGAAATTAAACCTGCTTTACTGAATCTTGTTATGAAAGATCAATTTTCTGAATTAGTTCTGATGATGCTGCTGCCCATCTTAATAATTTTGTTGAACTATGTGAAATGCAAAAATATAAAGATGTAGATGGTGATATTATTAAACTAAAATTGTTCCCTTTCTCATTAAGAGGAAGAGCTAAAGATTGGTTGCTATCTCTGCCTAAGAATAGTATTGATTCATGGACTAAATGCAAGGATGCTTTTATTGGTAGATATTATCCCCCTGCTAAAATTATATCTTTGAGGAGTAGCATAATGAATTTTAAACAATTAGATACTGAACATGTTGCTCAAGCTTGGGAAAGAATGAAATCTCTGGTTAAAAATTGCCCAACCCATGGACTAACTACTTGGATGATCATCCAAACCTTCTATGCAGGACTAAATTTTTCTTCACGGAATTTATTGGATTCAGCTGCTGGAGGTACCTTTATGTCCATCACTCTTGGTGAAGCAACAAAGCTTCTTGATAATATGATGATCAACTACTCTGAATGGCACACGGAAAGAGCTCCACAAGGTAAGAAGGTAAATTCTGTTGAGGAATCCTCTTCCTTGAATGATAAGGTTGATGCTATTATGTCTATGCTTGTGAATGATAGGACTAATATTGATCCTAATAATGTTCCATTAGCTTCATTGGTTGCACAAGAAGAACATGTTGATGTAAACTTCATTAAAAATAATAATTTCAACAACAATGCTTACCGAACAATTCTAGTAACAACTATAGGCCATATCCTTATAATAATGGCAACGGCTATGGTAATTCTTATGGAAATTCTTACAACAATAATAGGAATTCACCCCCTGGACTTGAAGCCATGCTTAAAGAATTTATTAGTACACAAACTGCTTTTAACAAATCTGTTGAAGAAAAGCTTGGTAAAATTGATATTCTTGTTTCTAGAGTTGATAGTCTTGCCTCTGATGTTGATCTTTTGAAATCAAAAGTTTTGCCTAATGAGAATTATCATAATAAAATTGTTACTACAGCAAATGCCATTCAAGTTAGAATTAATGAGAATATAAGATTAATGGCTGAACTGCGTGCTAGGTGGGATAGAGAAGAAAATGAAAAACTAGCTAAAGAGAAGAATATAGCTAAAGTTTGGACTATTACCACCACTAGTAATGCTAATGCTACACATGTTGCTGCACCTCCTACTCATACTAATAAAAGAATTGGTGTTAGCAATGTTTCCACTTCTAATGCAAAGCGCGAAAAACTGCCTGAAACTGCTAAAACTGCTGAAACTGCCTGTGATAAAGCTGCTGAAATTTTTTCCAACATTGGGGGTGATGATCCCATTGCTTTAGATTATAATGGTTTGAATTTTGATGATTGCCACATCTCTGAAGTTATAAAGTTCTTGCAAAAACTTGCTAAAAGTCCTAATGCTAGTGCTATAAATTTGGCTTTCACGCATCATATTACAAATGCTCTCATAAAAGCTAGAGAAGAGAAACTAGAGCGCGAAGCCTCTATTCCTAAAAAGCTAGAAGATGGTTGGGAGCCCATCATTAAGATGAAGGTTAAAGATTTTGATTGCAATGCTTTATGTGATCTTGGTGCAAGTATTTCTGTTATGCCTAAAAAAATTTATAATATGCTTGACTTGCCACCGCTGAAAAATTGTTATTTGGATGTTAATCTTGCTGATCATTCTACAAAGAAACCTTTGGGTAAAGTTGATAATGTTCGCATTACCGTTAACAATAATCTTGTTCCCGTTGATTTTGTTGTCTTGGATATTGAATGCAATGCATCTTGTCCAATTATATTGGGAAGACCTTTTCTTCGAACTGTTGGTGCTATTATTGATATGAGGGAAGGTAATATAAAATATCAATTTCCTCTCAAGAAAGGTATGGAACACTTCCCTAGAAAGAGAATAAAGGTACCTTATGATTCTATTATTAGAACAAATTATGATGTTGATGCTTCATCTCTTGATGTTACTTGATATACACTTTCTGCGCCTAGCTGAAAGGCGTTAAAGAAAAGCGCTTATGGGAGACAACCCATGTTTTTACCTACAGTACTTTGTTTTTATTTTGTGTCTTGGAAGTTGTTTACTACTGTAGCAACCTCTCCTTATCTTAGTTTTGAGTTTTGTTGTGCCAAGTTAAGCCGTTGATAGAAAAGTAAGTACTAGATTTGGATTACTGCGCAGTTCCAGATTTCTTTGCTGTCACGAATCTGGGTCCACCTCCCTGTAGGTAGCTCAGAAAATTACGCAAATTTACGAGCATGATCCTCAGATATGTACGCAACTTTCATTCAATTTGAGCATTTTCGTTTGAGCAAGTATGGTGCCATTTTAAAATTCGTCAATACGAACTGTTCTGTTTTGACAGATTCTGCCTTTTATTTCGCATTGCCTCTTTCGCTATGTTGGATGAATTTCTTTGATCCACTAATGTCCAGTAGCATTATGCAATGTCCAGAAGTGTTAAGAATGATTGTGTCACCTCTGAATATGTCAATTTATATTGTGCACTAACCCTCTAATGAGTTGTTTCGAGTTTGGTGTGGAGGAAGTTTTCAAGGGTCAAGAGAGGAGTATGATGCAACATGATCAAGGAGAGTGAAAGCTCTAAGCTTGGGGATGCACCCGTGGTTCACCCCTGCATATATCAAGAAGACTCAAGCGTCTAAGCTTGGGGATGCCCAAGGCATCCCCTTCTTCATCGACAAATTATCAGGTTCCTCCCCTGAAACTACATTTTTATTCGGCCACATCTTATGTGCTTTTTCTTGGAGCGTCGGTTTGTTTTTATTTTTGTTTTGTTTGAATAAAATGGATCCTAGCATTCACTTTATGGGAGAGATACACACTCCGCTGTAGCATATGGACAAATATGTCCTTGGTTTCTACTCATAGTATTCATGGCGAAGTTTCTCCTTCGTTAAATTGTTATATGGTTGGAATTGGAAAATGATACATGTAGTAATTGCTAAAAATGTCTTGGGTAATGTGATACTTGGCAATTGTTGTGCTCATGTTTAAGCTCTTGCATCATATGCTTTGCACCCATTAATGAAGAAATACATAGAGCATGCTAAAATTTGGTTTGCATATTTGGTTTCTCAAAGGTCTAGATAATTTCTAGTATTGAGTTTGAACAACAAGGAAGACGGTGTAGAGTCTTATAATGTTTTCAATATGTCTTTTATGTGAGTTTTGCTGCACCGGTTCATCCTTGTGTTTGTTTCAAATAACCTTGCTAGCCTAAACCTTGTATCGAGAGGGAATACTTCTCATGCATCCAAAATACTTGAGCCAACCACTATGCCATTTGTGTCCACCATACCTACCTACTACATGGTATTTTCCCGCCATTCCAAAGTAAATTGCTTGAGTGCTACCTTTAAGATTCCATCATTCACCTTTGCAATATATAGCTCATGGGACAAATAGCTTAAAAACTATTGTGGTATTGAATATGTAATTATGCACTTTATCTCTTATTAAGTTGCTTGTTGTGCGATAACCATGTTTACTGGGGAACGCCATCAACTCATTGTTGAATTTCATGTGAGTTGCTATGCATGTTCGTCTTGTCTGAAGTAAGGGCGATCTACACTGAGTTGAATGGTTTGAGCATGCATATTGTGAGAGAAGAGCATTGGGCCGCTAACTAAAGCCATGATCCATGGTGGAAGTTTCAGTTTTGGACAAACATCCTCAAATCTCTAATGAGAAAAGAATTAATTGTTGTCAAATGCTTAAGCATTAAAAGAGGAGTCCATTATCTGTTGTCTATGTTGTCCCGGTATGGATGTCTAAGTTGAGAATAATCAAAAGCGAGAAATCCAAATGCGAGCTTTCTCCTTAGACCTTTGTACAGGCGGCATAGAGGTACCCCTTTGTGAAACTTGGTTAAAGCATATGTATTGCGGTGATAATCCAGGTAGTCCAAGCTAATTAGGACAAGGTGCGAGCACTATTAGTACACTATGCATGAGGCTTGCAACTTATAAGATATAATTTACATGATGCATATGCTTTATTACTACCGTTGACAAAATTGTTTCATGTTTTCAAAATCAAAGCTCTAGCACAAATATAGCAATCGATGCTTTTCCTCTATGAGGACCATTCTTTTACTCTCAATGTTGAGTCAGTTCAACTATTTCTATCCACCTCAAGAAGCAAACACTTGTGTGAACTGTGCATTGATTCCTACATACTTGCTTATTGCACTTATTATATTACTCTATGTTGACAATATCCATGAGATATACATGTTACAAGTTGAAAGCAACCGCTGAAACTTAATCTTCTTTTGTGTTGCTTCAATACCTTTACTTTGAATTATTGCTTTATGAGTTAACTCTTATGCAAGACTTATTGATGCTTGTCTTGAAGTGCTATTCATGAAAAGTCTTTGCTTTATGATTCACTTGTTTACTCATGTCATACACATTGTTTTGATCGCTGCATTCTTTACATATGCTTTACAAATAGTATGATCAAGATTATGATGGCATGTCACTCCAGAAATTATCTTTGTTATCGTTTTACCTGCTCGGGACGAGCAGAACTAAGCTTGGGGATGCTGATACGTCTCCAACGTATCGATAATTTCTTGTGTTCCATGCCACATTATTGATGTTATCTACATGTTTTATGCACACTTTATGTCATATTCGTGCATTTTCTGGAACTAACCTATTAACAAGATGCCGAAGTGCCAGTTGCTGTTTTCTGCTGTTTTTGGTTTCAGAAATCCTAGTAAAGAAATATTCTCGGAATTGGAAGAAATAAAAGCCCAGAGGCCTATTTTCTCACGAAGCTTCCAGAAGACCGAAGACGAGACGAAGAGGGGCCACGAGGGGGCCACACCCTAGGGCGGCGCGGCCCCCCCCTTGGCCGCGCGGCCCTGTGGTGTGGGGCCCTCGTGCCGCCTCTTGACCTACCCTTCCGCCTACTTAAAGCCTCCGTGACGAAACCCCCAGTACCGAGAGCCACGATACGGAAAACCTTACTGAGACGCCGTCACCGCCGATCCCATCTCGGGGGATCCTGGAGATCGCCTCCGGCACCCTGCCGGAGAGGGGAATCATCTCCCGGAGGACTCTACACCGCCATGGTGCCTCCGGAGTGATGAGTGAGTAGTCTACCCCTGGACTATGGGTCCATAGCAGTAGCTAGATGGTTGTCTTCTCCCCATTGTGCTATCATTGTTGGATCTTGTGAGCTGCCTATCATGATCAAGATCATCTATATGTAATTCTATATGTTGCGTTTGTTGGGATCCGATGAATAGAGAATACTTGTTATGTTGATTATCAAAGTTATGCTTATGTGTTGTTTATGATCTTGCATGCTCTCCGTTATTAGTAGATGCTCTGGCCAAGTAGATGCTTTTAACTCCAAGAGGGAGTACTTATGCTCGATAGTGGGTTCATGCTGCATTGACACAGGGACAAAGTGATGTAAAGTTCTAAGGTTGTGTTGTGATGTTGCCACTAGGGATAAAACATTGATGCTATGTCTAAGGATGTAGTTGTTGATTACATTACGCACCATACTTAATGCAATTGTCTGTTGCTTTGCAACTTAATACTGGAGGGGGTTCGGATGATAACCTGAAGGTGGACTTTTTAGGCATAGATGCAGTTGGATGGCGGTCTATGTACTTTGTCGTAATGCCCAATTAAATCTCACTATACTCATCATAATATGTATGTGCATTGTCATGCTCTCTTTATTTGTCAATTGCCCAACTGTAATTTGTTCACCCAACATGCTGTTCGTCTTATGGGAGAGACACCTCTAGTGAACTGTGGACCCCGGTCCAATTCTCTTTACTGAAATACAATCTACTGCAGTACTTGTTTTTACTGTTTTCTCTGCAAACAATCATCTTCCACACAATACGGTTAATCCTTTGTTACAGCAAGCCGGTGAGATTGACAACCTCACTGTTTCGTTGGGGCAAAGTACTTTGGTTGTGTTGTGCAGGTTCCACGTTGGCGCCGGAATCTCTGGTGTTGCGCCGCACTACATCCCGCCGCCATCAACCTTCAACTTGCTTCTTGGCTCCTCCTGGTTCGATAAACCTTGGTTTCTTTCCGAGAGAAAACTTGCTACTGTGCGCATCATACCTTCCTCTTGGGGTTGCCCAACGAACGTGTGAAATACACGCCATCACGCTCCTATAAAAGGAGGCCCTCTCCCACTGATTCGAGCACACCATCCTCTTCCTCTCATCCTCACAGCACTCCTCGCCACCTCAATTTCACCGATTAGCCGCCGGAGAACTCCAATCGCAAGCTCGCCGCCGCCGCCAGTACACGGAGCAAGCCGGAGCAGGAGGCCACCCCAGGACACGCCGCTGCTACCAGGGAGATCCTCGTCCTCGACAACGATGCGGCGCACCCCTCCGACGCTCGCTGGAGCTCCGACGACCGCTCCGACCCCCTACCTCCGCCGCCAGTGAGTCCCCTTCTCGTCGTCGACGACGACGCTCCCCGACCGTGCGATCCTCTTCTAATCGCACGGCTCCCATTCAGCGTAACGTTTCGGCGTGTGAGTCACGCTGACGCTTGGACCCCACGTTGTCAGCTGGCCCGCTGCGAAGCTGGGCCGGCCCAACCCCCTCTCTCTCTGCCTAGCCCATTAAGATCTCTCGCCAAACCACGGTTTAAATTTAAATTTGAAAAATGGAGAAACACCCCAATCTGATGCAAACTTTGAAATTCAATAGGGACAAATCTACTAGGCCAAAATTTGTAAACTTTATATCTTTGGAAACCTTAGGATTTTACCTACACAATGCCACTGGTTAGAACCCTAGATCTATTGTAGAATTAAAGAGACAAAATAAACAAGGCAGGGACTTTACTGCTTTAGAATAATTCTTAAAAATCAACCATAAATGCTTTTCAGTTAATTCCACCTCCAATAATTCACTTTTCACTTATACTAATTCTTTATACAAAATTATGCCATGCTTCCTTTGAATGATCATGGCCTAGTTGATTTAAATGACTTTATGGCTATTTCTAGTAAAAGATATTGTCCAAAACTATTAAGAAATCTTATGAGAGAGTTTCTCTCATTTAAATCTTGTCACCACCAACTTCCAATGAAGTAGAGACTCTGGTCAATTAGGTCACATAGGAATTGTTGATGATATTAAATCTTTGCTATGCTAGAATTAAATGGTATGAGGTGCTCACCTCATTTAAATCATTTTCTTATGATAAGTGTGAAGAGGTTGACTCTAGTCAACCTAGGTCACATATTATTCATAAGAGAAGTTAAATCTTAATAAGATAATGAGAGGAAATTATTTCTCTAAGTAATTGAAAATAACACCTAAGTTAGTATGAGAGGAAATTATTTTCTTAAATGATAAGAAAAACCCATCCACCAACTTAATAGTAATGTGTGATGCTAGTTTAAGTGTGTGAACCATGTTTGTGCTTAGTTTAATTAAATAAGTTTGGTGTGATGATTGTGTACCCCGTATTCGTATTTTAGACGCTAGTACCGAGGAGTACCAGGAGGAGGAGGAGGTCTACTTCCAAGGAGAAGAAGACCACTTTGACCAATTCCCCAACCAAGGCAAGATAATACTCTTGCAAAGTGCAAAGCTCACCATGAGCAAGGCATTACCCATTTACTTTATGTTCATGATCCTACTTCCCAGTTTTACTTTACCAGCTTTATTTACTTTTGTTTTATCAAAGTACTTTTTGATTCATGATTCGCTTGGTTAGTATTGGATTAGTACAAGAGTATCAAACTTAGCCTAGAAGCAAAGCAAGTTACTTAGCACCCCTCATACATAGATGCTAGTGCTCAATTAAAAATGACTACTCTAGATGGGAACATGTGTTTATGAAATGATGATGGTGAAAACCTTGGAATGATGAGTCATTTCCATTGAAAGATTTTGAAGGTGAATATGACATGAATTTGACTTGGTGATCTTGGCTAAAAACTGATGATTGAGTTGGATGCGATACCCTTCCAAATTTTTGAGTACCCCCACAATACCTGATTATGGGTAAGGCTTAGCTGGAAATTTATGTATCTTAGTATGGGTTCCCTCTAAACAAGCGTCATCAGGGTTAGGCTGAAGGCTGCCTCTACAACAAAGGAAATGATGAGAAATGACGTGAAACGAGGTGAATGTCCGGCCCAAGCCCTGTGCAGTTCCCGGGTTAACAGTTGGTTTTCACCGGGAGGCCAAGCTCATGGGGAGAGGTGCCTATACTAGGGTGTGTAAGTGAAAGGTTAACGGTTGATGATCCGCGTACTGAGTTACTATTATTCGAGGTTTTATCCCTGACGGATGTAATCAAATGTTGTGGCACAAGTGTGCAACCTCTGCAGAGTGTAAACCTATTCGAATAGCCGCGTCCGCGGTCATGGACAGTTGGAAAGGCCATACTGTTTCCGTCATCAGAATTTATATCTTTTCGAACTTGAACGGTGACTTTGATTTTTAATCACAACTGAGTTGTGGGAATGACACTAATGTTCCCACTTGAGTTAGTTAGCACATGAGGAGTTGTTTACTAAAATGTTTATTCAAATAAAATTGGCTTTATGCAAATAACCTTAGAGCTTAGAACACTTTCAATAGCATGATAGTACTTACATTAGTATTAGATTGCGAGTACTTAAAGTACTCACGGCTTTGTCCCTGGCTATTCAAATGGCCAGACTATGAAGCCGAGCAGCAGTACGAGGATGACGATCAGCAGGACGTCTACCACAACTAGGAGCTTCTAACGGTAAGCGTTGGCCTGTGGACTAGAGAGTCCTTGTATCTTACGCTTCCGCTATGAACTTGTGTTTGTTCGTTGACCAATAGATCAACTATTCGTGTAATATGGATCATGTGATTCCAAGTTGTAAGACATTATGGTTTGTAATGAATGATGACTGTGATACTTAACTATTGTCCTCGCAACAACAATATTCCTGGGATTGCGATGTATGACATAATAGGCATTCGGACTTAAAAAATCCGGGTGTTGACAATAATGGTTTAGATTTTGATGATTGTCACATCTCTGAAGTTATAAAGTTCTTACAAAAACTTGCTAAAAGTCTCAATGCTAGTGCTATAAATTTGGCCTTTACAAAACATATTACAAATGCTCTCATAAAAGCTAAAGAAGAGAAACTAAAACTTGAAACATCTATTCCTAGGAAGTTAGAAGATGGTTGGGAGCCTATCATTAAGATGAGGGTCAATGATTTTGATTGTAATGCTTTATGTGATCTTGGTGCAAGTATTTCTATTATGCCTAAGAAAATCTATGATATGCTTGACTTGCCACCATTGAAAAATTGTTATTTGGATGTTAATCTTGCTGATAATGCTATAAAGAAATCTTTGGGGAGGATTGATAATGTTCGCATTATGGTTAACAATAACCTTGTCCCCGTTGATTTTGTTGTCTTGGATATTGAATGCAATGCATCTTGTCCCATTACATTGGGAAGATCTTTTCTTCGAACTGTTGGTGCTACTATTGATATGAAGGAAGGTTATATTAAATATCAATTTCCTGTTAAGAAAGGTATGGAACATTTCCCTATAAAGAGAATGAAGTTACCTTATGATTCTATTATTAGAACAAATTATGATGTTGATGTTTCGTCTCTTGATAATACTTGATTCACACTTTCTGCGCCTAGCTGAAAGGCGTTAAAGAAAAGCGCTTATGGGAGACAACCCATTATTTTACTTCTGCACTTTTATTTTATATTTGAGTCTTGGAAGTTGTTACTACTGTAGCAAACTCTCGTTATCTTTATTTTATTGCATTGTTGTGCCAAGTAAAGTCTTTCATAGTAAAGTCAATACTAGATTTGGATTACTGCGCAGAAACAGATTTCTTGCTGTCATGAAATTGAGCCGTCCCGTCTGTACGTAACTCAGAAAAATCTGCCAATTTACGTGCATGATCCTCAGATATGTACGCAACTTTCATTCAATTTGAGCATTTTCATCTGAGAAAGTTAAGTGCCCCTGAAAAATTCGTCTTTACGGACTGTTCTATTTTGACAGATTCTGCCTTTTATTTTGCATTGCCTGTTTTGCTATGTTTGATGAATTTTTTTGTTCCATTAACTTTCAGTAGCTTTGTGCAATGTCCAGAAGTGTTAAGAATGATTATGTCACCTCTGAATATATGAATTTTCGATTATGCACTAACCCTCTAATGAGTTTGTTTTGAGCTTGGTGTGGAGGAAGTTTTCAAGGGTCAAGAGAGGAGAATGATACAATATGATCAAGAAGAGTGAAAAGTCTTAGCTTGGGGATGCCCCCGTGGTTCATCCCTGCATATTTTAAGAAGACTCAAGCATCTAAGCTTGGGGATGCCCAAGGCATCCCTTCTTCATCGACAACTTATCAGGTCACCTCTAGTGAAACTATATTTTTATTCCGTCACATCTTATGTGCTTTACTTGGAGCGTCTGTTTGTTTTTATTTTTGTTTTTGTTTGAATAAAATCGGATCCTAGCATTCTTTGTTTGGGAGAGAGACACGCTCCGCTGTTTCGTATGAACACATATGTTCTTAGCTTTACTCTTAATGTTCATGGCGAAGGTTGAAACTGCTTCGTTCATTGTTATATGGTTGGAAACAGAAAATGCTGCATGTGGTAAATGGTATAATGTCTTGAATAATTTGATACTTGGCAATTGTTGTGCTCATATAGATCATGTTTAAGCTCTTGCATCATGTACTTTTTACCTATTAATGAAGAACTACATAGAGCTTGTTAAAATTTGGTTTGCATGATTGGTTTCTCTAGAGTCTAGATATTTTCTCGTTAAGGTGTTTGAAAAACAAGGAGACGATGTAAAGTCTTATAATACTTACAATATGTTCATATGTGAGCTTTGCTGCACCGTTTTATACTTGAGTTTGCTTCAAACAACCTTGCTAGCCTAGCCTTGTATTGAGAGGAATTCTTCTCGTGCATCCAAATCCTTGAGCCAAAAACTATGCCATTTGTGTCCACCATGCCTACCTACTACATGGTATTTCTCTGCCATTCCAAAGTACATTACTTGAGTGCTACCTTTAAAAATTCTATCCTTTGTCTTTGCAATATATAGCTCATGGGAAAAATAGCCTTAAAAACTATTGTGGTGAAGAATATGTACTTATGTGTATTATTTCTTAATAAGTTGCTTGTTGAGCGGTAACCATGTTTCTGGGGACGCCATCAACTATTACACCTTTGTTGAATATCATGTGAGTTGCTATGCATGTTCGTCTTGTCTGAAGTAAGGGCGATTTTCATGATCAAATGGTTTGAGTATGCATATTGTTAGAGAAGAACATTGGGCCGCTAACTAAAGCCATGATTAATGGTTGAAGTTTCAGTTTGGACAATTAATCCTCAATCTCTTATGGGAATATTATCTGTTGTTGAATGCTTATGCATTAAAGAGGAGTCCATTATCTGTTGTCTATGTTGTCCCGGTATGGATGTCTAAGTTGAGAATAATCAAATGCGAGAAATCCAATGCGAGCTTTCTCCTTAGACCTTTGTACAGGCGGCATAGAGGTACCCCTTTGTGACACTTGGTTGAAACATATGCTATGCAATGATAATCCATGTTAATCCAAGCTAATTAGGACAAGGTGCAAGCACTATTGGTATACTATGCATGAGGCTTGCAACTTATAGGATATCTTATACATAACACATATGATTTATTACTACCGTTGACAAAATTGTTTCTATGTTTTAAAAATGAAAAGCTCTAGCACAAAAATAGTAATCCATGCTTCCCTCTGCGAAGGGCCATTCTTCTACTTTATTGTTGAGTCAGTTTACCTATTCTTTCTATCTCAGAAGCAAACACTTGTATCAACTGTGTGCATTGATTCTTACATGTTTACCTATTGCACTTGTTATATTACTTTGTGTTGACAATTATCCATGAGATAAATATGTTGAAGTTGAAAGCAATTGCTGAAACTTATATCTTTCTTTGTGTTGCTTCAAAGCTTTCTACTAAGAATTTATTGCTTTATGAGTAACTCTTATGCAAGTCTTATTGATGCTTGTCTTGAAAGTATTATTCATGAAAAGTCTTTGCTATATGATTCATTTGTTTACTCATTATCTTCACCATTGCTTCGAATCGCTGCATTCATCTCATATGCTTTACAATAGTATTGATCAAGATTATGATAGCATGTCACTTCAGAAATTATCCTTGTTATCGTTTACCTACTCGAGGGCGAGTAGGAACTAAGCTTGGGGATGCTTGATACGTCTCAAACGTATCTATAATTTCTTATGTTCCATGCTACTTTTATGATGATACTCACATGTTTTATACACATTATATGTCATATTTATGCATTTTCCGGCACTAACCTATTGACGAGATGCCGAAGAGCCAGTTGCTGTTTTATGCTATTTTTGGTTTCAGAAATCCTACAAAGGAAATATTCTCGGAATTGGACGAAATCAACGCCCAGGGTCTTATTTTTCCACGAAGCTTCCAGAAGACCGAAAGGGAAACGAAGTGGGGCAACGAGGCGCCGCCATGCTAGGGCCGCGCGGCCAAGGGTGGGGCCGCGCCGCCCTGTTGTGTGGGGCCCTCGTGTCGCCCCTAAACCTACCCTTCCGCCTACTTAAAGCCTTCGTCGCGAAACCCCCAGTACCGAGAGCCACGATACGGAAAACCTTCCAGAGACGCCGCCGCCGCCAATCCCATCTCGGGGGATTCAGGAGATCGCCTCCGGCACCCTGCCGGAGAGGGGAATCATCTCCCGGAGGGCTCTTCATCGCCATGATCGCCTCCGGATCGATGTGTGAGTAGTTCACCCCTGGACTATGTGTCCATAGCAGTAGCTAGATGGTTGTCTTCTCCTCATTGTGCTATCATGTTAGATCTTGTGAGCTGCCTATCATGATAAAGATCATCTATTTGTAATGCTACATGTTGTGTTTGTTGGGATCCGATGAATATTGAATACTATGTCAAGTTGATTATCAATCTATCATATATGTTGTTTATGTTCTTGCATGCTCTCCATTGCTAGTAGAGGCTCTGGCCAAGTTGATACTTGTGACTCCAAGAGGGAGTATTTATGCTCGATAGTGGGTTCATGCCTCCATTGAATCCGGGACAGTGACAGAAAGTTCTAAGGTTGTGGATGTGATGTTGCCACTAGGGATAAAACATCAATGCTTTGTCTAAGGATATTTGTGTTGATTACATTACGCACCATACTTAATGCAATTGTCTGTTGTTTGCAACTTAATACTGGAAGGGGTTCGGATGATAACCTGAAGGTGGACTTTTTAGGCATAGATGCATGCTGGGTAGCGGTCTATGTACTTTGTCGTAATGCCCTGATTAAATCTCATAGTACTCATCATGATATATGTATGTGCATTGTTATGCCTTTTTTATTTGTAAATTCCCCAACTGTAATTTGTTCATCCAACATGCTATTTATCTTATGGGAGAGACACCACTAGTGAACTGTGGACCCCGGTCCATTCTTTACATCTGAAATACAATCTACTGCAATACTTGTTCTTTACTGTTCTTCGCAAACAAACATCATCATCCACACTATACATCTAATCCTTTGTTTACAGCAAGCCGGTGAGATTGACAACCTCACTGTTACGTTGGGGAAAAGTACTTTGATTGTGTTGTGCAGGTTCCACGTTGGCGCCGGAATCCCTGGTGTTGCGCCGCACTACACTCCGCCACCAACAACCTTCAAGTGTTCCTTGACTCCTACTGGTTCGATAACCTTGGTTTCTTATTGAGGGAAAATTTGCTGCTGTGCGCATCACCTTCCTCTTGGGGTTCCCAACGGACGTGTGTCTTACACGCCATCAACACGCCTTTCGTCTGCAGCGTCAAGTACTCCTCCGATGAAGAAAGTATCGACAACATCGCCAGGGCAGCCACCTGGAGAGTGGCGCATCACCAAATTTACGCCATCCTCAACCCTGTTAACGGAGAAGGACCCTCCGAAGGTGAACATACCCCACGCGTCAATCGTGGTGGACGCCACAACGTTGAGACTAGCGCCAGCAATGAGGATAGCGCTTACACCATCACAGATAAAGAGTGGGAGATTACCCGCAATGCTGTAGCCAATAACAGTCAAGTTCCCTCTGGAGTTTCGGCAGGAACCCTCAACGTGTATCACACTATTTTGGAGAGGAAATTGGGTTCGGTTAGCAAATGAGCAAGCCGAGCAAGCCAACCTCGATCGACGCTGGAAGGCAGCTGATCAATCAAGCGAGCGACGAAGGGCGTCGCATGGAAGCGCGTCCCGCAACAACCAAGGTCCAGGAAGATTTCGGCCGCGAATTCTTCGTCTTTCAGAAGTCGATGCTAGGGAGATCACTTTAAATCTCTCCAACTCTTTTATAACTATGGACACCGCGGGCATGGTTAGGCAAAAAACTGTCGAATCACCAGCCAACACCCAACGATCCAATATAGCAAATCCTGACGAGCTGCCGCAAATGGACCAGGCAAGGTAGATAGTCCATTTCGGAGCAAATCTAGTCCATACTTAGGTTTGTGGCGGCACGGACTAGGGATGCAGCCTTCACTGACCAAGGAAATAGATTTTTTTTTCCAATAGCATAGTTAAGATACATTTTCATTGCATGTTAAACATAATTAAAACTAAAACTAAGCTAAACAATGTTGGGCCCGCCCGACCGTCCGTGTAGCCGCTCCAGATTCTCTACCTTGCCACAGACAAGTTAGAGGTTAACAGTAAGTGTAACGTGTGCTCATTTTCTACCGTTAGATTCAGATCTGATGGTCCGAAACAAGTGCAACAGTAGTAACAAACAGTACCATGAACAGTGGATATTACTGTAGCGCGTATGTGCAGTACTGTTTGTACAGTGTTCCAAGTGATCTGGTCTCTTCCATTTTGATCTCATAGCTCCAACGACAAGTCAGAGAACTGTACCTTGGTGACTTGCTACAAGCAAGTTAGACAAGTTGCGCCGCCGTGTAGCTCGTTTGATCCTCGTTGCCTTGGTGGTCGCTAGCCTCCTCGTCCCCGGAGTCGCCGCCGGATCTACCTTGGCCCTCGCCGCACATCCCCTCAGCGACCCGGTGCATCCTGTTGCGGATGGCGTGTCTCCTAGCATGATAGGTGAACTTCATGTATGCTCCCGATGCATACGCGCCACCGCCATGTGAGTCGCCGTGGTAGCCCCCGCCTCCGTGTCGGCTGATGCCTCGATTTCGGTGGCCTACGGCCTGCTGGCCGCCAAATACGCTCTATCTTGGCGGCGGCGCTCCGCCGCCCCCTACATGGCGAAGCCGGTTGCTTGCGTGCATGCCGCCTCTTTCACCTCTAAAGGAGCGGTGACGGCGGCCTGCTCTCGAGCGGCCTCTTCATTGGCCCTCAGTTCGGCGACCTCATCTGTTAGTGATCCACCATTGGAGATGTCCTAAGATCTTGGGGTGTGGCAAGGTGTGAGGGGAGCGATGAAGTGTAGTGATTGATCCTGTTTCGAAGAGATGAGACAAATAAACCTTCCGGCCGATTGCATTCAAGAGGCTCGTAACAGAAGTGTTGAGATACATATCTTGTATATCCGGATGTGTATCCTCTGTAGTTATTGTATAGCGATACATATCCTTGTATTTACTATTGGACCCGCCTCCTTACTTGTATAGTCGAGGACGTGGCCTATATATGTACCGCCATATGCATCCGATCAATACACCGAGCATTGCATCTCTCTCTACATGGTATCAGACACCTCCTAGATCCTAAACCCTAGCCGCGCGCCGCCTCTCTTCCCCGTGCGCCGCACCCCCCCAACCCCTAAACCCTAGCAGCGCCGCCTCTCCTCCCTCTCCAGCCGCGCGCCGCCTCCCCTTCCCCATCATGTCAACCCCTAGCTCCAACCCCTTCGCCGACTCCTCCATCCCCAACCCCGGCCAGCTCCGCGCCGTCGCCATCACCGACCATGTCCCCGTCAAGCTGTCCACCACCGCCGCCAACTACCTCGCCTGGAAGACGTACTTCTACCTCCTCTTCCGCGAGTACAACCTGCGCGATCACATCGACGGCACCGCCGACCTCCTCGCCTGCGACGCCGACTGGCTGGCCATCGACGCCACCATCATCCGCTGGCTCTTCCTCACCGTATCGCCGGACATCTTCAAGACCGTCGTTCAGGAATGCGATGATGCCCGCACGGTGTGGGGCAAGATCAACGGCCTCTTCACCAATAACAAGCTCCAACGTGTTGTCTTTTTGCAACAGGAATTCTTCGGCACACCCCAGGGCGATCAAACCTTGGACGCCTACTGCCTGCGCCTCAAGGCCATCTCCGACGAGCTCCAGGACCTTGGGTTCCGGATTGGCGACGAGCTCCTCCTCTCCACCCTCACCGCCGGCCTCAACGAGGACCTCGGCAACGCCACCTCCAACCTCACCCTCATGACCAACCCTACGTTATCCGGATGTGTATCCTCTGTAGTTATTGTATAGCGATACATATCCTTGTATTTACTATTGGGCCCGCCTCTTTCCTTGTATAGTCGAGGACATGGCCTATATATGTACCGCCATATGCATCCGATTAATACATCGAGCATTGCATCTCTCTACAAGAAGTACAGAACACAGTAGCCCTCCCTTAATTAGAGACGTGCTTGATGCTTGATAGTACTTGGCATCTCTACTATATCTAATCCGAGTTGGTTTCGAATACGTATATACATATGCACGGCCTCATGCTTTGTGGTACCCGAATCCAATCAGGAACTCGACCGGCCGGGTGCTCGTGGTATAAACGTCGTGTGTGGTTTGCCTCCTAGGTTGTTTCGTTGAATTCCTTGTGTGCGCACATCCTTCTTCCCTGCCCTAAATCAAGTAGTCTGAGAGCTAACCTAGACAAGGCTAAGCATGGCGGAGATGATAATGAGCGAAAGCAGGAGGAGGCTGATGGAGGAAGACCCCATAGCTGACGAGGAGCGGAGACAAAGGAGGAGGAGGTATGGTGGGTGGACGGAGGAAGAACTGGATGAGGATGACAGACAAAGGGCGGAATCAAGACTACAGACGCTCGAGGCGTACCGTCAGTTAGATGAAGTAAACGCACGCGAACGCGAGGAAGAAGAGGAAAGAAAGAGGTGGGACCCGGCGTCTAGAAAGGCCATGCTGGCTATGCCCCTTCCGGTGGTCGGCGAGACGAGGGAGCAGGACTGCGCGATATGCCTCGAGGAGTTCGTGGACGGCGGGAAGAAGCTCAGGATGATGCCCTGCTCCCACTCCTTCCATCAGCGCTGCATCTTCGAGTGGCTACGGCGTGGCCGTCGCTGCCCGATCTGCCGCTATGAGCTACCCTCTGTAAGGGAGGATTATCTCCTTTATCAGCAACAACAAGCGGCAGCCTCGGTGTCTTGATCCATCGTACTACTCTAGTAGTACTCTTGCTGCATGTACTCTGTGTTACTGCGTATGTGTTTCATTGTAATACAAACTACTGGAACAATATGTACGCATGTGCCCTGTTCTTAGCAAGTTAATTAGTTTGCTTCTGTCTGGCCAACAAGTACTTGATATATGCTCACGGAGAATCCTGACCTCTCCAATGTGTTGCAAAGAAGGCACAATCATAAGGGCCAACTTTCTGCCCTGCTCTTGTTCAGTTGTGCAACATGTTTACTCAGTCAGGTTTCCCGGATCACTTTGGACCCCCATGCTCTCCACATCAATTCAGGTGGAAGTTCACGGCTAATGGCAAGTTCTTTTCTAGATCTGCCTCAATCCTCGCCTGTCCAATTTGCCGCTATGAGCTACCCTCTTAGAAGGGAGGAAGATCTCCGTTATAAGCAAGAACAATCGGAGGCCTCGTTGTCTTGATAAATTGTCCTAAATTTTTGCTCCATCCACCTGTTTTTCCTCTTTTTTTTTATTTCTTCTCTTTTCGCTACAGTAGTAGCTCGAGCGGTACTGCATATGCCAAAAATAATACTGCATCTCTTGCATGATTTGTAGTACAACCTAATCGAAACAACAATGCGACACTAGTTTGTGTCTCAATTCTTTTCGTGGAAGAATTTAGATATTCTAGTAGTCATCAGGTAGATGTAGCTAAGGACCTGCCAAACCAAACTTTGTGCATCTCCAACGGAGCAACGCAAATGGACACGAAGCGACCGTTTACGGCTGCGCGGTTGAAAAATGCGCCTATATCCTAGCCCAGCGGCTCGACGCATAGTGACCGGGCTGTCCGCGTATGCGCCGAGTTTGCGTCTCGGTGGACGCTGCGTGGTTGCGCCAAGTGATCGCCTTTCCTCACGTAGGGCCCGCACGCGCCGCTCACATTCCCGCCGGAGGCCACTCGCATCCCCAAAAAATCAAAGTTGCGTGGGGCGAACACGCCAGCCCCTTGTGATGGATGTTCTCCTCGCTCCAACCGCCATGGATTCCTTGGAAACCCTCCCAGCCACCTCCCCAGACATCCCCATAGGCACTGCCACAGCCCCGATGGATACCGCATCTCCGGCCGGCTCAAAGCGTACCGCCACCGGAGGTCGCAAAGCAAAGGCGGAGGCGCCAAAGAAGCTGTTGTCGAAGGAGGAGAAAGGCGTCGAGGCGGCGAAGTGACAGGGCTACGTAAGAATCCGAAGGAGAGGAATAAAGTGGCCGCACATCAGGCGCAGGTTGCCGCTGAAATGGCCTAGCAAATGCAGGTGAAAGCCAACGCCACGTAGGCCTGCATACTAGCCTAGCGGAGGCCATGCTCTTCGTCAAGAAAGAGAGGATCCGCGGCATCGCTCCCCCGGCCTTGTCGGTGAGCTCAATAAGTTCACAGCTGCGTCCTGGAACACATGTACCCTCACAGGTCCATGCGGTGTCCCGGTTCGCGACCGGCGTTGCACCAATCCAATTTAACGGGGCTCCAGTTCCCGACCTCAATCGGAGCCGAGAAGCGGTGACTCAGGCCCGGCCTCGACACAAAAGACGCTGCCGGTCCTGTAGGAGAACATGCCGGTGTCCCGCACCCTATTTGACGAAATGGCACCATTTGCCCCGATGATGGACGACGCGGTACGTTCGTTCTCATTTTCTTGGTCTGGAGTGTGTCATTCGTCCGACGTCCGATGATTCGTACGCCTATTGGGCGGGATGCATGGAGAGCGATATTGTGGCCATGATCCGAGGCTTCATCTGTGAAGGCGGCGTCAGGACAACCACGCAGGATCCTGGCCAGAGACGCAGGATCAGTGGGCACACACGCTGGATGGGGCAGACGTCGATGGCGAACGGTTGTTCTCCACCCAGCCCACGCAACCAACAGTCGTCTGCGTCGATGCCGATGAGGAGGCGGCAACAGGGCCTAACCTATCCCATGTTGATGATGTCAAGAAGAAGAGGGAGAGCCACAGAACCAGCGGCTTCAACAATGACAAGGACAAATGTGTGTGCGATGCGTGGCTCGTAACCAGCCATGACTGCATAAACGGTGCCCATCAAAAGGGAAAAGTCTACTAGGCCAACGTGGTCCAAGAGTACAATGAGAAAAAAACAACACACAGGCCCTAGAAGATGCGCAGTGATTGCACTGAAGAGTCCATCAGAAAAAGATGGACCTACATCAAACAGGAGACCTCCAAGTTTTGCACCGTCGTCGATCATTTTGTTGCCCACCCCGAGAGCGGCACGGGCATGATGGCACTGGTAAGTAACGGGTATGATCATTCCATATATATATGGGGCATTTTGCATATCATAAACATAACTTTTAGCTATTTTAGGTACCTTGGGCCTTGAAGAAGTTCAAGGCAACACATAAGAAGGGCTTCTATATGGTTCATTATTGGGAGAAGGTGAAGGACACGTCGAAGTAAAGGATTGCCTATGCTTCCTACCATGAAGCTGTCAAGAATGGAGCAACCACATTGGCCGTCGACGGCGAAGACGACAATCCTGGGCAGAAAGCCCTTCCACCTCGTCCCCAAGGCCATAAGGCTACCAAGGCCGATCTTGCCCGGGAGGCATCAACCCTTGCATTGAGCTAGGCCTTGGAGAAGATCATGGTCGAATCTCAAGTCGCCATGGCCAAAAATGACGAGAAGAGGGGCCTGGAAAAAGAGGCCTCGGCTGCCATCTACCTCAACCTCATTAAAGATTCCATTGAGATTCAAAGGATGTACATCGAGGCCGAAATGGCAGACGCCGAGGCCAAAAAAATGGACGTCGAGGCCAAGATCCGGGCAGAGGACACAAGGATCATGTTGGCTAACTTGGCCACCATGGACGACAACACCAAGACATGGTTCCTGAAGAAACGCGCCAAAATCCGTGCGCGAGACGCCTGATCTGCGGCGTCCATATCAAGCACCATGGCCTCATTGTGGACTTATTTTTTGATCATGGTCATGTTGTGCCCCTTTTGGACTATATTTTCGGCTTGTCGTCCACATCTGACAAGCCTAGTGAGGGGTGGTCTAAGACGAGGTGTGGCCCCTCCCGGCTTGTCGTCCCCTATGGGATCTAAAGCGGGAGTGGCGATCTTCCCGAGATCCCATGGCCTCCAACAATCGGACGATGTGTGGCGGTGGAGGAGGGAGGACACAACCGTGTGTGGGACCTTCGAGGATGGAGCTCCAGCATCAGGATCTAGGATTTCGCCGCCCAGGGAGGGGGGGGGGAGGGGAGGAGGCTGGCATGCCATAGGGTCTGCTAGGCTTTATTCACACTGAAGCGGGTTGCAGATTAATTAGCATGTCTTGGAGAGGTAAATTTGCAATTGAAAAAACACAAATATTGGCAGCGGGATGGACGACCTTGATATGGGTTGGGCGCCATATGAGATGGATAATTCCATTTTCGATCTGGGGCAAACCACACTTCCCGAATGTTAGAGGAGGCAGCTAGGATGGTCGGCTTAATAAAAAAAAAGGGGGTAGCAAGGATGATCGTCTAGCCATGCCACCAAGCGTGTCTCAAACAAAATCGTGTTTTGTGGTATGTCTCTGAGTGCATGCAAGTAGCACAGAAATATAACGGTCTTCTTTTGCGTGTGGGAAATATAACAATGTTTTTTCAAGAATGCACCATGCAAGCTGTATTAATCATATACAAGAAAGTTTAAGATGGCTGGTACAACATCACGAATAGCTACAAAGCCACTCAACACCACAAGATACACGACTTACAACGCAAACCCAAGACGCGTGACTATGAAGGCTTGCCTTGTACCATCACCCACGAAAAATGGCTAGGGGGTGGGGCACGGAGCCTAGAACCGCATCACACCCGAAGATGGGTGACCTCGGTAGGATCAACATATTGCACACATATAAGTGCCTAGAGGAAGTTGGCATTGGACGACAGGACCCGGCCAACAACCAAGGCAGCGCCTTCAAGAAGGGGGCGACATTGAGGCGCCGCTGCCCGATCCAACCAGTCGGATTTAGGGTTTCCCCTGGTGCTCGATGTAGGGACAAAAAATCAGGGACATGACGACGCCTCCAAGGAGGAGAAGGCACCGCGGGTATCGTTGTCAGCAAAAAGCAAGATTTCTTCCGGTCCAACCATCGACCCCAAGGTCTAGCTGTACCGAGTACATGACCTAGCAAATAGCCACACTGCTGCCAAGAGGCAAGCCGAAGCACGTTGCTGGAGCAGGAGAGGCGTCGACCACTACCCATCATGCATGACTATCAGCAGACGAGACTGTATGGTGGGGGATATAGGCCGCCGCCGCTTGGCCACCTGCCATCACCACCATGATGCTTAGAAGTCGGCGCTGACAGGCACCACAACGCTTGCGTGCTGCCACAAACGCTAGGTCCTAGATGGGCCACGAGCGAGCCAAAGTTCAAGGTTCCATTAGCAGGGGCGCCTCTGTCGCGGGAAGGTCACGCCTCCTTGGACGCCGTCAACCCACACTCACCGCGGGGACTCGTCCACACCTACGCCAGCCCACGCGTCGTTGTCACGGAGAAGCTTGCCACAGTCGCGCTAGGGAGAGGGCCCCGCCACCACCATCGTCCCCGTGGCTTAGCCCGACGTTGACCATAGCGGCAATGGAGAAGGGGGCTGGAAGTGGAAAGGGAGCGTGGGGAGGGGTGGACCTGTTTCTCCTAATATAACGGTAGTGTTTTGTAGTCGATTTGCTCTTGTTGTTTGGCCTGAATTTTGTGTTCCCTGGGGCCATAATCAAAGCTAGTAACCTGAGAGGAGGTGGCTAGGGTGGTCGCCTAGCCGTGCCACAAAGTGTGTCTCGAAGAAAATCATGTTTTGTTGTGTGTTTGTATGCAAGTAGCACGAAAATGCAGCGGTGTTCTTTTGCGAGTGGAAAATATAACGGTGTTTTGGAGTCGATTTCCTGTTGTTTGGTCTGAATTTGATGTTTTCTTGGCTGATAGTGAATATCCAATATTCAATAATGCTACACTTTTGGGATGCTAGTCATGGATTTTACTTGCGAACTCATCGTTGAAGTCATTGGCCAGAGCCCATGCGGTAGTTCGGGAAGTACCTCCTGCGGTAGCTGTGTGCGTGAGATATCATCCCGTAAGCCAATCCCGAAATTTTTTACCCGTAAATTAGTGTACAGTAGCATTGTTGGTGAAGTGGACCAAGTGCCAAAGTTCCGTTCGTGTAGATGTAGGCCTGTACCTCAGCCCGTGCATGCACACCGCAGGAATCATATGCACGTGATTAAAAAACTGTCATGAAAAAGAATCCTATGCTGAAATGGTTGTACCTGCTTCTAAATTTGTTGTAGTTTTAACCTACGATGCACTCTGCTGTGTACTACTACTCTGTTGTCGTTTTATATTCTTACTTGATTCAATTCAAAATGAAAGGGTTTTTGTAATTGCCTTAATCTTCAGGGGCTTGTATGCCACTAAAGTCAACCTGGCACCTCCCCGACCGTTGGGCCTGTCCTGATTTAACGATTTGTATTCACCCTCCTTGTGGCTTTCGTGGACCAACCAATAATGAAATGTCCTTCAAAAAGTACACAAACATCTTTTTGAAAAGGTCAATACAACAGCGACTCTACTATTTTAAAAACAAAAACAGACTTTTTTTTTTGTATTAAAGCTATGTTGAATTAAAAACGTAACCTGTTGGACTACGATGCACCGGTACATGGCAAGGCCGCAAGGGGTGACAAGGATCGGTAACCAAATGTGCTCTCATGCTTCAAACGTGATGGCGTATTCACGTTGAATGACTCAAAGTTGACTAGCTGTGTGCTCTCACTATAGATTTTACTGATTTCGACACCAACTATTTTGTTTTCATCCAAAGCTCTAGAGTGCCAATGGAAAAAATAAAGATTTTTTTCGAAATGGGTATATCCCAGGCCTCTGCCTCGGTTGATGCACACATCCTTTGGAAAAATGTAGATATAATATAAATAGTGATTCTTTTGTGCCAGAAAAGCAAATCAATGGTGATACATTTTGTGTGCTTGAAATGCAAATCAGCGGTTTTTGAGTGTTGGAACGATCATGTAGTTAATGAGAACACGATATGGAAGTTAATGCATAGTAATGTAGTTTGTATTACCATGTAAACAATCATATTGATGTGAATCTTATTTTTGAATTGTGAGGGAACGAGACTCTGTTGGCGTCAGAAACCCACCGTCGGGCAACGACTGGCAACACATGAGAGCCGGGAACAACTAGGGCTGCGGCTGGCCCCAGTCCCTCTGAGCGGCGGCCCGCAAAGCCTTCTGGTCACGCGCCCGATGCTGTTGCAGGGCGTGCCACCTGACCTATACCTGGTCAGAAAGGTGTGGATGATGCCTCGCTTAGTTTCCTGCAGGGCACACACGTAAACGTTAAATACGAGCCTCGATCGGCTCTCAGGTTATCCTGTGAATCGGCTCAAAGAGTCGATCCACCCATGATTCGTACAAGGTGTCCGAATATATGGTGGTCCTGCTTGATCAAGATAAAGCTAATCTGATCTACGACGATTTAGGGTTTTCACCGCATAATCGGATCATCCTACTCACGATTGGGCCTCGCGCTCACGTACGGTGATCGTAAGCCGATCCTAGACAGGGCCTAAAAACCAACACGAGGTTGATCCTCGGAACATCCTGTCTAGGGCTAGCAAACTACACCCTACACGCCGCTGGATCCTCCAACCCTTTGTAAGGCCTAACTATTGCAGATGTTAAACTAATCCTTGAAGAATCAAGGAGCAACCGTAACGGATCGAATCTACTAAATAATGATCAAGCGGGGTGTCGCCCCTACACCTAAGATAGGTGTAAGGGCGGCTAGACATGCAAGGGTCACACTACGATAGCATATTATACGAAGAACAATGCTAACCCTAACATGTCTAAGATAACTACGTTGCTCGCCATCAAAAAGGCTTCAGCACGAGCAACGCATGAACAACGGGGATAGGCTTCTGCTGCCTAGATCGCAAGATGCGATCTAGGCAGCATGGTGCTTACCGGTAGAAACCCTCGAGACGAAGGAGTTGGCGATGCGCCGAGATTTGTTTGTGTTGAACGTTGGTTGTTGTTTATTCCATAAACCCTAGATACATATTTATAGTCCAGGGGACTTTCTAATGTGGGCGTGCACTAAACCGTGCACGGGTAAAACTCTATCTTCTAAACTAAAATGCGATCTAATATGTTACAGATATACGGGCAATTAAGCCCAACTTGATATAAAAGGCCGATTCACGTATTTTCTCCATGTATATATCTTCAAGCCCATCTTGACCGCGGCCCACCTCTGACTTGATCAAATTCCGGTGATAACAGACTCAGAGAGTAATAATTGACCTATTTTTAGATGCTCACATCAACTCATATACTATTTTTTGCTTGATAAAACCATATCGTATCGATATCTTCGTGGTACTTGCGGAGTGAATCTTCAAAGGCCTCCAAATTAGGTATACATATATTACACATAGAAATAATGAATCAAGACATTAACATTGTAGTTATGGAACTTGATATTGGAGAAATTAGCAACCACAATATATTTATTCTCTGCAAGCGAAGATTCCATATTATGTTATATGAGGCTGCAAAAGTACAATCTAATCTACTTGTAAGAAATCGTTTTTCTAATAAAAACATGGAGATGTTTACTACAACGAGTTTTATTTCAAGTTTTTGGTTTAGTGGTATGTACATTCCCTTAAACTAATGAGTGAGCCTTCCTACTTAAAAGTAACATTTCCGTGAGGTGGCATAATTTTGAGCATGACTCAACTAATGAGTTTTAAATTTGAGGCTTAGGATTGTTTTGTGAGATTCATAAATTAAACTTGTTGCATGTGGTGTCTCTCTCTCTATGGCTGCATGCAACTTTCACATTAATAAGCATCATTGTACGGGATAGAAATCTAATCAATTCGTATAGGTAAAAAAATAGTGGCATCGTATAGATGATTTTTTTGGTAGTGCCTTGTATTCAAGAATGGTGGGAGTATCTACCTTCCTCGGTATAAAACAAGAAAACAAGACTATATGCATGTGATAAAAAAAGAGCAAAGCACATCTACATCTTTTGCACTTGACAAGTAGGTTTAATCTACACCTCAAACTTAGAAACAACTCCATTTGAGTCCTTAGATTTGCTAAAAATCTCTTCATATGATCCTCACAAATGTTTGTAGCATGTGCAGTGCTGATGCGGCGCACAATCCATTAACCCGGTTGGTCTAGTGTGGCTTATGATCTATATTAACTTAAAATACCAGCGTGTAAAGTTTGCATGCCCCAAATTCATCCCCCTATGTCACATTCATTCGCTCTACTCCTCATCTACGTTGACACCACTACAATGTCATGGTCATCTAGGTAGCCACCCTCAAACTTGCAATTGGCCTTAAAATGGGTGTGTACACCCCTCTAGCATATGGTTAATGTACCCCTATGGCTTAAATCTGTCCATAATTTCACATAGGACATGAGTAGTGCAGCATGCCCAGCATTGACCTGGCTCCACCCATGGTCACCCTCAATCACCTCTCCCGCTCTACCCGTGCGTATAGTAGGTGTGACAATGATGCGAGCTCGTCAAGAACGGGGAAGCTTCTAGCTTAAGGGAAACACAGCCTCCATCATGTCATAACTCCGTTGACCATCATATGCTCCTAGGTGCTCGGATTGTAGGCTCACTAGCCTCTTGAGGAGGCTGTCGCTTGGGCTTGAAGCCGACACACATGCGATGCAGTCGTCCTCCCGACACAGAGGGTGAGCATGGACACATATGTATCACCATCGATGGCAAGCCCGACGCATGGAATGGGCCTTCCTTTAGGCATTGTTAGTATCGAGATTGAAATTGACACCCTTGTCTTGGTGGCTCATTCACTCCTCTTCATTGTAACAATGTGGTACATGTCCGATGATGCAAATCTCTGACACATTTTCGCCATCACCACCCAACGTGTTCCTTGCCCAACAGATGTATCAGTGGACGAATTACCACCGTACTTGTTGGGCTCCCTATCGAATTGGTGACACTGATGAATGGAATTTGTGGGTGCGGTAGGTCACAAAATGACGGTGATCTTATGTCACGCTAGCATTGTACCTAGAAAGGATTGTATGGCAGCGGGATTCTAAGATGTCCTTGCTTTGTTTAGCTATAACTTGTAGGGATTATAAGATATAAAATTTTAAAAAACAGAGAGCTGCTTCCAAACCTGGCATCATGAGGTTGTGTGTAACGCACCATCGGCAAGTTCCATGTCCTAAATGGGGTAGTTCCCGAGTTTGAGGACTAGATTGCACATGCTCTAAACTTCAATGTTCGAAGAAGCTGCTACCTCCGTTTCAAAAATAAATAAGGCATATAAATTTAGTTAAATGTTAAAAAAATATTAATTCCGACAAAATGTGTAGAATAAATATAATGTAAATATGTAGTTTATGATGGGTATAATGATATTAGTTTGTATTACAAGATCTTAGTACTTCGTTTGATTTATACTAATTTTCACTAATATGGATGTATCTAGACAATTAATATGGATTGGTGGGAGTACTATAATTTCTTCACACTTTTTTCTGTACTGAAAATTGTTTAATCTTAAAAATCAGCGACTTTTGACGAAATCTATACACCTTATTTCTTTAACCGTGCAGGTACGTTTCATTTAAAAAGGATACGTTTTAAAATAAATTGTACGTACTGTAAATTGTTGAAACTTAGAAATACGCTGACTTTTGGCTAGATCTACACACATTTTTTTTTTAACCAAGACAAGAGGGTACACTTCACTTTAGAAAAAGAACATGTACATTTTGACCCATTGGGATCCCCACATGCCCCCCCAACCGCTCTCTTCCCCTCACGAGCGCCACCACCATTCGAAAACACAGCGGCGGAGCCCAAGAAAGGCAAACCCCTCAGGCCTCACTACCCCACCACTGCAGCAGCCGAGTCCAGCCCCGATCCGGCCATCCACTCCCGCCGCCTCCGCCTCCTCCTCCCTCCCAGGCCACGCACACCAGCCGGGTCTCGCCGGAATCGGTGCCTTCTTCAACCATGGACACGGCGGCGGCGGCGACGGTGGCCCAGGAGCGCGTGCTGCGGAATCACGGGGCGCTGAGCGACGTCGACGTCGCCACCCGGAGGGCCCAGGAGGCCGGTGAGTTCTCGCGCACTTGCCGCGCGCGGATCGCGCTGAACGCGCCCGGGCGGTAATTTAGTGATCTGGCCTTCTTGGTCGGCTGGGTGATTTGGCTGAATTTTTTTGCGAAACGAGTCGCCGAATGCGGAAACTACATGGTGGATTGATCTCGGTGTTTTTCCGTTTTGATTTAGGCGAGATGCGACAGTGACCGACCAGATGCGGTTTAGTTCGAATTCCCTGGTGTGATCAGGGCTCGTAAATTTGAGTGGATTGCGCACTAGTTCAAAGGTTTTTTCTGGTGTGGTTGTTCGAATTCCAGCTCGCGTTGAGCTCATAGTGCCGGCTTTTATGCCTTGATCTTGACGATTGGTCTGTCTAAAGTAGCTGTAGCTAATGATAGTCCAGTGCTGATTGTACAGTTCGATTTTCGTAAATTACACTGTGCCTGATTCTCCTAGTAAATTACACTGCTGTGATGGTACCTGTGATGGGGGCTTAATCCCGATGTTTCGGCTTTTGATTTAGGCGAGATGCGCCAGTGACAAGATGCGCTTTAACTCGAATTTTCTGGCGTGGTCAAGGGCGTAAGTTTGTGTGGATACTACTACTAGTTTAAAGGCTTTTCTGGTAGTGGTTGTCTTGATTTGAGCTTGCATCGAGTTCATAGTGGTGCTTTTTATGCCTTGATGATTGTTCTGTCTAAACCAATTGTAGCTAATGATAGTACAGTGCTGATTGTGTTTGCAAATTATACTGCTGTGATGGTAGCTATGCCAATTGTGTAATCCACTTGCAAAGCTATACTGCTGTGTGGGTAGCTAATGACAATGCTGTGCCGATTTTTTCATTCACTTTGCAAATTAAATTATACTGTTGTGATGGTTGATGAGGTGTTGTTTCCATATGCTAACACTAAGTAGATTGATTTGAATCTTCAAATTGATAATGTATGATTGTTGTGGTTCTTACGAAAATTGTTTTGCATGATTACTACAATGTACCGGCACAAGGTGAACTCATGGTTTGCTTGGGTTGAAAATGCAGCAAATAGACGGTATGATGCAGCCAGCTGGTTGCGAAGAACAGTTGGGATCGTATGTGCAAGGGACCTACCAGAAGAGCCCTCTGAGGAGGAATTCCGGCTTGGGCTGAGAAATGGAATTGTTCTTTGCAATGCACTGAATAAGGTTCAGCCTGGTGCCATACCTAAGGTAGTTGCAGTTATGACCTTCAATATCTATAGTTTATTTAGCTGCCATGCGTTTCATTGGAGTCTTGCATGGCATGTTTTAGTCCTCTTCCCCATTACTTAGAAAAAGTTAGCCGTGCTAATATATGATGCCGATTGTTTTGCTAATGTTATACTGGTATTAGGTTGTGGAAGCCCCCTCAGATACTGGTGTACCAGCAGATGGCTCAGCTCTATGTGCATATCAGTACTTCGAGAACTTGCGGAACTTCCTTGTCAATGTACAAGATTTAGGGCTCCCTACATTCGAGCATTCTGATTTGGAGAAGGTATTTCTTTTTCATGCTTTGTAGAGAGCTCATGTAGCAAGCCCTTTCTTTTAGCTATAAAATTCAATATTTCCTAGGTGGTTTGAACTTGTATCCTGATTGATAAGGAACTTCAAATGGAAGCCAAAGTTAATATATGGGCTACTTTAGCTATAACAAAATAAATATATTTTATCTGCTAATTGGAACATAGGGTGGCAAGGGTGTTCGAGTTGTGGACTGTGTTCTTGCTCTGAGGTCATTCAGTGAAAGTAAGACATCAGGGAGACAGACTCCATCTAAATATGGTGGCATTTCAAAGCCTTCGATACCTGGAAAGTATTTCATACTCAAGAATTCTGATGCTTTTATGAATAAGTTAATGAGAAGCCACACAGCAGAGCCAATCCAGAATGGTATTTCGCCAGAGCAAAATTTGACAACTGATTGTTGCATAGAATCCTGTGAGATGGTAAGTATTATGATGTGGTATCGTTTCTTATTTTAGACCCAGTCATGTGGTGTATTTCGTAATGGCCTTTATCTTCATCATTATAGGCTACTTCAGAATCCATTAAAATGCTTGTCCATACCCTTCTCTTGGATAAGAAACCAGAAGAAGTCCCGCTGGTGAGCCTACTTTGCTTGAATAAATAGCTGGTCTTTATGCAGTCGTAACTGATGGACATCAAGAATGACAACAAAGTATTTGCTATCTTGCAGATTGTTGAGTCACTTCTAAGTAAAGTTATTCAGGAATATGAGTGTCGAACTGCAAACCAGCACTTAGTACGTTACATTCCGCTATTATTCAGAAAATTGGGCTTATCCAGATTCTCTGGGGCCTTTTGTTAGTTGTATCACTTTTATCTGAGGATGAGAATATTTAACTGTACATGTTTACTCATTTGGACAAATATTATCACAGGTGAAATGCATAGGGGCCTCTAAAGGGACTGACCCATTTTCCATAGCAGACACACTATCGCAAGATCAATCTTCCACCAGTAATCGAGTTAAGGTATATTGTTTTTGCCATCTAGTGGCTAGATATATACACAGTTGATCGTTAGTTTTGAATTGAATGTAAACAGCTGTACATTCTGGGAAAACAAGTTTCTACATGGCTGGGGAGGTATCATATTTACTAATGTTCTTCATTGTTTGGCGAATGAAATTAAGATGGATGAGTTATGTCCCTTGAGTCTCAATGAAGAAGTCAGCTCTGTAGTTCTGAATGGTGGTTGTGCAGCTCAACAGTTCCAGCTAGGGGTAGAAGCAAATTATGACGTACAGCAGAAACATATCCTGGTATTTTTCTGTTGTTTACGTTCCTTATTTGATGCCTACATTTTCAGCTATGATCTCTTGACATGTTATGCTTCCTGCAGGAATTAAGAAAAAACCTTTCTTCTGTTAAGTCTGGAATGGAGGAACTGAGTTTACAATACTCTGAAGATTTTACTAAAATGGGTAACTTATAATTGAGTTTTTCCTATATCTAACTTTTTTTTTGCTCCAAATGCATTTAAGAAATACCATTTTTACCATGTTAACAGGAAAGCATTTGCAAATCCTGTCTAATGCGGCTTCTGGCTACCATAAAGTTCTGGAGGATAACCGCAAGTTGTACAACCAAATACAGGATCTTAAAGGTACCATTGTTGGTGCTGAAGGAATAAGATATGAAGGATACTAGTCTACATTTTAAATTTTGTTTTGTTTTATTACCAGGAAATATTAGAGTATATTGTCGCGTGAGGCCTTTTCTACCTGGACAAGAAAATTCCTCGACAAGTGTTGCTGGAATGGAAGAAAGAACCATCACAATAATCACTCCCACAAAATATGGGAAAGATGGAAGCAAATCTTTTACTTTCAACAAGGTTTTTGGCCCAGCAGCCACTCAAGGTTATAAATTGCCCTTTTGTTTCTTTAGTCCCAATTAGCTTGACCTTCCTTGAGTACTGAACCTAGTGCTTTTCTTTTGCTAATGCAGAGGAAGTCTTTTCAGATATGCAACCTTTGATCCGTTCAGTTCTTGATGGTTTCAATGTTTGCATATTTGCTTATGGCCAGACCGGATCAGGGAAGACCTATACAATGGTAATAAGCTTCGCTAAGAGAACATTTCATTATTTCTTAGGAAAAGGGTAAACAAGGTGAGATCATTTTTGTGATGTTATGCAGAGTGGACCTAATTTACTGAGCGAGCAAAGCGTTGGTGTTAACTACAGAGCACTGAATGACTTATTTAATCTTCAAGCACAAAGAAAGGGGACAATCGATTATGAAATTTCTGTCCAGATGATTGAGATCTACAACGAGCAAGTGAGAGACCTCCTTCAAGATAGTGGAAACAGAAGATATCCTTTTATACATTTCAAATTCTCTGTTATTTGGTCCAAAGAAAGTTCTCTGTTGATCTCCTTTCATCTTACTTATTGATGCATATCATGAGCCTCCTTAACGTTGAGCTACATTAGAAATAAGAAATACTTCACAGAAAGGGCTTGCAGTTCCGGATGCAAGTATAGTCCCTGTCACATCAACCTCTGATGTTGTTGAGTTGATGAATCAAGGCCAAAAGAATCGTGCAGTGGGTTCAACAGCCATCAATGACCGAAGTAGCCGCTCCCATAGGTTTGGCATGAACATACCTTGTTCAAACATAGAAGTATTTGTCCATATAGTTATTCTTTGTACTTATGATTGAAACCTGCATGCAGTTGCCTTACTGTTCATGTTCAAGGATGTGACATAACATCTGGCGCAATCTTGAGAGGTTGCATGCATCTTGTTGATCTAGCTGGTAGTGAAAGAGTTGATAAATCTGAAGTTGTAGGAGATAGGTTAAAGGAGGCACTGTACATAAACAAGTCGCTTTCAGCACTAGGAGATGTGATTGCGTCCCTGGCTCAGAAAAACTCACATGTCCCTTACCGAAACAGCAAGCTTACCCAGCTTTTGCAAGATTCTCTAGGTATTCTGCTAATCCAGCATCCTAATTTTCGCATTTTTAGTACTCCAATCAATGTTCTAAGTATTGCGGTGCAATGTTTAGGAGGACAAGCAAAAACGCTGATGTTTGTGCACATAAGCCCGGAACCAGATGCTGTAAATGAAACAATAAGCACATTGAAATTTGCTGAACGAGTTGCTTCTGTTGAGCTTGGCGCCGCAAAAGCAAATAAAGAAGGTGGCGAGGTTAGGGAGCTCAAAGAACAGGTGCTTAATTATTTCTGATTTCTAGTTTCTGTGTATTAGCTATATGTACTGCCGTTGAGATGTATAAGATACTTCTGTAATTTTTGCTCGTTTCAGATTGCTTGCCTCAAGGCAGCACTCGCTAAGAAGGGAGGAGAATCAGAAAACATTCGGAGCACACAGTCAAGCCCAAACATATACAAGATTAGCAGAGGCAATGCAACACCTGTATTCCATAAAAACAGGCAGCCAATGGAAGAAGTTGGAAACATAGAGGTAACTCTTTTACAGCCAATGTCAACTCCTTATCTTGTGCATTGCAAAATTAATTTTAAAAACAATATGTGAGAAGTAGTTGTGGCTGCAATCTTGGGCGGAAATGGCATTCATGAAATATCTACAGGCCAGTGAAAGCCTTCTAATATGGTTATATGGAAATGTCATTAAGTGGACAATATGTTAGCGCCTAATATTCTTGACATCCGAGGCTGTAATATAGGTTTAATGTTTCTTTTTTTAGGTACCGAACAATGTGACCCCAATGCAAAAAAAGCTAAAATTTGATTTGCCTGGAGCTGGCATCCTCGCCAAGAACAACTCACCTAACTGGATCGACAACTGCAATGATCTTCCGAAAGAAAAAGGATCAGGTGGCTGGGTAGATAAGGGAGCTGTTGGTCAAAACCAATTTGAGAATGGCAAATCCGTACCAGAGCTGGAGCCTAACCTCACCACACACACGATGCTCCCGACTTTCTTCTATCAAAGACACACTCCTGGGCAACAAAGGTGTAAGGTTGAGTCTGTACCAAGCCAGGATTCAGACGAATTTGATGGTGTTGCTAGCTGTTCCCCAGACCAAGAAATGGTGCTGTCAGCTAGTGGCCTGAAACCTGTTGGTTTTCCCAGTGGAGGCATTTCAAATAAAAAGAAGCATCAAACAAAGAATACAAATAATATGATAATGAGGTGAATCCAGCTTCCTGTTTATACTCATGGAACTGTTTTTTGCACATGATTAGATAAATTTAACCTATTTCTGTTGGTTTTCATTACTCAGGAGTACAAATCCGGCATGCAAGTCACCAGTGCCACAATCACAGAAAAGGCTACAAACACCAGTCAGGAGCTCTGCTCAAAAAACACCGATCAGGAACAGCAAACATATTTTGAATGGTACAGATGGGAGAAGAACTCCAAATGGGAAAATTAACGTTGCAAAATAATCAATCAGTGTGAAGGTAGATTTTGTTGCTACCATCATCATCTGTGCTGACATCAGATCAACAGAAAGCTTTTTTTAACAAATCTTCCTTGAAACTCTCTGGAAAGATAAACAACGTAGAGTGATTTACAGTCGCTGGCTGAATTGTTTTATTACACCAAATAAAATATGGATAGAAGACCTCCAAGAGTACAGAAAGAATATAAACATGAAGGGAGTTTCATATGTGTGATCTGTATGACATCCATGCTAGAAATTTCTGTTGTACCATTTGTTCACGAGCACAACACCTTGTAAGTAGTTCCTTCTAATAGACATGCTATATTTATAGCATTTTTTGTCATTCATTTCTTTAGTAGCATGTAACAGAGGCATGCCTTTTCATTTTTTAAAGTATTGCCTCCAAGGAACTTCAGGAGAAAGAGTGAGAAGCTGCATGCTTTTTATATATGGTCCTGACCCCTGAGTTCATCAATAACAACTAAGATTCAGAATTCTTTACATAAGCATATTGTTGCTAACAAATCACAATACAAGCTCCATTGTGTAGAGATACCGGACTATTTGACAACATCACTGCTACTTTCAACTAACTAGGTTTTATCTTTATCAATACCATGGAGTACAACATGAAGATGGATGTTTATCCATTCAGAAGGGTCATATTGTTGGTACCAGCCTTGGCCTTCCCAGGGGACTATTTAGACCCCTTCTCGAGGCCCTGGAGAGTCGCCCTACAGATGCTAGCTTCAATGCTGCCTTGATCTTGACCCACTTGCGCGGCGACAAAGGTGTTGTGGCCCCTTCACTGCTTAACATCTTAGAAATGAAGCGATGTATGAGCTGATCATTTTCTACCGAGTCAAAGCTGTTTGTTCTTGATGGCTGAAAGCCAGTCACAACTCGATGTGAATGCATTAGTGTCTGGCCACTATACAGTGGGTCAGGTTGGTTGATGAAACTCTCTCCTGCAGATGTCATCCAGAGCTAATTAGTTCCGGTGTAAGTCAGCACCAAACTGAGGTAACTAGCAGTAAAGGTAATGTATCAGAGTAATTACTGTTGCTTGTAAGCTGGAAGTGAGGCTGCGTAGAATCCGTGTTTGTGTATGTAGACGTTGAACTACAGACAGAGAAGCTCTGCAGGCGCAAAAGAGATGTGATTTTGTTCAGTTTAAGAGTATGCAATGAAATATTCAGTTTCAAATTATATTGATATTCACTTTGATAAGAGGTATTTCCGGAATCAAAAGTCACAATGTAAGAAAAAAGTAATCTTACAGTATACGATTCTTCAGGAAAATCAGAATACTTCTGCCCATTCTGACCGAATTGCATAGCAATCTGACCTGCCTGAATGTTCTCATGAACAATAGCAGGAGTAACATCTGGACCAAAATCTGTTCTTTCAGTATTTGGTATACGCAACTGTGTGATTCTTGGTCCAGGTAAAAAAATTCCTTGGCTTGGATTATATGGTGTAAATTTGTTTGTGGCTATTTGATGGCCAACATCATTGGAAGTGCAACCTGACCTGCCTGCCTGAATGTTGTCATGAACAATAGCAGGAGTAACATCTGGACCAAAATCTGTTCTTCCAGTATTTGGTATATGCAACTGTGTGATTCTTGGTCCAGCTAAGAGAATTCCTTGGCTTGGATTATATGGTGTAAATTCGTGTGTGGCTATTTGATGGCTAACATCATTGGAAGTCTGACCATGCAGAAATCCTGACATGTCCACTGAAGCCTGCTTCAAAATTGATAACAGTGTCTTAGAGTAATTTTATGTTTTCTGATCCATTACTAAAATTCATATTTAAAACATTACTACTTACATTGCTGGCTCGTTGGGAAGAATAAACCCTCTCCATTGATTCAAATCCTTGACTATTTGAGCATTCGCCTGGAAACCTACTGTATTGACCTGCCAACAAATTGACATCAATAACTGAAGTTCCTAAAGAATTATTACAGCTAAGAATCAAACTCATTAGAACCCAAGGTGTTACCATAATTCAGTATCTGCTGATTCGGAAGAACGTTGCTCGACCCAGAAGCACCCTTTGCGTGAAACCTATGAAGTGGTACAGGAGAGTGGTTGAACATCTTATAATCATACTGAATATCCTTCATATTCTCATAAGCACCTTGCTTCAGAATCTCGACTAAATTCTGTGAACAAAGAACACCAAATGTTAGAGGATCAGTGAGAAAATATCAAACTTGAAGAGAGTGGGGATATACATCACCTTCTCTACTTGGTCAAGCTGATCTACGGGCTTGTAACAATCACCAAACTTCACCCCAACAAGCTGAAGTATGGCATCAAAGAAAAGGCCCATGTTGTTTTCCTTAATTTCATACAAGTAGAGAGCGTCGCCGACTTTGCATGTCATGGCATGCCCTATGATGGCTTTCCAGGCTGCCGGTGACATCTTGGTGAAAGTCTAGAAGAGGAGAAATCCAAGGATCTTGTCAGTCCAATATCAATAGCTTGCTCCATGAAAACGTCGTGAAGTGTTTTTTTAATAAAGGAAATCCATAGAACCCTTACCTTGAATAGCTTCTGTTCATTCTTCTTATAAGATTGTAGTAACTTCTGCACAGTATAAATCCCACTGCCTGATAAGGCTTGGTGGTAAGCCCCATTCTTACCAATCCTTTCCAAACGCCAAACTTCGTCGTCCAGCAATGGGGGGTAGTGCTTTTCAAAGCCTGCAACGACAGCAAGAGGCATAGTCTCAGCTCGACAAATATGAGAAGGTGCATTTCTGAAGAAAAATCCAATGAACAACCTAACTTTCAGACAAATAGGCATACCTTCGACCCTGCGCTCCTTCACGCGAAAAGGCTCAGTGATTCCTTCGAGAACCCTCTCTCCAGAAGCATTGACAAGCCTCAGCCCCAGCCTGAACTTCTTGGTGCTGGTAAAGCTGGAGTTATCGGTGAAGTTGGCACTTTCAAGGAAAGCCTCCCCTCCACTGAGTTTCAGTGTCAGATCACCGTTGAGGAGTTTCGCACTCTTCTCTCGCCCCCACACTATATGCTTATTGAATTCTTCAGGGGTCCAGCTTTCCTCATTTTTAGCATTGAAATTTCCATGGAGGACTACAACCTCAACCCTAGCTGAAGAAAGATAACCAAACCTGACGATACTCGACTGATCGTTTTCGAGGTTTTCGACTATGGCCACCCTAAGAGCCGATCCATCCTTGGCTTCCAACTTCATCATGGTGTAAACAGGTTTCAGACCATTCAGGAACGTGAGCTGATACCTCGGACGCTGGTTCCAGCCTACTAGTTGCCTACATATAGTTTAAAAATAACATTTAAATTGAGCAAACGAAAACATATTTGGACATCTTAGCATGTATCATTTGAGGAGACTCTTTTCGAGAAGATTTAGCGTGCGTTTGGCATTTTCTACAGCAGGATATAAATAAGTACAGCACACCATCAGTTAAAAAAAAAGAGTACAGCACACCATATCACAGTTCAGTAACCGCAAACTAAACCATAGGAACAGTGGGAGCACAGAAAAAACTTCTGTAAAATGGAATCTAATTTGGTAATAACAAAATAAAAGTATACTCCTTACCTTGGAGGTGCTGCTGCTGCTGCGTTGAAATGTCTGGATATTGCTTTCCCCACCTCCTCTGAAACCTGGAAAATGCAAATGTCAGAATTTTTTAAAATAATACCCAATAAATAATAGGCTTTTCCTTTAGCTGTTGTTCCTTGGAGCAATTTCTTTGAACATTCTGCCTAAGAATTATCACAAACAGCCGTGAATGTAAAAGAAGATCAAGAAAGGGAGAGAAATACTGACCACTCTCTGAACCATATTGGCGTAAAATGGGAGGAACATGGCCATGAACTCCTCACCAACGACCATCCCTCTAAAACCAAACACTCCCTGGTCCATGGTCCTCCTCCTCCTCCTCACATGCCTGCCGCCAAAAGGATCCAGGTTCAGTTAAAAAAAACCAGAAAATCTTCAAGACCTTCAGATCAACTCAGGATCATGTGAAAGAAGGGGAGTTGACCAGGGGTTGACTTGAGCACAACAACTGAAAAAGGCAAAGGGAGACCCACATGACAAGCGATCTCCAACGCTTGCAAGGGCGGGAGAGCTGGCCGCCATAGTCGGAGTTGTCGCCGGAGCCGGACCATGGGAGGGGGCGGCTGGAAGAAACCATTGGGGGAGAAAGGAGTGGAGAAGTCCATGGCGCGGGCAGATATAGAGGAGAAGCAGAGGGAGAGGAAGGGGGCAGGAAATGGAGGGAAACCTGCAGGAACAAGCTGGGAAAGTTCAGTGGGGCATGTTTACTTTCTTGTGCTAAGACGTGGCAGCGTTTGAATTGTCTATGCTCTACGACACTTGTAATTGTCAATGGGGGGATTAGTTTGTTCTCTGATCGTTTCTTCTTGTTTTTCTGGCGGTGCGTTTGGAACATTTCTTTTCTACCCTTTGTAGTTGACGACAGGAGGCAGCTCCCTACATTCCTCTCTTGGTCTTGGAGTACATATTTTCTAACATTTTTAGCAAAATTATGAGCTGGCGAGCGAGGCTTCCTCTGCAGTTCCTAAAAATGTACTGTACGAGCTGACGTTCGCCGTCCCGGACGAACTGACGTCGAGCAGTGGATTGGGGATTTTCTTGAAAGAATCTTTGTGTTGTGTGGATTGTGAAAGGCTGCCAGTGAACCGCCCAAGCCCAACTAGTAAATTCGTTTTTTGTTCTCGTTTTTGTGGCGGTGCGATTCAAACATTTCTTCTCTTCCATTTGTAGTTGACGACAAGAGGTAGCTCTGTACATCTTGGCGTACATATTTTCCAGCATTTTTTAGCAAATATATGTGCTGGCGAAGCTTCCTTTGCAGTTCCTTAAACATGTATGAACTGACATTCGCTGTCCCGGACGAACTGACGTCGATGATCAGTAGATTGGGGATTTTATTAGAAGAATCTTGTGCTATGTGGAAGAAAGGCTGGGAGTGAACCGCCGCAGCCCAATTTGTACTGATCCGATCAGTTAGCTCACTTCATGGACTAATTGTCTTCAGGGAAGTTTCATTTAACCATAAACTGCCAGGAAGGTGAGTAGATCAGCTGAGATTTCTGTCGGCCAGTTGGGCGGCGTCCGGACATCGACTGTGCCGACCAAAAACATCTGCAAATGAAGATAGACTAGGAAGGTTGGCGCGTAGGATGATTCTGAGTGGTAGCGTATGTGTCTGATTAGCCGGTGGCAACGTGACCATTTCTTAGTGAGATGCGTAGTGAGAAAAGTGCAAACCAATCCGCCAGGTTAGGTGCATGCTACTGCTATATATCCCGGGCTTTACAGGTTGAAAGCGGGCGATCAGCCTGGCCTGCAGAAGGAGGATTGGATGTGATGCCTCCACCGTGTCCGCCTATAGTGATCACATGAGATGTACGACTGTTAGTCCAATTGTGCCTGACGACCATTGAAACAACCCATGCATTGGTTTGTCAAAAATCATGCAACAAATACATATTACATGGTCGGTGGGAAATGTTGGTGCCGCTGAACTCCTTCTCAAGTTTTGTCATGCTCGAATTATTTGATGTCTACTAACACTCAGTTCAGTTTGCATGGGTAGGATTCAGAACCAATGGCTTACATGGCGCTGTGAATGGAGAACTGCGAGCAATAGATTCATGCTCCTCTTTTTTTGAAAAGGTGACGACTTTATTCATCAGATAATAGCAGCGTCATTTACAATAGAAGATGAAATAAAGTCAGGAACGTTATCATCCCAAACCGCTGAGTTTTTTGAACTAAAAGCCTTCTTTACCAGGAGATCTGCTACTTCATTGCCCTCGCGGGGGCAATGCTGAAAAGTTATCTTTGCGAATTGTGACGCTAGTTCATGGCATTCAGCGATGATTGCAACATCTTGTACAAAGTGAATTCCCGCTTTCAGCATTGCTTCAATGATATCTGCACAATCTGACTCGACCACAATTCGGTTGCATCCCTGATGACTAGCAAGGTAAAGACCGTTTCTCAGCGCTAGGGTTTCTGCTGAACACGCACTGCTCACATGCAGTAAGAACCATGCCGCCGCTGCAACAAAGTGACCCCATTCATCTCAGATAACAGGCCCTGTTCCTCCTGTCATTGTTTCTGCCGAAAAGGATGCGTCTACATTAATCTTGACAAGCCCATGTAAAGGTTTCACTGTTAATAATACCACAAAATATTAAACCCCCAAGTTTGTGCCATGTATGCAGATATTTTATGAGCATGTTCTTCCCTAAGAAATTCCCACGTGTATATGAGCATGGCCCTATATGGGCTTGTATTAACTAATTTGGTGGCTAGACAGCCTTGGGTACTTACTGAGATACAAAAGAACAAAAGAACTGGGATATCACGCTGTTCTTAAAGATTTTTTTGCATTTTAGTCTAGAACATTGGGTCTCAATACTGGGCTCTTGGAAAGTGAATAGTATTGGACCACCATGTAGTTATCCTAAACTGCACCAAAACTTCCGTTGTGAAGTCAAATTTTAGTAACGCTCAACCTACAGAGAACAAATGTCTTGGAAATAATTAATCAGATTCGCAACAGAACTGTTCTGATTTCATGGTGTCTCAGGTGTGAAGACAACCCTCCATTTCTTGATCGAATGGCTAAGTTACACCTGCCAGTACATCCTGCAAAAAGAGAAAAAATGAGAAAAAAACAAAGAAGAGTAGCAAGCAACCAAAAACTTGTAATAAAGCAAGTAGACACTCGAAAAGTGTATTTGACACATGAGAAAATCAAACACTTGATCAAAGGCATGGGAGGAAAAAGTTTCAAATAAATTTATTAGCAAATAATAGGTCAAAACCCTAAAAACCCCATTATGGATAAACATGTGATCGTTTCTGAAACATTAAACTATTAAAAAACACTTTTGAGGTGTATAACATATATTACCTCATCTTTTTTAATATCATTTCTGAAAGTATTTAAATGCATTCTATATAATTTTCAAAAAGTGCACGAATAGGAAAAACACTTATTTATGAGTAAATTTTATTCAGAAAATTCCTCAAGAGAGAGGAATAGCATTTTGAACCTATTTATACGACAACCTGACCATGCCATGTTAAAACATTCAAATAGGAATAAAAAAAAGCAGAAAATAGCTAAATGAAAGTATGAAACTTTTGTTCAACATTTATTATTCTAAAAACCTCGTAAGATTTCGCATAACATAATATGTCCATGGGATTATGGTTTTTTAGTGTTGGATAACTGTTGGTGTATCTGTTGGGTTGTCTTCTTCTTCTCTATTGTGGCCCATTTGGCCCAGCCCAGTCCTGACCTATATAAGGTGCTTCTATCTCTGTAACCCTAAGCAGAGAGAGTTCCTCCCTGCAGCCTCCTTCTACCTCAGGTTAGGCCCTCACCTCTGTCCACATGGTATCAGAGCAAGGGGTAGTGAGGGCAACGACGGGAAGGACTGCCGATCTGGAAGCCTAGTCTGCTGTGGCAGCTAGGAGGAAGAGGAAGAGGAAGGGAGTAGGCTGCTGCGGTGGCTGGGAGGAAGAGGAAGGGAGCAGGCTGCTGCGGCGGCAAGGAGGGGATGGCAGTGACAAGTAAGGAGACGAAGAGGCATCCTGCGGGTAAGTCCTTTGGTGGTTCTGGGAGGTTAGTTTGGTGTCAAGCATGGGGGACAACATGGATTTGGCCAAGGCTCTGGAGAAGCTGGCAGAACTTATCACTACCAAAGGAGATGGAGGAGGATCTGCTGGAGGGGGAGCAATCGTTCCCCATACCAACATCGGTCAGAAACTTGAGATGTCGGTGAATGAAATCAAGTTGGAAGGAGTGGCCAACTATCTCCGGTGGTCAAGGAGGGCGCTGTTGATTTTGAACTTGAAAGGGCTGGATGAACGTGTGAGTGGTGAAGCTGCAGAACCAGCAGACAAGACCAGTCCGGAATGGAAACAGTGGAATTTCATAAATTCTCTGATTGTGGCATGGTTGCTTAACTCTTTGGTTCCTAACATTGCTGCTTCTGTAGAGGCACTCACAAAAGCTTTAGAGGTATGGGACACACTATCAAATCTTTATTCTGGAAAGGGGAACATTATGTTGATTGCTGAGATTGAGGATAAAGTGCATGACTTGCAACAAGGAAACAAAATTGTGATGGCATAGGTGGCTGAGTTGCAGCATCTTTGGGGAGATTTAGATCATGTTGATCCTCTGGAACTTGCCCATGGGGAATGTGTGAGTGCTGCTGTAAGCTGGATTGAACGTCGGGAGTCATGAAGTTCTTGAAAGGTCTTAACCAAGATTTTGAGGGGAGAAGGGCTGCTTTACTACATCAAACCACTACCCCTTCTCTCAAAGAATCCATTGTAGCTATGTCCAGAGAGGAAATGCGTCTGAATATGACAAAGGGAAGCGATTCTGTCCCTCATCCGACCTTCTACACTACCGAGAGACAAGAGATGAGAGACTGCTATACTTGTGGGCAGAAGGGACACTTGAAGCATCAGTGTACCTCCTTTGCTACACCCAGTAGGGGGAGAGGAGGATACACACATGGCAGAGGAAGCTACAGAGGAAGAGGTGATGGCAGAGGTAGTGGACAGCCATATGGACAGCAGTATGGAAGAGGTGGTGGACAGCAGTATGGCAGAAGTGGTGGACATCCATATGGACATCAGTATGGTAGAGGTGGTGGACAACCATATGGACAATAGTATGGTAGGGGTGGTGGACAGCAGCACGCTATATCACCCAAGGCACATATGACAGCAGCTTCAGAGTCAACTACCAGTACCTCTCAGGGACAATCAAAGGAAGAAGGACAAAATGAAGCAACCTTTGGGAACTTTGCTCACTATGTCTACAAAGATGAAGGTAATATTGATAGAATTTCTATAGCCACTCATAATGCTAATTCAGATTGGATTCTTGATTTTGGAGCATCCAAACATGTTACTTGAAATATTAGTGAGTTTGACTCTTATACTCAGTATCCTCCCACACATAGAGGCACTATCCAAACAGCAGATGGCACAACACAATCTATAAAAGGGGAGGGGTCGGTGCAATGTACACCAAACATAAAATTGTCATCAGTTCTACATGTTCCTGCTTTTCCAGTAAATCTGCTATCTCTAAGTGCCCTGATTAATCAGCAGGACTACCGTATAATAGTTGATAGATATATGTGTTTAATTCAGGAAAGGGAGAGCAGCAAGAAGATTGGGACTGCAACCAGGCATAGAGGTCTTTGGCACATAGATCGTGACAAGATGGGGCATGATGCTAGTTCTGTACTTGCTGCGATTATTGGAGGAAAGGAGAGTATGGCACTAGTTCATCATTGTCGAATGGGCCACATGGCGTTTGATAAAATGTTTCGAGTTTTCCTGATGTAATGAATGGAGTGAACAAAACCAAATTATGTTGTGATGCCTACGAATATGCTAAGCATACGAGAACTTCTTATGTTAGTAGAGGGATCAGAAGTGTATCCCCATTTGTGTTAGTGCACTCTCATGTATGGACGTGTCCTATTGTGTCAGTAAGTGGCATGAAGTACTTTGTGACTTTTATTGACTGCTATTCCAGAATGACTTGGATTTATCTTATGCGTCACAAAGATGAAGTGTTCACTTGTTTCCAGAGTTTTTGTGCCTATGTGAAAAACCAATTCAATGTTCAGGTGCAAGTGATCAGAACTGATAATGGTACTGAATATATCAACAAACCTTTTGCTGCTTTCTTATCTTCGCAAGGTATACTGCACCAGACTTCATGTCCTGACACTCCTCCCCAGAATGGAGTTGCTGAGCGGAAGAATAGGCACATTCTTGAAGTGGCTCGATCTCTTATGTTTACCATGAATATTCCCAAATTCTTATGGAGTGAGGCAGTTATGACTGCTACATATTTGATCAACGGAATGCCTTCAAAGATTCTAGGTATGCAGTCTCCTTGCCAACTCCTTCTAAATAACAATGACTTTGTTGTACCATCCAAACTCTTTGGTGTACATGTTTTGTAAGGGATCACAGGCCATCTGTTGGCAAGCTAGATCATCGGGCTATCAAATGTATCTTTATTGGCTATTCCTCCAGACATAAGGGTTACAAGTGTTGGAGTCCCACTGACAGGAGGACATTTGTAAGCATGGATGTTACGTTTCGCGAGTCAGAACCATTTTATGACGGTGAGAGTGATCTTAGTGGCTTGTTCCAGGGGCTTGACCATCTTGGTGATGCTCAAGAGGGGGAGCAACAGCAAGGTGGTGATCAAGAGCAGCAAGATGGTGACCAACAACAACATCAACAAATTCCTATTGTTGCGGAGATTCCTGCAATTCCTGGTACACCTACACCACCTAGACATGTACCACCACAAAGATGGCTGCAGAATCCACTTGTGTACTCTAGAAGACAAGTACAAAGGGAACAAGTAGATTCACTAGAGGAGCAACAAGACCAGGGGCAGGGGGAGCAACCCATTGGACCAGAAAATCAAGGAAGCACAAGTGTAGATTCTGCAGAGGAGAATGAATCTCAGACTGAGTCCAATAATAGCCTAGAATTGCCAATTGCAATAAGGAAAGGGATAAGGAAAGTTGGGCCCCCAAAGCGATTGAGTTATGATGACTATGACGTAGGAAATTATATTTCTTACGAGGCATTGTCACCCTCTTTTCGGGCTTTTGTTGCTTCACTGCAAACTGTATCTGTTCCTAAGGATTGGAAGGCAGCCAGGTTGGACCCGAGATGGTACAATGCTATGATGGAAGAGTTAGAGGCCTTGAAGAAAAATAAAACATGGGAGTTGACAGATCTCCCTAAAGGAAAGAATACAATAGGCTGTAAGTGGATCTATTCTGTAAAACAAAATGCAGAAGGAAAAGTGGAGAGATATAAGGCAAGACTTGTGGCAAGAGGATATAGTCAGACTTATGGCATTGACAATGATGAGACGTTTGCACTAGTGGCAAAAATGAGCACTATCAGAATATTGATCTCTTGTGCAGCAAATTTCGGATAGCCCTTGCATCAACTTGATGTCACAAATGCATTTTTGCATGGTGATCTTCAAGAGGAGGTGTATATGGAGATGCCACCAGGATTTGTCAGACCTGAAACTAAAGGGAAGGTATGTAGACTGGAGAAATCTCTATATGGTCTCACACAATCTCCACGGGCCTGGTTTGACAGGTTCAGACAAGTGGTGTGTGGCATGGGATATGATCAATGCAATGGAGACCATACCTTATTTTACAGACATTCGGAGCAGAAAATCACTATCCTTGTTGTGTATGTTGATGATATTATCATCACGGGAGATGATGTTGTGGAAATCGCAATACTGAAAAGATGCTTGAGTCAAGCCTTTGAGGTGAAAGATTTGGGAAAACTTAGATACTTCCTTGGAATAGAAGTTGCAAGATCGTCAAAAGGGATATCAATATCTCAAAGAAAGTATACATTGGATCTCTTAGATGATATGGGCATGCTGGGGTGCCGAGTGGCTTCAACACCTACTGACCAGAACAATAAATCACAGCAGAGTCTGGAGAACCCATAGACAAGGAGAAATATCAAAGACTTATTGGAAGACTAATATACTTATGCCACACGAGACCATATATATCATTTGCTGTGAGTGTAGTGAGTCGCTATATGCATGATCCGAGGGATGGACACTTGGAAGCAGCTCAAAGAATCTTGAGATACTTGAAGGGCACTCCGGGAAAAGGAGTGTGGTTTAAAAGTAATGGACACCTAAATGTAGATGGATATTGTGATGCAGATTGGGCTAGCTGCTTAGATGATCAAAGATCCACCTCAGGGTATTGTGTTTTTGTTGGAGGAAATTTGGTGTCATGGAGAAGTAAGAAACAATTTGTTGTCTCGAAATCAACAGCCGAAGCTGAGTACAGAGCTATGTCAAGGGCCTGGGTGAAATGTTGTGGGTACGAAACCTTCTAAGAGAGCTGAAAATTTTAAGGCAAGGAAGCTTGAAAGTGTGGTGTGATAATATGTCTGCCATAAACATAGCAAATAACCCTGTCCAGCATGAGCGAACTAAACATGTGGAGATAGACAGATTCTTTATTAAAGAAAAGATTGATGCAGGGATTATCTCATTGGCTTATGTGAGATCAGGATAACAAGTGGCAGACTGTTTAACAAAAGGACTGGGCTCAAAGGAGTGTAATTTTGCCTGTGCCAAGATGGGGATGATTGATATTTATCACCCATCTTGAGGGGGAGTGTTGGATAACTGTTGGTGTATTTGTTGGCCTGTCTTCTTGTTCTCTGTTGTGGCCCATTTGGCCCAGCCCAGTCCTGACCTATATAAGGTGCTTCTATCTCTGTAACCCTAAGCAGAGAGAGTTCCTCCCTGCAGCCTCCTACTACCTCAGGTTAGGCCCTCACCTCTGTCCACATTTAGCACAAATGGGGCTAACTTACTTTTGCTTTACATGGCCAAACAACCCAGAATAGTCTAGAAAAAAGTGCGGCCTCGCATTCTCCGGGACGGTGAGAACTCGGTTGACTATAGCAAATATAATCTTGAAAAGTCCATCAACGATCAGTCTTAATAAAAGAAAACAATGAGTTATAAATCAAGAAAAGATCAGAAATTGAGTAAAAGTTGTGTCTGGTTGTGAGACTCAACCATGTTACAAAATCTGGAACAATTCCATCCCACCACATATACAAAAAAAAAAGGATGGTTAGCCCACTTAACATAGTGACTCTCCATAATATAAAGTTTATGGCATAGTTACGCACCTACAAGAGAAGAAAACATGATTAACAAGTGAAAATAAACATATACATTTCGACATGAAGTAACTTCGCGATATATTATTTTACCAAAGGCTTTCCAAACAACAAATATACAGAAAGAATATCTAGAGAAAACTCGATGACCTTACTTTTCCCAACGAGGATACCATTCAAATTACAAAAGTCGCCCCCCCCCCCCCCCCCTGAAATACAAAAATTGCTAAAAGAATAAATAATATGCCAAAACGATGAATAGGAGAACACTATTCTGTCTTAATTTACCTTTTCTGCAGGATTTATACGTTCATAATCATCATTGTTTATTTATAGCGGTTCATAAATCAGATATTGCATCGTTAAGGACAAGAGCTTTAAATGTTGTATCATTACATATGATAAAACAGAAGATAAGAACTTGAAGAAAGGTATTTTACCAAATGTTGACATTGTATCATTTTTATCATATGTAATGAGACATTGCTAAAGATATTAACATTCAAAGCTCTTGTACTTAGATATGCAATATCTGATTTATCAGCCACTAGAACTGAGCAAATATGATTATGAGAGAATTAGGCATATCCATGTAGAAAAGGTAAGCTAAGAGAGAATAGTGTTGTCCTATTTATTGCTTTGGCATATTATGTATTTTTTTCAATAAATTTTGTATTTCAGGAGCCAACTTCCGCAATTTGATTGCTGTCCACGTTGAGAAAAATAAAGTTAGTTGTCGAGTTTGCTCCAGATATTCCTCGCTTGGAAACCTTTGATACTTCATCTGTCACGAAGTTACTTTATCTTGTAATGTCTATGTTTCTCTGCATGTTAACCATACTTGCCTCTTTGGTAGGTCCCTAACTATGACATCTATAATATCTATAAAGTTCATCCCCACTTAAGTGCATTTAATGTTTGCAAGCTCAATCCTCATGAAGCCACATCACCCCAATTGTTTTCTATCCTTTGGATTTCAAATATATGGTCTGTATTGATTCTTTGAGATAGTCATTAGTAGGCCAAAACATTGTCAATCTCACATTCTCACGCTTATGCTTCCGCCTAGAAATGACATTGCATTAGTGAATAAACTCTGGCATTCCAATTCCAATTAAATCCTCACACCATTTACTAGGCACAACTCTCCGTCTTCATCTTCCATCAATCAATTCAGCAGCCCACTTCTCCCCTCCAGTAGGCCATAAATAGTCAAAGAACGTAGATGGTTGAACAGAACTATCTTTCCTGCACTTTGGTTTCTTCATGACATCAGTGTGTCTTCGCCTACAAATGGTAACATACTGGTAACTAGCCACAGAGTACATGCCAGCAGATCGAGTCCCCCGGCCCTGTTATATCTCCTTGCTTGGTTACCTCATTGGACCAAATCTGTAAGTTCCATATTTATGTGCAAGATTTCAGACTTGATCAAAGTCTAATTGTCTGCCACAAATCATGTAATCTCAGGGCAAGAAAGGCGAGAGAGCAAAGGCAGGCTAGGGACCCCAGGTGCAAAAACAAAAAAGTATAGTTAATCTTACTTGAGCCCTTGACATGCAAGTCATCCGTTGGTAATTCTTTCTTGGAAAATGATACACAGAAGCGCCGCATCGCTAGTCTCTCCGTGCGGCGCGTGTATATCCGTCCGATACATTAAGATGGTGCTGCTTCCTTTCTCATATCCCCTGTTTATTTCCCCTCAGCTACCTTATCCATTCACCTGCTCCATCCTCACCGCCCAGGCGACCACCTAATCTCCATCCCCAATTCTCTCTCATCAAGTTGCAGACCGAGGATTCCCTCGACGAGACCAATCGCCGCCGTGCTCGAGCACGGCCTCCGCCGGGAAGAGGACGATGCACACGCAAGCGCGCTCCTAGGGGATCTGGAGGCGCGGCTGCTCAGCACGGGCAATTCGACATGCGGCTCCAGGACGAGGTGCTTAGGCAGTCAGGCACGCCGTGTTCGCCGCCGTCGAGGCGCGACTGGGCGGACCAGCAGATGGCGCGGTTAGCGACGGGTGCATGGAACCGGTGCTGATTGGCCTCTCCATGGGCGCAGCCTTCTCCCCGCCGTCGACATCGCCGACTCGACGCAGCGCATGCTCAACAGGCTGGTGGACGAGCTCCACGGGCGCGGCGAGCTCCCACGGCTCGTGGTCCTGATCTACGCCGCCGGCCCGTGCGCGCTCCCCGTGGCTCAGGTCGGGGCGCCGCGAGGCTGGGTTCGCCCGGATGGAGGAGCAACCGGAAGAAGCAACGCGACGGGTGGAGGTCTCCCCGCCCTCAGCTGGTTAGGGCGTGGCAGGGAGCAACACCGCGGCAAGAGGTGGAGGCCGCGCCGCCGTTGACCGGTGGGGGCGCAGCACGCCGGCGCATCGCAGAGAGGCGGGTAGCGCGACCTGGCGGGCGTCTCCTGCCGGTTGCGGACGCTGCCGTTCCGTGAGGTAGGAGTTCGAGAGGCGCGGGTGCCGCCATGCGGCAAGAGATCGTGCTGCAGGGAGCCAGCTTCAAGGACCTCACTGGGGTTGACGACCGTCTCTCTCATGCTCTGGGCACCGTCACGGTGGGAGCAGCAGCATCAAGACCAATTTCCATAGCACGGTGGAGTAGCCTTGCCATCAGCAATTCAAGCCTCAATGGCGCCTTGAGGACGAGCTTGCCCTTGCCATGGAGGGTGGGTGGATGGGAATGATGCAGACATGGTGCAGTCGACTTTGGCGGAGAAGATGTTACAGGTGAGAGCTCCAGGACAATGGCTGCCCCGCCGCTCCTACTGTGTTCATGCCAACACTATCGGCTGCACAAGAGTGAATGAGCTTGTGCTGATCATTTTTTGTGAGATACTAATAATGTGCTAGTTAATATCCTGGCAGTCATATATATGTAATCTGATCATCTTTGTATAACTAATCTGTTAGTTGCTACTCGTATAGAAGATGTTCTTATGCCAAGATTAGAGCTGGCTTAGTTTATATCCTGGTAGTCATATATAAGCAAACTGATCATCGTGTGTAACTAATCTGGTAGTTGCTACTCGCATAGCAGATGTTCTTATGCCAAAATTAGAGCCAGCTTAGTTAATATCCTGGTAGTCGTATATATTTAATCTGATCATCCTGTATAACTAATCTGGTAGTTGCTACTCGCATAGCAGATGTTCTTATGCCAAGATTAGAGCCGGCTTAGTTAATATCCTGGTAGTCATATATATGTAACCTGATGGTCGTGTATAACTAATCTGGTAGTTGATATGTGAGTACTAGGAAAGGATCCGATAATAACCACACTACCACAGCACTTGTTTACATACATAACCTGGCAATCTTGCATAATTAATCTGGCAATGGCTATGGATCTGATCATTGCTTTTATAACCAAAATGTTAAGTGTACTAGTAATTAATTTGCTAACCATATTGGATAATCTGGCAATTACATTAGCAGATAATCTGATAACTGCTTTTATAAATAACATATTAAGTCTACTAATTAATCTAGTAAGAATATTGGATAATCTGACACTTACACTAGATAATTGTGTAACCAAACTAGATAATCTGATAGTTTATAGACATTGTTAATTTTTCATACTACCTCCGATTCAAGGAATAAGGCGTTCTCGTACGTGCTTTTTGTTTGACCAAGAATTACTTTAAATATATAAAGATTGTTTGTATGAAATTAGCATCATTAGAAAATGCTTTTCAATACGAATCCAACGATACTGATTACATATAATATAATCAAGATTGTGTTGGTCAATTTGTATGGTCAAAGTTCGTCTTGGAATACGCGTGCGCCTTATTGCTTGGGTGCGCCTTATTCCTTGGGACGGAGGTAGTATTTTCTTATGCCAAAATTAGATGCAAGTGTCAAATGGAATACTAGTCATATTTAGATTGTACTGACATAGCACATACGTAGTAGCAGTACTACCACCAGGGAAAAAGTACTGCGGAAGTGGATTATACTACTCAAACGCCACTGTTCTAAGTACTGTAGCAGCTCATGCCTTTTGTAATTAGTGGTATGGAGACGGCGATTTACACAAAAATAACCCAAAAGTGGAAGAAAAGCACGGACTGACCCTCTGGCGAAACTATTTCACCAATCTAACCCTTTTGTGTGGCGCCCCTCTCAGCGGCGCCACACGTGCCCATGTGGCGCCTCTAGCTCTGGCGCCACAAACCCATCCGACGTGGCCCGTCGACGCTGAGCTGGTGACCCCGATCCGACGTGGCAGCACAAGTGGCGCCGCTCCGGCCGGCGCCACACTTTGAAAGTGTGGCGCCTCTGGGAAGGGCGCCACACATTGACTTAAGTTTGGGCGCCGCGCGCGCCCAGCCCGACCCTTCTTCTTTCTTTCTCTTCTTCTCTTCCTCCTCCCCAACCCGGTTCTCTCTCTCCTCCCTCTCCCCCCACCAAATCCACCACCAAATCGTCAGATCTGTCCGTGGAGATCGTTCCCCATCCATTTGTCAAGGTAATCTCCTTCAAATCTTCTCCATTCATCCACTAATTTCATAGATCGGGCTAGATTTGGACATGAACCCTAGACATGTTTTTTTTCTTTTGTGCACTCTATATTGTATTGTTTGTGTTGGAGATGGTAGCCTCATGTATGCATGTGTTTCAACCATAGATGTGTAGAAATCTACATAAGAAATTTCACATGTATGTGTATGAACTCTATGTATGTATGTGTATGTATGTGTATGAACCCACATGTATGCCTAGTATTTGTGATGGAGTAACTCATATTTGTTAGTTGAATGGATCGTAATATGGTTCAAAAATGTAAACATGTAGGATGGCCGGTGCCGGTGGACGGGGAAGGGGCGGCCGCCGCGGTCCTGGGCGCCCCCCGGGCCGGGGAAGGGGCCGCCGCGGTGGAGCAGCAAGGGCCCCACGATCACCGTCACCTGCATCCTCATCGTCTTCGCATGACGAACGCTGCTTCGAGTTCCTCCTCCGCATCGACGACGACCCACTCGGCATCAAGCGGCTACCGGACAAGTTCGCCGAGTTCGTCGACGGCGTCGAGCCGGCGCACTTGCAGCTACGGGAGGCTAGCTGCAACTTCTGCCGCTGGCCCGTGGAGGTCCTGTTCGACGGGCAGGGCAAGATGTACCTGCACACGGGGTGGGACAAGTTCGCCCGTGACCTCCACCTCGAGCCCGGCTGCCAGCTCACCTTCCTGTACGAGGGGGACGGCGAGATGATCGTCAAGGTATTCGACGACACCGCCTGCCGTGTGCACTACCCCCACACCGGCGAATCCGGCTCCGACACCGATAGTTAGAACGTCGAGTGTTGTCAACTCTATCTTCGTTGCTTCGTGTTGTTTGAATTCTATCTTAAATTGTATGAAACTATGTGCTACGATGTTAGGTATGATGATGTTATGTCGATGATGTGTGTACGAAATGGTTGTTGATATGATGTGTGTATGATATAGCTTCTGACATGATGGCAGTTTTGTTGGAATATGGTAGGATTTTCCATGGTTTTAACACATGTCAATGAGTGGCGCCCTTCCTACTGGCGCCACATTGCACAGCGTGGCGCCCGTGGCATCGGCGCCACACATGCATGTCTAATTGCACAAAACATACTGTAAGACAAATCGTCTGGGACTTAGCCGTTTTGGCGACCCTCTTTGTGTGGCGCCCGTGGCACGGGCGCCACAGAAGCATGTGTGGCGCCGATGCCAGGGGCGCCACACAAAGAGGGTCGCCAAAACGGCTAAGTCCCAGACGATTTGTCTTACAGTATGTTTTGTGCAATTAGACATGCATGTGTGGCGCCGATGCCACGGGCGCCACACAAGCACCTGTGGCGCCAGTGGGAAGGGCGCCACACAAAGAGGGTCGCCAAAACGGCTAAGGACTTATCGTCCGGAGCCCCTGGATGTTTTCGACCCAATAGTTCATATAAGTTGGCACGTGTGGCGCCGATGCCACGGGCGCCACACTTGCATGTGTGGCGCCAGGGGGAAGGGCGCCACACATTGACTTGTGTTAAAACCATGAAAAATCCTACCATATTCCAACAGTTTTGACAACAAGAACATTGCACTGAATATGTACCACACATTGACACAGCATAATGGTTCAAATGACAAATAAGGTTCGACGACATCAAGGTTTGAATTACAATAAGGTTCAACGACACGAAGGTTCGAGAAGATCAAGGTTCAGACAACATAAAGGTTCGACAACAAGAACATAGCCAAAGGGACATCACTGCGTCGCAAAGGCTCCCTCCCCCCTTGCCTTCTTCTTCTTAGCTTCTTCAGCCAATTCTTCCTTCTCTCTTAAGTCACGAGCCAACTGAACGACCGAATCGAAGAAGTGGTGGCGCTCCTCCGTCTTTGCAGCTTCCGCTTGAGCTCTCTCCTCCTTGATGCGTTCAGCCTCCCTAGCCACCTCCTCTAGGTGCATCCTATTGGCCCTCTCCCTCGCAATTTGCTCAAGTTGGCAGCTCCTCAGGAATTTTATCCGTGCCTCGCGGTCCCGTTCGGCCTTCAGCTTGGCATTCCTCCTCTTGTGGAACAATATGTATTCCTCATACTGTTTTTGCATACGGGCACTCTCCGCCATCTTCTTGTCTTCCTCCTCCTTCTTCTTCCTCTCTAGTGCTTCCTTCTCCTTCTTCCGCACCGTCCTTACCGCCTCCTCCCAAACGGACTCCTCCTTCTCATTGCCCTCCCATGCTCCCTTCCCCTTGGTGGGTTGAGTTGCCATACCTGTAAACCAAATTGAAAAACCAAAGTTAGTCATGGAATATGAAAATAGAAAGTACAATGCAAGTAGTAACTTCGAGACACATACGGATAAGGCCCCGCTAGGTATCGTAGCATACTAGCACTGCGACGGCCACCTCTAACTGCGACGGCTTGTGTGCTTGGAGCTTGTTGACGCGTTTGGGTTGGAGGAGGTTGACGCGTTTGGGTTGGAGGAGGTTGACGCGTTTGGGTTGGAGGAGGTTGACGCGTTTGGCTTGGAGGAGTTTGACGCGGTTGGCTTGGAGCTTGTTGGCTTGGAGCTTGTTGGCTTGGGGTTTGTTGGCTTGGAACTTGTTGGCTTGGGGTTTGTTGGCTTGGAGGTTGATTTGAAGCTTGTTGGCTACTTGATGCTTGACTTGTGCTAGCATCATTGCCCTTTGATTTTTTGCCGGATGTGCACTTCCTTTTATTGTGGCCCTTACTATTGCAGGATCCACAATTAGTTGGCTCGCGAGCTTCTTGGAATAACCTGTTTCCGGAATGACCCCATCTATCCATATCTCCGTGATACCTCTTTGTCTTTCTTCTTCCACGTTTCACAACCTTCCATTCCGGATCTGGCCAAACTTGCACTCCATGATACTCCGGCCATTGTGATTGATCCAAGTAAGGACAAAACCTTGGAGCCCATGTCCTCTTTGTGGCTTCGATTGAGAACTCGGACTCCCGAACGGTGAGCGGGTTATTGTAGTCGACACGTCTAGTGCGTGCCGCTGTTAGCAAGTGGGAGCAAGCCAAATGAAGCAAAGAGGGCCTCCTACATGTGCATTCACATGTCTTTAGGGACACACGGAAAGCCCGGCCTCCGTGTTGGACACCACCTTGTGTGGTGCCTCCCGGCTCATTCACTTGGTAAACCCAGTCAACATTATCATAACATGTAGCCGTTTGGGAGTCGGCCTTCCTCGCCTGAAAATCCATGAACTCTTGAACCTTCTTTGGGAACTCGGCATTCAAAGCAATTTCCTTCTCCGTTTCATCGGTGTAGTTCTGGAAATAGACATTCAACTTCTCGAATGTGTATTGAATGATTGCCGTCACGGGCAATGCACGGACACCCTTCAAAACATTGTTGAAGCACTCGGCCATGTTGCTTGTCATTTGGCCATATCTCCTCCCATCCTCATCATAAGCTCTCGCCCACTTTGAGTTAAATACGAGGTGTCTATGAAGAAACTCTTGACCACCCGCGTTGAGGTCTTTGTGCTTCAGCAAGCCGTTGTATAGGTTTGCGAAGCGGCGCTCCGAATAAGCGAGGCAACAATCTTGAAGAAGGTCAGACAACTCTTTGCTCTTGCATGCCCGGTAGAAGTTCGCACAAAAATGCCTCATGCACCATCGGTGATGCAAGGGAGCATGCCCGGGAATTGGAACCTCCACCGCATTGAGAATTCCTTGATGACGATCGGAGATGACACACACTTCCTTTGAGGGTGGTATGACCCTCGTCCTCAATATATGGAAAAACCATTGCCAATTATCATTGTTCTCAATCTCTACCAATGCAAAAGCCAATGGTACTAAACGGTTGCTTGCATCACTTGCTATTGCCACCAATAGTGTGCCCTTGTATTGACCGGTCAAGAAGGTACCATCCACGGCTATGACGGGCCTACAATGTTCGAATGCCCTCGTGCATTGCTGGAATGACCAAAATGCACGGTGAAATACCCTCACTCTTTTACCATCATGCAATGTCATTTTGGTTGCGGAAGGCTCGACCACATGCACCATGCCCGGGTTAGTTGCGGCCATCGCTAACAACAACCTAGGGATACGGTTGTATGCTTCCTCCCAATCACCGTACAACATCTTGAATGCGGCTTGTTTGGCCTTCCATGCCTTCCCGTACTTGACGTCGTAGGCAAACCGGGATTTGACCGTATCTTGCACGGACCTAATGCTCATGATAGGAAGTGATGATATCTCCGCCGAGAGCTTGTATGCAATGAACTCGGATGTGAGTTGACGGTGGTCCGGCTGTGCATCCTTGCCATCAAGCTTCGGTCCCCGGCACATGTGAGTGGCTACACAACTTGTTATGTGCCAAGAGGGCCCTTTTTTGAAAGGTCGTGCACGGACAACCCATGGGCACCTTTTATCCACACATTTTAGCGTGTACCACTTCTTCAAGTCCGAGTGAACAACGATGTAAGGGCGATGATGCTTAATGGAGAACTCCTTCAACCATATCTTCAATTCCAAGAATGTATCAAACGTTAGCCCTTTAGAGATCATAGCCGTCCTACCATCCACATCTCTCTTGGATAGTGGCCTAGCTCCAAGAAGTAAACTTTTGCCACCATCAACCACGGCTCCATCCGCAAGACTAACATCACGGAACAATGGTACCCGGATATCCCGTCCGGTTACCTTCTTGAAGATCTCGGCTCTTTCGGCTTCCTTAGCCGTGAAGCCATCCTCGTCAACCTCCTCTTCGGGTCCATCATCATCCGAGTCCGACGCATAGCATCGGGAATAAGGAATGGAGTGGTCCATCTCCTCTTGCGTCCAATATTTATCCAAATCACCCACATTGTTGCCATTCATCTCGAAACAATCATCACCATCTTCGTGCTCATCATACTCATTATCCAACGGAGGTTGTTGGGCAATGGGAGATTGGACAATGGGAGATTGAGTGGCCTCTTCTTGGCTCATGGGTGGAGGAGTCCTCTCTCGAACGGGGGAGGAGGGCCGGTTAAGGTCAAGCTCGATACGAGCCTCAACCGTCTTGGTTGCAAACAACTCCAAAGCCTTATCTTGTGACCCGGCCACCGTCTCCTTGTAAATGGACCAACGTTGCTCGGAGTTGATACGAATTATCTTCCAACGGGTGTGCATTCCAAACCCCACATTATGCCTTCCCTCTAGCTCAATACCATCATTTGGCTCATTCCAATTCAACTCAACCCTAACTTGTGCTACCACCTCCGCAAAGCTAGGGCTAACGTCAAACACCAAGTCAACCTCTTCCGGGTCCGGCTCTATGTTTCCCTTCAAGTAAGCATCCTTGTCCACATGATGAACATGAACAATTCTTTCCATCCCCCTAGCATAATGGGAACAACACATACACACATGTGTTCATTAGATACCATAATCAACATAATCTACCCATACAAACTAGCACACTACCATTTCTTCTACTTCAACAACCCTAACATCCAACCAAATCCATCTCCACCCTCAAATCAACCAAATCCACATCTAGGGTTTCACATATAGATTGGAGCAAATACACAAAATCAATGGATGAAAAGAGGGGAAACGGAGGAGATTACCTCAAGCAACGAGTTGGGAACGATCTCCACGGACAGATCTGACGATTTGGTGGTTGATTTGGTGGGGGGGAGAGAGGGGGAGAGAGAAAACCGGGCGCCTTTGGAGGAGAGAAGAGGAACAGAGGAAGAAAGAAAGACCTGTGTCGGGCTGGGCGCGCGCGGCGCCCAAACTTAAGTCAATGTGTGGCGCCCTTCCCAGGGGCGCCACACTTTCAAAGTGTGGCGCCGGCCGGAGCGGCGCCACTCGTGCTGCCACGTCGGATCGGGGTCACCAGCTCAGCGTCGACGGGCCACGTCGGATGGGTGTGTGGCGCCAGAGCCAGGGGCGCCACATGGGCATGTGTGGCGCCCTTGAGAGGGGCGCCACACAAAAGGGTTAGTTCCGTGAAATAGTTTCGCCAGAGGGTCAGTCTGTGCTTTTCTTCCACTTTTGGGTTATTTTTGTGTAAATCGCCTATGGAGACGCACACCGAATCTTTTCCTCGTGACACGGGAACTGACGGGGGCGGGGAAAAGGTGGCAGGGTGCCGCCGCACGGGAGCGACTGCCGTGCGGCGCCGCCAGGTAGCACGGCCCTTCTTTCTTTCTCTATACCTTCTTTCTCATGAAACGATGTGATACATTCCTAACGTAATCCAGTAATTATGTAGATCTCTGCAGAAATCTGTTTGCCCGGACATGAAGGAGGCACTAGCTAGACTGTCTCTCTACGAAAATCATAAAGACACCTGCCAACGCCTTTATTTGGTAGGTTGATATATATTTTTTCAGAAAACTATTTCTAAAAGCCAACTCCATTTTGCTTGTAGGCATTAACATTAATTTCATGTGGACCAAAAGACAGTATGTATTATTTTTCTGAACGTTGAGGTTAGAAGACCCCCCTGTTAACCGATTGGTTACATACAGGGACAACACGGTGCGAAGATCAACTCAACTACATGAAAATTTAAATATCCATTGATTGATGGATTAATATGAATTTACAAGACTGGAGAATTGTCACGATTTGATGCCCACATATATTTGGAGAAGGTCCCATGATTTGTTTAGTTGAATTTAAAGATTAGAAGAAATTGGTCTTGCTGCTAATATTTCCTTCTAATAGAACTTTTTCTTGATAAGTCACAATGCATGTGTGGTGCCTATTCAGTTGGAGATTGTACCATACTATCTAACAATATTGGTAGTATCTCATTATTTATCCTAATGAGATAACATTCTCTAGAAGTCTCAAATTATATTGGAAAATGTACAATGCATTTAATATGCATAACCATTTTATTTCTATAAAATCCCGCAGCAACAAAACGTACGAAAACCTAAAATAGAGCTAGAAAGGGACTTACATATTGCAAATAAGGCCAAATTTTATTCGAAATTTCATCTCTTGGTGGAAACAACATCTCCTAGATATAAGGAGTTTTGGGAAATGTGGCCCTTTCACTCCTTCCATGTACTCCAAAGCAGGTACAGGATGATAATTTTGCGAAAGATATCCGGCTTTTCCTTATCAAGCATAGACATATAAATATATTTCACAAATATTTAAGCACGAAAAACTCAAAGGTGAGGGAAAGGTGAACATGTATGCACAAATTGTCTTTTAGAAAAGTGCATGGAACCTTAATATTTGCAAGCTATCCATGTAAAATATTCACGACATGAGCCAACTCCGCTCATCCGCATAACCATGCATGCACGGTATGGTGAAATGCATCCAACTTGATTCATGCATCTTTCGCTAATATGAAAAGCATCTTCCATTTCCGCGGCAACGCGCGGGGTATCCACTAGTTACATATATGCGCGAAGTCATTGAAAGTAAGTATACTGAATAACCGTTTTGTATTATCTCTAGACATCATCGGTGATGGTTCTTTTCTTGGTTTGGAGACTATTTGAACGCTTGTTGTGTAATAAAATTGTTCCAACTGTTGTCGCCAGAGTTGAGCCTCACAAGGAGGCACAATTCTTACTCAGTTTCTTATATTTTAGATTTATAGCTTGTTGGTTCATCCTATTTATTTTGCACCCGCATCAAAGGCATCCCAAACTACTCCGGGTTGTTTGGCCCTATAAAGGAGTAATTTATCCAAATGTGTGTTACAAGAACCACAATTTTATTATTATCTCTAAACATCTATTTTGTGCTTATATTATGGAGATACTTCTGCTATGTGGGAAACAATGACCGATAATAGCCCTAGCCTTTTTTTTTGCTATGTGGGGTGTCAATTATGCTATGTGGAGATGCATGAGGTTGAAGGCGAAGGCGTCGACCCCGCCTTATATACACAGCTGGGGATTTGGGTTACAAGGCTGAGTCGATTTATATATTGATACAATTAATATATCTGGATCTTAATCCAAGTTGTTTACAATGTGTCCATTTCAGAATTAGTAATCTTGACTTGTCTTAGAACCCGAGAAGTTCGGGTTCTCCAAGGAGAGCAGGCCAGAAACAAGTTACTGTAAGGAACATGGGGACTTGATATATATTGCATCTAATTCAAAAGTAACAGCTGTACAAAGATGTACTTAATTCTCAAAAAAAAAAAAAACATTACAACTTACAGCATGTCAACAAGGCATTAGGCGACATAGTGATGTACTTATGTTCCAATGATTACATCCTAGTTCTAAAGAAAGGATAGTTTTAGCATGCTCGGCAGGTTTAACTTAGAAGTTCTAAGAAATGACAGACTTCACCACCTAGTAGCAGCTCTGGAGAGCTACCTGGAGGCTCTGGTTAAAATAGCCAGCTATAGCCGATAGCCGCGATTTTTTTTTAAGCTATAAAAGGCTATAGTCCGGCTATAGCCATATAGCGGATTTACTAAATAATAATAAAAATTGGGCATCATATAGTCATATATATATATATATATCAATAATTCACAAATTAATAACATCTTCACATAGGAGATACACATAATAGTTCACACATAGTTAAATACATATTTTTATCCAAATATTACAACATCATTACGTAGTTTAGGACATAGTTATGCCTATAATTACATAACTAGAGCTTGGTGGCTATTTCACCAAGCAAATGGGCCGGTCGACTGAAATTTTTGGTCCAAAATTTTGGGCCCATTGAGCGGGAAGTTAGCGGCTATGAGACTAAATTAAGGCTAAATAGCCTTAGCCGAGCTATTAGCGGCTATTTCTGTTTTAGCCTCTAAAGCCTCTAGCTATAGCCGTAGGCCTCGCAAAAGGCTATAGCTCGGCTATAGCTGGCTATTTTAAACAGAGCATGGAGGTAGTATATGTAGTAGTAGGTTGGGGGACTGAGACTGATAGTACTCCCTGCCCCCATTTCCAGCCGGAGGTGGACCAGAAGATCCTAGCGGACTATTTCCTGGTTGATACAGAGGAATATTACTCTGAAAATCTGGCCTCTGAAACCCATATTGAGCTGGCTGGGAGATGAGGTCTGGTAGAGGCGTAGAGCTGCACCAACAGCAGTCGGCAAATCTCTGCAGGCTGAGGATAATGTGACTGGAGAGCTAAAGTGCATCAGCTGAGTGGGTCATAAGGTACACAAGTACCATGTATTTGCATCATGGTAGTGCCTGGGCCTGGATTTAGCCAACATAATATCATTTATTTCTTCCTGATCGACCTAAAATTTCTAATATAATTCTTGTTGAGCCGTATGCAGTCCTACCATAGCGAAATTCAATACAGATGCTACGTTTTCCTCAACTGGTACCGAAAACCAAATTTAGGGCTCAATTTGAGCACTAGTGGAAAACGGGGCTACAGACCCGGTTCGTTTGGGCCTTCAGTCCCGGTTTCCAAACCGGAACCAACAAGGCGGGACTAAAGGGTCTCCCTTTTAGTCCCGGTTTAAAGTTGCACCGAGCCTAAAGGCCCCGCCACGTGGTGCGGCGAGGGCGCTCGAGGTGGAGGACCTTTGGTCCCGGTTCGTGGTACGAACCGGGACTGGAGTGTCTCTGCCGCGGCATAAAATTGCCGTTTCTCTGCCGCGGCAGAGTTTCAGCAATGCATATATCATTCAATAAACCACAAAATATCGTCGTGAATATATATAGACATCGTCAACAGTACACGTAATGCATGCATATTTACAATATAAAGTCGGATCTCTTTACTAAATATTTTTGCCTTTACGAAGTTGCTTAATATCTACGACCTCCCGATAGTGCTCTCCAGTTGGGGCAATGACCTCGGTAAGAAAGAATCCCGCGATTTCCTCTTGAATTGCTCGTATGCGATCCTCCGTTATGAGAGTGTCCCGCAGGCGTATCATCTATATTTAAAAAAGGAGATCAATATATATATGAATGGAACTCAATACAATTGATGGTACTAAGATTAATTGTGAAAATTTCTTATCATACACGAGTGTGGAGTATAGCTTCATCCGCATCCCTGGGACATGCCATGTCACGAATGAAGTTGCAGACGTAGTATCCACATAAGTTATTCCCGGGTTCCTGCCTCATACACTTTACGAAAAAATAGTTCGATCAAACTAATAATCAAGCATCGTATTGAAAGAAAATATCATAGAGTTTCACGGACATAGCTATATATATAGTACTACTTACAGGGTAATCTTTAAATGTAAGCTCTGGTTTCCATTTACCCGGAACAGTATTGATGAACCGTTTCCAAACCCTGCCCGGCAAAAAAAATGAGTAAATGAGTTATTGATTAGTTGATGATATCGTCGAATTAGAACAAATGAAGATGCCAATACGAAATTGATTGAAATTACCTCTGGAGGATGGCAGCCATGTCCGCCCATTCCGCATGTTCTTTATGTTTTGAGTCCATGACATTTACGACTCCTTTGTGAAGATCAATGATTAGGGGAATAAAGTGGAATCTGCACAAGCATAGCTCAATGATTACAAGAATAAAGTGGAAACTGCACAAACATAATGTATGTTATATATAACACTCACTTGAAGTTGTAGGGAAAGAATATATCCTCTTTGTTTGCTTGCTTCACTAAAAACATTACCATGTTGTCCTCTATGTCCTTGGGGTACTGTCGAACCGTAACTTCATGAACTGTGTCTGGGTCAATGAACCCCATCTCGTGGAGCTTGCCTCTTTCGCATTCGAGCTTCTTCATTCTGCATAATTAATATATAGCGTACACAAAGAATATAGTGAGGATAATTGTTAGTGCAAATGAATGAGCTGAGCTACAGACTTAATTACATAAATAAATCACTTACAGGCAGTAGCAACTGATGACAGCTTTGTCGAGGGCATCTTGATTGAATAACTGAAACAGTTCTTCTAACTCAAGGTTTATCTCCTCCCGCCCCCGGAAGTAATGCTCATCTCTAAGATACACCGTGAGGTAGCGATCACCTCTTCGATAGGATTTCAGGTACCATTCATTCAACCTTCGCATCTGAGTCCCTAGACGCGCGAGCTCGCCAGGTTTGACGAGATCACATCTGTATCTATACTTATTTACGATTTGAGCCGTTGGATAGTAATCTTCGTACTGAACTGATGCTCCCTGAGCTCTAGCCTCCCTTTCGATCATCGATGCTGTCTCTGGATCATCATAGGACTGCACGATGATACGTCTCAAACGTATCTATAATTTCTTATGTTCCATGCTAGTTTTATGACAATACTCACATGTTTTACATACACTTTATATCATTTTGATGCATTTTCCGGCACTAACCTATTAACAAGATGCCGAAGCGTCAATTCCTGTTTTCTGCTGTTTTTGGTTTCAGAAATCCTACACATGAAATATTCTCGGAATTGGACGAAACAAAAGCCCACGGTCTTATTTTCCACGGAGCTTTCCAGAACACCGAAGAAGAGATGGAGAGGGGCCAAGGCGGCCCCACACCACAAGGCGGCGCGGCCTGGGGGGGCGCGCCGGCCTATGGGGTGGGCCCCTCGGCCGCCTCCCGACTCTGCCCCTTCGCCTATTTATTCACTCCGTTGCGAAAACCGTAGTACCGAGAGCCACGATACGAGAAATGTTCCAGAGACGCCGTCGCCGCCAATCCCATCTCGGGGGATTCAGGAGATCATCTCCAGCACCCTGTCGAAGAGGGCAATCATTACCGGAGGGCTCTACATCACCATGTCCGCCTCCGGATTGATGCGTGAGTAGTTCATCCTTGGACTATGGGTCCATAGCAGTAGCTAGATGGTTGTCTTCTCCTCTTGTGCTATCATGTTTAGATCTTGTGAGCTGCCTAACATGATCAAGATCTTCTATTTGTAATGCTACATGTTGTGTTTGTTGGGATCCGATGAATATGGAATACTATGTCAAGTTGATTATTGATCTATCATATATGTGTTGTTTATGATCTTGCATGCTCTCCGTTGCTAGTAGAGGCTCTGGCCAAGTTGATACTTGTAACTCCAAGAGGGAGTATTTATGCTCGATAGTGGGTTCATGCCTCCATTGAATCTGGGACAGTGACAGAAAGTTCTAAGGTTATGGATGTGCTGTTGCCACTAGGAATAAAACATCAATGCTTTGTCTAAGGATATTTGTGTTGATTACATTACACACCATACTTAATGCAATTGTATGTTGTTAGCAACTTAATACTGGAAGGGGTGCGGATGCTAACCCGAAGGTGGACTTTTTAGGCATAGATGCATGCTGGATAGCGGTCTATGTTCTTTGTCGTAATGCCCTAAGTAAATCTCATATTAGTCATCATGATATGTATGTGCATTGTTATGCCCTCTCTATTTGTCAATTGACCAACTATAATTTGTTCACCCAACATGTTGTTTATCTTATTGGAGAGACACCACTAGTGAAATGTGGACCCCGGTCCATTCTTTTACATCTGAAATACAATCTACTGCAATCTCTGTTCTCTGTTGTTCTTCACAAGCAAACATCATTCTCCACACCATACGTTTAATCCTTTGTTTACAGCAAGCCGGTGAGATTGACAACCTCACTATTAAGTTGGGGCAAAGTATTTTGATTATGTTGTGCAGGTTCCACGTTGGCGCCGACATCCCTGGCGTTGCGCCGCACTACACTCCTCCACCAACAACCTTCACGTGGCCTTCATCTCCTACTGGTTCGATAACCTTGGTTTCTTACTGAGGGAAAACTTGCTGATGTACGCGTCACACCTTCCTCTTGGGGTTCCCAACGGACGTGTGCTTCACGCGTTATCAAGGTCTTTTTCTGGCGCCGTTGCCGGGGAGATCAAGACACGTTGCAAGGGGAGTCTCTCACATCCAATCTCTTTACTTTGTTTATTGTCTTGCTTTACTTTATTTTATTTTCTGTTTTGTTTGCTTTCTCTATATCAAAAACACAAAAAAATTAGTTACTTGCATTTACTTTATTTTGTTATCATGTCTAGTCCTGCACTTGTTACTCTGTCACCCGAGGAATCGATCTTTACTTTTAAACAAGGGAGTGAGAAGAGTTTTAAAGAGGCTTGGTCTAGAATTTTTTATTCTTATGGTAAAACTGAACCTAAAATGACTCTAAGTTTGCTTCTTTGTAATTTTTATTTTGGGCTTATTGTTCGCTATAGATATGATTTGGATGCTTTAGTGGGAGGAGATTTCCTTCACTGCGATGGGGATCAAGCTTTTAATGCCATAAAGAAATTGATTACATCGTCTAGCTCCGCTAATAATTTTGATTCATCTCTTGCTAGCATTCATAATAGATTAAACACTCTTGAAACAAATATATCTTGTTTAAAAGAAGGGTACAACCATATTCGTGAATATTATGATTATGTTCCAGTAAGCTTTGAACCTTTAATGTGGGTCCCTACTATTAAGGTTGCTATTTGTGGTGAAACTTTTTGTGCCCGTTGTGATATTATGTCTGAGTTTTGCCTTATGCCTAAAAGTATCTATGAATCTTTGACACTTTGGGGACTTACTGAAGGTGGAGAAGGAATAACTCTTACTGATAATTTTGTTATAATTCCTAAGGGGATAAGTGAAGGTGTGTTCACAACCTTTCTTGGAAGAACGGTATCCACTGATTATCTCGTTATTGAATGTGTAGGGACAGGACAAATTACACTTGGAAGATCCCTGCTGAAACTCTTGGGACCAACCATAGATGTGGGAAAAGGCACTCTAAATTTTACCTCTACACCCGGATGCGGTCAAGTATTTCCTAGACCAAAGAGTAAGAATAAGAGTAAGAAGGATAGGCGCAAGGCCCCTGGTAATAATGTTAATGCTTCATCTCTTGATAATACTTGAGTTACACTTTCTGCGCGTAGCTGAAAGGCGTTAAAGAAAAGCGCTTATGGGAGACAACCCATCATTTTATTTCTGCAATTTTTATTTTATATTTGTGTCTTGGAAGTTGTTAATACTGTAGCAACCTATCCTTATCTTTATTTTATTGTATTGTTGTGCCAAGTAAAGTCTTTGATAGTAAGGTTGATACTAGATTTGGATTTCTGCGCAGAAACAGATTTCTAGCTATCACGAATTTGAGTAGATCTCTCTGTAGGTAACTCAGACAAATCTGAGAAAAATCATGAGTAATCCTCAGATATGTACGCAACTTTCATTCAATTTGAGCTTCTTCATCTGAGCATGTTAAGTGCCTCTAACAAATTCGTCTTTACGGACTGTTCTGTTTTGACAGATTCTGCCTTTTATTTCACATTGCATCTTTTACTGTGTTGAATGGATTTCTTTGTTCCATTAACTTTCAGTAGCTTTGGGTAAGGTCCAGAAGTGTTAGGAATGATTGTGTCCTCTCTACATGTGAATTTTTGATTATGCACTAACCTCTAATGAGTTTGTTTTGAGTTTGGTGTGGAGGAAGTTTTCAAGGATCAAGAGAGGAGGATGATACAATATGATCAAGAAGAGTGAAAAGTCTAAGCTTGAGGATGCCCCCGTGGTTCATCCCTGCATATTTCAAGAAGACTCAAGCATCTAAGCTTGGGGATGCCCAAGGCATCGCCTTCTTCATCGACAACTTATCAGGTCACCTCTAGTGAAACTATATTTTTATTCCGTCACATCTTATGTGCTTTCCTTGGAGCGTATGTATGCTTTTTGTTTTTGTTTGAATAAACTCGGATCCTAGCATTCCTTGTGTGGGAGAAAGACACGCTCCGCTATTTCATATGAACACTGGTGTTCTTAGCTTTACTTTTAATGTTCATGGCGAAGGTTGAAAACTGCTTCGTTCATTGCTATTTGGTTGGAAACAGAAAATGCTCCATGTGGTAATTGGTATATTGTCTTGAATAATTTGATACAAGGCAATTGTTTTGAGTTCTCAAATAGATCACGTTTAAGCTCTTGCATCATGTAGTTTGAACCTATTAGTGGAGAATTACTGTAGAGCTTGTTGAAATTTGGTTTGCATGATTGGTCTCTCTAAAAGTCTAGATATTTTCTGGTAAAAGTATTTGAACAACAAGGAGACAGTGTAGAGTCTTATAATGCTTGCAATATGTTCTTATGTAAGTTTTGTTGTACCGGTTCATACTTGTGTTTGCTTCAAACAACCTTGCTAGCCAAAGCCTAGTACTGAGAGGGAATGCTTCTCGTGCATCCAAAACCTTGAGCCAAAACCTATGCCATTTGTGTCCACCATAACTACCTACTACATGGTATTTTTCTGCCATTCCAAAGTAAATTGCTTGCGTGCTACCTTTAAAATTTCATTCTTTGTCTTTGCAATACATAGCTCATGGGAAAATAGCTTAAAAACTATTGTGGTATGGAATATGTTACTTATGTATCTTATTTCTTATAAGTTGCTTGTTGAGCGGTAACCATGTTTCTGCGGACGCCGTCAACTATTATACCTTTGTTGAATATCATGTGCATTGTTATGCATGTTCGTCTTGTCTGAAGTAAGGGTGATTTATCATGATCAAATGGTTTGAGTATGCATATTGTTAGAGAAGAACATTGGGCCGCCAACCAAAGCCATGTATCATGGTGGAAGTTTCAGTTTGGACATCAATCCTCAATCTCTTATGAGAATATTATCTGTTGTTGAATGCTTAAGCATTAAAGAGGAGTCCATTATCTGTTTTCTATGTTTTCCTGGTACGGATATCCTTAAGTTGAGATCTATCAAAAACGAGAACAAATGCGATCTATCTCCTTGGACCTTTGTACAGGTGACATAGAGGTACCCCTTTGTGACACTTGGTTGAAACATATGTAATGCAATGATAATCCATGGAAATCCGAGCTAACTAGGACAAGGTGCGAGCACTATTGGTATTCTATGCATGAGGCTTGCAACTTATAGGATGTCTTATGCATAACACATATGAATTATTACTACCATTGACAAAATTGTTTCTATGTTTCCAAAATAAAAAGCTCTAGCATGAGAGTGATCCCTGCTTCACTCTGCGAAGGGGCCTGATGGCGTGTATTTCACACGTTCGTTGGGCAACCCCAAGAGGAAGGTATGATGCGCACAGCAGCAAGTTTTCCCTCAGAAAGAAACCAAGGTTTATCGAACCAGGAGGAGCCAAGAAGCATGTTGAAGGTTGATGGCGGCGGGATGTAGTGCGGCGCAACACCAGGGATTCCGGCGCCAACGTGGAACCTGCACAACACAACCAAAGTACTTTGCCCCAACGAAACAGTGAGGTTGTCAATCTCACCGGCTTGCTGTAACAAAGGATTAACCGTATTGTGTGGAAGATGATTGTTTGCAGAGAAAACAGTAAAACAAGTATTGCAGCAGATTTGTATTTCAGTATTAAAGAATGGACCGGGGTCCACAGTTCACTAGAGGTGTCTCTCCCATAAGATAAAAGCATGTTGGGTGAACAAATTACAGTCGGGCAATTGACAAATAGAGAGGGCATAACAATGCACATACATGTCATGATAAGTACAGTGAGATTTAATTGGGCATTACGACAAAGTACATAGACCGCCATCCAACTGCATCTATGCCTAAAAAGTCCACCTTCAGGTTATCATCCGAACCCCTTCCAGTATTAAGTTGCAAAGCAACAGACAATTGCATTAAGTATGGTGCGTAATGTAATCAACAACTACATCCTCGAACATAGCGCCAATGTTTTATCCCTAGTGGCAACAGCACAACACAACCTTAGAACTTTCTGTCATCGTCCTGTGTCAATGCAGGCATGAACCCACTATCGAGCATAAATACTCCCTCTTGGAGTTAAAAGCAAAAACTTGGCCAGAGCCTCTACTAGTAACGGAGAGCATGCAAGATCATAAACAACACATATGTAATAACTTGATAATTAACATAACATGGTATTCTCTATCCATCGGATCCCGACAAACACAACATAGAGTATTACAGATAGATGATCTTGATCATGTTAGGCAGCTCACAAGATCCAACAATGAAGCACAATGAGGAGAAGACAACCATCTAGCTACTGCTATGGACCCATAGTCCAGGGGTGAACTAGTCACTCATCACTCCGGAGGCGACCATGGCGGTGTAGAGTCCTCCGGGAGATGAATCCCCTCTCCGGCAGGGTGCCGGAGGAGATCTCCAGAATCCCCCGAGATGGGATCGGCGGCGGCGGTGTCTCAGTAAGGTTTTCCATATCGTGGTTTTTCGCATCAGGGTTTTCGCGACGGAGGCTTTAAGTAGGCGGAAGGGCAGAGTCGGGGGGCTGACGAGGGGCCCACACCATAGGGCGGCGCGGGCCCCCCCTTGGCCGCGCGGCCCTGTGGTCTGGCCACCTCGTGGCCCCACTTCGTATGCTCTTCGGTCTTCTGGAAGGTTCGTGGCAAAATAGGACCCTGGGACTTGATTTCGTCCAATTCCGAGAATATTTCGTTACTAGGATTTCTGAAACCAAAAACAGCAGAAAACAAAGAATCGGCACTTCGGCATCTTGTTAATAGGTTAGTTCCAGAAAATGCACGAATATGACATAAAGTGTGCATAAAACATGTAGGTATCATCAATAATATGGCATAGAACATAAGAAATTATCGATACGTCGGAGACGTATCAGGGCCTTTCTTTTACTTTATGTTGACTCAGTTTACCTACTTCCTTCTATCTTAGAAGCAAACACTTGTGTCAACTGTGTGCATTGATTCCTACATACTTGCTTATTTGCATTCATCATATTACTTTGTGTTGACAATTATCCATGAGATAAACATGTTGAAGTTGAAAGCAACTGCTGAAACTTATATCTTCCTTTGTGTTGCTTCAAAACTTTCCACTAAGAATTTATTGCTTTATGAGTTAACTCCTATGCAAGACTTATTGATGCTTGTCTTGAAAGTACTATTCATGAAAAGTCTTTGCTATATGATCAGTTGTTTAGTCATTATCTTTACCATTGCTTTGAATCACTTCATTCATCTCATATGCTTTACAATAGTATTGATCAAGATTATGATAGCAGCATGTCACTTCAGAAATTATCCTTGTTATCGTTTACCTACTCGAGGGCGAGTAGGAACTAAGCTTGGGGATGCTTGATACGTCTCAAATGTATCTAGAATTTCTTATGTTCCATGCTAGTTTTATGACAATACTCACATGTTTTACATACACTTTATATCATTTTGATGCATTTTCTGGCACTAACCTATTAACAAGATGCTGAAGCGCCAGTTCCTGTTTTCTGTTGTTTTTGGTTTCAGAAATCATACACAGGAAATATTCTCGGAATTGGACGAAACAAAAGCCCACGGTCTTATTTTCCACGGAGCTTTCCAGAACACCGAAGGAGAGACGGAGAGGGGCCAAGGCGGCCCCACACCACAAGGCGGCGCGGCCTGGAGGGGGGCGCGCCGGCCTATGGGGTGGGCCCCTCGGCCGCCTCCCGACTCTGCCCCTTCGCCTATTTATTCACTCCGTCGCGAAAACCCTAGTACCGAGAGCCACGATACGAGAAAAGTTCCAGAGACGCCGTCGCCGCCAATCCCATCTCGGGGGATTCAGGAGATCACCTCCGGCACCCTCCCGGAGAGGGGAATCATCACCGGAGGGCTCTACATCACCATGCCCGCCTCCGGATTGATGCGTGAGTAGTTCTTCCTTGGACTATGGGTCCATAGCAGTAGCTAGATGGTTGTCTTCTCCTCTTGTGCTATCATGTTTAGATCTTGTGAGCTGCCTAACATGATCAAGATCGTCTATTTGTAATGCTACATGTTGTGTTTGTTGGGATCCGATGAATATGGAATACTATGTCAAGTTGATTATTGATCTATCATATATGTGTTGTTTATGATCTTGCATGCTCTCCGTTGCTAGTTGAGGCTCTGGCCAAGTTGATACTTGTAACTCCAAGAGGGAGTATTGATGCTCGATAGTGGGTTCATGCCTCCATTGAATCTGGGACAGTGACAGAAAGTTCTAAGGTTATGGATGTGTTGTTGCCACTAGGGATAAAACATCAATGCTTTGTCTAAGGATATTTGTGTTGATTATATTACGCACCATACTTAATGCAATTGTCTGTTGTTACCAACTTAATACTGGAAGGGGTGCGGATGCTAACCCGAAGGTGGACTTTTTAGGCATACATGCATGCTAGATAGCGGTCTATGTTCTTTGTCGTAATGCCCTAAGTAAATCTCATATTAGTCATCATGATATGTATGTGCATTGTTATGCCCTCTCTATTTGTCAATTGCCCAACTGTAATTTGTTCACCCAACATGCTATTTATCTTATTGGAGAGACACCACTAGTGAACTGTGGACCCCGGTCCATTCTTTTACATCTGAAATACAATCTACTGCAATCTCTGTTCTCTGTTGTTCTTCACAAGCAAACATCATTCTCCACACCATACGTTTAATCCGTTGTTTACAGCAAGCCGGTGAGATTGACAACCTCACTGTTAAGTTGGGGCAAAGTATTTTGATTGTGTTGTGGAGGTTCCAAGTTGGCACCGGAATTCCTGGTGTTGCGCCGCACTACACTCCTCCACCAACAACCTTCTCGTGGCCTTCATCTCCTACTGGTTCGATAACCTTGGTTTCTTACTGAGGGAAAACTTGCTGCTGTACGCATCAAACCTTCCTCTTGGGGTTCCCAACGGACGTGTGCTTCACGCGTTATCACACGACGAAGTGGGGTATGGACTGATTGTCCTGATGTCCAAGTTGGGAGACATTTTTTTTCTTTGCCCGCTCTATAGGACTGTCCAAGAGAGCGGTCATGATCACTTCTCGGCTCAGCTCTCTTTATTCTCGTCTCGGCAAAGTGCTTCATTGTATGCAGTGCAATAAACGTCTTCTTCGGCGCAAGAAACGCCTTTTGCTCATCAGTCTGCTCATGTGGTAACAACTCTGGAGTCTGTGCTCTCATCAGAGTTGATGATCTCTTTGGAGCTGTAGGAGGTGCTGCGGTTAGCTTCCTCTTTTGCTTAGGTGGAGGCGGCGGAGTCTCCTGACGAGGAGGAGGAGGTGGCGGAGTATTCTCACGCGTGGGAGCCGCCTGTGATTCATGAGGAGGAGACTGCTCATTGATACGTCCAAAACGTATCTACTTTCCCGAACACTTTTGCTATTGTTTTGCCTCTAATTTGTGTATTTTGGATACAACTAACACGGACTAACGCTGTTTTCAGCAGAATTGCTTTGGTGTCTCGTTTTTGTGCAGAAATCCAACTTTCAGGAAAATCCCCGGAATTAATGCCCAAGGGCTTATTTTTTCAGAAGATTCACGGAGCTAGAAGGACAAGCCAGGGGGGCCCCACGGCCCCCACACCATGGGCTGGAGCGGCCTAGGAGGGGGGCGCGCCGCCCTATGGTGAGGCCCCCTCGGCCGGCCTCCGACGCCCTCCTCTGGACTACTTAACGCCTTCGACCTAAAAACGCACGGGGGTTAGACGAAATCGCCAGACGACATCCAGAACGCCGCCACCATCGCGAAACTCCGTCACGGGACCAGAAACTCCGTTCTGGCACTCCGCCGGGACGGGGAATTGGAGGAGATCATCGCCATCATCACCACCAACGCCTCTCCATCGACCAGCCATTGTTTCCCCCATCCATGTGTGAGTAATTCCCCCGCTGTAGGCTGAAGGGGATGGTAGGGATTGGATGAGATTGGTCATGTAATAGCATAAGATTGTTAGGGCATAGTGCCTAGTGTCCGTAATTGGTACTTCTATGATATTGTTGCATCTTGTTATGCTTAATGCTTGTCACTAGGGCCGGAGTGCCATGATCTCAGATCTGAACATGTTATTGTTTCATGATGATATTCATTGTTTTATGATCTTACCTGCAAGTTGTATACACATGTCGCCGTCCGGAACCCGAGGCCCCAAAGTGACAGAAATTGGGACAACCGGAGGGGAAGGCGGTGATATGAGGATCACATGTGTTCACGGAGTGTTAATGCTTTGCTCTGGTGCTCTATTAAAAGGAGTACCTTAATTTCCAGTAGATTCCCTAGAGGCCCGGCTGCCACCGGCTGGTAGGACAAAAGATGGTGTGCAAGTTTCTCATTGCGAGCACATACGACTAATTATGGAACACATGCCTATTGATTGATTAGTACTTGGATACCGTTTTATTACTATCTGCAAATGCCCTACCTTGATTGTTACATGAGTTTCTCTCATCCATGCAACACCCGTTCATCCATCCCTGTGCCTACAGTATTTTAATCCTGTTGTTTACTATAATCACTACTGCTGTCTTTGTTACACTGTTGCTGATATTTCACTACTGCTACTGCTATAAAACTGTTACTACTGATAAACTCTTGCGAGCAAGTCTGTTTCAAGGTGCAGCTAAATTGACAACTCCGCTGTTAAGGCTTACAAATATTCTTTGGCTCCCCTTGTGTCGAATCAATAAAATGGGTTTTACTTCCCTCGAAGACTGTTACGATCCCCTATACTTGTGGGTCATCAAGACTATTTTCTGGCGCCGTTGCCGGGGAGCATAGCTTTATTTGCAAGTTCACTTGGATTGATATTGTTCGCTGCAAATTTTCCATCATGGGTAAACCTCGCGATACTAAAGTCGCCATATTACCATCCACTACAAGAAAAGGTACAACTCTGAGTACCTCTGCTGCTCTTGATTCACCATCTGTGATAGGTAAACTTGTTTCACCACCACAAGCTTCACATGCTGGTACTTCTGCTGAATCTGAAAATTCCTCTTATAATTTTGATGATGCTTCTGCTGTGCTTGATAATGATGGTTCATTAGGATCTTTTCTAGATGCTACAATTGCTAGGTCTAGACAAATTGAAAATACTGAAACTCCTAATGAAAATGCTGCTACACCTGTTAATTCACCTAAGTCTGTTGAATACTCTAGTGACGATCTTGATGAAGATTATGTAGAACTTGATGATGATTTCATTGATAAATGCAATGCTACTACTGATGCAAGTAATATTAAAAAGCTTCTTGCACAACGTGCTGTTAGATATAAATTGTCTCCTGATCCTAAATTTTCCACATCTCCTATAAACATTAAGGATAAGGATTATGATTTTTCTCTTGATTTATCTCATATATCTATTGTTGAGAAAACACCTTTTTGTGGTACTGAAAAAAAAAGTGTTGTAGAACACATGATTGAGCTGTCTACTCTAAGTAGCTTATTTTCTGATGATGTTAAGAAGTGTACTTATTTCGTTGCTAAAATTTTTCCTTTCTCATTAAAGGATGATGCTAAAACTTGGTATAATAATTTGCCACTTGATTCTATTAATAGTCCAAGTGATTTGCTTGATGTTTTCTTTCGGAAATACTTTTCCTGCTAGTGCTCAACATATTGCTTTGCAGAGAATTTATAATTTTGACCAGGAAGATGGAGAGAAATTGCCTGAGGCATGGGCGAGATTTTGCTCTCTTATCAGAGCTCGGCCTGGACATGATATGGAAAAAGCATGATTTACTTGATATATTTTATAGTGTACTAACCATTGAGTCTAGGGCATACCTGGATAGTTGTGCTGGTTGTGTTTTCAGGAAAAGAACTCAGGGCAATATTTGAAGAATTATTGGCTAGAATAGGCCGGAATCATGATGATTGGGCTACACCTGAACCAACCCCGACACCAATATTGAAGAAGAGGGGAATGATTAAATTAAATGATGAAGATATGAGGGAAGCCAAGAAATCTCTTAAAGAAAAAGGTATTAAATCCGAAGATGTGAAGAATTTACCTCCCATAGAAGATTTATGCAAGATAACTCCCCCTTCATCCATGATTGAGGTACACTCTCTTCAACGTTTTACTAGGGAAGATATTCCGTATTCAAAACCTCCTGCTCAATGCTTAGATGAGTTTGATAATTATATTGTTAAGCAAAATAATTTTAATATGAGAGTAGAGAATCATTTAATGGAAAATTCTCGAGCCATTAGTGAATTGCATGGTATTGTGGAGAGAACCTCCAATGATGTTAAGATGCTTTGTAAACATTTTCATATGGTTCAAACTCAAATTGATCAACTCACTAAAGTGCAAAATGACTTGTTAAAAAATAATTCTAAAGAAAAACATGCTTATGAAGTAACAACTAGAGGCGGTGTTTCTACCGAGGATCCTCTATATCCTGAAGGGCATCCCAAAAGAGTTGAACAAGATTCTCAACGAACTAAAACTAGTGCTCCTTCTAAGAAAAAGAAAAAGAAACATAAAACTGTTGTAGAATCCTCTGAGCATGTTAATGATCCTAATAGTATTTCTATCTCTGATGCTGAAACTGAAAGTGGTAATGAACATGATAAAGATAATGGTAAGAATGATACTTCTGATAAAGAAGAAGTTGAAGATGAACCTGAAAAGCATGCTAAAAATAAAAAGTATACTAAAGAAGATTTTATTGCTAAGAAACATGGTAGTGAAAGGGAACCTTGGGTTCAAAAGCAAATGCCTTTTCCTGCTAAGAAACTAAAATCAAAGGAAGAAGAACACTATAATAAATTTTGTGATTGGATGAAACCTTTATTCCTGCAAATCCCTTTGACTGATGCTATTAAATTGCCTCCTTATTCAAAGTATATGAAAGATATTGTCACTAACAAAAGGAAAATTCCTAATGAAGAGATTTCCACTATGCTTGCTAATTACTCTTTCAATGGCAAAGTTCCAAAGAAGCTTGGCGACCCAGGTATACCGACTATTCCTTGTTCCATCAAAAATAATTATGTTAGAACTGCTCTATGTGATTTGGGAGCAGGTGTTAGTGTTATGCCTTTCTCTCTTTATAAGAGACTTTATTTAGATAAGTTGATACCGACTGATATATCTTTGCAAATGGCTGATAAATCTACTACTATTCCTGTTGGTATATGTGAGGATGTTCCAGTTCAAGTTACTAATAATTACTTTATATTAACTGATTTTGTTGTGTTGGAAATGCCTGAAGATGATAATATGTCTATTATTCTTGGGAGACCTTTTCTTAACACCGCAGGGGCTGTTATTGATTGCAATAAAGGAAAAGTTACCTTTAATGTTGATGACAAGGAGCATACCGTTTATTTTCCCAAGAGGATTGACAAAGTATGTGGAGTTAATAGAATTTCTAATTTGAGAACCATCAAAGTGGGAACTATTGATTGTCCTATATATGAGCCTAAGCAAGGATATCAAAGTATTATGATTGGATCCATATCAATTCAATATAAGGTAACATGATTGATTTGAGGTTTATTTCTTCTTATGCCGTGTAAAATTTATTTGGTGGCAAGACTTGATCAACCTTGTTAACAAATACATTTTATATGCATAGAGGAGCTAAACAACATTTCTTTCTTCCTCCATTTGCTTTACTTGCTGTAGCACTACTTATTTTGCAAGATGCTTTGTTGCTTAGGGGTTTGAAAATCTTTTTCTGTCCTGTAATAATAATTTTGACACCCAGAAATGTGCATTTTTCAAAGTTCTCAAAAATTCACAAAAATTATACTGTTGGTCTTATTTTTCGAAGAGGCATCTGGGAGGACCTGGGGATGACCAGTGGGGCACCACAGGGCTGCACCCCACCAGCCGGCGCGGCCAAGGAGGGGGGCGCGCCACCCTGTGGTGTGGGCCCCTCCTTGCCCCACTACTTCATCTCTTCCTCCCATCTCACTCTCTCTCCCGAAAAAACTCGTACTCATTTTCTCTCACTCGCGTTTCTGCTCAAGAGCTCAAGATTTCTCGATCTCTTTGCTCAGCCCAGATTTCTGTCTGAAATTTGGCACATTTGCTCTCCGGTATGTGACTCCTTCGATTATCCAAGTAGAATTTTGTTTAGTTGAGTATATCTTTGATATTTTGCTGCTGTAGGTAACATGTTTAGTGAGCTTGCATGCTTGTTCTAAGTGATAAAAACTAGTTTTGATGCATGCTTAGTACCCTAGCAAGTTCCTATAGTAGTTTCCCTCAATTATATGTCACCAAATCAAATTTTATAATGTTTGTTGAAAAATTTCAGAAAATGGAGTGGAATAGGCACCAACTCAACCAACAAGAATTGGAGGTGCAACAGGTTATGAGAGTTCACCGCGAAGAGGGAGTATACCCCTCTTACTACCCATGCGTTGATTGAGAAGTGCAGGAATCTTGCAAGATGTTCAAAATCTGATTTCCAATGCAGGTTTGGGAAGTTTTGTTGTTGGTGAACCATACCAATATGCAAAACTGACCATGTCTGTAGTGCAGGATTTTGAATTCAATTGGTCCCAGACTAACCCCTTGGTTCAATACAAAATTTATAATAAAACTGTCAACTTGCCATTCGATGATTTTTGTGCAGCAATTAGAGTGCCACAATGAGGATCATGCGAGAAGATAAGGGGACTGCCGTAGGAGCTCTTGAATCTCTACAAGATGATTTTTCAAGGAAGGAGCTTCTCAGAGGATAGTGGTAAAATCAGTAGTATTCAATTCCCAGCTATTCGCTACTTTGCTTATTTCATCACCAAGTGCGTTCTTGCTAGAAAGAATGCAAGTAATTTATCTATCCAGGATTTGACTTTCCTAGTTGCTGCATTACAAGGTGATAGGACTTATAACTTGGGTGCTTTGATAGCCTATAGACTTGCTACTAACCGTGAGAAGGGAGGAATTTATGGAGGTCTCATCGCCTCTCGCTTATTAGCTATGCACGGTGTAGAACCTCACCATCTTGATATTGAGCTCTCCATGGAGAAACTTGACATTGTCTCTATGATTAAACATGACTTTGTTTCTGATTTGTCTAATTTAAGTAACCTGTCTTACAAGATAACATTTTATAAGAAAACTTGGAGAACAACTAAGAAAACTGAAAGGCTAGTAGGATTACCTGCACCTGCTTTGTTTAATCTTGATTCCAGGAAGGATTGGTCAGTCATTAAAGGTGAACTGAATGCATACATAGAAGGGGAAGGCCATCATGCAGGGGAAGGCACAGAGGAGGCCGAGGAACACCTCGACTTATCATCCGATGCAGCAAGTTCTTCGCATCAAAATTTTGGGCATGAGGAGCCTTCACCCTTTTCTTCTGCACCGGGACCTTATTATGATCACGCCATGTATGATCCACCGGCGTGGAACCCTGACCCTCGCTGGGGTTGATCTCCACTTAGGCCAAAAGCCTAAGCTTGGGGGGAGGTATACCGACATCACTCATTCTTTGCATATTATAGTTGTTGGATACTTTTACATACTTGTTTAGCTTCTTAAAGTGGTTTTCTAATGAGAGGGAGATGATATTTGGGGAAGTGCTGATTGAAAACAGATTCTGGACTGATACCAAAAAAATTCTCAAAACAGCCAGAACGTTATTTTGCGAAGCCAATTTTTGAGCATGTTCCCCAGGTTATTATCCAACTTTCATTAGTTGAACAATTTTCGAGCTGAGCAGCGGAAGAATTTCTTAAAAATCGATTACTGTACTGCTGTCAAGTTTGACGAATTTCTGCTGCTTTGTGTTTATGTGACTCTTTTAGTTTTCATTTTCTTGTTTTTGCTTTGTTTCTTTCCTAAAACACAAAAAGACCAAAAATATTTTTGTTTTTTCTCTTTACCATTTGTTTATTTTGGTTTCTTGCTTTTATTTTGCTTTGTTTGCTATCGTTGGTTTGCTATAAGAAAATCCAAAAAGATTTTGCTTTGTTTGCTTGTTTCCTTTTGTTCTTGTTCCAATTCGAAAACACCAAAAATATTTGCTGTTTTTCTTTGGTTTTGTAAAGTTCATTATGGAGTTCAGTGGTCTTTGGTGGCGGGAGCTTGGTTTTCATTCCATATTATTCAAGCTACACAAGTGAAAAGCAATAATGATGATCTACAACAATTCGACTGTGGTGAGAGGCTGGTATGAACTCTATTTGTTTTCATTTTTGTACATATACTCATCCATGTGAGCATGTTTAGTTGGTTCATGTGAGGTATATGTCATTTAAGAAAGTCTAGTAGTTCATGATCTCTCATGCTTAGCTCCAATTTATTAATATGAGTATCATATCATAAATATGTGCTTGCATTGCTTTATTCATAGATAGGTATGACATTGTGGTATCCTCCTCTGAATAATTCACTTGAATCAACTTGGCACATGCTCACGCATGCATATGACTGAACAAAAGTCAATTAAGCCTCGATGATTTACCTTACCTCAGAGTTCTTGTATCACTTTTATGCCTCCGTTAATTTATTTTGTCGCAAGCATGATTATGACGGTTATTGCTCTCTTGATTGTCGCTTCCCAGTCTATTGCTAGCCTTCACTTGTACTGAGCGGGAACGCTGCTCGTGCTTCCAAACCCCTGAAAACCAAGTTATTCCAAAGTGTCCACCATAAATACCTATGCATGGCATTTCAAACCATTCCAAGTAAATTCTCATGTGCTACCTTTAAACCTTCAAAATGCTTCTCATTTTGTGTTAATGTTTTATAGCTCATGAGGAAGTATGTGGTGTTTATCTTTCAATCTTGTCATTTACTCCTGACAGACTTTCATAATGGACTAGTGGCACATCCGCTTATCCAATAATTTTGCAAAAAGAGCTGGCAACGGGGTTCCCAGCCCCAATTAATCAACTTTCATTAATAATTCTCTTCACATGTTTTGCCCTGATTTATCAGTAAGCAACTTAAATTGCAAATAGACACTCCTCCATGGTATGTGATTGATGAAAGGCACCTGAGGATTCGGTTAGCCATGGCTTGTGTAAGCAAAGGTTGGGGGAGTGTCATCCATAATGAAACTAAAATATATGTGTAAACAAAAGAGAAGAGGGATGATTTACCTTGCTGGTAGAGATAACGTCCTTCATGGGAGCCTCTCTTGAAAGTCTGGTTGACGAGGTAGTTAGAGTACCCACTATCATTCGTTGACAACAACAAACACCTCTCAAAATAATTTTACTCCTGTTTTACAAATGAAAATCTCTAGCACATGTTAATCCCTGCTTCCCTCTGCGAAGGGTCACTCTTTTACTTTTACATTGTGTCTCCATCCTTTCTTTGAGCACCTTCTTGAGAGCACAACTGTCATTCTTAGTACAATATGCTTGTCCCAAAATGTGATTAACTGTGGTATAACTTTGATGCTTTTATCTTTGATAATCTCTACTTCCAGCCTTCCCATGAACTTCAAAGGTGCCCGAGCATTTACGTTTTGCTGTACAAATACGGGCAAGCGAGATACCACTTTATCATATCCTTTTATGAACATTGAAATCCTACTGATAGAGACATGATTCATGATGCTTATTATTAATTTGTTGGTACCTTTTCCATGATTGACATAGCTATTATATGATTTTATTTGCATGTATCTTATTATGAATTGCTTAAGTACTTGCCATATCATGAGAATATTTACATCACATGAACAAATGTGTTCGTGAAAGTACTTTTATCGCACTCAGTTGTTAACTGAATTGCTTGAGGATAAGCAATAAGCTAAGCTTGGGGGGAGTTGATACGTCCAAAACGTATCTACTTTCCCGAAAACTTTTGCTATTGTTTTCCCTCTAATTTGTGTATTTTGGATACAACTAACACGGACTAACACTGTTTTCAGCAGAATTGCTCTGGTGTCTCATTTTTGTGCAGAAATCCAACTTTCAGGAAAATCCCCGGAATTAATGCCCAAGGGCTTATTTTTCCAGAAGATTCACGGAGCCAGAAGGACAAGCCAGGGGGCCCACGGCCCCCACACCATGGGCCGACGCGGCCTAGGAGGGGGGCGCGCCGCCCAATGGTGAGGCCCCCTCGGCTGGCCTCCGACGCCCTCCTCTGGACTACTTAACGCCTTCGACCTAAAAACGCACGGGGGTTAGACAAAATCGGCAGAAGACATCCAGAACACCGCCACCATCGCGAAACGCCGTCTCGGGACCAGAAACTCCGTTCTGGCACTCCGCCGGGACGGGGAATTGGAGGAGATCATCGCCATCATCACCACCAACGCCTCTCCATCGACCAGCCATGTTTCCCCCATCCATGTGTGAGTAATTCCCCCGCTGTAGGCTGAAGGGGATGGTAGGGATTGGATGAGATTGGTCATGTAATAGCATAAGATTGTTAGGGCATATTGCCTAGTGTCCGTAATTGGTACTTCTATGATATTGTTGCAACTTGTTATGCTTAATGCTTGTCACTAGGGCCCGAGTGCCATGATCTCAGATCTGAACATGTTATTGTTTCATGATGATATTCATTGTTTTATGATCTTACCTGCAAGTTGTATACACATGTCGCCATCCGGAACCCGAGGCCCCAAAGTGATAGAAATTGGGACAACCGGAGGGGAAGGCGGTGATATGAGGATCACATGTGTTCACGGAGTGTTAATGCTTTGCTCCGGTGCTCTATTAAAAGGAGTACCTTAATTTCCAGTAGATTCCCTAGAGGCCCGGCTGCCACCGGCTGGTAGGACAAAAGATGTTGTGCAAGTTTCTCATTGCGAGCACGTACGACTAAATATGGAACACATGCCTATTGATTGATTAGTACTTGGATACCGTTTTGTTACTATCTGCAAATGCCCTACCTTGATTGTTACATGAGTTTCTCTCATCCATGCAACGCCCGTTCATCCATCCTTGTGCCTACAGTATTTTAATCCTGCTGTTTACTATAATCACTACTGCTGTCTTTGTTACACTGCTGCTGATATTTCACTACTGCTACTCCTATAAAACTGTTACTACTGATAAACTCTTGCGAGCAAGTCTGTTTCCAGGTGCAGCTGAATTGACAACTCCGCTGTTAAGGCTTACAAATATTCTTTGGCTCCCCTTGTGTCGAATAAATAAATTGGGTTTTACTTCCCTCGAAGACTGTTGCGATCCCCTATACTTGTGGGTCATCACTCATGCACAGGGGAATCATCATCGCGCATAGGAGAATCATCACGCGGAGGAGACTGCGCAGGTGGCGGAGGAGGCGGACGAGGTGGCCTGCTTGGTGGCTTCTCACCTGGAAACACAATGTTCTCCTTCCGCCATTGCACGGTGGTTCTACGGGCTTCTCCCAGTTCTTTGATTTCCCCATCTTCACCTGCAGGGTGCTCAAGCAAAAACTCCTCATAATCTCTCAACACTTCATCCACCATCACAACAGCAAAGTCGTCTTGGACCGAACGGCAATGGTAAGTCCTTGTAGGTAAGAGGATGCCGACCGCCGCCTTGAAGGATAGGTTGAAAACTTTAACATGCAGCTCACAAGGACGGCTCTCACTGAGATCATCCGGGGGGGGGGGTAGCGAGGAGGCTCGACCACCTGGTCATCATCATCATTATCCACCTGCTGAGTGGAAGCCACGCTGCTTTTCCAGTGTTGAGATTGCAGCGGGACGATAGCATTGAGCAATGCAGGATCTACAGCCTGCCCATGAGCCATCTGGGATGTAAGTACTTGGGTTACTATGGTTAATTGGGCTTTCATGGTGCTCATAGAATCCTCTAAGGATGCTATGCGGTCTGTTTCCCTTGTCTTTCTCCTCTCATGGCTTTTATCAGGAAATCTCTTCCTTTCCGCAGGAAACCCATACTTCCACGGAACGGAGCCTTCTGTGCCCCGTGTTCGTCCGCCGTGTTCTTTGTTCCCAAGGGCGCATGTCAGCTCATCGTTCTCTCTTTCGGGCTGGAACCTCCCATCCTCCATGTCCTTATGTGCTTGTTCCAGGGCTTCAATGGGCTGCTTCAGATGAGCTTTCTTATAGATGCACTTCCCTGTTTCTGCATCCAACTTTCTCCCAATCCTGTAGAACCACTCCTTTGACCGTTCAGTCCAACCGTGTGTCCCTAATCTGATCCCTTTCCTGGTTAGTTCCGCCTCAGCTGCCTGCCACTTAGGACGGTTAGCCCTGTATCCACCTGGACCCATAACTTGGTGATATTTCTTCAACGCAGCATTTGCCTTATTTTTTTCTGACCTTTTCTTAAATTCTTCTGACTCCGTGTTGTACTTCACGAATTCATCCCAGTGATTTTTTACCTTCTCACTGTCCGGAGTCTTGTGTTTCTTGATAAGGCCGCACAATCTTTTCTTGTGGTTCTTGAATAGTTCGGCCATCTTCTTCTTGGCAAAGTCACGGACTGCCTTCTCCATCTTTGCCTTTTCATCGGCATCCCCCTATGGAGGTACTATGTTGAAGTGTGCCATGATCTTGGTCAGAATGCTATCTTTGGCTACATCATCGATATAAAGACCTTGAGCTTCTTCCTCTGCAGACAGCACTAGTCCCTTCGGCTTGTTCCAATCTCGAACGGTGATCGGGACATGGTCCCTAACAAGCACTCTGCATTGAGCTATAAACGACTTTGCATGGTTCTCAGGAGCAATCGGTTTACCATCCTTAGTGATATGGGTGATGTCGTTCCTAACACCGTCATCCAACTTTTTGGCCGGGCCTCGCTTCTTCGACCTTACAGAAGAAGTGCTCGATCCGGAGGGCTAAAAAAGAAATAATTCATCGTCAGTACAATTTAATTAGTTAATGCATCTAGTCGATCAACAACGGCTTAATTTATATACCTAGGTGATAATTACGGTTCCGGAGCCATTATGATGATCTTCTTCCTCGCCGGAGCCATTAGGATCTTCTTCCTCATCGTAGCCATCTATTTTTCGCTCAATATTCTCCGCTCCCTCACCGGAGTCATCCAAAAAAGTTGCGGTGACATCGTCACCGCCATCATCTGGAATAACGTCTTCGTCGCGATCATCCAGAGTACCGTTGGCTATGAGGTCAGCCATGAATTTTTCTGAAGCTTCATGTCCGTGTCCCACCATGCTTTCTACAATGACATGCAAGTTATATATAGGAACCATCATATGATCAAATTAAGGATAATGCAGAAAACTGAAAATGGAGTTACATATGTAGTTCTTAACTAAGGACCGATAATATAGTGCTGAAAGCAGATAGTGCAGTTACATGCATACATAGATCGGGTTCATGTTTATTTAACCCTAATACATCAATCACAACTACAACCTCTCAACCGCGCCGACCGGGTCCTATAACATGCCGACCGGGTCCTGAGCCACGCCGGGTGAACCCCCAAAGCCATGGAACAGTCACGGGAGCATAGCTAACATGAGATCCCTACATTTCTGACCATCCGGTCCTATACATGGTGTCTAACGCATACATGTAACGGCGAACGTGCTCGTCCTCCGCTGCAATGCGCTGAGCTACCTCCTCCGGCGGGGCCGGCTCCCTCTGAAACGATCGTGGCCCATAAGACCTCCACCAGAGAATATCCGGGTCAACGACGGGACCCGGATTCCGCACCAAGGTGCGCGCCCCGGAAGCTAAGACCTCCCAGTGCCACCCCGGCGGAGCCCAGTCCCGTACCTCCCCCATCTGCTGCATCTCCTCTAGAATAGTCACACCACAGCACGGCGGCTACCGCAGCATCGTAGCTACGAAACCAAAGCATATATATATGTACCAACATAAATAAAGAAATTATAATATTGTGCTAAATAAAATAACTTTTGTACTAACAACTATTTCTAACATATAATTTCACGACCGCGTCCGGGGTTCGGGATCGACGCCGCGTTCCACGACCCCGGATCGATCGATCCGGATCGGGGGTCGGGAACGACAGCGGGAGCGGTAGCGGGAATTGAACGACAGTGTTTTGGGGGCGCCAGCAGGGGCGCCGGCACTACCGGCACCGCCACGGACTCGGCGCTCCTCGTCTCGCTCTTCTCTCTATTTCGCGACCCTAAATCTATGTCGCGGCGGTACCACCACGGACTCGGCGCTCCTCCTCGATGTCGCGGCGACACGGCCGGTGGTGGCACTAACATATAGGGGTATGGTACGGTGGCGGCACTAATTAACATATAGGGGTGCTGGCACTACCGGAGTATGGTGGCGGCACTAACATATGGTGGTGGCGGCACTAACATGTATCTAACTAGCCTAACTAACAAAATTATTTACTAACAAAATTATTTACTAACATGTATCTAACTAGCCTAACTAACATTATTTACTAATTAACTAGCCTAACTAACAAAATTAAAAAAAAGGAGGAGAGAAGGGTGGGGCAGCGGTGCTTACCGGCGGAGAAGGTGGCGGCGGCCGGTCGGCAGGGTGGCGGGGGCGCGGCGGACGGCAAGGAGGTGCCGCCGCGGAGGGAGGCGTGGTGGCGGCGGCGGCCGTCAAAGAGGAGGGAGGCGCGGTGGCGGCGCAGCGCGGTGGCGGCGCAGCGCGGCTCGGGCGGCTTGGCGCGGCGCGGGCGGCGCGTTGGGCGGGCGCGGTGGCGGAGGCGGTGGCGCATGGCGGCGGTGGAGGCGGTGGCACGGCGGCGATTCGGCAACCTGGCGGCGTCAACTGCTTCGTCTCCGCGGGATTGATCTCCGCGGAGATGAAGTGTTGGCTTATATAGCGGAGGACCCTTTGGTCCCGGTCCTTTGGTCCCGGTTTGTAATACGAACATGGACTAAAGGCCTTTTTTCTGCGATTTTCGCTGCGCGCGCAAAATAGGCCTTTAGTCCCGGTTTGTATTACAAACCGGGACCAAAGGCCAATTTTTTAAAAAAATTTCGTTCCCGCCTTATTTCAAATCAAAAAAAGGCCTCGTACTGGCCACCGCCGCCGCCGTACCACCGCCATCACCGTGCCACACGTGTCCACCGCCGCCGCCGCCACCGCCATGTACTGGCCACCACCGCCACCGCCATGTACTGGCCACCGCCGCCACCGCTGTGTACTAGCCACCACCGCCACCGCCATGTACTGGCCACCGCCGCCGCCGTGCCACACGTGTCCCTTCCCCGTGCGACGTGTCCCTTCCCCGTGGCACGTGTCGCCGCCGCTTCCACGTGCCTCACCCCACCACCGCCGGCGTGCGACGTGTAGATGCCGCGACCACGTGCCACACCCCGCCGCTTCCCCATGTCACGTGTCGCCGCCGCTTCCACGTGCCTCGCCCCGCCGCCGCCTCCTGTTTTGTTGACCCATTTGCACCTAAACAAAGGGACCCTAAAACAAGGTCCATAGTCAAGTTCCCATATATCCTCTATGTAACCATAATATGTGTCATTTGGGCCTTCATTCATTATTGCATCAAATCGGACACCACTGTTTTGGTTGTTGCTCTTTTTATGTTGGGCGATCATGTAAAATGTATTCCCATTTATCTCGTACCCTTGGAAAGTCACTACAGTCGAAGATGGTCTCTGGGCCAACAAGTACAGCTGATCTTCAATATCGATGTTATTCAGGAGATGTTTTTGCAACCAACCGCCAAAAGTTGACATGTGTTCACGTCTAATCCAATTGTTCGACTGCCCCGGGTTCTGGGAGCGTACAAAGTTCTTGTGGTCACCGATATACGGAGCCACCAATGTGGAACTTTGTAGAACTGTGTAGTGTGCTTGAGTCAAAGAAATCCCGTCCCTACATATCATTGATTTCCTTCCTAGCGTGCCTTTTCCACTTAGTCTCCCCTCATGCCGCGATTCAGGAACACCAATCGGCTTAAGGTCAGGAATAAAGTCAACACAGAACTCAATGACCTCCTCTGTTCCATAGCCCTTGGAGATGCTTCCTTCTAGCCTAGCACGGTTATGAACATATTTCTTTAAGACTCCCATGAACCTCTCGAAGGGGAACATATTGTGTAGAAACATAGGACCGAGAATGGAAATCTCATCGACCAGGTGAACGAGGAGATGTGTCATAATATTGAAGAAGGATGGTGGGAACCGACGTATCGATAATTTCTTATGTTCCATGCCACATTATTGATGATATCTACATGTTTTATGCATACTTTATGTCATTATTATGCGTTTTCCGGAACTAACCTATTGACGAGATGCCGAAGTCCAGTTCCTGTTTTCTGCTGTTTTTGGTTCCAGAAATCCTAGTAAGGAAATATTCTCGGAATCGGACGAACTCAACGCCCAGCATCCTATTTTTCCACGAAGCTTCCAGAACACCCGAGAGCCGCCAGAGGAGCGCCCTGTGGGCCCCAGACGACAGGGTGGCGCGGCCCAGGCCTTGGCTGCGCCCCCCTAGTGTGTCGTCGCCTCGTCGACCCTCCGACTCCGCCTCTTCGCCTATATAAAGGTCCCTGACCTAAAAACCTCGAGACGTTCGACGAAACCGGAAAAAACCTTCCAGAGCCGCCGCCATCGCGAAGCCAAGATCTGGGGGACAGGAGTCTCTATTCCGACACGCCGCCGAGACGGGGAAGTGCCCCCGGAAGGCTCCTCCATCGACACCACCGCCATCTCCATCAACGCTGTTGTCTCCCATGAGGAGGGAGTAGTTCTCCATCGAGGCTCGGGGCTGTACCGGTAGCTATGTGGTTAATCTCTCTCCTATGTGCTTCAATACAATAATCTCATGAGCTGCCTTACATGATTGAGATTCATATGATGATGCTTGTAATCTAGATGTCATTATGCTAGTCAAGTGGGTTTTACTTATGTGATCTCCGGAGACTCCTTGTCCCACGTGTGTAAAGGTGACAGTGTGTGCACCGTGTGGGTCTCTTAGGCTATATTTCACAGAATACTTATTCACTGTTATGAATGGCATACTGAAGTGCTTATTTATATCTCTTTATGATTGCAATGTGTTTTGTATCACAATTTATATGTGTGCTACTCTAGTGATGTTATTAAAGTAGTTTATTCCTCCTGCACGGTGTAATGGTGACAGTGTGTGCATCGTGTAGTACTTGGCGTAGGCTATGATTGTGATCTCTTGTAGATTATGAAGTTAACTATTGCTATGATAGTATTGATGTGATCTATTCCTCCTTTCGTAGTGTGAAGGTGACATTGTGCATGCTATGTTAGTACTTGGTTTAGTTATGTTGATCTGTCATGCACTCTAAGGTTATTTAAATATGAACATTGAATATTGTGAAGCTTGTTAACTCCGGCATTGAGGGTTCGTGTAATCCTACACAGTTAGTGGTGTTCATCATCCAACAAGAGGGTGTAGAGTCTAGCATCTACTACCTCCGTTTCAAGGAATAAGGCGCACGCGCATTCCAAGACGAACTTTGACCATAAAAATTAAGCAACAAAATCTTAATTATATTATATGCATGTAACACCGTTGGATTCGTATTGAAAAACACTTTCCAATGATGCTAATTTCACACAAACAATCTTTATATATTTGAAGTAATTCTTGGTCAAACAAAAAGCTCGTAAAACGAGGACGCCTTATTCCTTGAAACGGAGGTAGTATTTATTTATTCTGTTATGTGATCAATGTTGAGAGTGTCCACTAGTGAAAGTATGATCCCTAGGCCTTGTTCCTAAATACTGCTATCGCTGCTTGTTTACTGTTTTACTGCATCTATACTTCCTGCAATTTTACTACCATCATCTGCACGCCAGCAAGCACTTTTCTGGCGTCGTTACTACTGCTCATATTCATTCATACCACTTGTATTTCACTATCTCTTCGCCGAACTAGTGCACCTATTAGGTGTGTTGGGGACACAAGAGACTTCTTGCTTTGTGGTTGCAGGGTTGCATGAGAGGGATATCTTTGACCTCTTCCTCCCTGAGTTCGATAAACCTTGGGTGATCCACTTAAGGGAAACTTGCTGCTGTTCTACAAACCTCTGCTCTTGGAGGCCCAACACTGTCTACAAGAATAGAAGCACCCGTAGACATCAAGCACTTTTCTGGCGCCGTTGCCGGGGAGGAAAGGTAAACAGCACACACACACCGGACCCCGGCAACTAGCCACTTTTCTGGCGCCGTTGCCGGGGAGGAAAGGTAAAAGGCTCTCATACTCCGGTCCCAGGTAAAGTACTTTTCTGGCGCCGTTGTGTGTGTGCTCGAAGCTATTTCCTTTAGATCCTGCAATTGCATCTTTTTGTTTCTTGTTTACACTAGTTAGGCATAATGGACAACAATGAGCTTCTTATTCTATTTCCTGATTTAAGACATGGATGATTTGATGCGAAAATTAAAAAACCTATGGAACATATTAGTATGAACGCTTTGAACACCATTGTTGCTAATGATATGGAAAATTCTAAGCTTGGGGAAGCTGGCTTTGATGAGCATGATATTATTAGTCCCCCGAGCATTGAGGAGAAAATTTACTTTGATGATACTTTGCCTCCTATTGATGATGATTATAATGATATTGGTCTTTTAGTACCGCCTGTTATGGAGGATAAATTTGATTAGATTACAATATGCCTCCTATATTTGATGATGAGAATAATAATGATAGCTACTTTGTTGAATTTGCTCCCACTACAACTAATAAAATTGATTATGCCTATGTGGAGAGTAATAATTTTATGCATGAGACTCATGATAAGAATGCTTTATGTGATAGTTATATTGTTGAGTTTGCTCATGTTGCTACTGAAAGTTATTATGAGAGAGGAAAATATGGTTGTAGAAATTTTCATGTTACTAAAACACCTCTCTTTTTGCTGAAAATCTTGAAGCTGCACTTGTTTTATCTTTCTATGCTTGTTGCATCATGCTTCATGAATTTGTTTATTTACAAGATTCCTTTTCATAGGAAGCATGTTAGACTTAAATTTGTTTTGAATTTGCCTCTTGATGCTCTCTTTTGCTTCAACTATTATTTCTTGGGAGTGCATCATTGAAATTACTGAGCCCGTCTTAATGGCTATAAAGAAAGCACTTCTTGGGAGATAACCCATGTGTTTATTTTACTACAGCAATTTTGTTTTATATTTGAGTCTTGGAAGTTGTTACTACTGTAGCAACCTCTCCTTATCTTATTTTATTGCATTGTTGTGCCAAGTAAAGTCTTTGATAGTAATGTTGATACTAGATTTGGATTACTGCGCAGAAACAGATTTCTTTGCTGTCACGAATCTGGGCCTAATTCTCTGTAGGTAACTCATAAAATTATGCCAATTTACGTGAGTGATCCTCAGATATGTACGCAACTTTCATTCAATTTGGGCATTTTCATCTGAGCAAGTCTGGTTCCATTTTAAAATTCGTCTTTACGGACTGTTCTGTTTTGATAGATTCTGCCTTTTATTTCGCATTGCCTCTTTTGCTGTGTTGGATGGATTTCCTTGTTCCATTAACGTCCAGTAGCTTTGGGCAATGTCCAGAAGTGTTAAGAATGATTGTGTCACCTCTGAACATGTGAATTTTTGATTATGCACTAACCCTCTAATGAGTTTGTTTCGAGTTTGGTGTGGAGGAAGTTTTCAAGGGTCAAGAGAGGAGGATGATATACTATGATCAAGAAGAGTGAAGAGTCTAAGCTTGGGGATGCCCCCATGGTTCATCCCTGGATATTATAAGAAGACTTAAGCATCTAAGCTTGGGGATGCCCAAGGCATCCCCTTCTTCATCGACAACATTATCAGGTTCCTCCCTTGAAACTATATTTTTATTTGGTCACATCTTATGTACTTTACTTGGAGCGTCTGTGTGCTTTTATTTTTGTTTTGTTATTTTCATTCTCTGGATAAATACATGCTTGTGTGGGAGAGAGACACGCTCCGCTGGTTCATATGAACACATGTGTTCTTAGCTTTTAATGTTCATGGCGAAGGTTGAAACTGCTTCGTTCATTGTTATATGGTTGGAAACGGGAAATGCTACATGTAGTAATTGATAAAATGTCTTGGATAATTTGATACTTGGCAATTGTTGTGCTCATGTTTAAGCTCTTGCATCATATACCTTGCACCTATTAATGAAGAAATACATAGAGCTTGCTAAAATTTGGTTTGCATAATTGGTCTCTCTAAAGTCTAGATATTTTCTAGTATTGAGTTTGAACAACAAGGAAGACGGTGTAGAGCCTTATAATGTTTACAATATGTCTTTTATGTGAGTTTTGCTGCACCGGTTCATCCTTGTGTTTGTTTCAAATGGCCTTGCTATCCTAAGGCTTGTATCGAGAGGGAATACTTCTCATGCATCCAAAATCCTTGAGCAACCCACTATGCCATTTGTGTCCACCATACCTACCTACTACATGGTATTTCTCCGCCATTCCAAAGTAAATTGCTTGAGTGCTACCTTTAAATAATTCAAAATTTATCACCTCTTATTTGTGTCAATGTTTTATAGCTCATGAGGAAGTGTGTGGTGTTTATCTTTCGATCTTGTCATTTACTTCGGATAGACTTTCACCAATGGACTAGTGGCTCATCCGCTTATCCAATAATTTTGCAAAAAAGAGCTGGCAATGGGGTGCCCAGCCCCAATTAATTAACTTGCATTAATAATTCTCTTCACATGTTTTGCTCTGATCTATCAGTAAGCAACTTAATTTTGCAAATAGACACTCCTCCATGGTATGTGAATGTTGGAAGGCACCCGAGGATTCGGTTAGCCATGGCTTGTGTAAGCAAAAGGTTGGGAGGAGTGTCATCCATAAATAAAGAAAAACTAAACTAAAGTACATGTGTAAACAAAAGGGAAGAGGGATCATCTACCTTGCTGGTAGAGATAACATCCTTCATGGGAGCCGCTCTTGAAAGTCTGGTTGATAAGGTAGTTAGAGTGCCCACTACCATTCGTTGACAACAACAAACACCTCTCAAAATTTTACTTTTATGCTCTCTTTATGTTTTCAAAACCAAATCTCTAGCACAAATATAGCAATCGATGCTTTCCTCTTTGAAGGACCTTTCTTTTACTTTTATGTTGAGTCAGTTCACCTATTTCTCTCCACCTCAAGAAGCAAACACTTGTGTGAACTGTGCATTGATTCCTACATACTTGCATATTGCACTTGTTATATTACTTTACATTGACAATATCCATGAGATATACATGTTATAAGTTGAAAGCAACCGCTGAGACTTAATCTTCTTTTGTGTTGCTTCAATACCTTTACTTTGATTTATTGCTTTATGAGTTAACTCTTATGCAAGACTTATTGATGCTTGTCTTGAAGTACTATTCATGAAAAGTCTTTGCTTTATGATTCATTTGTTTACTCATGTCATTACCATTGTTTTGATCGCTGCATTCATTATATATGCTTACAATAGTATGATCAAGGTTATGATGGCATGTCACTCCAGAAATTATCTTTGTTATCGTTGACGAGGCGATTCCTCGGCAATGCCCACCATGAGGGGCTTGGGTTTTAGAGAAAGGCGACGACGGAAGTTCCGGGAGCGAGGCGGTACACGACGTACCCAGGTTCACGCCCCCGCGGTGGAGGGTCGCTACGTCCTGCTAGCAATCCACTATATGAATATATGTATACAGGGGGCCGCCATGGGCAGAGCAGTTGTATCTAGTCTAGTTCTAGTTCGCGGGTTACGATGTCTAGGCGTGTCGCCTCTATGATTATGCTTCTGATTGTGCTTGTCCCTAAGGGGTGCCCCTGCCTGGCTTTATATATCAGCCAAGCTAGGGTTTACAAGAGTCCTAGTAGGATTCATATTGGAGTCTTCTTTCCTTGTAGTCCAAGTTGAGGCGCGTGCAGGTCCAGCTTGTCGAGTCCTTGTGCTGGTCCATCTTCATAGTTTGCACCGGGTATGGCAACGTCGAGTACCCGAAGGGTTATGCCCACGTCAGTAGCCCCCGAGTGTCTGGCCGAAGTGAAGCTTCGGGCAGGGACTAAAGTTGTCTTCGCCGAATGTCTTGATCATCTGTTGAATCTTGTGCTTGATGTAGAGTCGAAGTTGCTTTTCTGTCGGGTGCGCGAAGCGCTCCCGATGGGAGTAGCCCCCGAGTCTATGGGCGGGTCTTTGCAGCCGCGCATAGACTCAAGTTGTACTACTGGAAGATCTTGATTGTTGATGCCGATGTCTTCAACTTTATTCTTCTTTGTCGGCGAGGTTGCCATATTTTTTATCGGGTGCGCGACTAGCGCTCCCGATGGGAGTAGCCCCCGAGCCTGTAGATAAATATGAAATAGTTATGTATAGGGTGTTAAAAAATGCTAAGTCAAATACCGTACATGTCCTCGCGTTCCGAGAACATGATGCCGATAACTCTGATGATTTCACTGATAGAGGAGTTGATGATTCAGATGATATCCCAGAGGAGCCGATGATTGAGATGATGGCCCTGAGGAGACGATGATTGGGATGATGGCCCAGAGGAGCCGATGATTCAGATGATGGCCCTGAGGAGCCGATGATTTAGATGATGGCCCTAAGGAGCCGATGATTTAGATGATGGCCCTAAGGAGCCGATGATTGGGATGATGGCCCAGAGGAGCCGATGATTCAGATGATGGCCCTGAGGAGCCGATGATTTAGATGATGGCCCTAAGGAGCCGATAATTTTATCGGGTGCGCATCCAGCGCTCCCGATGGAAGTAGCCCCCGAGTTTGGGCACTGATGCTTGCAACCGTGAGTAGACTCAAGTCGAGCAACCCGATGTTTACAGTTTTCTTCAGGTGCCGTTGACACATTATTGTTTATTTCAAGGGGAAAAACGCACCTTGAGCATCGTTGATGCCATTGTTTGTAAGTTTTTTGGTAGGTACATGTATATGCACTTTTACTGTGTCAATGCCGTTGGCAAATTTTGAAGGAGCAAATCTTAATTACCCGTTTAAGTGTATGTGTATTCGTTGGTCAGCAAATTGTTTGAGTGATCAGCTCGTGTTGCAGGTCTTGCTAAACCCGTTGTATGTAAAACTTTGCTTTCAACCGATGCATGTCTTGACCGTTGGTCATTTTCGTACGTGTTTCATGATCCTTGTTATCTGAAGCACTCTTTGAGGCATCTATAGCAACGGAAAAGAGCAAGGTCCCCGTTGCTTCATGATCTTTGCTATTTGCGGCACTCTTTGAGGCATCTATAGCAAAGGAAAAGAGCAAGGTCTTCGTTGCTTCATGATCCTTGCTATTTGCGGCGCTCTTTGAGGCATCTATAGCAAAGGAAAAGAGCAAGGTATTCGTTGCTTCATGATCCTTTGCTATTTGCGGCACTCTTTGAGGCATCTATAGCAAAAGAAAAGAGCAAGGTCCCCGTTGTTTCATGATCCTTGCTATTTGCGGCACTCTTTGAGGCATCTATAGCAAAGGAAAAGAGCAAGGTCTTCGTTGCTTCATGATCCTTTGCTATTTGCGGCACTCTTTGAGGCATCTATAGCAAAAGAAAAGAGCAAGGTCCCCATTGATTTTGCATCATAGCACTCGTAGTTTCAGAGGCTTTTTTAGGGTGCAATCTCTGGGCGTATTTTCCATCGCACCGATGTTTGTTGGAATATACGAACCTGACGATGTAGTTCGGGTGTCCCGAATTACTGCAATTCTTCAAAACTTGAGTCTTCATATCTTCTTGGGTCCGGCGCTCCCGATGGGAGCAATAGTCTTCATATCTTCTTGAATTCCAATACACCGGTGCTCCCGATGGGAGTAATAATTCCAGCACACCGGCGCTCCCGATGGGAGTAATAGTCTTCAAATCTTCTTGAATTCCAATACACCGGTGCTCCCGATGGGAGTAATAATTCCAGCACACCGGCGCTCCCGATGGGAGTAATAGTCTTCAAATCTTCTTGAATTCCAATACACCGGTGCTCCCGATGGGAGTAATAATTCCAGCACACCGGCGCTCCCGATGGGAGTAATAGTCTTCAAATCTTCTTGAATTCCAATACACTGGTGCTCCCGATGGGAGTAATAATTCCAGCACACCGGCGCTCCCGATGAGAGTAATAGTCTTCAAATTTTCTTGAATTCCAGCGCTCCCGATGAGAGTAACCGCAATAGTCCGAAGATACTCCAAGAGCCCCCGAGTAATTCCAGTGCTCTCGATGGGATCGCATTGGGTCGATATTAAATAAGATGATATCCATTGAATATTCCAGATGATGAATCCACCAACCCGAGAGTGCATCGGGAGAAGATATATCCAGAGCCGAAGAAGATAAATCCATCGAGTGATCATAGATGATGGAGAAAATAAATCCACTGATTCGGAGAAAATAAATCCACCAAGTAATCGAGAGTACTGGAAGTAACGATGTAATGGTGCCTCCCCAATCATCGGGTGTGGCGAAAGAAAGAGGAACACTTAGTTCTGCAGGCGCAGTCGAAATAATTGCACAGCCAAAGATAGTTCGTGCGGCGGGCGCAGCCGGAATAATTGCGCCATCCAAGATAATTCACGCGGCGGGCGCAGCCAAGATAATTGCGCCATCCAAGATAATTCATGCCGGCGGGCGCAGCCGAAGTAATCCCGCCATCCAAGATAGTCCATGCGGGCGCCAGGCAAACGTGGTCGATGACGAGGACGCGGTTGTCATAGCCGATCCGCTGCGGGTGAGCATCCGAATATATCGGGTCTGTAATGTCGTGCTCACGACAGACGAGTCTCAGTATGACGAGTGCGTGACGGCGGGCGCGGTCAGCCGAGCAGAGCAGTCGACGAGCGAGCTCCCGAATATATCAAGTCCACGATGCAACAAGCAGGGTCCCGAGTGTGGCGATTGTGCGCGGTGAAGTAGTCGAAGTAGTTCCGTGGCCAGAGATAGCCCATGCAGCAGGCGCAGACGAAATAATTCCGCCACCCAAGATAATCCACGCGGCGGGTGCAGTCGAAGTAGCGGACCCGCGACAGGTGAGCATTCGAATATATTTGGTCCGTAATGTTGGGTCCATGACACGCAAATTCCCGAGTACGGCAAGTGCACAACAGCTGGCGCAGTGACAGGGCGCAGTCGACCGGGCAGAGCAGTCGAAGATTATGCCCGATTGATGATCTTTGTATCGGATGGTTATCCCTGATTTAACTTGTGATATCTCTTTACTTGTTTGTATGCAGCATCACCTTAATTAGAACTTTGTAATATAGACCTCAGCAGCGCAGCCCAAGCCATTTGTTTCTTTCATTCTTTTCTTCTTGTACGGAGTATGATACTGTACATGATATCAGACTTGATGTCGGTCCAAGTCCAAGCAAATCCTTTTCTTTCCTCTTTGCAGTTTCCTTTTGTAATAGCCAATTGAGATAATAGCGATCCTCCAAACAGAGGCCCAGCCCTTAATCGTAGACGCCCGTGGTCCTTGAGAGGCCTTTCCTTTTTCTTTGCACTTGCCTTTTCCTTCTTTGTGAAGTAGAACCGATCTGGCACTGATTTGGCGGATCAGGCGGTCGCGAGTTAAACCAAACCGCCACTTAAGAATCAATGGAACTGGATTTGAGCAGTAGGATACGAGGGCGTAATTGCGCAGAGCCCCCCGTACGTAGCAGACGCAGATGGCGATTGATATCATGAATAGTAGACCATGTTCTGCGTGTTTGAAGACATCAAAAGATCCCGCCCGGATGATAAAATCCAGTCGCCGCGTTTCCCACAGACGGCGCCAATTGACGAGGCGGTTCCTCGGCAATGCCCACCATAAGGGGCTTGGGTTTTAGAGAAAGGCGACGACGGAAGTTCCACGAGCGAGGCGGTACACGACGTACCTAGGTTCACGCCCCCGCGGTGGAGGGTCGCTACGTCCTGCTAGCAATCCACTATATGAATATATGTATACAGGGGGCCGCCATGGGCAGAGTAGTTGTATCTAGTCTAGTTCTAGTTCGCGGGTTACGATGTCTAGGCGTGTCGCCTCTATGATTATGCTTCTGATTGTGCTTGTCCCTAAGGGGTGCCCCTGTCTGGCTTTATATATCAGCCAAGCTAGCGTTTACAAGAGTCCTAGTAGGATTCATATTGGAGTCTTCTTTCCTTGTAGTCCAAGTTGAGGCGCGTGCAGGTCCAGCTTGTCGAGTCCTTGTGCTGGTCCATCTTCATAGTTTGCACCGGGTATGGCAACGTCGAGTACCCGAAGGGTTATGCCCACGTCAATCGTTTACCTGTTCGGGACGAGCAGGAACTAAGCTTGGGGATGCTAATACGTCTCCGACGTATCGATAATTTCTTATGTTCCATGCCACATTATTGATGATATCTACATGTTTTATGCATACTTTATGTCATTATTATGCGTTTTCCGGAACTAACCTATTGACGAGATGCCGAAGGGCCAGTTCCTGTTTTCTGCTGTTTTTGGTTCCAGAAATCCTAGTAAGGAAATATTCTCGGAATCGGACGAAATCAACGCCCAGCATCCTATTTTTTCACGAAGCTTCCAGAACACCCGAGAGCCGCCAGAGGAGGGCCCTGTGGGCCCCAGACGACAGGGTGGCGCGGCCCAGGCCTTGGCTGCGCCCCCCTAGTGTGTCGTCGCCTCATCGACCCTCCGACTCCATCTCTTCGCCTATATAAAGGTCCCTGACCTAAAAACCTCGAGACGTTCGACGAAACCGGAAAAAACCTTCCAGAGCCGCCGCCATCGCGAAGCCAAGATCTGGGGGACAGGAGTCTCTGTTCCGGCACGCCGCCGGGACGGGGAAGTGCCCCCGGAAGGCTCCTCCATCGACACCACCGCCATCTCCATCAACGCTGCTGTCTCCCATGAGGAGGGAGTAGTTCTCCATCGAGGCTCGGGGCTGTACCGGTAGCTATGTGGTTAATCTCTCTCCTATGTGCTTCAATACAATAATCTCATGAGCTGCCTTACATGATTGAGATTCATATGATGATGCTTGTAATCTAGATGTCATTATGCTAGTCAAGTGGGTTTTACTTATGTGATCTCCGGAGACTCCTTGTCCCACGTGTGTAAAAGTGACAGTGTGTGCACCGTGTGGGTCTCTTAGGCTATATTTCACACAATACTTATTCACTGTTATGAATGGCATACTGAAGTGCTTATTTATATCTCTTTATGATTGCAATGTGTTTTGTATCACAATTTATCTGTGTGCTACTCTAGTGATGTTATTAAAGTAGTTTATTCCTCCTGCACGGTGTAATGGTGACAGTGTGTGCATCATGTAGTACTTGGCGTAGGCTATGATTGTGATCTCTTGTAGATTATGAAGTTAACTATTCCTATGATAGTATTGATGTGATCTATTCCTCCTTTCGTAGTGTGAAGGTGACAGTGTGCATGCTATGTTAGTACTTGGTTTGGTTATGTTGATCTGTCATGCACTCTAAGGTTATTTAAATATGAACATTGAATATTGTGGAGCTTGTTAACTCCGGCATTGAGGGTTCGTGTAATCCTACACAGTTAGTGGTGTTCATCATCCAACAAGAGGGTGTAGAGTCTAGCATCTATTTATTTATTCTGTTATGTGATCAATGTTGAGAGTGTCCACTAGTGAAAGTATGATCCCTAGGCCTTGTTCCTAAATACTGCTATCGCTGCTTGTTTACTGTTTTACTGCATCTATACTTCCTGCAATTTTACTACCATCATCTGCACGCCAGCAAGCACTTTTCTGGCGTCGTTACTACTGCTCATATTCATTCATACCACTTGTATTTCACTATCTCTTCGCCGAACTAGTGCACCTATTAGGTGTGTTGGGGACACAAGAGACTTCTTGCTTTGTGGTTGCAGGGTTGCATGAGAGGGATATCTTTGACCTCTTCCTCCCTGAGTTCGATAAACCTTGGGTGATCCACTTAAGGGAAACTTGCTGCTGTTCTACAAACCTCTGCTCTTGGAGGCCCAACACTGTCTACAAGAATAGAAGCACCCGTAGACATCAGGAACACCAGCTCAAAACTAACGAGACATTGGACCATATCATTCTGCAACCTCGGTAGAATTTCTGGATTTATTACCTTCTGAGAAATTGCATTGAGGAATGCACATAGCTTCACAATGGGCAGTCGAACATTTTCCGGTAGAAGTCCCCTCAATGCAATCGGAAGCATCTATGTCATTATCACGTGACAATCATGAGACTTCAGGTTCTGGAATGTTTTCTTCTCCATATTTAGTATTCCCTTTATATTGGAGGAGAAGCCAGACGGGACCTTGTTACTGCTCAGACATTCAAAAAATATTTCCTTCTCTGCTTTTGTAAGAGCGTAGCTGGAGTAATGACAGTCCTTTATCTGTCTCATGCAGTTTTTTGGGGTCTTTCCTACGTTGCTGGTCCTCCCGTGCTTCTGGTGTATCTTTTGTCTTCCCGTACACGCCTAGAAAGCCTAGCAGGTTGACGCAAAGATTCTTCGTCACGTGCATCACATCGATTGAAGAGCGGACCTCTAAGACTTCCCAATAGGGTAGATCCCAAAATATGGATTTCTTCTTCCACATGGGTGCATGTCCGGCAGCGTCATTCGGAACAGACCGTCCGCCAGGACCCTTTCCAAATATTGCATCTAGATCCTTGATCATACCAAATATATCAACACCATCACGATGGGGAGGCTTCCTCCGGTGATCAGCCTCACCGTTGTAATGCTTGCCTTTCTTTCTTACGGGATGGGTATGCCTAAGAAATCGACGATGCCCCAGGTACACGACCTTCTTACATTTTTCCAAATAATCACCTTCGAGCTCATGTAAACAGTGCGTGCATGCATTGTATCCCTTGTTTGACTGTCCTGAAATGTTACCAAGAGCAGGCCAGGCATTGATGGTTACGAAAAGCAGCGCTCTTAGGTCAAATTCCTCCTGCTTGTGCTCGTCCCACACAGGTACACCTGCTATGGACCACAGCTGTAGAAGTTCTTCGAGTAATGGCTTCAGGTACACATCAATGTCGTTCCCGGGTTGCTTCGGGCCTTGTATGAGCACTGGCATCATAATGAACTTCTGCTTCATGCACAACCAAGGAGGAAGGTTATATATACAAAGAGTCACAGGCCAGGTGCTATGGCTGCAGCTCTGCTCTCCAAAAGGATTCATGCCATCTGTACTTAGACCAAACCTTAAGTTCCTTGCATTCTGTGCAAAGTTTGGGAACTCTCTATCGACTTTTCTCCATTGGGATCCATCAGCAGGGTGCCTCAACATCACATCTTTCTTACGGTCTTCTTTGTGCCATCGCAACAACCTAGCGTGCTCTTTATTTCTGAACAAGCGTTTCAGCCGTGGTATCATGGGAGCATACCACATAACCTTGGCAGGAACCCTCTTCCTGGGGCGCTCGCCCTCAACATCACCAGGGTCATCTCGTCTGATATTATACCGCAATGCAGTGCACACCGGAGATGCATCCAAATTCTCGTACTCACCGCGGTAGAGGATGCAGTCATTAATGCATGCATGTATCCTTTGCACATCTAATCCTAGAGGGCAGACAATCTTCTTCGTTTCGTACCTACTGGCGGGCAATTCGTTACCCCTTGGAAGCTTCCTCTTAATTATTGTCAGCAACTTTCCAAATCCCGAGTCAGTGACACCGTTCTCTGCCTTCCATTGCAACAATTCCAGTGTGCTACCTAGCTTTTTATGGCCATCTTCGCAAGTTGGGTATAACAATTTGTTGTGATCTTCTATCATCTTGTCGAAGGCCAACCTTTCCTTTTCAGTTTCACATTCTCTCCTTGCATCAGCAATGGCCCGACCAAGGTCATCATCAGCAGGCTCATCTGGTGCCTCTTGATATTCTGCTTCATTGCCTTCTGCATTCTCTTCCATCATCATCCTCTTCCTCTTCTTCATTCTCTTCCATCATAACCCCTCTTTCTCCGTGCTTGGTCCAACAATAGTAACTGGGCATGAAACCATCCCGCATAAGGTGGCCATGAATGGTACTCGAGTGAGCGTAATTTACGGTATTCTTGCAGTCAACACATGGACAATACATGAAGCCACCATGTTTGTTTGCCTCAGCCACGGCCATAAATTTACTGAGGCCCGAAGTAAACTCGTCAAAGCATCGGTCAATGTACATCTATTGCCGATTCATCTGCATGATATAATTAAGCTGATCAAAAACCATTACAGAACATCACGATGTATATATACACATGCATTTTATCAATTACAGATGAAAGGATAAAGTTGTTAACCTCGATGGAGAAGAAAAAAGCAAGTTAAGTGTGGCTTGATTTGTGTAAACTCAAGTGGAAAATCCTCTTAAGCATTTCATCGAACACCTCTTGTGCATGTGAAGAAGAGAGCAAAGCAATACACCCCTCTTGTGAAGAAAGTGAAAAAATGGCTAAGTGTGACTCACACTTGGGCCGGGGCAAGGTTATATAGGCAGATTGGGGACTTTGTCCCGGTTTGAATTACAAACCGGGTCCAAAGGGTGGGCCTTTGGACCCGGTTTGTACTACAAACCGGGACTAAAGGTTCCTGAGGCCTGACACGGCCTGCCGCGCCCTGCCACCGACCCTTTAGTCCCACTACAAACCGGGTCCAAAGGCCGCTAACGGACAGGCGCCAGCGAGTGGGGTCGCCCACCGCGAAACGAACCGGGACCAATGCTCACCTTTAGTCCCGGTTTGGTTCAGAACGGGGACATTTGTTCCCAGAGGCTTGGGACCAAAGGTCTCTTCTCCACTAGTGGAGGGGCAAAGGAGCGGGAGCATGCAGGGATAGAGAATTAGAGATGGATATATGTACCATTGCATATGAGGAGCGCACCAGTGAAGCAGGCGGAGACAAGGAGCGGGACGACGAGCAACCAGGTGCCAAGCCAGGGTTTTAACATAGGGGGTGAAAGAGACGATAATCCCAAATCAAATACTAGTACATATCATCCACTACCATTAAAATATGAAGTCGCACATGTTTTATTTATCTTTTCAACAATTGTGGCTTATTAGCTCTGTGATTACCTACTAGATTGTGTGATTTTGCAAATATAAACAAATATTGAAAAAGCTATTGGTTTAAATTATCTATGCCATTACCTACAACTACAAGATTGTGTGAGTTAATATTTCATCAGGGCTGACTGAATCTAAATCCCAATTTTCAGCGCTGAAGGACTTGATCTTTTGAAGCGCTCATCTAAACTAACTAATGAATTAATGATTTAGGCATTACGGCATCAAATCAGATTAGCAGTACGCGTGTACCTTGAGAGGTAATCTGGTGATGGGTTCCCACGAGACGATGGTACTGGCGGGCGGCAAACCGGCGACGGTGATTGGTGGTGGCCGTCGAGGCATCGACCACGGAGGAGGAGCAAGCGGCAAAGCTAGTGCACAAGCGGCGGCAGCGGCAGCGGCGAGATCGGTCAACTTGCATCGACCACGCCTCATATATACTTTTTTTTAGGGTGGACCACGTCTCATATATAGTATAGTATGTAGCTGTATAGGTGTTGGGGCATCTAATTCATGAGTTTGCTAGGGTTGGCCCATGTGGCATTAAGGCGCATGGTCTAATGCCCGTAAATAAGTGGTAGGATTAACACAACTGGTAGGCACATGCCATATAGAAAGTGGGATTTTTTTTCTTTCGAAATGGGGTTTCACTCTAGCCGCTGCATGAAAATGATGCATATGGCTGATATAGAAAGTGGGATAAGTGAGATAAATGAGAACCGAGGTTGGATAGTTAATAGGGCAGTAGCACCTCTATTCCATCAGAGTTTTAATCTTAGATTTGACACTTTGACGTCTTATTATAAGGCGAAATATTCTTCAGTGGGATGCGGTGTTCCCTTCGACAGCAAGACCCTCATGGTGACTTCGTTAATCTCAAGGTTTGTCGGATCAGTTTATTGAACTCTGATGTGACTTCGTCAATCTCAAAATCTGTTGGGTCAGTTTATTGGACTCGGTCTCTCGGAAGTGTTCTCAGGTGTGAGTGTATGTTCATATGTGTGAATGTCTACATCTATATTGTGTTTCACAAAAAAAAAAGTGAGATAAATGAGATAAATCAAATCATCCTTTATTGAGAAGCAAAATGGGAGTCTAGATGAAAGTCAAATGAAACTCAATTCACTATTCCACTTATCACATTTGTCCCACTTCTACATCATTGGCCATACTTCAGGTGACCGGTTCATTGGGGTTGGGTTTCCCACGAATTCACCAAGGAGTAGACATATAATCTGATTACAGGGGAAATTGGAAAGGAAATAAAGGGGAATACAATAGTTTTCTTCTGTTCGAACTGAGATGAATGAGGACGGTAGCTTAAGAGTGGTCATTGTTATTTTTAAATACAATACTACTCCTATCTAGGACGACGTTCTAAGAGGAGTAATAAATCTAGGATAACCATAATTAGGAATTTCAAAAAAAATGATGAGAAAAAATGCATTATATTGGGAAGGTGGGAGTTCCAGGGACACGCAAATTTGCAAGTTCCAACTCATATTTATTCCAGGGTTATGCTTTGGGGACTAAGCCATGCGACGCCAAAACTTTTCTAGGGACTTACCTGCAAAATTACAGCCCCAGTCAGCGCCAGGATGGCTACCACGTGCCAGTTTCGGATTGATTGGGTCTCATTTACACAATTAGACAAGGTTTAGGACGACCGAGCCCCATTCTAGAAGTAATAGGATGAAAATGCACATCCATGCCAACTTGTTGGACGGCAGGTGTATTTAACTCTTATGTAAAAGTCAAATTAAGCAATGAATAGTAGTGCTTGCCATTGGAAAAATCAATCAATGTTTTTTCATATACATTTTGCCTTTTGGTACTATTTATTGGTCAGTTTGGCATTTTTATAGCTCCTAAACAATTTTGAGTTTCAACATGAACATTTATCGTGTGTGTAAAACTATACCTTCCCAACATAATGTGTTTTCCTTGAATTTTTTCAGATGTTTCAAACATGATTTTTACGTGGTTTTCATGGGTTTCCTTCGAAAGTTGATTTTCACGTGCGCGAAGGACTTCAGCGGGCGCATTCCGCCTTTAGAATTTCCCAAAATAATTAATTGTTTTTCTCATTCACAAGAGAAACATCAAAACCGAATGTATGGATAACAATTTGAAAACATGTTATAAATGTGTCGATTTAGCGCAAAATACATGCAAGTCTTGCGAAATCTGCTCTATATATGTCCCGAACGGAGGTCATCTTCATCCTGTGCTGCATCCTTAACCACGCAAGTCTAGTGTGTTATGACTCTGCGTGTGCACGTACGTGACAATGTAGAGATCGATGAACGCCAGCAAGCGAATTTCATGAAGTCTCCTCTATAAACGCGCAGGACTCGACGGCTTGGTTGATGAGTCGACTAGGCCATGATCAGGCAGGAGTAGTTGGTAGGATCGACCAGGGCCGGCACGAGGTACCTCCTGCCGTTCCTGCCCACCGCGTTGTACCCGGGTAACCCGGCGCCCGTGGTCGTGTCCAGCCTCACCTTGCCGGGATAGCCGGGGTACGCGCCGCGGCCGTACACGCCGGGACACCCGGCGCCCACCTCCACCGGCGCGCCCGCGTCGCCCTGGAAGTACCCGTGCCCGTACGGGTTCGTCACCGCGCCGGCCAGCAGCGCCGCCAGGTTGATCACCATGCCGTCCACTCCGGCGTCCCCGTTGGGTGCGCGGAGCGTGTCGCCGCTCCTGTGGCCCCCAATAGGGTAGCCGTCCGCGGCGTGGAACGGCCACGCGCACCTGCCCGGGCACTGCACCGCCGCGTTACCCACCCACACGTGCACAGACCCGCCGGGCGCCGCCGAGCCGTGCAGCCCGCAGGAGCTCTCGCAGAACCCTTCCACGGCGACGTCCGCGGCGGTGAGCACGACGGCCACGCCCCCGGGCGCCACGCCGAGCCGCGCCGCCAACTGCTCGACCTGGAGCCGGGACAGGCGCTTCCCCAGCGAGCACCCTTCGTCGGAGACCTGGTTGGTCAGCAGCACACGCGTACGCTCCCTGCCGGCCCTCTGCACGTACCGGTCCACGGTCTCCCACCACCGCGCCACCGACGGCGACGCGGCCGCCGGGGCGCCGAAGGCGTGCGGGCGCGCGCGCGGCGAGAGCGAGAGCAGGAAGTCGGCCAGGATGGCCTTGTGGTGCGGTGAGAAGGCGCCGTAGTAGAGCACGGACACCGGCACGGTGCCGTCGAGCACCGCGCCGTGGTGGTAGGCCATGACCGGTGGCGGGGGCACGTAGAGGGAGGCCGTGCACGGCGACGGGCGCGTCAAGCCGACGAGCAGGGCAAGGAGGAGGGAGCACACCGCGTGCGATTTCATCTTCGTTAATTGTTGTAAGCGTAGAACCATGCAATGCAGCTAGGGCTTATAGGCAATTGTGGTGATGGTGTGGTTTACATGCTTGATCCGTTGGTCTGTTTCTTGCACGAGCGAACGAGTTGCACTGGATCGGATACCCAGCGTGCTCCTGATTGGAGTTCCTTCCAAGGCAGGTTTACGCGCCGTGCTGGTTACAAATGCTGCTCCCTCCGTTTCATAGAATTTATTTTAATTTTGTTTAATTTTAGATGTGTCTAGACATTAGGTACATCGAAATTTAGAAAAAAATACGAATTGGAGGCTAGTATGATTTTCACAGTCGACTAAAGCTTAAGTCATATAGTATTTCAAATATAGTATAAATTTAGCGCACTATTTTTTTCCTAGGCTATCTCTACTATTAAGAGCAAACTGGTGAATGCCTGGTGTCACATTTTCAGGATGGACAATAATACCCCCCACGTCCTCAATTCATATTTCCTCCCTCAAACCACCCGGTCCGCACTCCTCAAAAATAGCTAACCATCTTATCTTATCTTATCTTATCTTGCTAATAGGAACACCTACCTTGATGGAGTTATCACAGTTTGACTCAATTTACCACATGCATATCATCATGGCAACCCATCGTTTCCGACTCTGGTGGCGTGGCATCGCCGCACCGATGGGTGGGACTGCCAGGCGCAAATCTGGAAGGTGTAGCAGTGCGAGTCGGCTTTCCCATGGTGCGTGCACGTCGCGGCCGCCGGTAGCTCTTTGGATGAACGGGGTGACTGAATTTTTTCGGCTCTTTGGATGGAGGAGGGAGGGAGTAGATCGAGGGTTAAGCAGCGACCATGGCGTGTGGTCTACCGCGTACGCCTCATTTGCCGTGCGCAAGAGAAATTGAGAAAAGAGATGAGAATAGCTGGAGACATAGATTTGGCTTGTGTGTTTACTGCTGCTGCCGCTGACTGCTAGCGTGTGTGTTTGCCTGCCAATTGCAAAGGTGTGTTTCCGCTTCGTCTTATTTTATCTCAGAATGAGCGCGTGTGCTTTCTTGTGTATGTCGCGGCTGCTAATTGCTATTGATGCTGCTTGCTAGCACGTACAGGAGTGTTTGCTTTCCTGACTGCTGTAAAACTTTTTGTTTCCCAGCGCCTTAGGCCGGCAACCAGCGGGACACGCCTCCATTTAACGGCACCGCGTTCAGGTTTTTTTGACATACGAAGTGGTGATCCTATTACTGCTTTGTTGACTTCTGTCATGTCTTTGTCATGTCTTTGGATACTTCACCGTTCAGATTATGTGGTGATCTTGCTTAGCTTATGTAAGTAATTAGTCTGAGATGTTTGATTTATTGAGATTGCAGATTCGATATTTTTTTTCTCTCCCCTGAAGTCTCCGATCTGTTTATTTGTTCTATAATTGCTTTTGGATTCTGTATTTTCCTGTTTTTATCACCGATGTATTCATGGATCCTGGATCCCCCAAAATATGTTTTGCTTGTTTGTTAATATATGCAGAATCTGTGATATATTCATGATAACCTGTGACCGTGGAACATGATTGTAGCCTGATGTAAATTTCTGACGTGGAGAGGGCTCACGTTGGTCCATGCATCTTATTTATCTACTTCATGTTGCAGAAAATTCTTGTTCATATACTCCATTATATTTATTGAGCCAATCGTTCTTGTTCAAACAGATTTTTTTGTTGAAGGGAATCTCAAGAACAAATGCTTCAGATCCAAATGTCAATGGATGGTTTGTTCTGAATAAAACTTTTGTTTAATCTCCATATGTGTAAATCGTGTTGGAATTCTGTACCATTTTTTATGGGTAATATCAGAAATTAATTTCGTATCATATAAAAAATATGGCAATGTCAGAAATAAATTTCTATCATATGAATTTTTTTGTTGTGCCATGAGAATGGGAAAGAGCGGAGAAAAATGAACGGTAAAGTTTGTGTATTATAAACCAATTTTACGGTTCAAACTAATCTATTGAATGATTCTGGTTCATGCCATATTAATTTCCCATTCTATCCTGGACAGAACTACATCGAGGTCGACCTTGTTTTTGCTTATAGTCAGGTCACCGAAACTATCCATTTGTGGTAAAGGAATATTTCCAAAAATAGTAATAGTGGGCCCGCGTGGGAACCAAAGGAAAGCACGGGCAACTCTTCAACGGCGGAGTAACAACCGTGCGGCTGATGGAGGAGTGGTTTAGCTCCGGAGGGCGGGGAGGTCGGCAGCCTGAACCGTCCGCCGAATGGCAGGGAGGCAGGCAGCCGAAACCGTGCGCCGGGGGGTGTGGAGGCCGACGGTGAGTGGCTTGGCGCTGGAGGATGGGATGGACGTGAGAGAGCTAGCCGTGGACGGGCGCCAAACAGCGAGTGACCTTGGCGGCGTGTGTGGCCACAGGCGGCAGGAGTAACCCATGCGGTGGTGTCGGGAGAATGTGAAATCGGGAAAAGTTTGTTATTTTAAAATTAAAGTTGGGGAAATTTGGGTGAGGAAGAAAGCAGGATTGTCCGACTTTTTTCAGTACTCCAATACCAACAAGCACTGACATGTGGTTTTCTGTGGTTATCATTACAAAAAAAGTATTATCATCCTAATGACCAAGAGATAATAATATTTTCCATTTATTTGCAAAAAATTGTTTGGTTACTTAGTATTTTCTTTTATGCTTTCATGCGATAAATGATTTGTTCATCCAATTTGCACCGGGAGTACTTTATGTTCACATTCTTATATTTTTATGAAAATAAAACTTCATGCTAACTCGATAGATTGATTGTGCAGGATGGCTACGAGTTGACAAAGAGATTTTTGATACACATACTCAAGTACCTTGCTAATGACATTGAAAATAACATACATGATGTTGTGCGAGCATATGTTATTCACGATCAAGAGAGCATGGATTTAATAAATAATATAAGAAATAATATGTCGGTCTCGTTGCCTTTTTTATAATTATTACACTAAATTATGTGATATGATCTTATGATATTTTAAATATTATGTGGTTATTTTTATGTACTTAAATATTTTTGCGCATCATTTACACTTGTAATATTTGTGAAACTACATAAAGTAGAGATCCATGTAATATTGTGACTGGCATAAGGTAGGGAGCCGTGGCGAAGCACGAGCATTCCACTAGTTGGCATTTTTTTTCGAAATGGGGAGTGAAAACCCCGGCTTCTGCATCATGATGATGCACACGGCCTTTTATTAAACGGTTAAAAGTACTAGTTGGCATAAAGTCCTGAGTTCCCTTCTTAAGAAGAAGTAGCTTCCTTTTAGCCATGGTGATAAAGATGAACTGTAATGTGCTGGTTCTTCTGAATTGGAAGATGCCGATGACATCCCTAATGATGGTGATTCTATGTTGTGTAGTCGTGGCATGTTGATAGGAAAACTATTCTTGCATGTGGTTATGCATGTATTTGTTAAACGACAGTTCAGATCGTGATAGGAGCGCTTCATAGCCGTGACTTGCACGCTAAATTGTAGAGAAGAGATTCATACGAATCTAGTTCTGGTTGTTGTAGATCTGAACCATCGTGATGTATATCTATCCTGTACGTACATGAGCTGTATATATATATGACAAAGGCCGATGCATTGAAGCACGGCAAACCAATCTCATCTCGTCTCTTTTTATGGTATCAGAGCCTACGCTCCCAATCGACCTAAGCCATGGCTCCCAACACATCTGGAACCCTCACCACCTCCAGCGCTGCCTCATTGAGCTCCACCGCATCTGCTAGCTCCTCATCTCTGCCGCCCTTTGCTAGCTCCATTACCATCAAACTCGATCAGGAAAACTACCTTCTGTGGCGTGCCCAGTTCGTCCCTGCTCTCCACGCCCATGACCTGATGGGCTTCGTCGATGGGACGATCAAGGAACCAGCGAAGATGATCGCTGGTGCAGGAGATGATGCCGCCAAGGTACCTAACCCCGTTTATTCAACCTGGTTTCGTCTTGACCAGCAGGTCCTGAGCGCCATCCTGGCGTCGCTCACGCCCGGACTTCTCGGGCATGTCCTCTTCATGGCAACTGCGGAGGAGGCATGGAAGGCGCTGGAGCAGATGTTCGCCTCTCGCTCCAGGGCACGTATCGTTCAGCTGCGCGTGCAGCTCGCCACGACATAGAAGGGCGACATGTCGATGGCCGAGTACTACCACCGCATGAAGAATCTGGCCGACACCATGTCGTCGATCGGCCAGCCACTCAGCTCCGCTGAGATCGTCTCCTACATGCTCGCCGGCCTCGGCGACAACTACGACAACCTCATCACGTCGCTCACCTCCCGCACCGAGGACGTCTCCATCGGTGAGATCTATGCTCATCTCATGAGCTACGAAGCGCGCCACCCGACGCGTGATCAGATCTTCCAGCACTCCGCCAACAACTTCATGCGCGGCGGTGGCCGCGGTGGTGGCTGTGGCCGCGGCGGCGGTGGTGGGCGCAACGGCGGTTTTGGCCGTGGTGGTGGCGGCCGTGCTCCCAGCCACGGCGGCCGTGCCGGAGGAAACAGCGGAGGCCACGGCAATGGCGGCGGCCGTGGAGACTACGGTGGCCGTGGAGACTACGGTGGGCGCGGGAATGGCAATGGCGGCCGTCCCAAATCCACGTGCCAGATATGTGGCAAATACGGCCACGATGCTCTTCGCTGCTACTCCCGCTTTGACCACGCATACCAGCCGGAGACGAAGATGGCTGGACACACAAGCACGAGCTCGGATTCCTATGGCGTTGATCCGAATTGGTACATTGATACCGGAGCAACTGACCATCTCACCAATGACGTCGAGAAGATGAACGTCCGGGAGACCTACAAGGGTAACGACCATGTCCAAGTAGCTAACGGTAATAGTCTCTTTATTTCACATGTTGGTAATTCTGTTTTATCCAGCTCGTCCCGATCATTACATCTTAAGGATGTCTTACACGTTTCTATGTGCTAATCCAGTATTTCATGCACGAACAAAGCATATCGAAATAGATTTCCATTTTGTGAGGGAAAAGGTGGCAGCAGGAACACTTCGAGTTCAGTTCATTCCTTCACGAGACCAGCTTGCTGATATTTTCACGAAAGCTCTTGGTCGAGAAGCTCTGGATCGTTTGAAGTTCGATCTCAATCTGGTGCACACCAGTTTGGATCAGGGGGGGCTGTTAAACGACAGTTCAGGTCGTGATAGGAGCGCTTCATAGCCGTGACTTGCACGCTAAGTTGTAGAGAAGAGATTCATACGAATCTAGTTCAGGTTGTTGTAGATCTGAACCATCGTGATGTATATCTATCCTGTACGTACATGAGCTGTATATATATATGACAAAGGCCGATGCATTGAAGCACGGCAAACCAATCTCATCTCGTCTCTTTTTAGTATTCTTCTGGAAGTTTTGGACTACATCCTTTATTCATGCTGAAATACTTCGTTTTTTTGCTATATGTATTTTTTGAAATAACTATTTATGAGATAGCACCATATTAATACGATATATCATGTATAACATTGATCACCATAGGATGTGCCACATGCAAAAGTCCCCTCTACTAAGATTATATCTCCATTGTGGTGGGGATTTGTTTGCCTTTTCCTTGACCGCGTGAATACCATAGATGCACATGGGTGGTGGTTCTAAAGGGACATGTGTCGCTCTAGGAAGGCGGGGGATCGGAGAAATTATCCCCTGAGAGACGCTCAATGCTCACCATGAATAAAAAGCAGTGCAACATATGTATCTTACAATAAATAAGGCTACAAGGATAAATAAGATTTTAATGTATTGACATCATCTTTATCCAACAAGATATCATTAAGAAACCGTGATAAAATTGCCCTATTTTTTAGAAAGTATTGATCGGTTCGTTGCATGGAAAACAAAAAATTTCTACCGTGAACATGAACAAAAACCAAGATCCAATCTAGGAAGAAGCAAGATCTAATCTATCAAGATCGAAGCAACGAGAAGATTGCGAGACTAACCCTCGAAGATTCCAAAGCCTATGAGATTACATCTCGTTGTTGATGTAGTCGACCGTCCGTGCTAAATCCGGCAGCACTTCCGTACTCGGTCGTGCGTACGGTGTCGATGAAGCCCGTCCTCTCCCCGTTCCAGCGGGCAGCGGGGGTGTGGTAGATCTCCTCGGAATCCCAGCAGCACGGCGGCGTGGTGATGGTGGAGGAGAAAAGATGCAGGGCTTCGCCAAGCCGGAACAGCAATATGGTGGAGGAAGGGGGCGGCCAGAGCTTAGGATGAAGGGGTGGCTGCGCCCCCTGCCCCCTCCCTTCATTATATAGGGGGGAGGTCGGTTGGTGTGGCCCCCCCTTGCTCATCTAGGGCTAGGGCCGGCGGCCAAGTGGGGGAAGAGGGAATTCTTCCCCCCCAGGTTGATCCCCCCTAGGGCTTTGGGGAAACCCTAGGGGTTTGGCCGGCTGGGCCTTGGGGGGAATGTGCCCCTGGCCCATTAGGCTAGGGAGCATCCCCTCGGCCCATGCTAGCCTCCTAGGGTCATGGGCCCACTGGTGGAACCCCCGAAACCTTCTAGAACCTTCCCGGTCTTCCACCGGAAAAATCCCGAACTTTTCCGAAACCTAGAAATCAACTTCCCTTATATGAATCTTATTCTTCGGACCATTATTCCGGACCTCCTCGTGATGTCCTGGATCCCATCCGAGACTCCGAACAAACTTTGGTCTCCATCTCATATTCCGAATCTACTTATGCGACATCGAACCTTAAACGCGTCACCCTACGGTTCGTGAACTGTGCAGACATGGTCGAGACTCCTCTCCGACCAATAACCAATAGAGGGATCTGGAGATCCATAATGTCTCCCACACATTTAACGATAACTTAGTGATCGATTGAACCATTTACATACGATACCGATTCCCTTTGTCACGCGATACTTTACTTGTTCGAGGTTCGATCATCGGTATCTCCATACCTAGTTCAACCTCGTTACCGATAAGTACTCTTTACTCGTATTGTGGTATGTCATCTCTTCTGACCTAGTCACATGCTTGCAAGCTAATCAGACGACATTCCACCGAGAGGGCCCAGAGTATATCTATCTGTCATCGGGATGGACAAATCCCACTCTTGATCCATATGCCTCAACTCGCACTTTCCGAATACTTAATCCCATCTTTATAACCACCCATTTACACAATGGCGTTTGATGTAATCAAAGCATCCTTCCAGTGTAAGTGATTTACATGATCTCATGGTCGAAGGATTAGGTATCTATGTATCGAAAGCTTATAGCAAATTGAACTTAATGACTTGATCTTATGCTATGCTCATTTGGGTGTGTGTCCATTACATCATTCAACCAATGACATAACCTTGTTATTAATAACATCCAATGTTCATGATCACGAAACCATGATCATCTATTAATCAACAAGCTAGTTATACAAGAGGCTTACTAGGGACTCATTGTTGTTTACATAACACACATGTATCAATGTTTCGGTTAATACAATTATAGCATGGTATGCAAACATTTATCATAAACACAAAGATATTATAATAACCACTTTATTATTGCCTCTTGGGCATATCTCCAACAGTCTCCCACTTGCACTAGAGTCAATAATCTAGATTACATTATAAGGTACCTAACACCCAAGGCATTCTGGTGTTGGTCATGCTTTGCCCTAGGGAGAGCTTTAGTCAATGGATCTGCCACATTCAGATCTATGTGTACTTTGCAAATCTTTACTTCACCATCTTCGATGTACTCGCGAATCGAATGAAAACGCAGCTTCATATGCTTTAGCTTCTTGTGTGACTTTGGTTCTTGTGCATTGGCGATGGCACCCATGTTGTCATAATAGATGACTAATGGGTCCAATGCACTAGGAACCACACCAAGCTCAACAATGAACCTCTTCATCCATACCGCTTCCGATGAAGCCTCCGAAGCCGCTATGTATTCAGATTCAGTTGACGACTTCGCCACCGTGCACTGCCTGGAACTCATCCAGCTTACCGCAGCACCATTCACTATAAACACGTACCCAGACTGAGACTTAGAGTCATCAGGATCAGTGTTCCAACTTGCATCGGTGTAACTGGTTACAACAAGCTCTTGGTCACCGCCATAACAAAGAAACATATCCTTAGTCATTTTCAAGTACTTCAGGATATTCTTGACCGCTGTCCAGTGTTCCATTCCTGGATCACTCTGATATCTGCTGGTCAAACTAACAGCATGTGCGATATCCGGTCTAGTACACATCATGGCATACATGATAGAGCCTACTGCCGAGGCATAGGGGATCTTGTTCATCCTCTCTCTTTCTTCTGCCGTAGCGGGACCTTGAGTTTTACTCAAGACCTTACCTGGCAACATAGGCAAGAACCCTTTCTTGCTTTCATCCATTCTAAACTTCTTTAGAATCTTGTCCAGGTATGTACTCTGTGAAAGCCCTATTAGGCGTCTTGATCTATCTCTATAAATCTTGATGCCTAAAATGTACGCTGCTTCACCAAGGTCTTTCATTGAAAAACACTTATCAAATAACCTTTAACACTGGTTAGTAGTTCTATATCATTCCCAATCAATAATATGTCATCTACATATAATATCAGGAACGCTACAGAGCTCCCACTCACTTTCTTGTAAATACAGGCCTCACCATGAGTCCGTATAAACCCGAAGTCTTTGATCACCTGATCAAAGCGTCGGTTCCAACTCCGGGATGCTTGCTTCAGTCCATAAATGGAACGCTGAAGTTTGCAAACCTTGTCAGCATTTTTAGGATCAACAAAACCTTTGGGTTGTACCATATACAACTCTTCCTCAATATCACCATTAAGGAACGCCGTTTTGACATCCATCTGCCAAATCTCATAATTGAAAAATGCAGCTATTGACAAAATCCTCACAGATTTTAGCTTCGCTGCAGGTGAGAAAGTCTCATCGTAGTCAACTCCTTGAATTTGTCGAAAACCCTTTGCGACAAGTCGAGCTTTATAGACAGTAATATTACCATTGGCATCTGTTTTTCTTTTGAAGATTGTGGTGACCCTACATACCACTGCATGTTGTAGTATGCCAGTCGTTGATATAACATTCACGAAGTACCATTCCGCAAATATTACATCCCTCAGAGTAGTACAACAGAACATAGCAGGGTCCATAACTCATTCACTTATTATTACAAGCATCAAACATATATTGTCTTGGAGCTCCTCTTGAGTCCTAAGAGGGATACTCCTGGGTTCGAGGTGAACCCAACTCAGCTTACAATATAGGAGTCTCATTAAACTATTCATTTATTGCCTCGAGCAGCTAAATACTAAGAGTTCGGGCTGCTCGGCTACTACTACTACTCTCGGATATCTCTAGGCTTGTTCTCCTCCGGAAGCCTCCCCGGATCCGTAGACTATGAGATAGTCTACGCCTTCAACTCCTCCTGAGAGGTCTGGTTCATCGTAGCCGATGATCTCGGCTCCTTCATTGTTGTCGTAGTCCTCCTCCAGACGATTCAGACAATCTAAGCATGGGATTTAAGAGTGGTATGAGTACGAGCGTACTCAACAAGTTCATTATAGATAAGAGGTGTTTAATGCACTAGCTACGATATTAGACCAGAAAGTCTAATACCAATGCAAGTTTTGATAAACATTTCTTCAAGAGATTGCTTTTATTTCAAAGAGCTATGTCCGTCAGCCTTCACCGGTTTACTAGAACTTCATGGAGCTCCTTTCCGGCCGCGTTCGCAGTTCCTTATCCCGGAACAGGGAGTGACAGGTCACGGTTCTTTACACTCTGCAGAGGTGTGTTGCTTTACCCATAAGAGATCTTAACCTTGGTGCCAACCGGGCAGCTTTCCCGTCCACACTTCCTTCGGTGTGAGGCCCGGTATAAGGTCTAGCCAATCATGTTCCTCCGCTACCTCGCACACCCACCCTTTGTTGCATACCCCGAACCTGGGTCCTCGTCGGTCCCATTATTCCCATAGATTTCAGGGTGGACCCCGACCACGACGACAGTTTGGGACTCGTTAACCAAACTCCTTCGCCGGTAGCTGCAACCCATCATAGACCACTTACCGTGGGGAATTAGAATGGGATCCCCACCCCACCGCTTGCCCAACCTGGGTCAAGTGTCTACGGTAAGTGCATCCGTTGATGTACGAGAGGTGGAAATACTTTTGACTACTCCGTCCCACTCCAGATCTTATGGTTAACACGGGTATTACGGCACAAGAATCACTGGCGACATTTGTTGTTTAATCCTAGATGGATATTAACCCTTGCAATGGAACCTCCACCATATCAACACAATCCATGGTTCCATTGCCCACCACATAGTCATATTCATAGTTATGAAAGTAGTGGTTTTGGTTTTTATGCAATAGTGATAACCATAATACTTTGCAAGTAATTTGATAGAAATACTCAAATGACATGAGCAAGTGATGAACTTGCCTGAACACTGCAAAGTTTTGCAGTTGGATGGTGTGGACTGACTCTTGTCCCCTGGTTCTGAAAAATAGCATCATTGTCCGATAAGGGCAATGGTTAAAGAAGCAATTATGCATGATTCCATTTTTAGGGTTTGTTCCCCCCTTCCGATGTTGTTATTATTTCATGTAAGAGGTTAATACTAAGAATAATTTGGGGATACTTGATTTAAAGTAAAATACAACCTTGAAATGTTGTCAAGGTGTTTTTTGAAGTCCCCATTCATTAATGGACTTATTTTTATTAATGAAAATTTTATGTGTGATTTAAATGATTATTTAAATCATCAAATGAAGACTTATTCTTAATTGTCTTCAAAAATTCTCTTTTGTATTTTATTATGATAGAGAATTTTATGCTGATTTATTTTCATATTTTTAATTATTTTTTTAGAGCTTTAAATAATTTTCTATTGAATTTCAAAGTTTTATGTTTTTATTGAATTGTGAAAAGTCCTCTTTGCCCCTGGGCCCACCTGTCAGTGGAGCCCAGTGAGTTGGGCTAGACCAGCTCGGGTCCAACCGACCCGAGCGGTCGCTTGCTCACTCCCTCTCCCCGCGCCGCTCGACCTAACCCTAATCCCCTTCGCCTCTCTGGCGATTTCCTCGTCGCCGCCCCCTTCTCGGAATTTCTCCGGCCAACTCAGGCCGCCGCCACCGGCGAGATCAGGTGGATCTGATCCGCCTTTCGACGGCGGACACGGTGGTCTGCGTCGATCTGGATTTCATCCACGCCACCATGCGGCCCCAACTCGCCTGCAACCCTGGCCGCAAGGATTCATGGCGATGCGCCGCCTGCCTGTGCCCCTGATGCTGCGGTGTTGCTGTGCCTGGCCGTGGTGCTGTGGTGCTGCCATGGCCTAGCTTGGCCTGGCGCCGCCGCGCTCCGGCGTGTGCCGCCGTGGCCGCCATGGCTGCGATGTTCTCCTCGACTCCGGGTAAGTGCGCCTCCTTTCCCGCTCCCCTCATGTGCCTGACCTTCTTCCTCCTCTAGACCTGCTGCTGTGATGTGCTTGCCTGCGCAAGAGTTGCTGTGTTCTTCTGCAGCGCCATGTTTGCCTGCTCCTGCTATGCTATGTTGTTGCGCTATGCGTGTGCTACTGCGCAAGATTGCTAAGCTATGTGCCTGTGAAAGCTTGCTTTACTTGCTAGATTTCTCCCCTGTGCCTCTGTTCTTGTTTCTATGCTTACTTGACATCAAATGTGTTCATATATACTGCTCTGGCTTGATTGCAGTGTGCAACTCTTGCAAATTTGCAAGAACCAGTGCACCTGGGTGCTGTTCAGTGTGCTATAATTCATGGACATGCTCCCTTGAGCATGCTTTTGGTCTAGACAATACCCTCTCTTGATGATGTGTTACTGCATACAATTATTTGTCATATATTTGATTGTCTGCTATGCCATTGTTCCTGTTCTGTGGCCATTTAATTTATATGCTTAAAGTGTTGATGCGGCTTGGTTCTAGCATGCTTGGTCAAGTCCAGATGATCTTATGATCATCAGTTGCTTGGTGAATGGCTGCTGTTTCATTCTTGTGTCTAGCTGATGCTCTCCTGATGTCAGTGTAACACACTGGCTTGTGTTTGTACTCCTTGGTGTTTGCTCAAGCCCCTGCTACTATCTGCAATGATCCATTGGATCATCTGCATGGCCTGGTGCATAGCTTACTTCTCTGTTTCATTTATCTGTGTAGCTTTGATTCATTAAGTAGATAAATGATGTGAACTGCTCTGCAGTGATGATCATATGAATGAATTTAGTTAAGCTAGAGGGATGCCAATCATATATTGGGGACCCTAGCTTCATTTGAACCCTTCTGGGTAATGATATATGTGCTGGCTTGATGGTTTGATTACTTAAGTGGTAGAGGTTGCCTCAACAGCCATTCTTGACTGTTCAGGAAGCTCCCACCTCTTGTTGGCTTGCTGTGATTACTAGATGCTTACTGGTTGATCCAGATTTGGACTTCCAGTGGCTCTTTGCTATTGACAAACTTAAATAGACACATATTGTCTATCAGTCTGATGGAATGAATAGCTATAGGTGTTGAGTATGTGGCTAGGCTAGCTGTGTTTTCATCTGTTGCTGGATTTCTTCAGTTATGCATTAATTTACATAGCTGCTGTTCCCATAGGATGATTTCCTAATGGCCTTTACCATATTTGCTTGCACCAAATGGCTTAGTGACCAGATGATGACACAAACAGGGTACTCACACCCTTTTGCTTCTGTGTGTTTGATGCACATGCTTATTTATGAACAAAACCATCTGGTTTGTTCATGTTGATTTGTATACCTCACTCCAGCTCCTAGATTTTTATGTTGGTGTAGAGGTTTTGCTTCAGTGTTGATCTTATGGTTGAGTTGCTTGCCCTGCTCCTCCTGGTGAGCTTGTGAAGCTTGGTTTATTTTTTTGGTGATTGGGAATAGATGAAACAGCTCTAGCTGTTCATCTGTTCTTGGCTGTTCTTGATGTCTGGTGACTTACCCTGCTGCTCGGTCGATGAATGAGCTAGGGTTTGTTGTGGAAAAGTTTTTATATGGTTAGCTCTTGCTCCTCTGGTCGACAGCTCCACCTTTCCCTTTGGGTGACTCACTGGGTATGTGTGCTGCATGCACACAGCTTGGTGAGCAGTCTGGCTGTGTGTGTGTGCACATGCTTGGTATCTGGCTTGTGTCTAGGCTGAGAGTGGATCAGCTCGGCAGCCATGGGCATATCCCTTCCTATTTCATTTGATTTCTAACCTGCCAAGTGGCTATGCCACTTGGCATAACTTCTTTTTGATGTGATTTTGTGCAGGGATCAACAATTGATCACAATGGACATGGAGGTTATTCAAATCCAAGATCAAGTGAAGATGATCTTGTAGTATTTAGACTAGGATACATCCTTGTACTTTTCTTTGTTGTAATTTTCTTTTGTTTTTCAATTTCACTAGTTCTTGTAATGTGTTGTAATATTCATTTATTTCCATTATGAATATTGTAAAGCCAATGTATCTTGTGTGTTAATCAATAAAGCTCAAAGTTTTCTCTAATGAGCTTTACTTTACTTTAATTGCTTATATTGTTTAAAATTTATATTTTACTTAATGAATTTCCTCACAATTCAATATTTAGGGTATTTATTTAATATTTGAATTTGAAATTCAAATTCATCATTGGTTTGAATTCAACCATGTCACTTTATTTAGAATTCAATTATGCAAGCTCTCCCCTCTCTTCTCAAAACCCTAAACTAGTGGAGTGAGTTGCAAGTTTGTCGCACTCTCGAAACCCTAACCCTGTAAGGTGTCGAGAGAGAAACTTGTCCCCCTTCGATGCAGTTTTTGTTTAAAAGCGCGAAATTTCCCCAGAATTTACTATGCAAGGCACAACCCTTTCTAAAATCTACCCCTCGATCGTCTCTAAACCTGGGACATTACAAAGATCCATTTATTCTCAATAGCCTTGCGGATATCAGGTAAGTCCACCAAAGTCCATACTTGGTTATCATACATGGATCTATTTCGGATTTCATGGCTTCTTGCCATTGATACGTCTCCAACGTATCGATAATTTCTTGTGTTCCATGCCACATTATTGATGTTATCTACATGTTTTATGCACACTTTATGTCATATTCGTGCATTTTCTGGAACTAACCTATTAACAAGATGCCGAAGTGCCAGTTGCTGTTTTCTGCTGTTTTTGGTTTCAGAAATCCTAGTAAAGAAATATTCTCGGAATTGGACGAAATAAAAGCCCAGAGGCCTATTTTTACACGAAGCTTCCAGAAGACCGAAGACGAGACGAAGAGGGGCCACAGGGTGGCCAAACCCTAGGGCGGCGCGGCCCCCCCCTGGTCGCGCCGGCCTGTGGTTTGGGCCCCCTGTGCCGCCTCTTGACCTACCCTTCCGCCTACTTAAAGCCTCCGTGACGAAACCCCCAGTACCGAGAGCCACGATACGGAAAACCTTACTGAGACGCCGTCACCACCGATCCCATCTCGGGGGATCCTGGAGATCGCCTCCGGCACCCTGCCGGAGAGGGGAATCATCTCCCGGAGGACTCTACACCGCCATGGTCGCCTCCGGAGTGATGAGTGAGTAGTCTACCCCTGGACTATGGGTCCATAGCAGTAGCTAGATGGTTGTCTTCTCCCCATTGTGCTATCATTGTCGGATCTTGTGAGCTGCCTATCATGATCAAGATCATCTATATGTAATTCTATATGTTGCGTTTGTTGGGATCCGATGAATAGAGAATACTTGTTATGTTGATTATCAAAGTTATGCTTATGTGTTGTTTATGATCTTGCATGCTCTCTGTTATTAGTAGATGCTCTGGCCAAGTAGATGCTTTTAACTCCAAGAGGGAGTACTTATGCTCGATAGTGGGTTCATGCCTGCATTGACACCTGGGACAGTGACAGAAAGTTCTAAGGTTGTGTTGTGCTGTTGCCACTAGGGATAAAACATTGATGCTATGTCTAAGGATGTAGTTGTTGATTACATTACGCACCATACTTAATGCAATTGTCTGTTGCTTTGCAACTTAATACTGGAGGGGGTTCGGATGATAACCTGAAGGTGGACTTTTTAGGCATAGATGCAGTTGGATGGCGGTCTATGTACTTTGTCGTAATGCCCAATTAAATCTCACTATATTCATCATGATATGTATGTGCATTGTCATGCTCTCTTTATTTGTCAATTGCCCAACTGTAATTTGTTCACCCAACATGCTGTTCGTCTTATGGGAGAGACACCTCTAGTGAACTGTGGACCCCGGTCCAATTCTCTTTACTGAAATACAATCTACTGCAATACTTGTTTTTACTGTTTTCTCTGCAAACAATCATCTTCCACACAATACGGTTAATCCTTTGTTACAGCAAGCCGGTGAGATTGACAACCTCACTGTTTCGTTGGGGCAAAGTACTTTGGTTGTGTTGTGCAGGTTCCACGTTGGCGCCGGAATCCCTGGTGTTGCGCCGCACTACATCTCGCCGCCATCAACCTTCAACGTGCTTCTTGGCTCCTCCTGGTTCGATAAACCTTGGTTTCTTTCTGAGGGAAAACTTGCTGCTGTGCGCATCATACCTTCCTCTTGGGGTTGCCCAACGAACGTGTGAAATACACGCCATCAAGCTCTTTTTAAGGCGCCGTTGTCGGGAGATCAAGACACGCTGCAAGGGGAGTCTCCACTTCTCAATCTCTTTACTTTGTTTTTGTCTTGCTTAGTTTTATTTACTACTTTTTTTGCTGCACTAAATCAAAATACAAAAAAATTAGTTGCTAGTTTTACTTTATTTGCTATCTTGTTTGCTATATCGAAAACACAAAAAAATTAGTTTACTTGCATTTACTTTATCTAGTTTGCTTTAATTACTGTTGCTAAAATGGCCAACGCTGAAAATACTAAGTTGTGTGACTTCACAACCACAAATAATAATGATTTCTTATGCACACCTATTGCTCCACCTGCTACTACAGCAGAATTCTTTGAAATTAAACCTGCTTTTATCGAATCTTGTTATGAAAGATCAATTTTACGGAATTAGTTCTGATGATGCTGCTGCCCATCTTAATAATTTTGTTGAAATATGTGAAATGCAAAAATATAAAGATGTAGATGGTGATATTATTAAACTAAAATTGTTCCCTTTCTCATTAAGAGGAAGAGCTAAAGATTGGTTGCTATCTCTGCCTAAGAATAGTATTGATTCATGGACTAAATGCAAGGATGCTTTTATTGGTAGATATTATCCCCCTGCTAAAATTATATCTTTGAGGAGTAGCATAATGAATTTTAAACAATTAGATACTGAACATGTTGCTCAAGCTTGGGAAAGAATGAAATCTCTGGTTAAAAATTGCCCAACCCATGGATGACTACTTGGATGATCATCCAAACCTTCTATGCAGGGACTAAATTTTTCTTCACGGAATTTATTGGATTCAGCTGCTGGAGGTACCTTTATGTCCATCACTCTTGGTGAAGCAACAAAGCTTCTTGATAATATGATGATCAACTACTCTGAATGGCACACGGAAAGAGCTCCACAAGGTAAGAAGGTAAATTCTGTTGAGGAATCCTCTTCCTTGAATGATAAGGTTGATGCTATTATGTCTATGCTTGTGAATGATAGGACTAATATTGATCCTAATAATGTTCCGTTAGCTTCATTGGTTGCACAAGAAGAACATGTTGATGTAAACTTCATTAAAAATAATAATTTCAACAACAATGCTTACCGGAACAATTCTAGTAACAACTATAGGCCATATCCTTATAATAATGGCAACGGCTATGGTAATTCTTATGGAAATTCTTACAACAATAATAGGAATTCACCCCCTGGACTTGAAGCCATGCTTAAAGAATTTATTAGTACACAAACTGCTTTTAACAAATCTGTTGAAGAAAAGCTTGGTAAAATTGATATTCTTGTTTCTAGAGTTGATAGTCTTGCCTCTGATGTTGATCTTTTGAAATCAAAAGTTTTGCCTAATGAGAATTATCATAATAAAATTACTACTACATCAAATGCCATTCAAGTTAGAATTAATGAGAATATAAGATTAATGGCTGAACTGCGTGCTAGGTGGGATAGAGAAGAAAATGAAAAACTAGCTAAAGAGAAGAATATAGCTAAAGTTTGGACTATTACCACCACTAGTAATGCTAATGCTACACATGTTGCTGCACCTCCTACTCATACTAATAAAAGAATTGGTGTTAGCAATGTTTCCACTTCTAATGCAAAGCGCGAAAAACTGCTGAAAGCTGCTAAAACTGCTGAAATCGCCTGTGATAAAGCTGCTGAAATTTTTCCAACATTGGGGATGATGATCCCATTGCTTTAGATTATAATGGTTTGAATTTTGATGATTGCCACATCTCTGAAGTTATAAAGTTCTTGCAAAAACTTGCTAAAAGTCCTAATGCTAGTGCTATAAATTTGGCTTTCACGCATCATATTACAAATGCTCTCATAAAAGCTAGAGAAGAGAAATTAGAGCGCGAAGCCTCTATTCCTAAAAAGCTAGAAGATGGTTGGGAGCCCATCATTAAGATGAAGGTTAAAGATTTTGATTGCAATGCTTTATGTGATCTTGGTGCAAGTATTTCTGTTATGCCTAAGAAAATTTATAATATGCTTGACTTGCCACCGCTGAAAAATTGTTATTTGGATGTTAATCTTGCTGATCATTCTACAAAGAAACCTTTGGGTAAAGTTGATAATGTTCGCATTACCGTTAACAATAATCTTGTTCCCGTTGATTTTGTTGTCTTGGATATTGAATGCAATGCATCTTGTCCAATTATATTGGGAAGACCTTTTCTTCGAACTGTTGGTGCTATTATTGATATGAGGGAAGGTAATATAAAATATCAATTTCCTCTCAAGAAAGGTATGGAACACTTCCCTAGAAAGAGAATAAAGGTACCTTATGATTCTATTATTAGAACAAACTATGATGTTGACACTTCATCTCTTGATAATACTTGATACACACTTTCTGCGCCTAGCTGAAAGGCGTTAAAGAAAAGCGCTTATGGGAGATAACCCATGTTTTTACCTACAGTACTTTGTTTTTATTTTGTGTCTTGGAAGTTGTTTACTACTGTAGCAACCTCTCCTTATCTTAGTTTTGAGTTTTGTTGTGCCAAGTTAAGCCGTTGATAGAAAAGTAAGTACTAGATTTGGATTACTGCGCAGTTCCAGATTTCTTTGCTGTCACGAATATGGGTTTATCTCCCTGTAGGTAGCTCAGAAAATTACGCCAATTTACGAGCATGATCCTCAGATATGTACGCAACTTTCATTCAATTTGAGCATTTTCGTTTGAGCAAGTCTGGTGCCATTTTAAAATTCGTCAATACGAACTGTTCTGTTTTGACAGATTCTGCCTTTTATTTCGCATTGCCTTTTTCGCTATGTTGGATGAATTTCTTTGATCCACTAATGTCCAGTAGCATTATGCAATGTCCAGAAGTGTTAAGAATGATTGTGTCACCTCTGAATATGTCAATTTATATTGTGCACTAACCCTCTAATGAGTTGTTTCGAGTTTGGTGTGGAGGAAGTTTTCAAGGGTCAAGAGAGGAGTATGATGCAACATGATCAAGGAGAGTGAAAGCTCTAAGCTTGGGGATGCACCCCGTGGTTCACCCCTGCATATATCAAGAAGACTCAAGCGGCTAAGCTTGGGGATGCCCAAGGCATCCCCTTCTTCATCGACAAATTATCAGGTTCCTCCCCTGAAACTACATTTTTATTCGGCCACATCTTATGTGCTTTTTCTTGGAGCGTCGGTTTGTTTTTGTTTTTGTTTTGTTTGAATAAAATGGATCCTAGCATTCACTTTATGGGAGAGATACACACTCCGCTGTAGCATATGGACAAATATGTCCTTGGTTTCTACTCATAGTATTCATGGCGAAGTTTCTCCTTCGTTAAATTGTTATATGGTTGGAATTGGAAAATGATACATGTAGTAATTGCTATAAATGTCTTGGGTAATGTGATACTTGGCAATTGTTGTGCTCATGTTTAAGCTCTTGCATCATATGCTTTGCACCCATTAATGAAGAAATACATAGAGCATGCTAAAATTTGGTTTGCATATTTGGTTTCTCTAAGGTCTAGATAATTTCTAGTATTGAGTTTGAACAACAAGGAAGACGGTGTAGAGTCTTATAATGTTTTCAATATGTCTTTTATGTGAGTTTTGCTGCACCGGTTCATCCTTGTGTTTGTTTCAAATAAGCCTTGCTAGCCTAAACCTTGTATCGAGAGGGAATACTTCTCATGCATCCAAAATACTTGAGCCAACCACTATGCCATTTGTGTCCACCATACCTACCTATACTACATGGTATTTTCCCGCCATTCCAAAGTAAATTGCTTGAGTGCTACCTTTAAAACTCCATCATTCACCTTTGCAATATATAGCTCATGGGACAAATAGCTTAAAAACTATTGTGGTATTGAATATGTAATTATGCACTTTATCTCTTATTAAGTTGCTTGTTGTGCGATAACCATGTTTACTGGGGAACGCCATCAACTCATTGTTGAATTTCATGTGAGTTGCTATGCATGTTCGTCTTGTCTGAAGTAAGGGCGATCTACACTGAGTTGAATGGTTTGAGCATGCATATTGTGAGAGAAGAACATTGGGCCGCTAACTAAAGCCATGATCCATGGTGGAAGTTTCAGTTTTGGACAAACATCCTCAAATCTCTAATGAGAAAAGAATTAATTGTTGTCAAATGCTTAAAGCATTTAAAGAGGAGTCCATTATCTGTTGTCTATGTTGTCCCGGTATGGATGTCTAAGTTGAGAATAATCAAAAGCGAGAAATCCAAATGCGAGCTTTCTCCTTAGACCTTTGTACAGGCGGCATAGAGGTACCCCTTTGTGAAACTTGGTTAAAGCATATGTATTGCGGTGATAATCCAGGTAGTCCAAGCTAATTAGGACAAGGTGCGAGCACTATTAGTACACTATGCATGAGGCTTGCAACTTATAAGATATAATTTACATGATGCATATGCTTTATTACTACCGTTGACAAAATTGTTTCATGTTTTCAAAATCAAAGCTCTAGCACAAATATAGCAATCGATGCTTTTCCTCTATGAGGACCATTCTTTTACTTTCAATGTTGAGTCAGTTCACCTATTTCTCTCCACTTAAAGAAGCAAACACTTGTGTGAACTGTGCATTGATTCCTACATACTTGCTTATTGCACTTATTATATTACTCTATGTTGACAATATCCATGAGATATACATGTTACAAGTTGAAAGCAACCGCTGAAACTTAATCTTCTTTTGTGTTGCTTCAATACCTTTACTTTGAATTATTGCTTTATGAGTTAACTCTTATGCAAGACTTATTGATGCTTGTCTTGAAGTGCTATTCATGAAAAGTCTTTGCTTTATGATTCACTTGTTTACTCATGACATACACATTGTTTTGATCGCTGCATTCTTTACATATGCTTTACAAATAGTATGATCAAGATTATGATGGCATGTCACTCCAGAAATTATCTTTGTTATCGTTTTACCTGCTCGGGACGAGCAGAACTAAGCTTGGGGATGCTGATACGTCTCCAACGTATCGATAATTTCTTGTGTTCCATGCCACATTATTGATGTTATCTACATGTTTTATGCACACTTTATGTCATATTCGTGCATTTTCTGGAACTAACCTATTAACAAGATGCCGAAGTGCCGATTCTTTGTTTCTGCTGTTTTTGGTTTCAGAAATCCTAGTAAAGAAATATTCTCGGAATTGGACGAAATAAAAGCCCAGAGGCCTATTTTTACACGAAGCTTCCAGAAGACCGAAGACGAGACGAAGAGGGGCCACAGGGTGGCCAAACCCTAGGGCGGCGCGGCCCCCCTGGCCGCGCCGGCCTGTGGTTTGGGCCCCCTGTGCCGCCTCTTGACCTACCCTTCCGCCTACTTAAAGCCTCCGTGACGAAACCCCCAGTACCGAGAGCCACGATACGGAAAACCTTACTGAGACGCCGTCACCGCCGATCCCATCTCGGGGGATCCTGGAGATCGCCTCCGGCACCCTGCCGGAGAGGGGAATCATCTCCCGGAGGACTCTACACCGCCATGGTCGCCTCCGGAGTGATGAGTGAGTAGTCTACCCCTGGACTATGGGTCCATAGCAGTAGCTAGATGGTTGTCTTCTCCCCATTGTGCTATCATTGTCGGATCTTGTGAGCTGCCTATCATGATCAAGATCATCTATATGTAATTCTATATGTTGCGTTTGTTGGGATCCGATGAATAGAGAATACTTGTTATGTTGATTATCAAAGTTATGCTTATGTGTTGTTTATGATCTTGCATGCTCTCCGTTATTAGTAGATGCTCTGGCCAAGTAGATGCTTTTAACTCCAAGAGGGAGTACTTATGCTCGATAGTGGGTTCATGCCTGCATTGACACTGACAGGACGATGTGAGAAAGTTCTAAGGTTGTGTTGTGCTGTTGCCACTAGGGATAAAACATTGATGCTATGTCTAAGGATGTAGTTGTTGATTACATTACGCACCATACTTAATGCAATTGTCTGTTGCTTTGCAACTTAATACTGGAGGGGGTTCAGATGATAACCTGAAGGTGGACTTTTTAGGCATAGATGCAGTTGGATGGCGGTCTATGTACTTTGTCGTAATGCCCAATTAAATCTCACTATATTCATCATGATATGTATGTGCATTTTCATGCTCTCTTTATTTGTCAATTGCCCAACTGTAATTTGTTCACCCAACATGCTGTTCGTCTTATGGGAGAGACACCTCTAGTGAACTGTGGACCCCGGTCCAATTCTCTTTACTGAAATACAATCTACTGCAATACTTGTTTTTACTGTTTTCTCTGCAAACAATCATCTTCCACACAATACGGTTAATCCTTTGTTACAGCAAGCCGGTGAGATTGACAACCTCACTGTTTCGTTGGGGCAAAGTACTTTGGTTGTGTTGTGCATGTTCCACGTTGGCGCCGGAATCCCTGGTGTTGCGCCGCACTACATCTCGCCGCCATCAACCTTCAACGTGCTTCTTGGCTCCTCCTGGTTCGATAAACCTTGGTTTCTTTCTGAGGGAAAACTTGCTGCTGTGCGCATCATACCTTCCTCTTGGGGTTGCCCAACGAACGTGTGAAATACACGCCATCAGCCATTTGTTGGAATCTGGGCTCATCATTTCTTCTTCATACGTCGCAGGGTCTTCATCATTGTTGTCCACAATCATGATATTTAGACAGGGATCATACCAATCAGGAGTGGTACGCTCCGTCGTCGATCTGCGAGGTTCAGTAGCTTCCTCATTCAAAGTTTCATGATCATTATCATTTGCTTCCTCTCCTATCGGTGCAGGTTGCACAGGAACATCTTCCGGCACTGCGCTAGTCTGATCTATGAGAGAAGGTTCAATAACCTCGTCGAGTTCTACTTTCCTTCCAGTCACTTCTTTAGTGAGAAACTCCTTCTCAAGAAAGGATCCGTTTTTAGCAACAAAGATTTTGCCTTCGGATCTGTGATAGAAAGTGTACCCAATTGTTTCTTTAGGGTATCCTATGAAGACGCATTTCTCCGCTTTGGATTCTAGCTTGTCAGGTTGTAACTTCTTTACATAAGCTTCACAACACCAAACTTTAAGGAACGACATCTTAGATTTCTTTCCAAACCATAATTCATACGGTGTCGTTTCAACGGATTTAGATGGTGCCCTATTTAAAGTGAATGCGGCTATCTCTAATGCATAACCCCAAAATGATAACGGCAAATCGGTAAGAGACATCATAGATCGAACCATTTCTAAGAGAGTTCGATTACGACGTTCGGACACACCATTACACTGTGGTGTTCTCGGCGGTGTCAACTGTGGAAGTATTCCGGATTTCTTTAAATGCATGCCAAACTCATAACTCAGATATTCGCCTCCACGGTCAGAACGCAGAAACTTAATCTTCTTGTTACATTGATTTTCTACTTCACTTTGGAATTCCTTAAACTTCTCGAAAGTTTCGGATTTATGTTTCATAAAGTAAATATACCCATATCTACTCAGATCATCCGTGAAGGTTAGAACATAACGATAACCACCGCGCGAATCCACACTCGTTGGTCCGCACACATCGGTATGTATGATTTCCAACAAGTCTGTAGCTCGCTCCATTGTATCAGAGAATGGAGTCTTAGTCATTTTTCCCATTCGCATCTATCAAGTGACTTAAGAAGTCCATCGGAATGGAGTTTCTTCATGCGCTTCACTCCAATATGACCAAGACGACAGTGCCACATATAAGTAGAATTATCATTCAATTTAATTCGCTTAGCATCAATGTTATGAACATGTGTATCACTACTATCGAGATTTAACAAGAATAAACCATTCATCTCAGGCGCATGACTGATGGCGTGTATTTCACACGTTCGTTGGGAACCCCAAGAGGAAGGTATGATGCACACAGCAGCAAGTTTTCCCTCAGAAAGAAACCAAGGTTTATCGAACCAGGAGGAGCCAAGAAGCACGTTGAAGGTTGATGGCGGCGGGATGTAGTGCGGCGCAACACCAGGGATTCCGGCGCCAACGTGGAACCTGCACAACACAATCCAAAGTACTTTGCCCCAACGAAACAGTGAGGTTGTCAATCTCACCGGCTTGCTGTAACAAAGGATTAACCGTATTGTGTGGAAGATGATTGTTTGCAGAGAAAACAGTAAAATAAGTATTGCAGCAGATTTATATTTCAGTATTAAAAGAATGGACCGGGGTCCACAGTTCACTAGAGGTGTCTCTCCCATAAGATAAAAGCATGTTGGGTGAACAAATTACAGTCGGACAATTGACAAATAGAGAGGGCATAACAATGCACATACATGTCATGATAAGTATAGTGAGATTTAATTGGGCATTACGACAAAGTACATAGACCGCCATCCAACTGCATCTATGCCTAAAAAGTCCACCTTCAGGTTATCATCCGAACCCCCTCCAGTATTAAGTTGCAAAGCAACAGACAATTGCATTAAGTATGGTGCGTAATGTAATCAATAACTACATCCTCGGACATAGCATCAATGTTTTATCCCTAGTGGCAACAGCACAACACAACCTTAGAACTTTCTGTCACTGTCCCAGGTGTCAATGCAGGCATGAACCCACTATCGAGCATAAATACTCCCTCTTGGAGTTAAGAGCAAAAACTTGGCCAGAGCCTCTACTAATAACGGAGAGCATGCAAGATCATAAACAACACATATGTAATAACTTGATAATTAACATAACATGGTATTCTCTATCCATCGGATCCCGACAAACACAACATATAGCATTACAGATAGATGATCTTGATCATGTTAGGCAGCTCACAAGATCCAACAATGAAGCACAATGAGGAGAAGACAACCATCTAGCTATTGCTATGGACCCATAGTCCAGGGGTGAACTACTCACCCATCATTCCGGAGGCGACCATGGCGGTGTAGAGTACTCCGGGAGATGAATCCCCTCTCCGGCAGGGTGCCGCAGGAGATCTCCAGAATCCCCCGAGATGGGATTGGCGGCGGCGGCGTCTCTGGAAGGTTTTCCGTATCGTGGTTTTTCGCATCAGGGGTTTCGCAACGGAGGCTTTAAGTAGGCGGAAGGGCAGAGTCGGAGGGCTGACGAGGGGTCCACACCATAGGGCGGCGCGGGCCCCCCTGGCCGCGCGGCCCTATGGTGGCGGCGCCTCGTCGCCCCACTTCGTATCCCTTTCGGTCTTCTGGAAGGTCCGTGGCAAAATAGGACCCTGGGTCTTGATTTCGTCCAATTCCGAGAATATTTCGTTACTAGGATTTCTGAAACCAAAAATAGCAGAAAACAGCAACTGGCACTTCGGCATCTTGTTAATAGGTTAGTTCCAGAAAATGCACGAATATGACATAAAGTGTGCATAAAACATGTAGGTATCATCAATAATATGGCATGGAACATAAGAAATTATCGATACGTCGGAGACGTATCAGCATCCCCAAGCTTAGTTCTGCTCGTCCCGAGCAGGTAAAACGATAACAAAGATAATTTCTGAAGTGACATGCCATCATAAACTTGATCATATTGTAAACATATGTAATGAATGCAGCGATCAAAACAATGGTAATGACATGTGTAAACAAGTGAATCATAAAGCAAAGACTTTTCATGAATAGTACTTCAAGACAAGCATCAATAAGTCTTGCATAAGAGTTAACTCATAAAGCAATAATTTAAAGTAAAGACATTGAAGCAACACAATGGAAGATTAAGTTTCAGCGGTTGCTTTCAACTTATAACATGTATATCTCATGGATAATTGTCAACATAGAGTAATAGAGTAATATAACAAGTGCAATATGCAAGTATGTAGGAATCAATGCACAGTTCACACAAGTGTTTGCTTCTTGAGGTGGAGAGAGATAGGTGAACTGACTCAACATAAAAGTAAAAAGAATGGTCCTTCAAAGAGGAAAGCATCGATTGCTATATTTGTGCTAGAGCTTTTATTTTGAAAACATGAAACAATTTTGTCAACGGTAGTAATAAAGCATATGAGTTATGAAAATTATATCTTACAAGTTGCAAGCCTCATGCATAGTATACTAATAGTGCCCGCACCTTGTCCTAATTAGCTTGGACTACCGGATCATCGCAATTCACATGTTTTAACCAAGTGTCACAATGGGGTACCTCCATGCCGACTGTACAAAAGTCTAAGGAGAAAGCTCGCATTTTGGATTTCTCGCTTTTGATTATTCTCAACTTAGACATCCATACCGGGACAACATGGACAACAGATAATAAACTCCTCTTTAATGCATAAGCATGTGGCAACAATTATTATTCTCATATGAGATTGAGGATATATGTCCAAAACTGAAACTTCCACCATGAATCATGGCTTTAGTTAGCGGCCCAATGTTCTTCTCTAACAATATGCATGCTCCAACCATTAAGGTGGTAGATCTCTCTTACTTCAGACAAGACGGACATGCATAGCAACTCACATGATATTCAACAAAGAATAGTTGATGGCGTCCCCAGAAACATGGTTATCGCACAACAAGCAACTTAATAAGAGATAAAGTGCATAAGTACATATTCAATACCACAATAGTTTTTAAGCTATTTGTCCCATGAGCTATATATTGCAAAGGTGAATGATGGAATTTAAAGGTAGCACTCAAGCAATTTACTTTGGAATGGCGGATAAATACCATGTAGTAGGTAGGTATGGTGGACATAAATGGCATAGTGGTTGGCTCATGGATTTTGGATGCATGAGAAGTATTCCCTCTCGATACAAGGTTTAGGCTAGCAAGGTTATTTGCAAACACAAGGATGAACGGTGCAGCAAAACTCACATAAAAGACATATTGTAAACATTATAAGACTCTACACCGTCTTCCTTGTTGTTCAAAACTCAATACTAGATATTATCTAGACTCTAGAGAAACCAAATATGCAAACCAAATTAGCAAGCTCTAAGTGTTTCTTCATTAATGGGTGCAAAGTATATGATGCAAGAGCTTAAACATGAGCACAACAATTGCCAAGTATCAAATTATCCAAGACATTTTAGAATTACTACATGTAGTATTTTCCAATTCCAACCATATAACAATTTAACGAAGAAGAAACTTCGCCATGAATACTATGAGTAGAGCCTAAGGACATACTTGTCCATATGCTACAGCGGAGCGTGTTTCTCTCCCACAAAGTGAATGCTAGGATCCATTTTATTCAAACAAAACAAAAACAAAAACAAACCGACGCTCCAAGCAAAGTGCATAAGATGTGGCCGAATAAAAATATAGTTTCAGGGGAGGAACCTGATAATGTTGTCGATGAAGAAGGGGATGCCTTGGGCATCCCCAAGCTTAGACGCTTGAGTCTTCTTAGAATATGCAGGGGTGAACCACCGGGGCATCCCCAAGCTTAGAGCTTTCACTCTCCTTGATCATATTGTATCATACTCCTCTCTTGATCCTTGAAAACTTCCTCCACACCAAACTCGAAACAACTCATTAGAGGGTTAGTGCATAATAAAAATTCACATGTTCAGAGGTGACACAATCATTCTTAACACTTCTGGATATTGCATAAAGCTACTGAACATTAATTGATCAAAGAAATTCATCCAACATAGCAAAAGAGGCAATGCGAAATAAAAGGCAGAATCTGTCAAAACAGAACAGTTCGTAAAGATGGATTTTATTAGGCCACCAAACTTGCTCAAATGAAAATGCTCAAATTGAATGAAAGTTGCGTACATATCTGAGGATCATGCACGTAAATTGGCTTAATTTTCTGAGCTACCTACAGGGAGGTAGACCCAGATTCGTGACAGCAAAGAAATCTGGAACTGCGCAGTAATCCAAATCTAGTACTTACTTTACTATCAAAGACTTTACTTGGCACAACAAAACATAAAACTAAGATAAGGAGAGGTTGCTACAGTAGTAAACAACTTTCAAGACTCAAATATAAAACAAAGATACTGTAGTAAAAATATGGGTTGTCTCCCATAAGCGCTTTGCTTTAACGCCTTTCAGCTAGGCGCAGAAAGTGTATATCAAATATTATCAAAGGTTGGTGCATCTACAGCGGGGTTTGGAGTTTTCTCAACCATGCATAGTATATTGGATACGTAAGTTTCAGCGTCTCCCTTCTCATTAGTCTTGGGCTTTCTACTCTCATCGAACAAATTTTCAGGAACAAGCCAAGCATAGTTATTTTCTAGTGCATCATTCATAGCTATGAGTTTACATGGTATTGGTGTTTTGATCTCCCCACCATCATTAGCATTATTAGTGTACCTTATTCTATCCATTTCCATTTTTTCAAGGAGACTAACAAAATTAGTATGAGAACCAATCATATTAAATTTAGCAAAGACCTTTCTAGCCTCTCTTGCTAGACCACCAAATTCTCTAAGAAGGGTTTCTAAAACAAAATCTTTCTTTTCCCCCTCTTCCATATCACAAAGTGTAAGAAACATATGTTGGATTATAGGATTGAGATTAACAAATTTAGTTTCCAACATGCGAACTAAAGCAGCAGCAATTTCATAAGTAGGAGCAAGTTCTACCAAGTGTCTATCTTCAAAATCTTCAACGGTACTAACATGACTGAAAAATTCTTCTATATTGTTTCTCCCAATTATAGACCCGCGTCCTACCGGTATGTCTTTTGTGGTAAAATTAAAAGGAAACATGATGAAATAAGTAGAGTAAATGCAAGTAACTAATTTTTTTGTGTTTTTGATATAATGCAGCAAACAAAGTAGTAAATAAAATAAAGCAAGACAAAAACAAAGTAAAGAGATTGAGAAGTGGAGACTCCCCTTGCAGCGTGTCTTGATCTCCCCGGCAACGGCGCCAGAAAATATGCTTGATGGCGTGTATTTCACACGTTCGTTGGGAACCCCAAGAGGAAGGTATGATGCGCACAGCAGCAAGTTTTCCCTCAGAAAGAAACCAAGGTTTATCGAACCAGGAGGAGCCAAGAAGCACGTTGAAGGTTGATGGCGGCGGGATGTAGTGCGGCGCAACATCAGGGATTCCGGCGCCAACGTGGAACCTGCACAACACAATCCAAAGTACTTTGCCCCAACGAAACAGTGAGGTTGTCAATCTCACCGGCTTGCTGTAACAAAGGATTAACCGTATTGTGTGGAAGATGATTGTTTGCAGAGAAAACAGTAAAATAAGTATTGCAGCAGATTTGTATTTCAGTATTAAAAGAATGGACCGGGGTCCACAGTTCACTAGAGGTGTCTCTCCCATAAGATAAAAGCATGTTGGGTGAACAAATTACAGTCGGGCAATTGACAAATAGAGAGGGCATAACAATGCACATACATGTCATGATAAGTATAGTGAGATTTAATTGGGCATTACGACAAAGTACATAGACCGCCATCCAACTGCATCTATGCCTAAAAAGTCCACCTTCAGGTTATCATCCGAACCCCCTCCAGTATTAAGTTGCAAAGCAACAGACAATTGCATTAAGTATGGTGCGTAATGTAATCAATAACTACATCCTCAGACATAGCATCAATGTTTTATCCCTAGTGGCAACAGCACAACACAACCTTAGAACTTTACATCCTTTGTCCCAGTGTCAATGCGAGCATGAACCCACTATCGAGCAGAAATACTCCCTCTTGGAGTTAAGAGCAAAAACTTGGCCAGAGCCTCTACTAATAACGGAGAGCATGCAAGATCATAAACAACACATATGTAATAACTTGATAATTAACATAACATGGTATTCTCTATCCATCGGATCCCGACAAACACAACATATAGCATTACAGATAGATGATCTTGATCATGTTAGGCAGCTCACAAGATCCAACAATGAAGCACAATGAGGAGAAGACAACCATCTAGCTACTGCTATGGACCCATAGTCCAGGGGTGAACTACTCACTCATCACTCCGGAGGCGACCATGGCGGTGTAGAGTCCTCCGGGAGATGAATCCCCTCTCCGGCAGGGTGCCGGAGGAGATCTCCAGAATCCCCCGAGATGGGATTGGCGGCGGCGGCGTCTCTGGAAGGTTTTCCGTATCGTGGTTTTTCACATCAGGGGTTTCGCGACGGAGGCTTTAAGTAGGCGGAAGGGCAGAGTCGGAGGGCTGACGAGGGGCCCACACCATAGGGCGGCGCGGGCCCCCTGGCCGCGCGGCCCTATGGTGGCGGCGCCTCGTCGCCCCACTTCGTATCCCTTTCGGTCTTCTGGAAGGTTCGTGGCAAAATAGGACCCTGGGTCTTGATTTCGTCCAATTCCGGGAATATTTCGTTACTAGGATTTCTGAAACCAAAAACAATGAAAACGACAAGCGGCACTTCGGCATCTTGTTAATAGGTTAGTTCCAGAAAATGCACTAATATGACATAAAGTGTGCATAAAACATGTAGGTATCATCAATAATATGGCATGGAACATAAGAAATTATCGATACGTCGGAGACGTATCAATGACCATAAAAGATATTATTCATATAAATAGAACAACCATTATTCTCTGATTTAAACGAATAACCGTCTTGCATTAAACAAGATCCAGATATAATGTTCATGCTCAACGCCGGCACCAAATAACAATTATTGAGGTTTAAAACTAATCCCGAAGGTAGATGTAGAGGGAGCGTGCCGAAGGCGATCACATCGACCTTGGATCCATTTCCAACGCGCATCGTCACCTCGTCCCTCGCCAGGCTTCGTTTATTCCGCAGCTCCTGTTTCGAGTTACAAATGTGAGCAATGATACGTCTCCGACGTATCGATAATTTCTTATGTTCCATGCCATATTATTGATGATTCCTACATGTTATATGCACACTTTACGTCATATTCGTGCATTTTCTGGAACTAACCTATTAACAAGATGCCGAAGTGCCAGTTCCTGTTTTCTGCTGTTTTTGGTTTCAGAAATCCTAGTAACGAAATATTCTCGGAATCGGACGAAATCAAGACCCAGGTTCCTATTTTCACCGGAAGCATCCAGAACACCCGAGAGCCGCCAGAGGGGGGCCCTGTGGGCCCCAGATGATAGGGTGGCGCGGCCTAGGCCCTGGCCGCGCTAGCCTATGGTGCCGCCGCCTCTTCGACCCTCTGACGCTGCCCTTCCGCCTATTTAAAGCCTCCGTCGCGAAAACCCTATTACGAAAGAACGAAACCCACAAAAACCTTCTAGAGCCGCCGCCATCGCGAAGCCAAGATCTGGGGGACAGGAGTCTCTGTTCCGGCACCCTGCCGGAGCGGGGAAGTGCCCCCGGAAGGCTTCTCCATCGACAGCGCTGCCATCTCCACCGCCATCTTCATCACCGCTGCTGCTCCCATGAGGAGGGAGTAGTTCTCCATCGAGGCTCGGGGCTGTACCGGTAGCTATGTGGTTCATCTCTCTCCTATGTACTTCAATACAATAATCTCATGAGCTGCCTTACATGATTGAGATTCATATGATGATGCTTGTAATCTAGATGTCATTGTGCTAGTCAAGTGAGTTTTACTTATGTGATCTCCGGAGACTCCTTGTCCCACGTGTGTAAAGGTGACAGTGTGTGCACCGTGTGGGTCTCTTAGGCTATATTTCACAGAATACTTACTCACTATTATGAATGGCGTAGTGAAGTGCTTATTTATATCTCTTTATGATTGCAATGTGTTTTGTATCACAATTTATCTATGTGCTACTCTAGCAATGTTATTAAAGTAGTTTTATTCCTCCTGCACGGTGTAATGGTGACAGTGTGTGCATCCGTGTTAGTACTTGGCGTATGCTATGATCATGATCTCTTGTAGATTGTGAAGTTAACTATTGCTATGATTGTATTGATGTGATCTATTTCCTCCTACATAGCGTGAAGGTGACAGTGTGCATGCTGTGTTAGTACTTGGTTTAGTCGTGTTGATCTTTCTTGCACTCTAAGGTTATTTAAATATGAACATTGAATTGTGGAGCTTGTTAACTCCGGCATTGAGGGTTCGTGTAATCCTACGCAATGTGTTCATCATCCAACAAAAGAGTGTAGAGTATGCATTTATCTATTCTGTTATGTGATCAAAGTTGAGAGTGTCCACTAGTGAAAGTCTAATCCCTAGGCCTTGTTCCTAAATACTGCTATCACTGCTTGTTTACTATTTTACTGTGTTACTACTGCTGCGTTACTATTGCTACCATATTACCACCATCAACTACACGCCATTACTACTGCTCATATTCATTCATACCACCTGTATTTCACTATCTCTTCGCCGAACTAGTGCACCTATTAGGTGTGTTGGGGACACAAGAGACTTCTTGCTTTGTGGTTGCAGGGTTGCATGAGAGGGATATCTTTGACCTCTTCCTCCCTGAGTTCGATAAACCTTGGGTATCCACTTAAGGGAAACTTGCTGCTGTTCTACAAACCTCTGCTCTTGGAGGCCCAACACTGTCTACAAGAATAGAAGCTCCCGTAGACATCAAGCACTTTTCTGGCGCCGTTGCCGGGGAGGAAAGGTAAAAAGGCACTCATACTCCGGTTCCAGGTAACAGTACTTTTCTGGCGCCATTGTGTTTGTGCTCGAAGATATTTCCTTTAGATCCTGCAATTGCATCTTTTTGTTTCTTGTTTACACTAGTTTGGCATAATGGACAACAATGAGCTTCTTATTCTATTTCCTGATTTAAAACATGGATTGTTTGATGCGAAAATTAAAAAACCTATGAAATCTTATTTGCATGCTGGTAGTAATATTAGTATGAACGCTTTGAACACCATTGTTGATAATGATATAGAAAGTTCTAAGCTTGGGGAAGCTGGTTTTCATGATCTTTTTAGTCCCCCAAGCATTGAGGAGAAAATTTTCTTTGATGATACTTTGCCTCCTATTTATGATGATTATAATAGTGGTCTTTTGGTACAACCTACTATGGAGAGTAAATTTTATTGTGATTATACTATGCCTCCTACACTTGATGAGAATAATATTGATAGCTACTTTGTTGAATTTGCTCCCACTACAACTAATAAAATTGATTATGCCTATGTGGAGAGTAATAATTTTATGCATGAGACTCATGATAAGAATGCTTTATGTGATAGTTATATTGTTGAGTTTGCTCATGATGCTACTGAAAGTTATTATGAGAGAGGAAAATATGGTTGTAGAAATTTTCATGTTACTAAAATGCCTCTCTATGTGCTGAAATTTTTGAAGCTACACTTGTTTTATCTTCCTATGCTTGTTACTTTGCTCTTCATGAACTTGTTTATTTACAAGATTCCTATGCATAGGAAGCATGTTAGACTTAAATTTGTTTTGAATTTGCTTCTTGATGCTCTCTTTTGCTTCATACTCTATTTTTCATGCGAGCATCATTAAAACTGCTGAGCCCATCTTAATGGCTATAAAGAAAGAACTTCTTGGGAGATAACCCATGTGTTATTTTGCTACAGTACTTTGTTTTATATTTGTGTCTTGGAAGTTGTTTACTACTGTAGCAACCTCTCCTTATCTTAGTTTTGTGTTTTGTTGTGCCAAGTAAAGTCTTTGATAGTAAAGTAAATACTAGATTTGGATTACTGCGCAGAAACAGATTTCTTTGCTGTCACGAATCTGGATCTAATTCTCTGTAGGTAACTCAGAAAATTATGCCAATTTACGTGAGTGATCCTCAGATATGTACGCAACTTTCATTCAATTTGGGCATTTTCATTTGAGCAAGTCTGGTGCCCTTTTAAAATTCGTCTTTACGGACTGTTCTGTTTTGACAGATTCTGCCTTTTTATTTCGCATTGCTTCTTTCGCTGTGTTGGGTGGATTTCTTTGTTCCATTACCTTCCAGTAGCTTTGAGCAATGTCCAGAAGTGTTAAGAATGATTGTGTCACCTCTGAACATGTGAGTTTTTGATTATGCACTAACCCTCTAATGAGTTTGTTTCGAGTTTGGTGTGGAGGAAGTTTTCAAGGGTCAAGAGAGGAGGATGATATACTATGATCAAGAAGAGTGAAAAGTCTAAGCTTGGGGATGCCCCGGTGGTTCACCCCTGCATATTTCAAGAAGACTCAAGCATCTAAGCTTGGGGATGCCCAATGCATCCCCTTCTTCATCGACAAATTATCAGGTTCCTTCTCTTGAAACTATATTTTTATTCGGCCACATCTTATGTACTTTACTTGGAGCGTCTGTGTGCTTTTGTTTTTGTTTTTGTTTGAATAAATGCTTGTGTGGGAGAGAGACACGATCCGCTGGTTCGTATGAACACATGTGTTCTTAGCTTTTAATTTTCATGGCGAAGTTTCTTCTTCGTTAAATTGTTATATGGTTGGAATTGGAAAATACTACATGTAGTAACTCTAAAATGTCTTGGATAATTTGATACTTGGAAATTGTTGTGCTCATGTTTAAGCTCTTGCATCATATACTTTGCACCCATTAATGAAGAAACACTTAGAGCTTGCTAATTTGGTTTGCATATTTGGTTTCTCTAGAGTCTAGATAATATCTAGTATTGAGTTTTGAACAACAAGGAAGACGGTGTAGAGTCTTATAATGTTTACAATATGTCTTTTATGTGAGTTTTGCTGTACCGTTCATCCTTGTGTTTGTTTCAAATAACCTTGCTAGCCTAAACCTTGTATCGAGAGGGAATACTTCTCATGCATCCCAAATACTTGAGCCAACCACTATGCCATTTGTGTCCACCATACCTACCTACTACATGGTATTTATCCGCCATTCCAAAGTAAATTGCTTGAGTGCTACCTTTAAAATTCCATCATTCACCTTTGCAATATATATCTCATGGGACAAATAGCTTAAAAACTATTGTGGTATTGAATATGTACTTATGCACTTTATCTCTTATTAAGTTGCTTGTTGTGCGATAACCATGCTTCTGGAGACGCCATCAACTATTCTTTGTTGAATATCATGTGAGTTGCTATGCATGTCCGTCTTGTCTGAAGTAAGAGAGATCTACCACCTTAATGGTTGGAGCATGCATATTGTTAGAGAAGAACATTGGGCCGCTAACTAAAGCCATGAATCATGGTGGAAGTTTCAGTTTTGGACATATATCCTCAATCTCATATGAGAATAATAATTGTTGCCACATGCTTATGCATTAAAGAGGAGTCCATTATCTGTTGTCCATGTTGTCCCGGTATGGATGTCTAAGTTGAGAATAATCAAAAGCGAGAAATCCAAAATGCGAGCTTTCTCCTTAGACCTTTGTACAGGCGGCATGGAGGTACCCCATTGTAACACTTGGTTAAAACATGTGCATTGCAAAGATTCGGTAGTCCAAGCTAATTAGGACAAGGTGCGGGCACTATTAGTATACTATGCATGAGGCTTGCAACTTGTAAGATATAATTTACATAACTCATATGCTTTATTACTACCGTTGACAAAATTGTTTCATGTTTTCAAAATAAAAGCTCTAGCACAAATATAGCAATCGATGCTTTCCTCTTTAAAGGACCATTCTTTTTACTTTTATGTTGAGTCAGTTCACCTATCTCTCTCCACCTCAAGAAGCAAACACTTGTGTGAACTGTGCATTGATTCCTACATACTTGCATATTGCACTTGTTATATTACTCTATGTTGACAATTATCCATGAGATATACATGTTATAAGTTGAAAGCAACCGCTGAAACTTAATCTTCCATTATGTTGCTTCAATGTCTTTACTTTAAATTATTGCTTTATGAGTTAACTCTTATGCAAGACTTATTGATGCTTGTCTTGAAGTACTATTCATGAAAAGTCTTTGCTTTATGATTCACTTGTTTACACATGTCATTACCATTGTTTTGATCGCTGCATTCATTACATATGTTTACAATATGATCAAGTTTATGATGGCATGTCACTTCAGAAATTATCTTTGTTATCGTTTTACCTGCTCGGGACGAGCAGAACTAAGCTTGGGGATGCTGATACGTCTCCGACGTATCGATAATTTCTTATGTTCCATGCCATATTATTGATGATTCCTACATGTTATATGCACACTTTACGTCATATTCGTGCATTTTCTGGAACTAACCTATTAACAAGATGCCGAAGTGCCAGTTCCTGTTTTCTGCTGTTTTTGGTTTCAGAAATCCTAGTAACGAAATATTCTCGGAATCGGACGAAATCAAGACCCAGGTTCCTATTTTCACCGGAAGCATCCAAAACACCCGAGAGCCGCCAGAGGGGGGCCCTGTGGGCCCCAGATGATAGGGTGGCGCGGCCTGGGCCCTGGCCGCGCCAGCCTATGGTGCCGCCGCCTCTTCGACCCTCTGACGCTGCCCTTCCGCCTATTTAAAGCCTCCGTCGCGAAAACCCTATTACGAAAGAACGAAACCCACAAAAACCTTCTAGAGCCGCCGCCATCGCGAAGCCAAGATCTGGGGGACAGGAGTCTCTGTTCCGGCACCCTGCCGGAGCGGGGAAGTGCCCCCGGAAGGCTTCTCCATCGACAGCGCTGCCATCTCCACCGCCATCTTCATCACCGCTGCTGCTCCCATGAGGAGGGAGTAGTTCTCCATCGAGGCTCGGGGCTGTACCGGTAGCTATGTGGTTCATCTCTCTCCTATGTACTTCAATACAATAATCTCATGAGCTGCCTTACATGATTGAGATTCATATGATGATGCTTGTAATCTAGATGTCATTGTGCTAGTCAAGTGAGTTTTACTTATGTGATCTCCGGAGACTCCTTGTCCCACGTGTGTAAAGGTGACAGTGTGTGCACCGTGTGGGTCTCTTAGGCTATATTTCACAGAATACTTACTCACTGTTATGAATGGCGTAGTGAAGTGCTTATTTATATCTCTTTATGATTGCAATGTGTTTTGTATCACAATTTATCTATGTGCTACTCTAGCAATGTTATTAAAGTAGTTTTATTCCTCCTGCACGGTGTAATGGTGACAGTGTGTGCATCCGTGTTAGTACTTGGCGTATGCTATGATCATGATCTCTTGTAGATTGTGAAGTTAACTATTGCTATGATTGTATTGATGTGATCTATTTCCTCCTACATAGAGTGAAGGTGACAGTGTGCATGCTGTGTTAGTACTTGGTTTAGTCGTGTTGATCTTTCTTGCACTCTAAGGTTATTTAAATATGAACATTGAATTGTGGAGCTTGTTAACTCCGGCATTGAGGGTTCGTGTAATCCTACGCAATGTGTTCATCATCCAACAAAAGAGTGTAGAGTATGCATTTATCTATTCTGTTATGTGATCAAAGTTGAGAGTGTCCACTAGTGAAAGTCTAATCCCTAGGCCTTGTTCCTAAATACTGCTATCACTGCTTGTTTACTATTTTACTGCGTTACTACTTCTGCGTTACTACTGCTACCATATTACCACCATCAACTACACGCCATTACTACTGCTCATATTCATTCATACCACCTGTATTTCACTATCTCTTCGCCGAACTAGTGCACCTATTAGGTGTGTTGGGGACACAAGAGACTTCTTGCTTTGTGGTTGCAGGGTTGCATGAGAGGGATATCTTTGACCTCTTCCTCCCTGAGTTCGATAAACCTTGGGTATCCACTTAAGGGAAACTTGCTGGTGTTCTACAAACCTCTGCTCTTGGAGGCCCAACACTGTCTACAAGAATAGAAGCTCCCGTAGACATCAAGCAACCGAACCGGTATAAAATACCCAGGCACTACTACGAGAACCAGTAAGATAGACATCAATAACATGTATATCAAATATACCTTTCTTCTTGATGAGGCCGTTCTTCAGATCAGCCAAGTATTTGGGGCAATTACGCTTCCAGTGCCCCTTCTCCTTGCAGTAATAGCACACGGTATCAGGTTTAGGGCCATCCTTAGGCTTCTCAGGAGGCGCAGCAACTTTCTTGCCGCCCTTCTTGAAGTTGCCCTTGTTGTTAGGCTTGCCCTGCTTCTTGAAACCAGTGGTCTTGTTGACCATCAACACTTGGTTCTCTTTCTTTATCTCAACTTCAGCAGATTTCAGCATGGAGAAGAGTTCAGGTAACTCTTTGTTCATGTTCTGCATGTTGTAGTTCATCACGAAGTTCTTGTAACTAGGTGGCAGTGATTGGAGGACACGATGAATACCCAGCTGGTTAGGAATCACAATTCCCAAGTCACTAAGCTTCTTCGCGTCCCCGGACATAGCGAGCACATGCTCACTAACGGAGCTACCCTCTTCCATCATACAGCCAAAGAAGTGTTTCGAGGCCTCATAGCTTTCCACGGCCGTATGAGTTTCAAAGATAGCTTTTAGCTTATGGACCAGCTCATAAGGATCGTGGTGCTCAAAACGCTTTACATCCTCAGATACTGCAGGTGGTGGTGGGGGACCTAGCGGTGCTTCGAGCACATACTGTAGATTTCCACCATTGAGGAAAATCCTCACATGACGGAACCAGTCGGTGAAGTTGCTACCATTGCTTTTAAGCTTTTCTTTCTCTAGGAACTGGTTAAAACTCATGGAGGGGGATGCTGTCCACAACTGGCGCGTGGTTGACGTGGGAGGTAGAAATCTCTGTGGTGTAGCTTTTCTTCGTTCCCCGGCAAACGGCTGTTTGACGCGATTTTGTGCAAGTCGCGGGCAATATATTATTGGCTGGCAAATTGGCAAGGAAAGAAAATAGTCGAGGTTCACGTACAAGTGCAGATCGATTCATGTGCTAGTGTGTGGATATCATGCAAGCGAAACTAGTATTGAACAAGATGTGTGCATGTACACCTGAAGCTGGCCATTAAGTTGATACATGAAGCTAGTAAATTGGCAATTGATCGATCTATCCAGCTTTATGGGCACGTACACGTATACGAGCCATAATACTACGGCCTACTTACGGTCCGGCCGGCCGGCCACGTGCGTGCGTGCTGCCTACGTACGGGATTTGTTAGCCGCAGCTAACAGAGTGGAGGCGATAAGCATCGCAGCTGGAGCAAACTCGCGGCTGATGAGATAAAGCATATCTGCACCTAAACCAGTTCCGCAAGATACGGCAATCCATCGCAGTCCATCGCGATCCATTCAGCAGCGACTGCTTATAAAAGGAGACCGGTGGCAGGACGCAGGGAGGACGAGAGTAGAAGCACCTGAAGACTCACGCACAACTCCCAGCAGCCGGAGGCAGGACGCAGAGCTCAAGCACCTGAAGACTCACGCATAGCTCTCGGCTTGGAGGAAGAAAGGGAAATCATCTCTGGTTCACCCACGTATACATAAACCACGACTTGAACCGATCTACCAAGCCATCAGCTCATACAATACCCATATAAATCCCACACACGCCCACAACAGCCAAGATCGATCAAGAGAAGGCCATGGAGGCTAAGTCGGCGATCTCGGATGGTGAGAAACATGGTTAATCTCTCTCTCTCTCTTATTTTGCACTACATGCACACATGCATCTCGCACGGACGCTTCGAGGTGGTGCTCAACCTGCCGGGAAGACGCGGTGTTGGGGTCGCCGGCGTGCAGCCCGGCATCATCTCCAACTCCGCGAATGGTGTTCAAGGCGACGGTGTCCTGGTGGCGGGGCTGCCGGCGTGCACCACGGCGCCATCTTCACCACCCGTGAGGCGCGGCGATGACGTCCATGCCGGGGTTGCCGGCGCGCAGAGCGGCGCCATCCCCATGGCGCCGCAAGCAGCGACGATGCCATCCTCGATGCGGCTGCCGGCAGGCAGCACGACGCCATCTCCACCACCCGCGGGGCGCGATGACGAAGACCTTGACGGGGCTGCCGGCGTGCACCGCGGCGCCATCTTCGTGGCACCAGCGAGGTGCGACGACGACCTTGACGGGGCTGCCGGCGTGCACCGCGGCGCCATCTTCGTGGCACCAGCGAGGTGCGACGACGACCTTGACGGGGCTCCCGGCGTGCACCGTGGCGCCATCTCCGTGGCACCAGCGAGGTGCGACGATGACGACATCCGCGACGAGGCTGCCGGCACGTAGCATGGCGCCATCAACACCACGCGCTCGAGGCGCGACGACGACGTCCGCAATGAGGCTGCCGGCGGGTAGCGCGGCGCCATCAACTCCATGGCACACGCGAGGCGCGACGACGACGTCCGCGATGAGGATGCCGGCGCGTAGCATGGCGCCATCATCAACACACCCACAAGCCGCGACGACGACGTCCGCGAGGAGGCTGCCGGCGTGCAGCACGACGCCATCAACACACCCACAAGCCGCGACGACGACGTCCGCGAGGAGGCTGTCGGCGTGCAGCGCGACACCATCAACACACCCACGAGCCGCGACGACAGCGTCCGTGACGAGGCTGCCGGCGTGCAGCGCGGCGCCATCAACACCACCACAAGCCGCGACGACGATGTCCGCGAGGGGGCGCCCGCGTGCAGCGCGGCACCATCTCCACGGCGCCCACGTGGCGCGACGACGCCGACCTTGACGAGGCTGCTGGCGTGCAGCGCGGCGCCATCTCCATGGCACCCGCGAGGCGCGACGATGACGACCTTGACGAGGCTGCCGGCATGCAGCGCGGCGCCATCAACACCACATCCGTGAAGCGCGGCGACGACGTCCGTGCCGAGGCTGCCGGCGTGCAGCGCGACGCCATCTTCAACTCTACACCATGCCACCGACGACGACGTCAGGGCTGCCGGTGTATATCCCGGCGCCATCCACCATGACGAGGACGACACCCGTGAGGAGGCTATCGGCGTGAAGCATGGCGCCCTCCCCACGACGCCCACGGGGCGCGACGACGACATCCACACAAGGCATGCCGGCACGCAGCGCGGCGCCATTTACACCATTCGAGGTGAGGCAAGACGACACCTTTGAGACCACCTCTCCAAGAGTCTGCGAGACGGCGTCCTTGTCTACGTCGACAGTCATAAACTTGGCGTCGGGCCAAGACAAGGCACCGACCTCGGACATGTCGACTTGTGCGTGTGCGTTGGTTTTCACACCGACGCCAATCTCCAACGACAACTTACTCCCGCGAGGCATATACCCCTTGCGCACCCCGACGAGGCTGCTGGTCGTCGAGAAGTCCCAGCTGAGCAGACCCATGCTACTTCAACCCAACCAACACCAACGTCGTCAAGACCGACGAGGCACGACGGCGAGGGCGGGCGTGGCCTAAGTAAAGGCCACGCTACTTGCGGCGCGTGTACCGATGAGGACACGGGCTCTGCCGCCGCCCACACACACACCACCATCACATCATGCATGGAGAACACGAAGCGAAGACGACGAAGACGACCACACGGCTTAATCGCAGGTGTCTCACGGCTTTACCCGCGGGAGTAATTAACCGGGTGCCTTCCGAGGCCCCGGGAACCAGGAGATCGCAATCGCCATAGTCAGGCTGGCCGCGCAAGCAGGCCACGAAGCGCTTTGTATTCGGGAACTTGTACTTTGTTTCTCCAAGAGAGATTAATGAAATGCATGCTTCCCTATCTTTTTCTTGTGTACTACGGTACACTGGCACGCCCGCACTTCTTTATTTTACCCCGGCGCATGAGAGAAACACGCTACCATCCTTCCCTTCAACGTAGCGCATCTGCCCTTCACGGACGTTTTTCTCGTGTCAAACAAATTGGCACGCCCGGTGGGACATGGTTCTCCTCCCATCTTCGCTTCGCTGAGGTCGTCAAAGTCGTCTTCGTCAGTTCATCCAATCCACAACATCCTCCATGAGAAGCCACCAGCGTGGAGTTCCCCTGATCAAGAATCTTCTTCATGTTGGGGGACTCTCCTGCACCAACGCCTCGGAGCCTTGGGAGATCCACTTTGGAGCCATGCTGCCGCCCATGGTCGTCATCACGTATGACGCCAAGACGTACATGCACCAGGCCCAGGAGCCAACGCAGTTCCAAACTGTGCAATCCAAAAAGGCACAAAGGGGGCATCTGACACGGCACAGAAGGAGCGCAACGAGCTATTGCTCGAGGCACGCGCCCTGTTGAAGGAGTCAACGATGGCCGGCATCAAGGGCGACGCGGAGGTCTTTCAGTGCCTCCATGCCAAGACCATCAGCAAGATGGCGGGTGCGGCGTCACTTTGCGCCCCTACGCCGACTTTGTAAACCGAAGTCGAGCTCCTCAAAGGCTTGGAGGACGCTTCGCAGGATTTACGGAGGCTCGTGACAAACACACGTACGTCCGCTAGCCCGCATCCACTGCGCAACTATAGGAGGAAGTACCGCAAGGTACAACGACTCCACCAACAAATGAGCTCTCGCATTGCTCAGAACGCGGTGCTAGACAAGGATTGGTCCTTCGACGCTAAGGACGTCGCAGACAAGGTGCTCGCCTGTGACTTGCTCCCTGACAAAAGGGCGAGCGAGTCATCAAGAGTCGAGGAGGTGGTGGGACGAGCCATAATGAAGGAGTTTTGGAAACGGTGCTCCTGGAAAGAGTCTGTTCTGCCAGACTATACGACCTACACCAACTCCGAAGATGCTCGAGGAGGCATGTGCGCTCCATGCTTCCACACTTCGATGATCAACGACCAGCCCATCCGCAACGACAACAGGTTCGCCGTTATTCGGAGCGAGGCGCCTGGAGCATGCGGAGAGGACCTGCGGTAGGAGTTCCATCGGCTACAGAAGCATATGGACCATATCCAAAGACGGCTCCATGAGCAAGGAACGCCAAGTTCTTCATCAGCGGAAGCTGGGGGGAAGGAACAGGTGCCATACCCGTAGCCATCGTCCTCAACATGAACGTCAAACTTTGGGTCCTCGGCGACAAGCTTCACCCACCCGATGCGTTCAATGGGGGCATCCTAACATGCCCCCACGTTGGAACCAGTCGTCACATCACCAAGAGGACGGTAGGAACCCTCGTCCCACTCTACGTGGAGACCCAGGGGTCCTCCACGAGCTCCACTTCTTCCTCGACCTTCATCACCTGCTAGGCGTGGGGACCAACTTAAGGTGCAACCTTTGAGGGAAGCATCCACCTCATCCATGAGGCGAACTGCACCACCGCATCCACCTACGGCCTTGGTGCCTCCAAGAACCCATGGGGCTCCCACGCGCCGAAGAAACCGCCGAGTTCTATACAAAGAACTTGAGGACTTGGTGCTTTTGGAGCCGCAGAAACCCCGGGCATAGAAGCTCTTCCTCGACTATGCAAGAATACTACAAGCCATCCTTCTCGGTGGGGATTGGGAGTTCTGCTCCAATCTTGCTGGGGGCAGGTTCTTCTACACCTGCCCCGATAGCCCCATTGCTTCTGAAGGCGAGGTTCCCACCTTCGACGCCAATAATGTTGAGGTGTCCCGGGAAGTCTGAAGACGTTGATCGGCAGCAGTAATGCGCCATAACCCACCACGCTATGGGTGCGCAATGCTCCAAAGGAGGAATGTGTACCCGTACAAGGTGGCGTGGTTAGAAGAAGAATCACGGAGATAGAAGAGGCCGCAAGGGGAGCTTGAGACATGCAGCCCCATCCCTCTACGTATTTGTCGCTTCTCCATTGGAGAAGAGGCTTCGTCAACAATGAAGGCCAAGCCCAAGGTGGCTCGCCTGCTGAAGAAGGCTGGGTTTACACTTCAGCGAAACAACAGGATCCCTCCGCCCCCGCAGTGTGCGAGGCGTGGTGGAGGCAAGCCGAGGATCTCATCAAGAAGAGGCACAAGGCTCGACCCAAGTTCGGGCTCGGTTACATCGACCTTGGCGGCTCCGACGATGAAGAAGAGGGGCCATCCTACGTCCCATGAGCTACATGCCATGCTACGTCTGTCTCTTCAGGAGACGACACCAAAACTTCACGTCGCAGTCTCCATCGACGAAACTACAACGACAACGACCGAACCGAGGTGGGGGAGCTTGACTCGACATCAGCCCCGCAAGATCTAGAAGACGGTGGGCAGCCCACAATCGACGAGCTTGTGGAGGTAAACCTTGGGACAGAGGATGATCCACGCCCCACTTTCGTTAGAGCCACGCTGACGGAAGAGGAGCGTGAAGGCTATCGAAGCTTCTTGATGGAGTATCGAGATTGCTTCGCCTGGAAATACAAGGAGATGCCGGGGCTGGACCCTTGTGTTGCCACTCACAAGCTGGCGATTGATCCACATCACCGCCCGGTCAAGCAGCCTCCATGACGCTTACGACCTGAACTTGAATACCAAGTCATCTCCGAGGTAGATAAACTTATCCTTGCAGGTTTCATCAAGGAGGCCAAATACATTCGGTGGCTCGCGTATATCGTTCCCGTAGAGAAGAAGAACGGCCAGGTGCGGGTCTACCAGGACTTTCGCGACCTAAACCGAGCATGCCCCAAGGACGACTTTCCCTTGCCCATCACGGAGATGGTCGTCGACTCCACCACGGGTCATGGCGCACTGTCCTTCATGGATGGTTCGTCTGGCTACAACCAAATCAAGATCAACCCAGATGACGCCATCGACACCGCCTTCAGGACCCAAAGGGAAACTTCTACTACACCGTCATGTCGTTCGGCTTGAAGAATGCTGGTGCAACGTACCAGCGGGCCATGACCTGCATCCTCGGCGACCTGATCCACTATTCGGTGGAGTGCTACGTTGACGACATGGTGGTCAAGACCAAGGACCGCCAGGATCATCACAAGGACCTGCGGGTTGTCTTTGAGCGTCTACGACAACACCAGCTCAAGATGAACCCATTAAAGTGCGCCTTCACCGTACAATCAGGCCTCTTCCTGGGATTTGTTGTCCACCATCGAGGCATAGAGATCGAGCCCAAGAAGATCAAGGCCATCCTCAACATGCCACCGCCTTGTAACCTCAAGGAGTTGAGGGCATTGCAAGGGAAGCTGGCATACATCCGCCGCTTCATATCCAACCTCTCCGGACGTATCCAGCCCTTCTCGTGTCTCATGAAGAAAGGAGCTCCGTTCGTGTGGGGTGAAGGGTGTCAAAGAGGCTTCGACGACATCAAGAAGTATTTGCTTAACCCACCTGTTTTGGCAGCTCCTGTGAAAGGGCGCCCTCTTATTCTTCACATTGCAGCGCAACCTACCTCGATTGGTGCCCTACTCGCTCAACACAATGATGAAGGAAAAGAGGTGGCTTGCTACTACTTGAGCCGCACCATGGTGGGTGCTGAGCGCAACTACTCTCCAATAGAGAAGTTATGCTCGACGCTCATATTCGCACTAAAGAAGTTGAGGCACTACATGCTAGCACTCATAATCCAGCTCGTTGCAAGAGCGGATCCTATAAGGTATGTGCTAATTCAGCTCGCGTTGATGGGGCGACTCGGTAAATGGGCGCTGCTCATGATGGAGTTTGACATCACGTTCCTCCCTCAGAAGGCAATCAAGGGTCAAGCCTTGGCGGAGTTCCTCGCGGCGCACCCCGTCCCCGATGATTCCCCGCTCATCACCAACCTGCCAGACGAGAAGGCGTTCGCCGTCGAGTTGGAAGCGCCATGGGAGCTCTACTTCGACGGTGCTTCCCGCATGGAGGTCGACCCCGACGGAACTCCTAGGCGAAGAGCAGGGGCAGCACTGGTGTTCAAGACACCACAAGGAGGGGTGATGTACCGCTCATTCTCCCTCCTTAAGGAAGAGTGCTCCAACAACGAGGCGGAGTACGAGGCGCTCATCTTCGGCCTTCTCCTAGCGCTCTCCATGGAAGTCCGTTCCTTACGGGCCTATGGAGATTCTCAACTCATCGTTCGGCAAGTGAACGACATCTACGAGGTACGCAAGCCTGAACTGGTGCCGTACTACAACGCGGCCCAGAAGCTCATGGAGAAATTTCAACAAGTCGAAGTGCTCCATGTTCCGCGAAGCAGGAATGCACCTGCCGATGCGTTGGCGAAACTGGCATCGGCGCTGGTTCTCCCAAGTGACAAATCCACGCAAGTGACGGTTGAAGAATGATGGCTTCTTCCCGCTGTCTTGGAGCTCGTCCCGGAGGAAGGCAAAGTCAATACCATCACGACAAATGTCGTGGAGGAGGACGAGTGGCTGCAACCCTTCCTCAACAACTTCAAGCACGGAAGCCTCCCAGACGACCCCGTCAAGAGGCGCCAACTGCAGCGACGACTCCTGTTCTATGTCTATAAGGCCGGCGTCTTGTACAGACGGTCTCATGGGCAGGAGATTTTACTTCGGTGTGTCAACCGAGGTGAAGCTGAGAAGATCCTGCAGGAGATACACCACGGAGTTTGCGGTGGCCACCAAGGTGGGGCCAAAATGTACCATGGCATACGCCTGGCTGGATACTATTGGTCCGGCATCATGACCGACTGTCTCCGGGTGGCCAAGTCATGCCATGGTTGCCAAATCCATGGCGACTTCAAGCATCAGCCGCCGGCTCCTCTACACCCCACCATTCCCGCATGGCCATTCGATGCTTCGGGCATCGACATCATCGGCCCTATTGACCCACCATCTTCCGGGGGACATCGCTTCATCCTTGCAGCAACCGACTACTTCTCCAAGTGGGCAGAGGCTGTCCCGCTGCGAGAGGTGAAGAGCGACAACGTCATCAACTTCCTAGAGCGAAATATCATATATCGCTTTGGGATTCCACACCGCATCACCTCCGACAACGCCAAGGCCTTCAAGTCCAATAAGATGCACAGGTTCATGGCGAAGTACAAGATCAAGTGGACCTACTCCACCGGCTACTACCCTCAAGCAAACGGAGGCATTGAAGCCTTCAACAAGACGCTTGGCAAGATACTCAAGAAGACGGTGACAAGACATAGAAGAGACTGGCCTGACCGTCTCTTCGAGTCTTTATGGGCGTACCGCGTTACGGTCCGTACCCCAACTCAAGCTACTCCCTACTCCCTGGTCTATGGGAGTGAAGCGGTGCTTCCACTAGAAGTTCAGATACCGTCTCCACAGGTGGCTATCCAAGACGAACTCACCAAAGACGAACAGGTACACCTGCAGTTTCAGGAGCTCGACGCCCTGGAAGAGGAGCGTCTTCATGCCCTACAAAATTTGGAGCTTTATCGCCAGAACATGGTGAGAGCTTATGACAAGCTCGTCAAGCGGCGCGTCTTCTGGAAAGGCGAGTTGGTCCTTGTGCTCAGGCGCCTCATCGTCGTCACACACAAGACGAGGGGGAAGTTCAAGCCAAAGTGGGAAGGACCATACGCCATCGAGCAATCTACGACGGGGGTGCATACCAGCTGGTCGATCCTCAGGGAGCCTGGCCCATGCCTCCAATCAATGGAAGGTTCCTCAAAAAATATTTTTGCTAAACATTTGCATCTTCCATTGCTTTTTTTTAATAATGGGGAATCCTCGGCCGGCTCGATCTATGGTGCATTCTTATATGCATAACGTGGATATTTATTTTCCCCATTTTAAAATGGACCATGTCCAACAACAACAACAAAAAAACTGGCTTTCCCCAACACACCACGCTTGTGATTGAAGATTTGGCTACCCTGGGGCTTGTCGGAGGGTGACACAATGTATCAAGCTGCAAGTTGAGCGGCTCTTACACCCATAAAGCACGACACGTACCAAGTGTATGCTTCCGGAGGCAGTGGAGAAGATTACTTGGGCACTTCATCGTACTGAGGCTCCGTGCCCCATGCTTCCTGGCGTGCCACTCTGTCACAGAGGCTCACGCTCCAGGGAAGACCTTAGGAGGAAGATCATGAAAGGCCTGCCCAATCCAGCACAAGTTGGACTAGGTGTGGAGCCACGTGACAACCCTGGGGCGTGTCACCATAAGCTCCATATAAAGTGCCAGAGGGTTTCGTAGTCCACCAAGGTGAATGGTTGCCTTCCAAATTCTCAAGATGGGTCCCCAAGCAAGTGAAGAAGAATCCCAAAAGTTCAAGCAAAGAAGAATTACAAAGAAGCTCAAGCAAACAAAAAATCCAAAATAAGTACACGCAATCTCATGAAGTTCATGGTCATTCAAATGGCCCGTACAAGCAGCCCTCACAAGTCGGCAAACATCCAGAAAATCCAAGAATCAAGTATAAAGGTCCCGATGATCGAGGGAACCATTGGAAAGAAGGCGGAAGGTAGCTGTTCACCGCCCCTCAAGAAGGCATGGAAACTCCCAAGCTATTGTCCCAAAGCCATTCAGCCCCGTCCTACCATGCCCAAGCCTCTGGGTCCGTGGGGCATCGTGATGGGGGCATGCTGAGCTATGGGGTTCCTCGGTACCATGATGGGCTAGGGTATGACTCTCTACTGCCTCCCGGAAGCATCTCCGAATATGGCGCCTCCACACACACTTATATGCAAGGACAAGATATAATCTTCATGGTCTTTCGACGGTTCCCAATGACAAGTCCTTCGGCGGCCTTCTCGGATATCACACATATAGCTAGTGTATAATGGGAAAGCCAACATTTAAAAAAAATCCCAAACCAAACCCATTCTTTTTGTTACTCTCTACCTTGCTTCGTGTTTCATTGCTCTTGTTTCCTCGAACCCGAGAAAGTGGAACCCGAGAAAGTACAGGGACACGCTTTCAGAAGTTGAGTTGCGACTCGGCGCCCATGATGATAGGTTCGCCACTACCTTCAAATGTCTACACCGACCTACTTCGGCAATGCCATGACGGTGTTGACGCCGATGACTTTCCGGCAGCACTTCTACATCAACACATGAAGATATGGGAGCAATGCAGTGCGCTAGTGCGGCTAGCGCGAATCTGTGAAACCCTTCAATCTAGCCGGCTGGCACCATGATGGCTACATGGTCCTGGTTAGATTGATAAAATTTCTCCATGAAACGGCATGTTATTTCGTCGTGGAATGAAGATGAAGGAATACTAGCCGGTTGGTCGGCATCGCACACGATCCCAACCGGTCTTCTTCAAAATGTGTACGCGGACGTACCTTCCCGCACCAATGTACATCAACACTCGGCTCTCGCGACTCTGCCTCTACATCAACACCTGGCAGCCGCGCCACTTCCTCTACGTCAACGCTCAGCACTCGCGATGTTGCCTCTACATCAAAACTTGGCACTCGCGACACCACCTCTACATCAACACTCGGTGGTAGCTACACTGCATCTACCTCAACACTCGACACTCGCGACATTGCCTCTACATCGATGCTCGGCGCACGCGACATTGCCTCTACATCAGCACTCGACAACCGCGACAATTCCTCTGCATCAACTCTCGGGCCTCCGACAAGTTGCTCAAACTCTGAAAAATCATCTACATCAACAAAATCCTAGGGTGCCTCCCAAGACGCGGAAGCACAGGCATATACTGGTTGCGCTGGCAGTTTCGCCAAGCCGAGGCCGACTTGCTTCGCGCGCAACCTCACCTTGGCGAGGGGCATTTGTTTGACGCGATTTTGTGCAAGTCGCGGGCAATATATTATTGGCTGGCAAATTGGCAAGGAAAGAAAATAGTTGAGGTTCACGTACAAGTGCAGATCGATTCATGTGCTAGTGTGTGGATAACATGCAAGCGAAACTAGTATTGAACAAGATGTGTGCATGTACACCTGAAGCTGGCCATTAAGTTGATACATGAAGCTAGTAAATTGGCAATTGATCGATCTATCCAGCTTCATGGGCACGTACACGTATACGAGCCAAAATACTACGGTCTACTTACTGTCCGGCCGGCCGGCCACGTGCGCGCGTGCTGCCTACGTACGGGATTTGTTAGCCGCAGCTAACAGAGTGGAGGCGATAAGCATCGAGCTAACTCGCGGCTGATGAGATAAAGCATATCTGCACCTAAACCAGTTCCGCAAGATACGGCAATCCATCGCAGTCCATCGCGATCCATTCAGCAGCGACTGCTTATAAAAGGAGACCGGTGGCAGGACGCAGGGAGGACGAGAGTAGAAGCACCTGAAGACTCACGCACAACTCCCAGCAGCCGGAGGCAGGACGCAGAGCTCAAGCACCTGAAGACTCACGCATAGCTCTCGGCTTGGAGGAAGAAAGGGAAATCATCTCTGGTTCACCCACGTATACATAAACCACGACTTGAACCGATCTACCAAGCCATCAGCTCATACAATACCCATATAAATCCCATATAAATCCCATACACGCCCACAACAGCCAAGATCGATCAAGAGAAGGCCATGGAGGCTAAGTCGGCGATCTCGGATGGTGAGAAACATGGTTAATCTCTCTCTCTCTCTCTTATTTTGCACTACATGCACACATGCATCTCGCACGGACGCTTCGAGGTGGTGCTCAACCTGTCGGGAAGAGGCGGTGTCGGGGCCGCCGGCGTGCAGCCCGGCATCATCTCCAACTCCGCGAATGGTGTTCAAGGCGACGGTGTCCTGGTGGCGGGGCTGCCGGCGTGCACCACGGCGCCATCTTCACCACCCGTGAGGCGCGGCGATGACGTCCATGCCGGGGTTGCCGGCGCGCAGAGCGGCGCCATCCCCATGGCGCCGCAAGCAGCGACGATGCCATCCTCGATGCGGCTGCCGGTAGGCAGCACGACGCCATCTCCACCACCCGCGGGGCGCGACGACGAAGACCTTGACGGGGCTGCCGGCGTGCACCGCGGCGCCATCTTCGTGGCACCAGCGAGGTGCGACGACGACCTTGACGGGGCTGCCGGCGTGCACCGCGGCGCCATCTTCGTGGCACCAGCGAGGTGCGACGACGACCTTGACGGGGCTCCCGGAGTGCACCGTGGCGCCATCTCCGTGGCACCAGCGAGGTGCGACGATGACGACATCCGCGACGAGGCTGCCGGCACGTAGCATGGCGCCATCAACACCACGCGCGCGAGGCGCGACGACGACGTCCGCAATGAGGCTGCCGGCGGGTAGCGCGGCGCCATCAACTCCATGGCACACGCGAGGCGCGACGACGACGTCCGCGACGAGGATGCCGGCGCGTAGCATGGCGCCATCATCAACACACCCACAAGCCGCGACAACGACGTCCGCGAGGAGGCTGCCGGCGTGCAGCACGACGCCATCAACACACCCACAAGCCGCGATGACGACGTCCGCGAGGAGGCTGTCGGCGTGCAGCGCGACACCATCAACACACCCACGAGCCGCGACGACAGCTTCCGTGACGAGGCTGCCGGCGTGCAGCGCGGCGCCATCAACACCACCACAAGCCGCGACGACGATGTCCGCGAGGGGGCGCCCGCGTGCAGCGCGGCACCATCTCCACGGCGCCCACGTGGCGCGACGACGCCGACCTTGACGAGGCTACTGGCGTGCAGCGCGGCGCCATCTCCATGGCACCCGCGAGGCGCGACGATGACGACCTTGACGAGGCTGCCGGCGTGCAGCGCGGCGCCATCAACACCACATCCGTGAAGCGCGGAGACGACGTCCGTGCCGAGGCTGCCGGCGTGCAGCGCGACGCCATCTTCAACTCTACACCATGCCACCGACGACGATGTCAGGGCTGCCGGTGTATATCCCGGCGCCATCCACCATGACGAGGACGACACCCGTGAGGAGGCTATCAGCGTGAAGCATGGCGCCCTCCCCACGACGCCCACGGGGCGCGACGACGACATCCACGCAAGGCATGCCGGCGCGCAGCGCGGCGCCATTTACACCATTCGAGGTGAGGCAAGACGACACCTTTGAGACCACCTCTCCAAGAGTCTGCGAGACGGCGTCCTTGTCTACGTCGACAGTCATAAACTTGGCGTCGGGCCAAGACGAGGCACCGACCTCGGACATGTCGACTTGCGCGTGTGCGTTGGTTTTCACACCGACGCCAATCTCCAACGACAACTTACTCCCGCGAGGCATATACCCCTTGCGCACCCCGACGAGGCTGCTGGTCGTCGAGAAGTCCCAGCTGAGCAGACCCATGCTACTTCAACCCAACCAACACCAAAGTCGTCAAGACCGACGAGGCACGACGGCGAGGGCGGGCGTGGCCTAAGTAAAGGCCACGCTACTTGCGGCGCGTGTACCGATGAGGACACGGGCTCTGCCGCCGCCCACACACACACCACCATCACATCATGCATGGAGAACACGAAGCGAAGACGACGAAGACGACCACACGGCTTAATCGCAGGTGTCTCGCGGCGTAACCCGCGGGAGTAATTAACCGGGTGCCTTCCGAGGCCCCGGGAACCAGGAGATCGCAATCGCCATAGTCAGGCTGGCCGCGCAAGCAGGCCACGAAGCGCTTTGTATTCGGAAACTTGTACTTTGTTTATCCAAGAGAGATTAATGAAATGCATGCTTCCCTATCTTTTCTTGTGTACTACGGTACACTGGCACGCCCGCACTTCTTTATTTTACCCCGGCGCATGAGAGAAACACGCTACCATCCTTCTCCTCAACGTAGCGCATCTGTCCTTCACGGACGTTTTTCTCGTGTCAAACAACGGCGCCAAAAAATAGCTTGATGTCTACGCACGCTTCTATTTCTGTAGACAGTGTTGGGCCTCCAAGAGCAGAGGTTTGTAGAACAGCAGCAAGTTTCCCTTAAGTGAATCACCCAAGGTTTATCGAACTCAGGGAGGAAGAGGACAAAGATATCCCTCTCAAGCAACCCTGCAATTACGATACAAGAAGTCTCTTCTGTCCCCAACACACCTAATACACTTGTAAGATGTATAGGTGCACTAGTTCGGCGAAGAGATAGTGAAATACAAGTGATATGGATGAATATGAGTGGTAATAACAATCTGAATAAAATATGGCAGCAATCAAACATGTAACAGAACAGTAAATAAACGGTGATTCGATGTTTGGAAACAAGGCCTAGGGATCATACTTTCACTAGTGGACACTCTCAACATTGATCACATAACTGAATAAACAAATACTACTTTCTCTACACTCTCTTGTTGGATGACAAACACCATTCATTGTGTAGGGCTACAAGAGCTCCCTCAAGCCGGAGTTAACAAGCTCCACAACATCCGGTGTTCATATTTAAGTAACCTTAGAGTGCATAATAGACCATTGCAATTATACTGAGTACTAACATAGCATGCACACTGTCACCGTGAGACGGTGAAAGGGGGAATAGATCGCATCAATACTATCATAGTAATAATTAACTTCATAATCTACAAGAGATCACAATCATAGCTTATACCAAGTACTACATGATGCACACACTATCAACATTACATCATGAAGGAGGAATAGACTACTTTAATAACATCACTAGAGTAGCACATAGATGATATTCAACTAGATCACAAAGAGAGAGATGAACCACATAGCTACGGTAGAGCCCTTAGCCTCAGGGGAGAACTACTCCCTCCTCATCATGGGAGACAGCAATGGCGATGAAGATGGCGGTGGTGTCGATGGAGATGACTCCGGGGGCAGTTCCCCGTCCCAGCGGCGTGCCGGAACAGAGACTTCTGTCCCCCGAAATGGAGTTTCGCGATGGGGGCGGCGTCCCTGGAGTCTTTCTGGAGTTTTGTCAATTGGTGTCGAGTTTTTAGGTCACGAGGGACTTTATAGGCGAAGAGGCGGAGTCGGAGGGGCCAGGGGGCCCCCTCCCCATAGGCTGGCGCGGCTAGGGGACCACCTGCGCCGCCATATGGTGTGGGTCCCCTGCTGCCCTTCCTCGTCTCCCCTTCGGACTTCTGGAACCTTCCGTGAAATATAAGATCGTGGGCTTTTGTTTCGTCCAATTCCGAGAATATTGCCCGAACAGCCTTTCTGGAACCAAAAACAGCAGAAAACAGGAACTGGCACTGTGGCATCTTGTTAATAGGTTAGTTCCGGAAAATGCATCGAAATGATGTAAAGTATGAATAAAACATGTGAGTATTGTCATAAAACTAGCATGGAACATCAGAAATTATAGATACGTTTGAGACGTATCAAGCATCCCCAAGCTTAGTTCCTACTCGCCCTCGAGTAGGTAAACGATAACAAAGATAATTTCTTAAGTGACATGCTATCATAATCTTGATCAATACTATTGTAAAGCATATGAGATGAATGCAGCGATTCGAAGCAATGGTAAAGACAATGAATAAACAATTGAATCATATAGCAAAGACTTTTCATGAATAATACTTTCAAGACAAGCATCAATAAGACTTGCATAAGAGTTAACTCATAAAGCAATAAATTCTTAGTAGAAAGCTTTGAAGCAACACAAAGGAAGATATAAGTTTCAGCAGTTGCTTTCAACTTCAACATATTTATCTCAATGATAATTGTCAACACAAAGTAATATAATGAATGCAAATAAGAAAGTATGTAGGAATCAATGCACAGTTAACACAAGTGTTTGCTTCTAAGATAGAAAGAAGTAGGTAGAATGACTCAACATAAAAGTAGAAGAATGGCCCTTCGAAGAGGGAAGCATGGATTGTTATATTTGTGCTAGACCTTTTTTTTTCAAAACAAGAAATTTTTTTGTCAACGGTAGTAATAAATCATATGTGTTATGTATAAGATATCCTATAAGTTGCAAGCCTCATGCATAGTATACCAATAGTGCCCGCACCTTGTCCTAATTAGCTTGGATTTACATGGATTATCATTTCATAACATATGTTTCAACCAAGTGTCACAAAGGGGTATCTCTATGCCGCCTGTACAAAGGTCTAAGGAGAAAGCTTGCATTGGATTTCTTGATTTTGATTGTTCTCAACTTAGACATCCATACCGGGACAACATAGACAACAAATAATGGACTCCTCTTTAATGCATAAGCATTCAACAACAGATAATATTCTCATAAGAGATTGAGGATTGTTGTCCAAACTGAAACTTCCACCATGGATCATGGATTTAGTTAGCGGCCCAATGTTCTTGTCTAACAATATGCATACTCAAACCATTTGATCATGATAAATCACCCTTACTTCAGACAAGACGAACATGCATAGCAACTCACATGATATTCAACAAAGGTGAAATAGTTGATGGCGTCCCCAGGAACATGGTTATCGCTCAACAAGTAACTTATAAGAAATAAGATACATAAGTACATATTCAATACTACAATAGTTTTTAAGGCTATTTTCCCATGAGCTATATATTGCAAAGACAATGAATGAAATTTTAAAGGTAGCACTCAAGCAATTTACTTTGGAATGGCAGAGAAATACCACATAGTAGGTAGGTATGGTGGACACAAATGGCATAGTTTTTGGCTCAAGGATTTGGATGCACGAGAAGTAATCCCTCTCAATACAAGGCTAGGCTAGCAAGGTTGTTTGAAGCAAACTCAAGTATAAAACGGTACAACAAAACTTACATAAGAACATATTGCAAGCATTATAAGACTCTACATTGTCTCCTTGTTGTTCAAACACCTTAACCAGAAAATATCTAGACTTTAGAGAGACCAATCTGCAAACCAAATTTTAACAAGCTCTATGTAGTTCTTCATTAATGGGTACAAAGTACATGATGCAAGAGCTTAAACATGATCTATATGAGCACAACAATTGCCAAGTATCAAATTATTCAAGACATTATACCAATTACCACATGCAGCATTTTCTGTTTCCAACCATATAACAATTAACAAAGCAGTTTCAACCTTCGCCATGAACATTAAGAATAAAGCTAAGAACACATGTGTTCATATGCAACAGCGGAGTGTGTCTCTCTCACACATAAGCACGAATTTATTCAGAGAATGAAAATAACAAAACGAAAATAAAAGAACACAGACGCTCCAAGTAAAGCACATAAGATGTGACGGATTAAAATATAGTTTCACTAGAGGTGACCTGATAAGTTGTCGATGAAGAAGGGGATGCCTTGGTCATCCCCAAGCTTAGATGCTTGAGTCTTCTTGAAATATGCAGGGATGAACCACGGGGGCATCCCCAAGCTTAGACTCTTCACTCTTCTTGATCATATTATATCATCCTCCTCTCTTGACCCTTGAAAACTTCCTCCACACCAAACTCAAAACAAACTCATTAGAGGGTTAGTGCATAATCAAAAATTCACATATTCAGAGATGACACAATCATTCTTAACACTTCTGGACATTGCACAAAGCTACTGAAAGTTAATGGAACAAAGAAATTCATTCAACATAGCAAAAGAGGCAATGCGAAATAAAAGGCAGAATCTGTCAAAACAGAACAGTCCGTAAAGACGAATTTTTTTGAGGCACTTAACTTGCTCGGATGAAAATGCTCAAATTGAATTAAAGTTGCGTACATATCTGAGGATCACGCACGTAAATTGGCAGATTTTTCTGAGTTACCTACAGAAGGGGCTGCTAAATTTCGTGACAGCAAGAAATTTGTTTCTGCGCAGTAATCCAAATCTAGTATCAACCTTACTATCAAAGAATTTACTTGGCACAACAATGCAATAAAATAAAGATAAGGAGAGGTTGCTTCAGTAGTAACAACTTCCAAGACACAACAAAACAGTAGCAAAATAAAAACACGGGTTATGTCCCAAGAAGTGCTTTCTTTATAGCCATTAAGATGGGCTCAGCAATTTTAATGATGCTCACATAAGGATGAGAGTTGAAGCAAAGAGAGCATCAAAAAGCAAGTATGAAACAAATTTAAGTCTAACCCACTTCCTATGAAAAGGAGTCTTGTACACAAATAAATTCATGAGGAGCAAAGTGACAAGCATGGGAAGATAAAACACGAGTAACTTCAAGATTCTCAACATAAAGAGGAGAAACTTAATATTATTAAGATGCATATAGCCATGTTTCCCTCTCTCATAATAACTTTCAGTGGCATCATGAACAAACTCAACAATATAACTATCACATAAAGCATTCTTATTAACATGCATAAAAGTATCATTACTCTCCACATAAGCATAATCTTTCTTATTAATTGTAGTGGGAGCAATTTCAACAAAGTAGCTATCATTATTATTCTCATCACCATAATCATCAAATATAGGAGGCATAGTATAATCATAATAAACTTTATCCTCCATAGTAGGTGGATTGAAAATATGATAGTCATCATTGTAATCATCATATATAGGAGGTAAAGTATCATCAAAGTAAATTTTCTCCTCCATGCTTGGGGGACTAAAAATATCATGCTCATCAAAACCAGCTTCCCCAAGCTTAGAATTTTCCATAGCATTAGCAACAATGGTGTTCAAAGCATTCATACTAATAACATTGCCATTATTATGCATATAGAGTTTCATAGGTTTTTTAATTTTCTCTTCAAACACCTCATGTCCTAACTCAAGATAAATACTATAAAGATCTCTAATATTTTTGTTATTTTCCATTAAGCCTAACTAGTGAAATAAAAACAAGAAACAAAAAGATGCAATTGCAGGATCTAAAGGAAATAGCTTCGAGCACTCACACACCGGCAACAATGCTAGGAAATAGCTTAGTAGTTGGAGGGATGTGAATACCTTTTACCTTACCTCCCCGGCAACGGCGCCAGAAAATAGTTTGCTGTCCACAACTGGCGCGTGGTTGACGTGGGAGGTAGAAATCTCTGTGGTGTAGCTTTTCTTCGTTCCCTGGCAACGGCGCCAGAAAAATAGCTTGATGTCTACGCACGCTTCTATTACTGTAGACAGTGTTGGGCCTCCAAGAGCAGAGGTTTGTAGAACAGCAGCAAGTTTCCCTTAAGTGAATCACCCAAGGTTTATCGAACTCAGGGAGGAAGAGGACAAAGATATCCCTCTCAAACAACCCTGCAATTACGATACAAGCAGTCTCTTGTGTCCCCAACACACCAAATACACTTGTCAAATGTATAGGTGCACTAGTTCGGCGAAGAGATAGTGAAATACAAGTGATATGGATGAATATGAGTAGTAATAACAATCTGAATAAAATATGGTAGCAAGCAAACATGTAACAGAACAGTAAATAAACGGTGATTCGATGTTTGGAAACAAGGCCTAGGGATCATACTTTCACTAGTGGACACTCTCAACATTGATCACATAACTGAATAAACAAATACTACTTTCTCTACACTCTCTTGTTGGATGACAAACACCATTCATTGTGTAGGGCTACAAGAGCACTCTCAAGCCGGAGTTAACAAGCTCCACAACATCCGGTGTTCATATTCAAGTAACCTTAGAGTGCATAATAGACCATTGCAATTATACCGAGTACTAACATAGCATGCACACTGTCACCGTCAGGCTATGAAAGGGGGAATAGATCGCATCAATACTATCATAGTAATAATTAACTTCATAATCTACAAGAGATCACAATCATAGCTTATACCAAGTACTACATGATGCACACACTGTCAACATTACATCATGAAGGAGGAATAGACTACTTTAATAACATCACTAGAGTAGCACATAGATGATATTCAACTAGATCACAAAGAGAGAGATGAACCACATAGCTACGGTAGAGCCCTTAGCCTCAGGGGAGAACTACTCCCTGCTCATCATGGGAGACAGCAATGGCGATGAAGATGGCAGTGGTGTCGATGGAGATGACTCCGGGGGCAATTCCCCGTCCCGACGGCGTGCCGGAACAGAGACTTCTATCCCCCGAAATGGAGTTTCGCGATGGGGGCGGCGTCCCTGGGGTCTTTCTGGAGTTTCGTCAATTGGTGTCGAGTTTTTAGGTCACGAGGGACTTTATAGGCGAAGAGGCGGAGTCGGAGGGGCCAGGGGGGCCCCTCCCCATAGGCTGGCGCGGCCAGGGGGCCACCCGCGCCGCCATATGGTGTGGGTCCCCTGCTGCCCTTCCTCGTCTCCCCTTCGGACTCCTGGAACCTTCCGTGAAATATAAGATCGTGGGCTTTTGTTTCGTCCAATTCCGAGAATATTACCCGAACAGCCTTTCTGGAACCAAAAACAGCAGAAAACAGGAACTAGCACTGTGGCATCTTGTTAATAGGTTAGTTCCGGAAAATGCATCAAAATAATGTAAAGTATGAATAAAACATGTGAGTATTATCATAAAACTAGCATGGAACATCAGAAATTATAGATACGTTTGAGACGTATCAGGGGACGCCATGATCTACAACATATTTGCAAAGAGTTTAGACTAAGTTTATGATAAATTGAGTTCAAATTTTAATTCTTAAATTAACTAGGTGAACTTCCACTTAAAACAACATCCCTCGCATTGTCTTAGTGATCACACGAACCAAATCCACTACACCAAGTCCGATCTTCACGAGAAAAGATGTTGTTTCAAAGGCAAATACTCAAAATGTTCATCATATCATTCATATGACTCAGGCTCTACCTTTAGCTATCCCGTGTTCCGATACCATGTATGTACATGCTAGGCTCGTCAAGGCAACCTTAGTATCCGCATGTGCAAATCTGGCTTGCACCCGTTGTATGCACATGTAGAATCTATCACACCCGATCATCACAGGATGCTTCAAAACAGCAAGTCTTAGCAACGATGCATACTAAGGATGAACACTTTATTATCTTGATATTTAGTGAGAGGGATCATCTTATAATGCTACCGTCGCGATCTAAGCAAAATAAGATGCATAAATGATTAATATCACATGCAATTCATAATGTGTGATATGATATGGCCTTTCTTCTTGTGCTTTTGATCTCCATCTCCAAAGCACGGACATGATCTCCATCATCACCAGCATGGCGTCAAGGTCAGTGGCGCCGCTTCATGGTTGTCCATCACTTATAGCTACTATAACAACTACTTGAAATAAAGCTATTACATGATGAATAGACACGTAGGTCTTTAACAAAAATTAAAGACAACCATTAGGCTCCTGCCGGTTGCCATAATACAATAATGAACATCTCATACATCATATATAATCTTCATCACATGGCCATATCACATCACCAAACCCTGCAAAAACAAGTTAGACGCCTCTAATTTGGTTTGCATATTTTACGTGGTTTAGGGTTTTCGAGTGAGATCCAATCTACCTACAAACATGAACCACAATGGTGATACTAGTGTTGTCAATAGAAAGAGCAAATTAAATCTTCACTATGGTGGGAGAGACAGACACCCGCAAATCCACTTATGCAATACAAGTTGCATGCCAAGCGTGGAGTAAGTCTCATGAGACGCGGACATGTAAAGTTAGCCCGGGCCGCTTCATCCCACCATCCCGCAAGATGCAAAGTACACTAACTTAAAACAACAAAAGCATCAACGCCCACAAAAACCATTGTGTTGTACTCGTGCAACAGATCTATGCATAGAAACGGCTCTGATACCACTGATCGGTTCATTGCATGGAAAACAAAAAATTTCTACCGTGAACATGAACAAAAACCAAGATCCAATCTAGGAAGAAGCAAGATCTAATCTATCAAGATCGAAGCAACGAGAAGATTGCGAGACTAACCCTCGAAGATTCCAAAGCCTACGACATTAGATCTCGTTGTTGATGTAGTCGATCGTCCGTGCTGCAATCCAGCAACACTTCCGTACTCGGTCGTGCGTAAAGTGTCGATGAAGCCTGTCCTCTCCCCGTTCCAGCGGGCAGCAGAGGTGTGGTAGATCTCCTCGGAATCCCAGCAGCACGACGGCGTGGTGGTGGTGGAGGAGAAAAGCTGCAGGGCTTCGCCAAGCCGGAACAGCAATATGGTGGAGGAAGGGGCGGCCAGAGCTTAGGATGAAGGGGTGGTTGCGCCCCCTGCCCCCTCCCCTCTTTATATAGGGTGGGAGGTCGGTTGGGGTGGCCCCCCTTGCCCATCTAGGGCTAGGGCCGACGGCCAAGTGGGGAAAGAGGGAATTCTTCCCCCCTAGGTTGATCCCCCCTAGGGTTTTGTGGAAACCCTAGGGGTTTGGCCGCCTGGGCCTTGGGGGGAATGTGCCCCTGGCCCATTAGGCTAGGGAGCATCCCCTCGGCCCATGCTAGCCTCCTAGGGTCGTGGGCCCACTGGTGGGACCCCCGAAACCTTATAGAACCTTCCCGGTCTTCCACCGGAAAAATCCCGAACTTTTCCGAAACCTAGAAATCAACTTCCCTTATATGAATCTTATTCTCCGGACCATTCTGGACCTCCTCGTGATGTCCTGGATCCCATCCGAGACTCCGAACAAACTTCGGTCTCCATCTCATATTCCGAATCTACTTATGCGGCATCGAACCTTAAACGCGTCACCCTACGGTTCGTGAACTGTGCAGACATGGTCGAGACTCCTCTCCGACCAATAATCAATAGCGGGATCTGGAGATCCATAATGGCTCCCACACATTCAACGATAACTTAGTGATCGATTGAACTATTTACATACGATACCGATTCCCTTTGTCACGCGATACTTTACTTGTCCGGGGTTCGATCATCGGTATCTCCATACCTAGTTCAACCTCGTTACCGACAAGTACTCTTTACTCGTACTGTGGTATGTCATCTCTTGTGACCTAGTCACATGCTTGCAAGCTAACCAGACGACATTCCACCGAGAGGGCCCAGAGTATATCTATCTGTCAACGGGATGGACAAATCCCACTCTTGATCCATATGCCTCAACTCACACTTTCTGAATACTTAATCCCATCTTTATAACCACCCATTTACGCAATGGCGTTTGATGTAATCAAAGCATCCTTCCGGTGTAAGTGATTTACATGATCTCATGGTCGAATGATTAGGTAACTATGTATCGAAAGCTTCTAGCAAATTGAACTTAATGACTTGATCTTATGCTATGCTCATTTGGGTGTGTGTCCATTACATCATTCAACCAATGACATAACCTTGTTATTAATAACATCCAATGTTCATGATCACGAAACCATGATCATCTATTAATCAACAAACTAGTTATACAAGAGGCTTACTAGGGACTTCTTGTTGTTTACATAACATACATGTATCAATGTTTCGGTTAATACAATTATAGCATGGTATGCAAACATTTATCATAAACACAAAGATATTATAAGAACCACTTTATTATTGCCTCTTGGGCATATATCCAACAAGTATGCAGTTCATACTTCAGCAACCAATATTTAATTCTTCAACCTCCCTCTAAAGAAATTGGCAATAGTGCCAAAGGAGAAAACATTTGCACTATATAAAGCATTCCCAAAACTTTAAGCACAACCTGAACATAAAACATGAACTTACAATGTTGTTAATGAAAATGCTAGCCCCAAAAACCTATATATTTCTTACTAATTCTCCTATCTTCTCTGTGTCACATGTGTGTCGTTTTCACGAGAGTAGAAGTCTTATTCAATTATTGCCAAAACAACAGATTGACCTATTTGTAAATTTCTGTTACTTCACATAGTGAATTGTGATTGCATTTCAATCTGTTTTGACCATTTGATTTGAAATAGTAGCTGAGATTTTGTTACCATGTGCAGTAATGTGCATACGTATTTTGTCTCAGTGGAATCAATCTATCAAACGGGTGTTAGGTGGATTAACAATGCACAAAATTGTAGAATGACACTGCAAAGTTTAGTAATGCAGTATCTTAGACTCTTAGATAATATTTGATCAATAGGGATTGTAGTGGTACAATATAAAGCTAGTAACTGAATCATGTACAGTGCCTAAACACGCATAGAACATGGGCTACTTGTTGACTGAATGATCTGCTGTTCTTGCATATGGAATGCTTACATCGCTTCCCATCAACATGTTCTTCCCTATTTATTCTCAGTTTTTTTTTTATTTCCCTATCTGAAGCAAGGTGTATGATTGGATTGCAATCTTGCATGTGGAAGACTGCTACTTTCGTAGAATCAAGGAGGTCGAGATCTCCAAGTATGGAATGGAAATGAGGTGGGGGCAGGATAGGGAGGAGATGGGGAAATGCGGTGGAGAAGGTTGTTCCAAACAATTAAGCAACAGTCACTACATCATGGTAGGGATTTGAGGACACTTTTATGTGCCTTTAAATGTAAAAAATATGCCCTCAAAAATTTTAAGGGCACAAAAAAATGTGCCGAATTTACTTGCTACTCGGAAAGTATTAACGGCACTTCAAAAATTTACCCTCATAGGTCTACCTTTTAGGGCACATTTTAGACATGCCCCTTGAAGTTTTGAGGGCACATCTGAAATGTGCCTCGAAAAGTTTTAAGGGCACATGTAAAATGTGCCTCGAAAAGTTTTGAGGGCACATCCAAAATGTGCCCCAAAAAGTTTAGAGGGTACATCTAAAATACGCCCAAAAAAGTTTTGAGGGCACATCTAAAATGTGCCCCAAAAAGTTTTAAGGGCACATCCAAAATATGCTCCAAAAAGTTATTATGGCACATCCAAAATGTGCCCGAAAAGCTATTAGGGGACATCCAAAATTCAGAATATAATAATCACACAAAACCTGCAGCTCAAACAAGCTCAGGACACATAGAATTTCAAAATTCAATTCAAAAATCAGAAAATCATTCAAAATACAGTGTTCACACAACGCATTTCAAATGTTGTGTGTATACACAGTTTACAATAACCACAGTACACATATGAGAAGGAAGATACAAGAAAATTACTAAATATTTTGGCTAAAATGCAAGCTACTGTACGTGGGATGGACAATTCAGCGGCACGGTAGCTGTTGATAATTTCTCTGTTACCCTATTGATCAACTAAGAATAATCTACCAGACAAATGACAGTATAAATTCGTTTTCTATTGTATAGCAGGAAAGAAACACTAACAACAGTTCTTGTTCATATGCTCCAGGAAAATTTCTGCCTTCTAAAATCTCCCAACTTTCCGTAAGCTGTGACAAGCATCACAAAGCCCATCTCATCGAAGCAGCACCAATGTTGTGTTCTAAGCCATTCAAGAAACTGAAGACAAAAAGGTGCAGGCATTCAAATACTTCAGAAATTAGGTACATGAAAGCATTGGTATATTTGATTGTGAAATAAGGAATCAAATATTAAGGAAGGCTCCGATTCTTCCATTGCCTCCTTAAACAAGAGGCAAGACAAATTGCAAAAATAACTTATTTATGGTAGAACTAAATTAAAAAGGGATTTCTATTTTCATGCCCTCGGATCCTTAGTTGTACTCAGTTTTCTTCAGCCTCTTAGTTTTTCCTCAGTTTTTCCCAAGCCTTTGTCTGAAACCCACAGAAGGAGCTCGGACGGAAGAAATCCGTTTAGTTGAATGTTCCGTGCTGACGTGTGGGACTGGTAGGAAGGGACCGCGTGGGACAGGACGAGGCCGTGTTTAGTTGTACGTGAGAGCTGGGTTTTGTCTCTCTCGGCTCAAATTGACATTTTTAAGAGCACTTTTTCCCCTCTTTCTCAAAAGAGTCTTTTTCACTAAATTAGTAGAGAAGCTTCTATTTTTGTCTTTCTTCAATTATTTATGCCTTTTGGCCCTCGTTTTTTTCCCAATATAGCAGCAAATCTAGTAGCAAATATATAAGCTAGTATATGATAAATTCACAGCAGCATAATCAGAAAACTAAGTATAATACATAAACTGCATACAACAGCCAATAACGTTGTTAATGTTCACGACAAACTAAGCTGAAAAAAATACAAGACGCACGTAATGTATGGCCAACATGAAGATTAGGATACCCCACGATGAATGAATTTGTTCTTCATTCCTCATATATTTCTTCGTCGCTTCATTCGTGCATCATCCCAAAGAAATATTCATTGAACTCCTTACAATTGTAAAATGCTAGGCAACAGGAATTGCAAAATTAGTGTAACCAACGCATCTAGACAACAAAATAGTTAAGTAAAGAAATCAACATATTACATAAGAACCTGATTACTCAAATGCAATCATCATTGAATTGTGACTTGAATCCAATAGCATCATGTCCATTTGAGGTTCTAATGAACACAAAGGCTGAAGAAAAAGAAAACAATAGTTACACCAAACAAAATGCAAAGTGAAGCTATAGGCTGAAAAGAAATAAAGTTGCTACTTAATCACTTGTACTACTTCATGGTTCTTGGGTGATGCTCTCGAGCTATGGTTGCTGCGGGAGCAGGAGCCGATTTCGTCATGGTCGAGAGGACCAATGTAACGGGGGAAGCCAGAGACCACAGGTACAGAAAACGTGTCTGTTACTACTAACACTTTCGAATATAGAGGCACACTCTCTATCAAAGCAGGCCCAGCAAGAAGCAGGCCCCAGAGTCAGCGGCATAGGGTAGGATAACTAGTGGTGAAAAAGTCCACATGCCCTGGGAAGCCACATAGTATTGCACAGTTGTTTTCTTTAGATTGGCTAGATATAATTCATTCAGGTTCTTCAATTCTCAATCTGACTCCCTTGTCAGCAGTGAATCATTGCCAGCTACATTAGTAACTAGGGTTAATTGGATCTATGCCACTATAATTTTCACGGATTGGAGAAATGCCATTACAAAAACACAACTTGGAAATATGCCACTACAACTCTCTCATACTTGTATACATGCCATCTTCTTCACTTAAAAGAATAACAACTCTGAATATACGTGTATTTAGATCTGTATCTCCGTATTGACTACACTACGGGTCTTTATATATGATACCAAAAAAAATCAAATTCTAGCCAAAAAATTGAACTGCTCAGAAAAGAAAAACCTGAAAAAATACAGGAACTCAAACAAACTATTACCCGTCTACCGTTCAGATTTTTATGTTAATTTTAGGACTCGTACAGGCACTTGGCCAACGGCGACTCCATGGACAACAGGACAAGGACTCATGGAGCAGGTGCATCATGTCATCCACCCTGGGGCCTCCAGCAGGGAGCGCGCTAGCTCCTCTAGCCGAGCGCGTAAGGATGCGAGCGCGATAACTCCTCCAGCCGCGGGCTCCTCTGGCAGCCGTGTAGCGTGAGGGAGCTCTCCATCCACGGGCTCCTCCGGCCGCCGCGTCGCGTGAGGGAGGGAGGTTCCAGCCGCAGGCTCCTCCGGCCTCCGCGTCGTGCCAGGGAGCGCCTCCAGCCGTGGCTCCTACGGCCGCCGCATCGCGCGAGGGAGCGACTCCGGCCGCTGCAGCGCTAGGGTTCCTCCGCGCTCCTGAGGCCGAGCAGGGAAAATTAGTGCACTTTGAGCCAGCTCTTTCCACGGGATAGAGGTCTCATAAGCGAGAGATTTTTTTTAAGTATTTGTACATAAGTATACATGTACATACGGGAGTATAAGAGTTTTATATAGACTGGTATTGGAACAAATGGCATAGGTAGAGGTATAACAAAGTTGGAGTGGCATATTTTCAACTTGTGTTTTTGTAATGGCATTTTTCCAATCTATGAAAATTGTAGTGGCATAGATCCAATTAACCCTAGTAACTACTCCGTATTAATCTTTCCTACAAGTCTACATGTTCCATACAAATTGGAAAACTATACTTGAAGGTAGAATTAGACATGTGGCCTGGTGACAACTTGAGAAAAATTAGAAGGCATGCAGTTCACGAGATTCACTGTAAAGATAGGTTCATCATCATAAACAATAAACCATGATATTACAGTCATCCAATGTCATTCGCCACTAACAAGAATCCATATACACCTTTATCCTAGCCATAATACAAACATGATAAATGATGCAATGTTCTATCCAAAACACGAAACTTGCTCAGAATCTAAAGAACAAAAGGGTTGACCTAAAGATAAGCCTGTTGAGCTAATCTGACTTTAGAATAATAATTAGCAAGCGCTCAAGATATATAGAGAATTGGTACAATAGTTCTATAGAAAATGCAGAAGTTGAATTTATGTTTGATTGATTGATTGGAGGAGTACCGCATCTCATAATTGTCGGGTCCAATATCTGGGGCGACAACATCTATTATTGGTGATGTTCAGACTGTCTAAAAAGGAGGTCACTCTAATATGAAAAAATTATCCTCCTAATCAACCAAGTAATAAAAAATAAATTCATAGAAAGCTTGTTACTGCTAAAATGATGATTGTATTGTAAATAATAAATTCATACAAAGCTTGTTGCTGCCAAAATGATGATTGTATTACAAATAAAATAAATTCATACAGAGCTTGTTGCTGCTAAAATTCACTAATTAGCTTCACAAAGGGTCTTCTGGGACAGAACCAAGAATAGGCCAACCAGCCACTGGTTTTGCTGCCGCCCTCCCTCTGGTCTTCTGGGTGGGGAATTCGCTCCAAAGCGTTTGACACCAAATCAAAGACAACAAGCCACCGATCATGCTTGGTTGTATCGTGCTCCACAAAGTATACACAATTTCTCCTGGTGGCAGGGAACTCCTTTGCGGAGAGAGCAAGAGTGTCACCTCGGCCCAGGAAGAGCGAGTAGTCGCCAAGATCTGTCACCTTCTCCTGGAGGTCGAGGGGCTGCGCAGCCCAATCCGGAGAGTACACTTCTGCGAAGACTATGGCGTTGTATAGCCCACGGTACACCATGACGAGCAACATCTGGTTGTTGCAGGCCACCACGTGCGGCCTCGGCCTCCCAGGGAAGCGTCGACACCGCGCTTGCAGAGGAGGATAAAGGTATATCCTCCGGAGACGCTTGGGAGGATGCTGCTGGAGATCAAAGATGTCGAGTGACATGTTCATGGTGGAGATGTAGAACCTGCAGTGGTGGAAGGCGGCGCCTTCGATCCTGCCGTTGGGGTACTCGAGTTGAGAGGTCCAGGCTGCATCGCCTGGACGCCAAAAGAACAACCTCTGCCCCAGTTCTACGTTGGGGATTTTCTGGCTCGCAATCGCCATCCACGATGGCGAGGTGAGGGGGTCTCCGGAGAGGAACACTTGGGCGACGGTGGTGAGAGTGGGCAGAGGGATCTCAGCTTGGGAGAGGGGATCCCAGAGGATGAGCCTGGTGGGGAATCGCAGGTCGTCGGTGAGAGCGAGCCAGCCGCGGGGCATACCGCAGCAGTAGGGAACGCCCGCCGGGGCATGGGCCCGGGGTTGGATCCTTGTTCCACCACGGGGCAGCCAGAAGGAGTGGTCGCCGATGGGGTTGACGACGCTATAATGGTCGCGGTGGCGGTCGTGGCCGGCGACGATCCAGGGACGGCAGGCTGCGAGCGGGGCGGTGGACGCGCGCCAGTGGGAACATACCTGATGGATGTGGATTTGGTCCACGTCGGCCGGCAGACGGTCGGAGACTTCGTTGATGAGCTCTGCCGGCAGGGAGATCCAGCCGCCGCCGCCGCCGCGGCGTGCCATGAAAAAACAACAGCCTCAATCAATCCCTTCTTCCTACTCTTATGTATTGTTGATGATGAGATGGATGGACAACCGAACCGAACCGAGTCGGTTTTTCTCTAACCCAAAAACCTCCTTTTTTTAGGTGGTCGATTCTTTGGGGAAATTCACCACCTTACGGTCTACCTCCGTGCTTTATATGCACGTACAAAATACACCAGCGCCCAAACCAGGTCAGACCCAAATTCTAAACCAAATAGGATTCAGTTTCTATCTAGCTCCTCAGCGGATCGACTCCCTAGAGAGCCCGCGCCACATACATACACTTCTCAGAGTTGGAGGACTTTGATTTTTCTCCTTTTTTACAATTCTTTTCGTCGCCTTGAGAATTAATGCTAGCGCAACACGTGTGCTGCTCGCATAAGTGGAGCTACATAGATACATGGATGTACACCTATTATTTTTACCAAAAAGAAATAGTATGTACGTATATGTTGTAGGTTGATAGCTTTTCCAAGGACTAAACAAACAACTATTTGGCCCATCAATGCAAAGCGTAGAAAGCCTAATACTATTAGTATGCTCGCTTACAAGGATCCAATTAGCCATTCCTAACCAATTGCTCATCTGCAGTTCAACACAACGAGTCAATGACAGCGCTCAGCACACTATGTTACAGGCGCCGCTGTTTTTTGAGAGCTCGAAGCCGTGCGAGGTGCAACTACGGACAACCGACAGCAGTCGATCTGCGATTCTGCGGACTAACTAACTGAGCCACGGAAGCATGGTGTTGATGGGCTGTGCAATGCGTGCGTCGTCGTGGTGTAGTCGCTAGGACCTAGAGAGGGGAGAGTGTTGCTGTTCCGAGAGGCGAGGCAGGCGAGGAACATGACTTGTGAGATGTTGTCTTTTGCAAACAATTATTACGAAAGTCTTGTAACATGTCGGTTGTTGATTTTTTGGTGATGTGTACACCCAAATTACAACGCTGGCTCCGCCCATGGCTGCTCGAATGGTTTAATCCACGTGTGTTTTTTCATGTGTACGATTTGGGGTTCCGTAACGTTTTGTTGTTGTCGTTGATTTTGATTATGTGCTGGCATTTGTGTTGCTTGTGATGATTTTAAAGTTTGTGCTCTCGTTGTGTGACTGTAGCTATGTTAGTTTTTTTAAGAAACGCAGTACAAACGCAAACGCGGATGGCAAATATGCATTCAAAACTAATCATATGAGTCACATATGAGTCACAACATTGATGATGTAAAATGCACGTATCAACTCCCTTCTTCTGCAGACCTGCTCAATCCTACTTGGTATCGCTCAGTTTCATTTTCCTCCTCTTTTTATCCGGCAATTGAAACATGTCATAACTAAATATTTTGTGCCACTCATATGTCATACTCAATAGCACCCCGGTTGTTCTCATTGTTGGTCTACTCATCCAAAGTGTAGAGAACAGAAAACTTGTAGAATGCTCAGGGGCGGAGCCAGGATTTGGGTATAGGGGGGCGAAACTATGATGAGCTTAAATCGAATGTACTATATCAGGATATCAAGTCCAAAATAAAATAGATATCAAGGTATGTTTAGCAGTAATATTAGGTGAATACAAATTATTCCAAACATTGACTTAGATATTTATTGAACAAAGTGTGACGAAATAATGCTTTTACCACTTTAAGTCCAAATAATTCACCAACGATCAGATCTAATTTTCAATAGCAAGCCAGATTTGTGAGTGAATCAGTATGCGCGAAAAAGCAATCTATGTATTATATATCTATTTGTTTGGTACTAACGAGTCATTCCAAAACTAAGAAAAGGTAGATCAGATTAGCTATCACATAGTATAGTGTATAGTGTACTTGTGAATTAGCGGGACAGTGGCGACTGGCGAGGGTTGTTTGGTAAGCGGGGTGGTAGTGTGGACGATCTGCAAACGGGCAACCAAGCGAACCTTGGACTATCGGTGGCGGGCAACGATGGACGATCCTCGGCGACCGCTTTATTCACTATTGCTTTGGTGCCTGTACAGCAGCTACGGCGGCATGCACCCTACCAAGATCGATCTTGGATTTGATTCAGGGGCGAGCATCGATGGGCAATCACGGGCAGTCAGGCAGATGGGCTATTTACTACTATTGGGCTTCGGTGACATCATAACTAGATGGATCACAGATTGCTACAAGCGTTGGGCTTAGAAACTAGCAAATACGTAATGAACCTGACCATTATTAGTACGTATCCACATTATACATGTACTATTACGGGGCAGTCCTAGCTGGCGGTCGACCGCCAGAGGCTTAGCACGCGATCTGTTTCTGATAACCCATATTTGGAGAAAACGCGTCTACATATTCCTACATCCACAGTATGCATAGTCCATTATCCACATCAGATTAGTATAATGGTTACTATGTGCATGTCATTTTCCTTTTCTTTAAAGCTTTTTCAATCCTCAAATTGGAGACATCAGGCAATTCTACTAACTCTAATCTCTGCGAACTCAATGACTAGAAGATAAGCTTTACCCCCCAAATGCAAATAACAAAATGGTAGAGCAGAGGATTGAAAATCCTCGTGTCACCAGTTCAAATCTGGTTCTGACACAGAAAAAAGGATCTACCGAAAAGGAATAACGATTTAGGGCATGGTTTGACTAGAACAATACGTTCCCCACGAGAGGCGGGCAAAGCCCACTAGAGACTAAAAAAGCATGCCTGTGGATAAGAGACGTATGCCAAGTCAATTGGTCCGATTGTACAGGCAGATCGATACTTGTTTTCGGTCTGCTTTGGGCAGAGGGCAGAATCTATTGATTGAGGCTTAATAGGGATTGGCATCTTAGTTTATTAGCTTTTTTTATCCCTGATGAGGTGGTGCGATAAATTTCAGTTGTACCAATTCCTAGAAGCATCTGTTCTAATACTATGGTTGATAGTTTATTTATTGGGGAAGAGTGGATCCTTCTCTTCTCACTTCAAAATTGATGATCTCGAGCCGTCTGGTGTTAATATTAAGCACGAACATGAAGGAAAGGCTGAATTCGAAACATCTTGAATCGGATTCTCTCTTCTCAGAGAGCTTGAGAGTGAAATGAGTGGGCCGGCCAAAGAAGACCACTATGAAAGTGAAAGGGGAGGGCAAGAGCGGTTCGAAGGTCAATGAAATGGGTGAAGTTCCCTTGTCAAATAGGGGGTTTGATCACGCTTTTGGTGTGGGAAGCTGTGGTCGTAGTGGAGGTCTCCGTGTTTACTGGAGGAACCCTCTTAAGCTAAACATGAGGAATTTATCTAAGTAGCACATTGGCATGGAGGTTCATGAAGATATTTGGAGGCTAACCTGTTGGTACAGTGAAGCAAACAGAAGCCTTCATTACAAGACTTGGGAGATGATGAGGCACTTAAAGGCGGATTCTTCGCTTCCTTGGTTGTGGTGAATGTGACTTCAACAAGGTTTTGCGCATTCAAGTTGGATATGAGGAAGGCTTATGACAGTCTGGAGTGGACGTTCCAAAAACGGGTACTATCGGATCTCCTTTCGTGGTAAGTTACGTGTCGTATGTGATTAGCACGTTGTGGACCACGCGCAGGTTACTTGCCGTACGGGATTTGACTTGAACCGCGCCTACATGAAACAAATTCCCTTTAGTTGCGCGTGGATTTGAAGACGTACGTTAATTTGCTTCGTTTTTCCATGTGGGATCGTGCAATTCCCTTTATTTGTTATGCAAGAAAATTCTATATATTAGTTTTCTTTTTTTTCATTCCTTTTTTGGACTAGTGAAATTTTAGGGTTAAAAAAAGAAGGGGAGCAGCCGAATCCACTTGCAAATGAAATGAACTACAACTTGCAATATGTAGAAAAAACAATTCCCTTGTCCCACAATTTCCTTATTCGAAAAGAAAGGTAGGTAAATTCATCCCATAGATGTTGATAAGAATAGACTACCATTATTGGTAAATTTAGAGGGCTAAGGTTGGTAAAAACAATGATTTACCTATTGATGAAAAGTGAATTGTTGGGTTGATAAATAGGTTCCTTTGTTTTCTTAAAAAACAAAGGGACAAAATTTGTATAATAAAAAAGGAGGAAACCCAAAAAAGGTTGGTAATAAGCATAACATAGGTGTTGGTAAGAACAGAATATCATGGTTGGTACAAAAAAATAGTTCCCTTATTCCCTTAGAAATCACATGGCTAAAGGTTGGTAAAACATTAATTTACCAATTGATGAAAAGTGAATAGGTGGGTTGACAAATAGGTTCTCTTGTTTCCTTAAAAAAACAAATGACCAAAATTTGTATAATAAAAAAGGAGAAACCCAAAAAATATTGGTAATAAGCATAACATAGGTGTTGGTAAAAACAGAATATGGTGGTTGGTATAAAAAATAGTTCCCTTATTCCGTTATAAATCACAGGGCTAAAGGTTGGTAAAACACTAATTTACCTATCGATGAAAAGTGAATAGGTACGTTGATAATTAGGTTCCCTTGTTTCATTAAAAAAAACAAAGGGCCAAAATTTGTACAATAAAAAATAGGAACCCCAAAAAAGGTTGGTAATAAGCATAACATAGGTATTGGTAAGAATAGAATATCATGGTTCGTATAAAAAACAGTTTCATTATCCCGTTATAATCACAGGGCTAAAGGTTGGTATTAATTTACCTATTGTTGAAAAGTCAATAGGTGGTTGATAAATAGTTTCCCTTGTTTCCTTAAAAAACAGAGAGCCAAAATTTGTATAATAAAAAAGGAGGAAACCCAATAAAAGGTTGGTAATAAGCATAACATATGTGTTCGTAAAAACAGAATATGATGGTTGGTATAAAAAAATAGTTCCCTTATTCCTTTAGAAATCACAGGACTAATTATTGGTAAACCATTAATTTACCTATTGATGAAAAGTGAATTGGTGTGTTGATAAATAGCTTCCCTTATCCCTTAAAAAACAAAGGGCCAAAATTTGTATAATAAAAAAGAAGAAAACCCAAATAAGGTTGGTAATAAGCATAACATAGGTGTTGGTAAGAACAGAATATCATGGTTGGTATAAGAAAATAGTTCCCTTATTCCCTTAGAAATCATAGGCCTAAGGTCGGTAAAAACATTAATTTAGCTATTGATGAAAGGTGAATAGGTGGGTTAATAAAATAGTTTCCTTATTCCCTTAGAATACTAGATGGCCAAAATTTGTATCATGAAAAAGCATGAACCTAAAAAAGGTCGATAAATATCCATAACATATGTGTTGATAAGAACAGATTCTCATGGTTGGTAAAAAAGTTAGTTCCTTATTCCCAAAAAAATACAGGGCTAAGGTTGGTACAACACTAATTTACCTATTGAAGAAAAGTGAACTCGTGGGTTGATAAAAAGGTTCCCTTGTTCCCTTAAAAAACAAAGGGCCAAAATTTTATAATAAAAAAAGTAGGAAACCCAAAAATGGTTGGTAATAACCATAACATAGGTGTTGGCCGGTAAGAACAGAATTTCATGGTTGGTATAAAAAAATAGTTACCTTATTCCCTTCGAAATCATAGGGCTAAAAGGTTGGTAAAACATTAATTTATCTATTGATAAAAAGTGAATAGGTGGGTTGATAAAATAGTTTCCCTTATTCCCTTAGAATACTACACGGCCAACATTTGTATCATGAAAAAGCATGAACACAAAAAAAGGTTGAAAAAAATCCATAACATATGTGTTGATAAGAACACACTACCATGGTTGGCAAAAAAAAAATAGTTCCTTATTCCCTTAAAAATTACAGGGCCAAGGTTGGTAAAACATTAATTTAACTATTGATGAAAAATGAATAGGTGAGTTGATAAATAGGTTCTATTGTTCCCTTAAAAAAACAAAGTGCCAAATATCGGTGGACCTGCTCGAAGAAGCTCGGAACCTAGCTGACCAACGTTCCACCATCTACCAGCAGAAACTTTGATGCTATCATAGCCGTCGAGTCCGGATCCGCTCGTTTAAGGAAGATGACTTGGTCCTCCGCCTTCGGCAGGTGAAAGAGCATAAGTTGCAATCTTCATGGGAAGGACCTTTCATCGTGAGCAAAGTTCTGCACAACGGATCTTACTACCTCATTGATATCCGCGAGTTAAAGGATAGACCAACCAATTGGCAGTGGAAACACAAGAGGGAGGATCCGGATGACGTATACAATGAAACAACCCGTCCTTGGAATATAGCACAACTACGTCCTTTCCACACTTAGCAATTTTTGCATTACATACATTGTAATAGTTATGATACATGATCAATGAAATAAAGCATACGGTTCACTCCTTAAGTCTTTTACCTCCTTTACTTGTTCATTTCTGGATCGTGTATGTTTTCCGACTAAAACTGCTGAGCTGGATGTTTCCGCCTAGGCGTGTATAAAAGTTGTGATTTTCAAAATCGTCCACTTCGACGTGAGCTTATATTTTCTGGACTATGTAATTTCTGTTGCGAACTTGTGGATTCCTAGTAGCGACTTCCGGCACCTGAGGCTGGATACTTGTTTCAGTGGTTATTGACGGATTTTCCATTAGGCTCCATCGCCGTCGGTGAGCTCTTTCCGGCTAAGGGTCTTCCGGCTCGTGGAAGGTCAAGCAAGTAAGCCGGAAAATTCAAACACCAGCACTTGCTTCAGATAAAAACGAAATGTGCATATATAAATATCAAAGGATAGTACGATAAGTTTTTCTGCCCACGACATGCATTGTTGCCCCTAGCTACTTCAAATACTTAGTTTTATTACAAGCCCTCGAAGGGTCCAAAATGATGCAACTCAGTGTTTTTTCAGGTTTTTCATTCTGAAGACTCTGATTTGTCTTTTTCGAAGACATGGAAGGTGTTGTCCTTGCCAGATCCATCGCCCGATTCCTCGCCTAACTGACTTGCGCTGGACCTAGGGCCTTCCTCTTCATCTTCTTCCTCATCCTCGGAAAAGCCAGCCGGGAGATCATGCTTCTCATACCACATTGAGTGGTCCACTCGATTGGAGAAGAGCGTGTCAAATCCGTAGGTTTCCGCAAGGAGCTTCTTGACGTTGGTGGCTTTTGGGACTCCGGCAGCAATCTTGGCAAAGTCCAATGTCGGAAAATGTGCTTTGCACATCACTAAGAAATGGGCGGCGACTCCACGGGCAGATGATTCTTGCCAAACTTCGATAAGCTCTGGCACCATGCATATCATCTTTGTCATCGTGTCAATGACCTTGGTGCGGGCCTTCTTCAGGGAAAGCTTTTGAGCAATCTTCCGGGACGCTTCAATCAGATCCTCAATCGAGTTTCCGACTTCTTCGTATGCTTCGGTGCGGGAGAGGCCATCATCCTTTTGCCGTTCAAATCCAAGCAGCGCTGATATACACAAAGTTGTATGATCAGTTTCCGAATTGGAAAGAGAAGAATAACATATGCATGCCGGAATCATGAAGTCCTTACGGAAGATCATCTTGTCAATGTCCGCAGCCTCCGTCTCAACAGCTTTTAGCTTGGAAGCCAGATTCTTAACTCTATTGTTGCTGGTCTTGAGCTTCTCGACCATCTCCGACATAGCCTGTGCATGCTTGTCCTCCAGCTCCTTCTTGATTTTAGTCTCATTTTCATGAGACTCCTTGAGGGTGTTTGGAGAGACTCGTGCTCGGTGATACGTCTCCGACGTATCGATAATTTCTTATGTTCCATGCCACATTATTGATGTTATCTACATGTTTTATGCACACTTTATGTCATATTCGTGCATTTTCTGGAACTAACCTATTAACAAGATGCCGAAGTGCCGATTCTTTGTTTCTGCTGTTTTTGGTTTCAGAAATCCTAGTAACGAAATATTCTCGGAATTGGACGAAATCAACGCCCAGGGTCCTATTTTGCCACGAAGCTTCCAGAAGTCCGAAGACGAGACGAAGAGGGGCCACGAGGGGGCCACACCCTAGGGCGGTGCGGCCCCCCCTTGGCCGCGCGGCCCTGTGGTGTGGGGCCCTCGTGCCGCCTCTTGACCTGCCCTTCCGCATACTTAAAGCCTCCGTGACGAAAACCCCAGTACCGAGAGCCACGATACGGAAAACCTTCCAGAGACGCCGCCGCCGATCCCATCTCGGGGGATCCAGGAGATCGCCTCCGGCACCCTGCCGGAGAGGGGAATCATCTCCCGGAGGACTCTACGCCGCCATGGTCGCCTCCGGTGTGATGTGTGAGTAGTCTACCTCTGGACTATGGGTCCATAGCAGTAGCTAGATGGTTGTCTTCTCCCCATTGTGTTATCATTGTCAGATCTTGTGAGCTGCCTAACATGATCAAGATCATCTATCTGTAATCCTATATGTTGCATTTGTTGGGATCCGATGAATAGAGAATACTTGTTATGTTGATTATCAAAATTATATCTATGTGTTGTTTATGATCTTGCATGCTCTCCGTTACTAGTAGATGCTCTGGCCAAGTAGATGCTTGTAACTCCAAGAGGGAGTATTTATGCTCGATAGTGGGTTCATGCCTGCATTGACACCCGGGACAGTGACAGAAAGTTCTAAGGTTGTGTTGTGCTGTTGCCACTAGGGATAAAACATTGATGCTATGTCTAAGGATGTAGTTGTTGATTACATTACGCACCATACTTAATGCAATTGTCTGTTGCTTTGCAACTTAATACTGGAGGGGGTTCGGATGATAACCTGAAGGTGGACTTTTTAGGCATAGATGCAGTTGGATGGCGGTCTATGTACTTTGTCGTAATGCCCAATTAAATCTCACTATACTCATCATGATATGTATGTGCATGGTCATGCCCTCTTTATTTGTCAATTGCCCAACTGTAATTTGTTCACCCAACATGCTGTTTATCTTATGGGAGAGACACCTCTAGTGAACTGTGGACCCCGGTCCAATTCTCTTTACTGAAATACAATCTACTGCAATACTTGTTCTACTGTTTTCTGCAAACAATCATCTTCCACACAATACGGTTAATCCTTTGTTACAGCAAGCCGGTGAGATTGACAACCTCACTGTTTCGTTGGGGCAAAGTACTTTGGTTGTGTTGTGCAGGTTCCACGTTGGCGCCGGAATCCCTGGTGTTGCGCCGCACTACATCTCGCCGCCATCAACCTTCAACGTGCTTCTTGGCTCCTACTGGTTCGATAACCTTGGTTTCATACTGAGGGAAACTTGCCGCTATACGCATCACACCTTCCTCTTGAGGTTCCCAACGGGCGCGTGTTGAACGCGTATCAAGCAGCTTTTTCTGGCGCCGTTGCCGGGGAGATCAAAACACGCTGCAAGGGAGTCTCCAATTCTCAATCTCTTTACTTTGTTTTTGTCTTGCTTAGTTTTATTTACTACTTTGTTTGCTGCACTAAATCAAAATACAAAAAAATTAGTTGCTAGTTTTACTTTATTTGCTATCTTGTTTGCTATATCAAAAACACAAAAAAATTAGTTTACCTGCATTTACTTTATCTAGTTTGCTTTATTTACTGTTGCTAAAATGGCCAACCCTGAAAATACTAAGTTGTGTGACTTCACAACCACAAATAATAATGATTTCTTATGCACACCTATTGCTCCACCTGCTACTACAGCAGAATTCTTTGAAATTAAACCTGCTTTACTGAATCTTGTTATGCGAGAGCAATTTTCTGGTGTTAGTTCTGATGATGCTGCTGCCCATCTTAATAATTTTGTTGAATTATGTGAAATGCAAAAGTATAAGGATGTAGATGGTGACATTATAAAATTAAAGTTGTTCCCTTTCTCATTAAGAGGAAGAGCTAAAGATTGGTTGCTATCTCTGCCTAAGAATAGTATTGATTCATGGACTAAATGCAAGGATGCTTTTATTGGTAGATAGTATCCCCCTGCTAAAATTATATCTTTGAGGAGTAGCATAATGAATTTTAAACAATTAGATACTGAACATGTTGCTCAAGCTTGGGAAAGAATGAAATCTTTGGTTAAAAATTGCCCAACCCATGGACTGACTACTTGGATGATCATCCAAACCTTCTATGCAGGACTAAATTTTTCTTCGCGGAATTTATTGGATTCAGCTGCTGGAGGTACCTTTATGTCCATCACTCTTGGTGAAGCAACAAAGCTTCTTGATAATATGATGATCAACTACTCTGAATGGCACACGGAAAGAGCTCCACAAGGTAAGAAGGTAAATTCTGTCGAAGAAACCTCTTCCTTGAGTGATAAGATTGATGCTATTATGTCTATGCTTGTGAATGATAGGACTAATATTGATCCTAATAATGTTCCATTAGCTTCATTGGTTGCACAAGAAGAACATGTTGATGTAAACTTCATTAAAAATAATAATTTCAGCAACAATGCTTACCGGAACAATTCTAGTAACAACTATAGGCCATATCCTTATAATAATGTCAACGGCTATGGTAATTCTTATGGGAATTCTTACAACAATAATAGGAGGTCACCCCCTGGACTTGAAGCCATGCTTAAAGAATTTATTAGTACACAAACTGCTTTTAATAAATCTGTTGAAGAAAAGCTTGGGAAAATTGATATACTTGCTTCTAAAGTCGATAGTCTTGCTGCTGATGTTGATCTTTTGAAATCGAAAGTTATGCCTAATGAGAATCATCATAATAAAATTGTTACTACAGCAAATGCCATTCAAGTTAGAATTAATGAGAATATAAGATTAATGGCTGAACTGCGTGCTAGGTGGGATAGAGAAGAAAATGAAAAACTAGCTAAAGAGAAGAATGTAGCTAAAGTTTGGACTATTACCACCACTAGTAATGCTAATGCTACACATGTTGCTGCACCTCCTACTAATAATAATAAAAGAATTGGTGTTAGCAATGTTTCCACTTCTAATGCAAAGCGCGAGAAACTGCCTGAAAGCGCTAAAGCTGAAACTGCACGTGATAAAGCTGCTGAAATTTTTTCCAACATTGGGGATGATGATCCCATTGCTTTAGATTATAATGGTTTGAATTTTGATGATTGCCACATCTCTGAAGTTATAAAGTTCTTGCAAAAACTTGCTAAAAGTCCTAATGCTAGTGCTATAAATTTGGCTTTCACACAACATATTACAAATGCTCTCATAAAATCTAGAGAAGAGAAACTAGAGCGTGAAGCCTCTATTCCTAAAAAGCTAGAGGATGGTTGGGAGCCCATCATTAAGATGAAGGTTAAAGATTTTGATTGTAATGCTTTATGTGATCTTGGTGCAAGTATTTCTGTTATGCCTAAGAAAATTTATAATATGCTTGACTTGCCACCGCTGAAAAATTGTTATTTGGATGTTAATCTTGCTGATCATTCTACAAAGAAACCTTTGGGGAAAGTTGATAATGTTCACATTACCGTTAACAATAACCTTGTCCCCGTTGATTTTGTTGTCTTGGATATTGAATGCAATGCATCTTGTCCCATTATATTGGGAAGACCTTTTCTTCGAACTGTTGGTGCTATCATTGATATGAAGGAAGGTAATATTAAATATCAATTTCCTCTCAAGAAAGGTATGGAACACTTCCCTAGAAAGAGAATGAAGTTACCTTTTGATTCTATTATGAGAACGAATTATGATGTTGACACTTCGTCTCTTGATAATACTTGATACACACTTTCTGCGCCTAGCTGAAAGGCGTTAAAGAAAAGCGCTTATGGGAGACAACCCATGTTTTTACCTACAGTACTTTGTTTTTATTTTGTGTCTTGGAAGTTGTTTACTACTGTAGCAACCTCTCCTTATCTTAGTTTAGTGTTTTGTTGTGCCAAGTAAAGCCGTTTATAGAAAAGTTCATACTAGATTTGGATTACTGCGCAGAAACAGATTTCTTTGCTGTCACGAATCTGGGCTGTTTTGCCCTGTAGGTAACTCAGAAAATTATGCAAATTTACGTGAGTGATCCTCAGATATGTACGCAACTTTCATTCAATTTGAGCATTTTCATTTGAGCAAGTCTGGTGCCATTTTAAAATTCGTCAATATGAACTGTTCTGTTTTGACCGATTCTGCCTTTTATTTCGCATTGCCTCTTTTGCTATGTTGGATGAATTTCTTTGATCCATTAATGTCCAGTAGCATTATGCAATGTCCAGAAGTGTTAAGAATGATTGTGTCACCTCTGAATATGTTAATTTTTATTGTGCACTAACCCTCTAATGAGTTGTTTCGAGTTTGGTGTGGAGGAAGTTTTCAAGGATCAAGAGAGGAGTATGATGCAACATGATCAAGGAGAGTGAAAGCTCTAAGCTTGGGGATGCCCCGGTGGTTCACCCCTGCATATTATAAGAAGACTCAAGCGTCTAAGCTTGGGGATGCCCAAGGCATCCCCTTCTTCATCGACAACATTATCAGGTTCCTCCCCTGAAACTATATTTTTATTCCATCACATCTTATGTGCTTTTCTTGGAGCGTCGGTTTGTTTTTGTTTTTTTTGTTTTGTTTGAATAAAATGGATCCTAGCATTCACTTTATGGGAGAGAGACACGCTCCGCTGTAGCATATGGACAAGCATGTCCTTAGTTTCTACTCATAGTATTCATGGCGAAGTTTCTTCTTCGTTAAATTGTTATATGGTTGGAATTGGAAAATGATACATGTAGTAATTGCTATAAATGTCTTGGGTAATGTGATACTTGGCAATTGTTGTGCTCATGATTAAGCTCTTGCATCATATGCTTTGCACCCATTAATGAAGAAATACATAGAGCATGCTAAAATTTGGTTTGCATATTTGGTTTCTCTAAGGTCTAGATAATTTCAAGTATTGAGTTTGAACAACAAGGAAGACGGTGTAGAGTCTTATAATGTTTTCAATATGTCTTTTATGTGAGTTTTGCTGCACCGGTTCATCCTTGTGTTTGTTTCAAATAAGCCTTGCTAGCCTAAACCTTGTATCGAGAGGGAATACTTCTCATGCATCCAAAATACTTGAGCCAACCACTATGCCATTTGTGTCCACCATACCTACCTACTACATGGTATTTTCCGCCATTCCAAAGTAAATTGCTTGAGTGCTACCTTTAAAATTCCATCATTCACCTTTGCAATATATAGCTCATGGGACAAATAGCTTAAAAACTATTGTGGTATTGAATATGTAATTATGCACTTTATCTCTTATTAAGTTGCTTGTTGTGCGATAACCATGTTCACTGGGGACGCCATCAACTATTCATTGTTGAATTTCATGTGAGTTGCTATGCATGTCCGTCTTGTCTGAAGTAAGAGCGATCTACCACCTTATGGTTAAGCATGCATATTGTTAGAGAAGAACATTGGGCCGCTAACTAAAGCCATGATCCATGGTGGAAGTTTCAGTTTTGGACATATATCCTCAATCTCAAATGAGAAAATTATTAATTGTTGTTACATGCTTATGCATAAAAGAGGAGTCCATTATCTGTTGTCTATGTTGTCCCGGTATGGATGTCTAAGTTGAAGAATAATCAATAGCAAGAAATCCAATGCGAGCTTTCTCCTTAGACCTTTGTACAGGCGGCATAGAGGTACCCATTTGTGACACTTGGTTAAAACATGTGCATTGTGATGATCCGGTAGTCCAAGCTAATTAGGACAAGGTGCGGGCACTATTAGTATACTATGCATGAGGCTTGCAACTTATAAGATATAATTTACATGATACATATGCTTTATTACTACCGTTGACAAAATTGTTTCATATTTCAAAATCAAAGCTCTAGCACAAATATAGCAATCGATGCTTTTCCTATATGGAGGACCATTCTTTTACTTTCAATGTTGAGTCAGTTCACCTATTTCTCTCCACCTCAAGAAGCAAACACTTGTGTGAACTGTGCATTGATTCCTACATACTTGCTTATTGTACTTGTTATATTACTCTATGTTGACAATATCCATGAGATATACATGTTACAAGTTGAAAGCAACCGCTGAAACTTAATCTTCTTTTGTGTTGCTTCAATGCCTTTACTTTGAATTATTGCTTTATGAGTTAACTCTTATGCAAGACTGATTGATGCTTGTCTTGAAGTGCTATTCATGAAAAGTCTTTGCTTTATGATTCACTTGTTTACTCATGTCATATACATTGTTTTGATCGCTGCATTCACCACATATGCTTTACAAATAGTATGATCAAGATTATGATGGCATGTCACTCCAGAAATTATCTGTGTTATCGTTTTACCTGCTCGGGACGAGCAGAACTAAGCTTGGGGATGCTGATACGTCTCCGACGTATCGATAATTTCTTATGTTCCATGCCACATTATTGATGTTATCTACATGTTTTATGCACACTTTATGTCATATTCGTGCATTTTCTGGAACTAACCTATTAACAAGATGCCGAAGTGCCGATTCTTTGTTTTCTGCTGTTTTTGGTTTCAGAAATCCTAGTAACGAAATATTCTCGGAATTGGACGAAATCAACGCCCAGGGTCCTATTTTGCCACGAAGCTTCCAGAAGTCCGAAGACGAGACGAAGAGGGGCCACGAGGGGGCCACACCCTAGGGCGGCGCGGCCCCCCCTTGGCCACGCGGCCCTATGGTGTGGGGCCCTCATGCCGCCTCTTGACCTGCCCTTCCGCATACTTAAAGCCTCCGTGACGAAAACCCCAGTACCGAGAGCCACGATACGGAAAACCTTCCAGAGACGCCGCCGCCGCCGATCCCATCTCGGGGGATCCAGGAGATCGCCTCCGGCACCCTGCCGGAGAGGGGAATCATCTCCCGGAGGACTCTACGCCGCCATGGTCGCCTCCGGTGTGATGTGTGAGTAGTCTACCCCTGGACTATGGGTCCATAGCAGTAGCTAGATGGTTGTCTTCTCCCCATTGTGCTATCATTGTCGGATCTTGTGAGCTGCCTAACATGATCAAGATCATCTATCTGTAATCCTATATGTTGCGTTTGTTGGGATCCGATGAATAGAGAATACTTGTTATGTTGATTATCAAAGTTATATCTATGTGTTGTTTATGATCTTGCATGCTCTCCGTTACTAGTAGATGCTCTGGCCAAGTAGATGCTTGTAACTCCAAGAGGGAGTATTTATGCTCGATAGTGGGTTCATGCCTGCATTGACACAGGACGATGTGAGAAAGTTCTAAGGTTGTGTTGTGCTGTTGCCACTAGGGATAAAACATTGATGCTATGTCTAAGGATGTAGTTGTTGATTACATTACGCACCATACTTAATGCAATTGTCTGTTGCTTTGCAACTTAATACTGGAGGGGGTTCGGATGATAACCCGAAGGTGGAATTTTTAGGCATAGATGCAGTTGGATGGCGGTCTATGTACTTTGTCGTAATGCCCAATTAAATCTCACTATACTCATCATGATATGTATGTGCATGGTCATGCCCTCTTTATTTGTCAATTGCCCAACTGTAATTTGTTCACCCAACATGCTGTTTATCTTATGGGAGAGACACCTCTAGTGAACTGTGGACCCCGGTCCAATTCTCTTTACTGAAATACAATCATCGCAATACTTGTTCTACTGTTTTCTGCAAACAATCATCTTCCACACGATACGGTTAATCCTTTGTTACAGCAAGCCGGTGAGATTGACAACCTCACTGTTTCGTTGGGGCAAAGTACTTTGGTTGTGTTGTGCAGGTTCCACGTTGGCGCCGGAATCCCTGGTGTTGCGCCGCACTACATCCCGCCGCCATCAACCTTCAACGTGCTTCTTGGCTCCTACTGGTTCGATAACCTTGGTTTCATACTAAGGGAAACTTGCCGCTGTATGCATCACACCTTCCTCTTGGGGTTCCCAACGGGCGCGTGTTGAACGCGTATCACTCGGCTTCCAGAATCTGGAGCTTGGTAGAGATCTCGTCGACTGAAGGGCGTTTGGCAAGAAGTTCTAGAAGGCGGAAAATAATGTCAAGGTACAAAACATTCAAACAAAAAGAACAAGCTGCGGAAACTAGAGCACGACGGAGACATACCTTTGTTGGACTTTAGACGACTTTCAAAGATTTGGAGCACCTGTTGGTTCTCCGCCTCCTTTTGGTTCAGCCTTTCAATCTCAGATTTTTGCTCCAGCACCAGCTTGTGCACTGATACGCGTGAAGCACATGTCCGTTGGGAACCCCAAGAGGAAGGTGTGATGCGTACAGCAGCAAGTTTTCCCTCAGTAAAAAACCAAGGTTATCGAACCAGTAGGAGTCAAGAAGCACATGAAGGTTGATGGTGGCGAAGTGTAGTGCGGCGCAACACCAGGGATTCCGGCACCAACGTGGAACCTGCACAACACAATCAAAGTACTTTGCCCCAACGTAACAGTGAGGTTGTCAATCTCACCGGCTTGCTGTAACAAAGGATTAGATATATAGTGTGGAAGATGATGTTTGCGAAGAACAGTAAGAACAAGTATTGCAGTAGATTGTATTCGATGTAAAAGAATGGACCGGGGTCCACAGTTCACTAGTGGTGTCTCTCCAATAAGAAATAGCATGTTGGGTGAACAAATTATAGTTGGGCAATTGACAAATAAAGAGGGCATAACAATGCACATACATGTCATGATGAGTAGTGTGAAATTCAATTGGGCATTACGACAAAGTACATAGATCGCTATCCAGCATGCATCTATGCCTAAAAAGTCCACCTTCAGGTTAGCATCCGCACCCCTTCCAGTATTAAGTTGCAAACAACAGACAATTTCATTAAGTATGGTGCGTAATGTAATCAACACAAATATCCTTAGACAAAGCATTGATGTTTTATCCCTAGTGTCAACAGCACATCCACAACCTTAGAATTTTCTGTCACTGTCCCAGATTAAATGGAGGCATGAACCCACTATCGAGCATAAATACTCCCTCTTGGAGTCACAAGTATCAACTTGGCCAGAGCCTCTACTAGCAACGGAGAGCATGCAAGATCATAAACAACACATATATGATAGATTGATAATCAACATAACATAGTATTCCATATTCATCGGATCCCAACAAACGCAACATGTAGCATTACAAATAGATGATCTTGATCATGTTAGGCAGCTCACAAGATCGAACAATGATAGCACATGAGGAGGAGACAACCATCTAGCTACTGCTATGGACCCGTAGTCCAGGGGTGAACTACTCACACATCAATCCGGAGGCGATCATGGTGATGAAGAGTCCTCCGGGAGATGATTCCCCTCTCCGGCAGGGAGGCGATCTCCTGAATCCCCCGAGATGGGATTGGCGGCGGCGGCGTCTCTGGAAGGTTTTCCGTATCGTGGCTCTCGGTACTGGGGTTTTCTCGATGAAGGCTTTAAGTAGGCGGAAGGGCAGAGTCGGAGGGCTAACGGGGGCCCCACACGCTAGGGTGGCGCGGGCCCCCCCTAGGCCGTGCGGTCCTAGTGTGGCGGCGCCTCGTCGCCCCACTTCATATCCCCATCGGTGTTCTGGAAGCTTCGTGGAAAAATAAGACCCTGGGCGTTGATTTCGTCCAATTCCGAGAATATTTCCTTTGAAGGATTTCTGAAACCAAAAACAGCAGAAAACAACAACTGGCTCTTCGGCATCTTGTCAATAGGTTAGTGCCGTAAAATGCATAAATATGACATAAAGTGTGTATAAAACATGTGAGTATCATCATAAAAGTAGCATGGAACATAAGAAATTGTAGATACGTTTGAGACGTATCATGCATCCCCAAGCTTAGTCCCTACTTGTCCTCGAGTAGGTAAACGATAACAAGGATAATTTCTGAAGTGACATGCTATCATAATTTTGATCAATACTATTGTAAAGCACATGAGATGAATGCAGCGATTCGAAGCAATGGTCAAGACAATGAGTAAACAATTGAACCATATAACAAAGACTTTTCATTAATAGTACTTTCGAGACAAGCATCAATAAGACTTGCATAAGAGTTAACTCATAAAGCAATAAATTCATAGTAGAAAGCTTTGAAGCAACACAAAGGAAGATATAAGTTTCAGAGGTTGCTTTCAACTTCAACATGTTTATCTCATGGATAATTGTCAACATAAAGCAATATAACAAGTGCAATAGGTAAACATGTAAGAATCAATGCACAGTTGACACAAGTGTTTGCTTCTAAGATGGAAGGAAGTAGGTAAACTGACTCAACATAAAGTAAAAGAATGGCCCTTCGCAGAGGGAAGCATGGATTACTATATTTGTGCTAGAGCTTTTATTTTGAAAACATAGAAACAATTTTGTCGATGGTAGTAATAAAACATATGTGTTATGTATAAGATATCCTATAAGTTGCAAGCCTCATGCATAGATTACCAATAGTGCTCGCACCTTGTCCTAATTAGCTTGGATTTACATGGATTATCATTGCATAGCATATGTTTCAACCAAGTGTCACAAAGGGGTACCTCTATGCCGCCTGTACAAAGGTCTAAGGAGAAAGTTCGCATTGGATTTCTCGCTTTTGATTATTCTCAACTTAGAAATCCACTACAAGAAAAGTTGCCATGGCCGACGACGTTGAAGTCGCGCCGTGGTTGCTGGTGTACCATGGCCGATGATTTTGGGTCTGTCCGTTGTGCATGTCAAAACGTTTTTTTCTCATTTTTGAGGCCACCTAGCCCGACGAAACCGGCCAAAATGTTGCGTATGGTGGCCCGGGACGTGGTGCATCTCGAATTCTCGGGTTCGCCGGCCGAGTCAACGCAAATCCGCACCACCGAGGGATGTAGGGCCCAGATGGCAGCCTCTCTGGTATTGTTTTTTTTCTCGATGGCGCCATCTCGTTCAACGCTCTCCGATCGAGCCGTTTACGATGCAGGATCATGGGTCCCGCATGTCATCCTCTATGAACCAAAATTCTTTCTATTCTTGGATTTTTTTGACACCCTAATTTATGGCTACTTCCTTTTTCTTTTGATCCCTTGCCGCCTTGGAAACGTTGACACCGCTCCTGCTAATTGGGACCCGCATGTCATCCTCTATGAGCAATCAACTTTCTTTTCTTGGAGTTTTTTTTGGCACCTCAAATTTGGTCACTTTCCTTTTTCTTTCGATCCCCTGCCGCCTCTCAAACGGTGATACCGCTGCTGCTAAATGGGACCCGCATGTCATCCTCTATGTAATATAAAACTTTCTTTTCTTGGATTTTTTTTGGCACCTCATATTTGGTCACTTGCCTTTTTCTTTCGATCCCCTGCCGCCTCTCAAACAGTGAGACCGCTGCTGCTAAATGGGACCCGCATGTCATCCTCTATGTACTATAAAAATTTCTTTTCTTGGATTTTTTTGGAACCTCATATTTGGTCACTTACCTTTTTCTTTCGATCCCCTGCCGCCTCTCAAACGGTGAGACCACTGCTACTAAATGGGACCCGCATGTCATCCTCTATGTACTATAAAACTTTCTTTTCTAGGATTTTTTTTGGAACCTCATATTTGGTCACTTGCATTTTTCTTTCGATCCCGTGCAACCTCTCAAACGGTGATACCGCTGCTGCTAAATGGGACCCGCATGTCATACTCTATGTACAATCAAGTTTCTTTTCTTGAATTATTTTTGGCTCGTGATATTTGGTCACTTGCATTTTTCTTTCGATCTCATGCCACGTTGAGGACCCTGCAGGCTCATGGGACCCGCATGTCATCCTCTATGTACAATAAAATTTCTTTTCTTGGATTATTTTTGGCTCCTGATATTTGGTCACTTGCCTTTTTCTTTCGATCCCGTGCAGCCTCTCAAACGGTGATACCGCTGTTGCTAAATGGGACCCGCATGTCATCCTCTACGTACACTCAAGTTTCTTTTCTTGAATTATTTTTGCCTCCTGATATTTGGTCACTTGCCTTTTTCTTTCGATCTCATGCCACGTTTGAAACGTTGAGGAACCTGCTGGCTCATGGGACCCGCATGTCATCCTCTATGTGCTATAAAAGTTTATTTTCTTGGGTTTTTTTTCACCCTCTGATTTTTGGCTATTTCCTTTTTCTTTTGATCCCCTGCCGCCTTGGAAACGTTGAGTAAGCTACTGAATCATGGGACCCGCATGTCATCCTCTATGTACAATCAACTTTCTTTTTCTTTTGATCTCAAGCCGCATTTGAAACGTTGAGACCGCTGCTGCTAATTGGGACCCGCATGTCATCCTCTATCTACAATAAAGTTTTTTTCTTGGATTATCTTTGGCTCCTGATATTTTGTCACTTGCCTTTTTCTTTCGATCTCATGCCGCCTTTGAAACGTTGAGTAAGCTGCTGGCTCATGGGTCCTGCATGTCATCCTCTACGAACAATAAAAGTTTCCTTTCTTGGAGTTATTTTTGACCCGTAATTTCTGGCTATTTGCCTTTTTCTTTTGATCTCCTGCCCCCATTGAAACGATGACGACGCGGTGGCGGTCGGTCCCACATGTCATCCTCTGTGAACAATAAAAGTTTCCTTTGATGGATTTATTTTGAACCCCTAATTAATTTCGGGATATTTCCTTTTTTCCTTTGATCCCCTGCCGCCTTGGAATCGTTGAGGATGCTACTGCCTCATGGGTCCCGCATGTCATCCTCTCAGAACGGTAAATGTTTCTTTTCTTGGATTTTGTTGACCAAACGATTTTTGGCTTATTTTTTCTTTCGATCTCCTGCAGCCTTTAAAACGTTCAGGGCGCTGCTGGCTCACGGGTCCCACATGTCAACCTCTATGAACAATAAACGCTGAGGATGTTGCTGCCTCATGGGTCCCGCATGTCATCCTCTCAGAACGAAAATGTTTCTTTTCTTGTATTTTTTACCAACAGATTTTTGGTTTATTTTTTCTTTCCATCCCCTGCCGCCTTTAAAACGTTGACGACGCTGCTGGCTCATGGGTCCCCGATGTCAGCCTCCCCGTACAAGAAACATGTGATATCTTGATTATTTTGCACACAATAAACATTGTATTTCGCTCTGAGCTATTGCAAACGGATAAATTAAATCTTTATTTTTACATAAACAAACTTATATGTTGAATCTCCTTGTTTTTTGTTTTTGCGAAGCATAGGACTTTCCTGTTTTTTTTAGAAAAATCCGAACTTTCCTGTTTTGGAGTGGGCTGAAATTGTACGAGTCAAAAGGCCTAGCAGGATAGTTCGAAGGCCCAGATGTCCAGATGCAGCCCAATTGAAATCTTTCTTTTCTTGGATTTTTTTCACCCCCTGATTTCTGGCTACTTCATTTTTCTTTTGGTCCCGTGCCACCTTGGAAATGTTCAGACCGCTGCTGCAAAATGGGACCCGCATGTCATCCTATATGTACAATAAAATTTCTTTTCTTGGATTATTTTTGGCTCCTGATATTTGGTCACTTGCCTTTTTCTTTCAATCTCATGCCGACTTTGAAACGTTGAGGAAGCTGCTGGCTCATGGGTCCCGCATGTCATCCTCTATGAACAATAAAAGTTTTCTTTGTTGGATTTATTTTTTACCCCTAATTTCTGGTTATTTGCCTTTTTTCTTTTGATCCTCTGCCCCCTTTGAAACCATGACGACGTAGCTGGCAGGTCGGTCCCACATGTCATCCTCTATGAACAATAAAGGTTTCCTTTGATAGATTTATTTTTTACCCTAATTAATTTCTGGCTATTTCCTATTTTTATTTTGATCCCCTGCCGCCTTGGAATAGTTGAGGATGCTGCTGCCTCATGGGTCCCGCATGTCATCCTCTCAGAAAGGTAAAAGTTTCATTTCTTGGATTTTGTTTACCAACTGATTTTTGGCTTTTTTTTTGTTTTGATCTCCTGCCGCCTTTAAAACGTTGACGACGCTGCTGGCTCATGGGTCCCCAATGTCAGCCTCCCCGTACTGCAAATCCTCTTTCTGCAAAGGTTGTATTTCTAGCTAGATAGCTAAGGTGGATTCGAATCTGCCGTGGTTCAGGCAGCTCAGGTAAGCCTTCTTGCACAGATTAATGGAACTAGTGTATAGCAAGGTCAAGACATGTGGCTTGGTGTAATGAATCTATTTGAATCATGTTGTGGATTCAATCTGATAGTTCTCTAACAGGTCAGCCAAAATAGAAATTAAGTTTTTTTCTAAAACGGAAATGCAAATTAAGATGAACACAAACATTAGTTATCATAATAGCTGATCATACATACATACTTGCTAAGAGCAAAAGCTTGCCAGAGTTTTACCACCCATACAATTAATTAGCAGTTCAGATAAGATAACCTTATATAAGTATAACTACAAATGCATTTGCTAAGGGCTCATGGGACAATAGAACTAGACAACCGCAAACTTGATGACCAGCATGTCACAGTGGCATCGAAAGATCTTGACCTTCAACTTTGATCCAATGCGAAGTTTGGCACCGTCAATGAACTTTTTCCACCTGGAAGTAACAACCAAGCGGCCATCTGTGGGACTGACGGAGTACCGTCCCTCCACGGTGAGACCTTCACTCTCCATGACGAGGGAAATCTTGCCCCTTCGGCCAGCATTGAGATCCTTGGCGATACTTTTAGGCAATTTCTGATTCAAAGCAAGAGATACCAACAAAAATTAGTCAATGGCACCAATGCACTGAAGACTGAACCATGTGAGACTTTGAGCAGAGAAGACATCAAGATAAGAGCAGTTATGCTGTCATATACTCACGAACATAGCCTTCAGATGTGTCCTGGTCACCACACGGGTGGCCACAGCAATGAGCTGAGACCTCGGTGATCTGGCTGGGGCAGGTGCAGGAGCCTGGGCTGGTACACGAGCTGGTGCTGATGCAGGAGACTGCTGGGCAGGTGCAATAAACGGTGCCTCTAGAGGAACCGGTGCTGATGCAGGAGACTGTTGGGCAAGTGCAATAAGCGGTGCAGCTAGAGGAACCGATCTTTGATGCGGGGAGCCTGCTGGGCAGGTGTAGTATATGGGGCCTCTACAGGAACCAATGCTGATGTAGGGGCCTGCTGGGTAGATGCAATAAACGGTGCTGGTACAGGAACCGGTGCTGATGTAGGAGAGTGGGAAGTCGGTGCCGGTGCTGGTGTGGGTGCCCTTTGTGACATCCGCTCCTGTTCCATCAGGGGATCTGCAGCTTTTATCATGTTAAACCCAGCAAGCTAGAACAGAGGGAATGGTTTAGAACAACTGCTCAGAATGCAGTAATCAAAGGATATGAGTACAAAAAAGTTACATATTATATATTTGGAAGTGTCTCCAACTCTGTAAGCAGTTACGTATATCTGCCCGTTTGAGTTTCTGATCCTCAGCTCATCGCCCTTCTTCAGACCGTAGTCAAAAGCAAACTTTCTCCAATCATGTCCATACAAATATGTGATGGCCTGCGTCTTGTAGACATACACCTCATAGACCGTGTAGGTGTTCATCAATTGCCATTGCCATGCATAGTGAAAGACCCTTCATGCGGACACATCTGGTTAATCATTGGATGAAGTTCACAAGGTACAGTCTACAGGTGAAAATTGATACTAATGTAAGAAGCAGGAAGACTAAAAACAAGACTTTACTATATGCCAATTCATGCTAAACCACTGAGAATACATACCTGTAACTATGTGAAGGAGTTATTAGAAAGGTAGATAGAGCCATAGGAGGTGTTATATGCGGGGTATGTACATGGGCCCGCCATATTCCTGCAAGCTCGGCATCGGGATGGTGAAGGAAACATGGGAGGTACTACTGGTGCGTAGCGCTGAATGTAAGTGGAAGAATTAGGTTGTGTAAAGTGCATAGTTCAGAGCAATGCAAATGTTGACAAGCGAGTGCATAACACTATGTTACAAACTGAACAGTCAAAATTTAGTGTATGATGAATATAAGCATGCTAATTTGGCGTTTCCGAATTCCAAGAAGCAGAGATGAGCCGGTGATAATATCAGAAATAAATCATGGCATGTATATGTGGCTTAAGAAAATATACCCGAACCCTTGGATGGTTACGGCCCGGCTGGTCCTTGGACTTGAGCTTATATAAGCATCCAGAAGGTGGGGCTGGCAGTAACTTGGTGGCAGCCTCTGCAGATGCCTCATCAGCAGCAGTTGCAATCCTTTTGACCAATGAAGGCTTAGCAGTTTCAGTCTACATATGAAAATTGATGAGCAACAGACATCAACAGTGATATATAAAATGAATCTATGAGACACTGATGCATATAGTGCTGGATGTAAGTGGAAGAATAGGGTCGTGTGTGTTTCTGAACTATTGGTAAGCATAACTAGACAAAGCCGGCAATAAACAGACAAATCAAATCATGTATGAGGATTAAGAAAATATACCTGCTTAAAAAGGATACCACCCAGCTGGCCCGTGGCCTTGTGCTTGAGGAGGTTTTCAGAAGATGGTGGCGGCACCATCATCTTCACAACAGCCTCATCAGGATCATTTTTTATCCATTTGAGTAGAGGCACAGAAGCTTCATCCTGCATATGAATAGCAACAGAACTCATCATTGATATTTAATAAATCTATGAGATGGACTGATGCAAAAAGTGCGGGATGTAAGTGGAAGAATAGGGTTATGCATAGACAACAGTTGACAACAATGCAAATGATTACAAAAGAAGCCAACGGAACTCAACAGTTTATATACTGGATGAGACAGACTGAAAAGTGAAAAACTAGTGTATGATGATTGTAAGCAAACGCAGTGTTTCTGAACTTTTGGTAAGCATTAGGCAAAGCCAACAGTAATTAAACAGATAATAATAAAATCATGTATGTGGATTAAGAAAATATACCAGATTCATTAAAAGGTCACCACCCAGCTGGCCCATGGCCTCGTGCTTGTAGAGGTTTTCGGATGATGGTGCCGGCACCATCGTCCTCACAGCAGCCTCATCAGCCTCATTTTGCATCCACTTGAGTAAAGGCGCAGCAGTTTCAGCCTGCATAAGAATGGGAACAGATCTCAGCAGTGATATTGAATGACTCTGAGACAGACTGATGCATATAGTGATGGATGTAAGTGGAAGGGTATGGCTGTGTATGGACAATAGTTCACAACAATGCAAGGGTGTGTTCGGTTCTGAAACAGCGTGGAATGGAATGGAATGGTTCCATTTCAGAGGAATGGAATGGTTACATTTTTTTCGGTTGGGAAAAATGGAGAGCGGAACAGATCAAGGTTAAACTAATCATTTGCCTCAAAATTGTAATTAGCAATTGCAAATGACATTTAATCTCAAAATCGTAATTAACAGCACCTAATGGTGCTCTTTTAATCTAAAAATCGTAATTAACATCATTTTTTGTTGGGTTAGGGGAACTGGAGAGTAGATGAACATTACTGTATGATGATTGTAAGCAAACGAATTTGGTGTTTCTAAACTTTTGGCTTCGAGATCTTATGGGCTTCAACTATAGCCTACCCCAACTTGTTTGGGACTGAAAGGCTTGGTTGTTGTTGTTGTTGTTGTTGTAAACTTTTGGCAAGCATTAGAAAAAACTGACAATAAATAGACAAATATGAAGGCATGTTTTGTGGATTAAGAAAATATACCATATTCATTAAAAGATCACCACCCAGCGGGCGCGTGGCCTTGTGCTTGTAGAGGCATTTAGAAGATGGGGGCGGCATCAACATACTGGCAGCCTGATCAGCCGCAGTTTTGATCTTCCTTTTCAGTAAAGGCCCTAAAGTTTCAGTCTGCATATGAATAGCAAAACAAAAGGTAGACCTCAGCAGTGATATTGAATTACTGTATGAGATAGACTGATGCATATAGTGGATGCTCTTAGCCTTTTGCACCAGGAACACTAGCTATGGACAGACAAAAAAACTACTCCAGTTGACTCAGCTTTGTCTAGATACCTCCATCCCAAAGCTTAAGGCTTATTTATTTTTGAGAAATCAAAACAAGTAAAGTTTGACCAAAATTTTAGAACATTCTATCAACAAATATAATATTGTGTAGATACCGTAGGAAAATATATTTCACAACCTATTTAATGATATTAATTTTGTATTCTACATGTTAATGATTTTTGGTAAAAGCTTAGTCAAACATGGTATAGTTTGACTTTCTAAAAATAATATAATCCCTAAGCTTTGGGATGGAGGTAGTAGTATCTAGAGCTAAAAACACATCTAGATACATCCGTATCTACAGATAGTTGAGTCAATTAATTTGGATCTGAGGGAGTATCAGATTGAGACTACATCATGGTAAGTTGGTTAAAAAAAATTACCCCTCGGCGGTCCCTGCCTAGCTCGGCAGTGGCATTTCGCTTCTTGTGCTGCAGATCGGGCCATGCTCCTGCAGCAGGTGGGGCGCTATTCTCGTTCCCCATAGCCTCAGCACGGAACCTGGAGGTACCAACCTAATACAGAGAATATAGAGCATGGTGTCACAGAGGCTTTATGCACAAACAGCTGAAGACATGTGCTACTTTAAGCATCTTCCAGAACAGGAACAGATTGAGGATGCAGATAGATAGAGTGGATAAGCAAACGGAGTACCTGCTTTGCGGGGCTGGGGACGCAGCTCAGGCTCAGCCAATTGCCCACATGCGTGGTGGCCTTACGCTCCATTGCCCCCACCACCACCTAGGTATTTCCTTTCCTGTACAAGCTGACAAAATATACATTGAGGATCTGCAGAAACTACAAAGGTTGCAAATGTCGACAAATAAAGGAAGAACACCCCAATCCAAGCAAAGGTAGCCCCCGTCCCCCACCCCCATCAATCACTCCCAGCGCGAGGGTGACCAGAAAGACACCCCTTCGCCCAGAATAGGAAATAGTAGATGCCCAAGATATCGAGGTGAGGAAAAAAGAACCGATCTCGAGAAAGGAAAGAGCATTACTAGTACTACCTAATCCGCTTGGTCTAGATGCAGCTTGCCCCTCCAAGCTGGATGCCTGGACGGTGGAGGCTAAAGGAGGGGTTCGAGCTAGCGGCTTGCATCCGTCGGCTGTCGGCACTCGATCGGGAGAGACAAAGGGGGCTACATAAAGGGGAGGGGTAACATATTTTATTACACAGTGAACTTACTGATGTGACTAGTCATTACATGTCTCACTGAACTGGGGCCCATAGTGTGGCACCCCAAATCCACTTGAACCTGCACGGCGGGACGCATTGGCGCGTCAAGAAAACCCCCGAATTGTAGCGGGGAAATGAAACATTTCACAAAAAATCGAAATTCAAGCACACTGCCACGCACCAAACACGCGGGCTATTCCTTCCTCTTCCTCGGTTCCTCCTCCCCTATCTGAAAAAACCCCAAATCCCAAGCTCAAACAACAACAACAAAAAAAACCAAATCCCCTGGCCGCCATGCATGTCCTCGTTAACCCGTTGGAGATCGTTCGCGGACGAGGCGGACCCCCCGCCCTGAGATCCCGAGTTCGTCCGTTCCGTCCACCTCGAGGCACTGCGTGCTGTCTCACAGCGGCGGCTTGAGGGCGCTGCAGAGGAAGTTCCGCCGGAAAGTGCTCATGGCAACCGTGCAAGCTCACCGGCGTGCTGTATCCCGAGAGGAACTGGTCAAAGCTTTGCTATTCGCAAAAAAAGCGGGCCAAGATCTGGTCAAAGCTTCGTCGATGGCTTGCCGCGAGAGGCTTGGAGTCCAGAGTCAATAAACTAGCTGCTGGAGGACTTGGGCGGTTTACACCGATTCATATTAACTGACTCAAGTTTGTTAGTCTAGTTAACAAATGCATCTAGAAACATCCATATCTAGACAAAATTGAGTCAATTAATATGAATCAGAGGGGAGTGCCCGAAAGTGTTTCATGCTACCAATTAATGCGCTGGCAGGACTGGCTGTAGAAGTAATTGTGCTACTACTCATACGATGAACTGATTGTGTGGGTGTCAAATTTTGCAACGCGATCATCCACTGAATACTTAATTATAGTTCTAGCGCCAAAGGCGTACAAATCATAACAAAGATAGTACATACTACAGCACCAGAACATAAAAGTACGAATCATAAAGTAGCTCAACATTTTGCATCAGGGCTAGGTGGTCCTGAAACTACCGGGACGCCCCTGATGATCTCCGTGCGTGCATCCGCTTCAACGCAAAGCTGTGTACTCGGTCCACGGCCTCCTTCTGTAGGCTGGATAATCTCAGGTGCAGGACCTTCGTCTATGAAAGGCTCGTCATCAGTACCATCCATAGGTGCATCAGGGCTGGGTGGTCTTGAGACTACCCGGATGCAACAGATGATCTCTGGGCGTGCATCCACTTCAACGCAAAGCTGTGTACTCGGTCAACGGCCTCCTTCTGTAGGCTGGATAATCTCAGGTGCAGGACCTTCGTCTATGAAAGGCCTGTCATCAGTACCATCCACAGGTGCATCAAACTGAGATTCATCTTCAAATCTCCCATCAAACAGAGAGACCTCTTCAACTCTATGCTTCTGCAATTAGTACATCAATAGATTAGACAAACATCTAAGGGATGCAACCTGAACAAATGCCGTTTTACATATTTACCTTCTCATCTGGCACAGCGCATGTCCCAGAGCTGAAACCCGGTTCCTGAAGCAAGCGCTTTTTCTCTCCTTCCCGTCCATCCATCTGCAACAAGTTAAATTTGAGTACAGAACTTGCACAGCAATGCAAACTATTGATCGAAACAGTGGCAACATCAATATAAATAATTAACTACATATGCCAGCACACATACAGTGTGAGCAAGATCTGCTTCTCCCGCTGAAGGATCATTATGTGGTTCACCATGATAAACCCACCTAACATATGTGCGGTCCATCCCAAAAATGTGTAAATGATCTTCCACTACATGGTGAGGCCTCTTCTCACCATTCATACATGTGCAGCGCGGGCAATACACGTCCAGGTCGTGACCTTCATGAGCTCTAATAAACCCCATAAAGGGTTGAACACCATTTATATATGAAGGGGAACATAAGTGTCCATGCAGTATCCAAGTTCTGTCCATCTGTTGAATTATGAGATACAATGGTTGGTGATTAATTTAAGGCGAAGTAGGAAATGTATATCCATCGAGTACAAAACTATACTAGTACATGATTATGCATTTCAGCAATCATGTCGAGTACAAAACAAAAAATGCCCATCGACATTTTAGCAAACAGATCGTGTACAAATCTCTGCCATGGCATTTCAGCAAATTAACGGATCGAGTGCAGAACTGACTCTATATGCCCACGCAAATGAACAAATTGATCGAGGACCAATCGAGCGGAAAACTATAAAGTGCCAATTAGTTCGAGCATAGTGACGATTTTTTTAGCAGCATCAAGAAAATATAAATCGTTAGGCCGTCTTGCCCGATGCATGATTGAGCTAGAGATAGCAACCCTACCGTGGATCAACTTGACCGCCGGTGCGTCTCGAGAAGAACGACGGGGAGGGGAAGCTTCTTCTTCACACGGACGGGACGGGGAGGGGAAGCTCTTCGCACGGACGGGGATAAGTTGTGTAGCGGTGGGTGGGGGGTTATGCGGCCGGGCCGCCCGGTAGGTGGTGTTTAATGGAGTTGCGTGTGTAATTTGCCGTGCACAAGGTTGAGGAATAGGCGGTTCCCTTTGCCGCGCGCACAATTCAAACTATCCCGCCCATGTAGTTTAAATTCGCCCTATTTTCGTTAAATCGACATAAAGTCATGTGAGTGGGTGGAAATTAGCAAAGTTGCTTGAAAATTAGTAAAACTCTAGAATTATCCTTTAAATATGCTCTACTTCCTGTGAAAATCGGGGTGTGGAGGCATGTTGAGCTGTTTTATTTGTACCTTCTTCATTAAAACTCCCATTTTATGCACTTTGGATGGAAAGAAATCATTTGTACATAAATTTTGACAATGCCATTTGCAAACATTAATTGTTTTACATGCCAAGATGCACCCATCCACCAAATATGGGGCAAAAGTTTATCACAATCTAGATATATATATGTATAATTAGTGAGGGACCCCTTTTGATTTTGTGCAATTTCCACTAATTAGCTAGAGAGAAGGGGTCTGTTAATTAGGCCATGTTAGGGGCTATGTGTTTTAGATTAGGGTTGTGTGGATTCAAATACAACTTATATATTTGTGTGCTATGATTAATAAAAACTAGACCGATCGATCACAAGACACATTATTAGAGGCACATGCCTTTGCGCACAAAGTGCATGTGTGTGTTGTTGGCCACCAACGAGAGAGCGGCGAGAGAGCAATTGAAATCTCCAAATTAAACACATATATAAGCATACATGGTTAGGCCATGCATGCATATTTATTATATATATTGTGAGGCAAATAAATTAAAGTACATGTGTGTATATATAAGTGTGTTTCTTGGCCACCAACGATATATAGATCGAGAGAGAGAGATTGAAATATATATATCCCCAAGAATATCTTCAAACATGTATTGAAATATATGCACGAATGATATGCAAGGTATGCCATGTGCACATGCACACTAATTATATATATTATGAGACAACTTAATCAAATGTGTTTTCATTGGAGATCGAGAACTTGTCAAAAATCAAGTTAATTAATTTATCAGCGCTAATTAGTTAATTGGTCGCCTACTTGATGAGCAATTAAGTGTCGTTGGCCTATATATATATATATGTAGGGTTTAATTAGGGTTTAGGGTTTAGGGTTAGCTAGCTAGGGTTTTAGGGTTAGGGTTTACGGTCTAGGGTTTAGGGTCTAGGGTTTAGGGTTTAGTGTTTAGGGTGTTTAGGGTGTACATTTAGGGTTTATGGTCTAGGGTTTAGGGTCTAGTGTTTAGGGTGTTTAGGGTGTACGTTTAGGGTATAATTAGGGATTAGGGATTAGGGTTTTAGGGTTTAAGGTTTAGGGATCAACGATCGAGTGCACACACACATTATTAGAGGCACCCGCGCCTTTGCGCATAAAGTGCATGCGTATATATATAAGTGTGTTTCTTGGCCACCAACGATATATAGATCGAGATAACAGAGAGATTTAAATATATATATATATATCCCCAAGAATATGTTCAAAAATATATTGAAATATATGCATGAATCAAGTTAATTAATTTATCAGCGCTAATTAGTTGGTCGCCTGCTTGATGCGCAATTAAGTGTCGTTGGCCTATATATGTAGGGTTTAGGGTTTACGGTTAGCTAGGGGTTAGGGTTAGGGTTAGGGTTTAGGGTTTAGGGTTTAGTGTTTAGGGTTTAGGGTTTAGGGCTTTAGGGTTTAGGGTTTAGTGTTTAGGGTGTTTAGGGGGTGTATGTTTAGGGTATAATTAGGGATTAGGGATTAGGGTTTTAGGGTTTAAGATTTAGGGATCATCGATCGAGTGCACACACACATTATTAGAGGCACCCGCGCCTTTGCGCATAAAGTGCATGCGTATATATAAGTGTGTTTTTTGGCCACCAACGATATATATATAAATCGAGAGAGAAATATTGAAATATATATATTTATCCCCAAGAATATGTTCAGGTATATATTGAAATATATGCACAAATGATATGTGCAAGGTATGTCATGCACGCATGCACACTAATTGTATATATATTATGAGGCAACTTAATCAAATGTGTTTTCATTCGAGAGAACTTGTCAAGATTCAAGTTAATTAATTTAGCAGCGCTAATTAGTTGGTCGCCTGCTTGATGCGCAATTTAGTGTCGTTGGCCTATATATATATATATATATATATATATGTAGGGTTTAATTAGGGTTTAGGATTTAGGATTAGCTAGCTAGCTAGGGTTTTAGGGGTAGGGTTAGGGTTAAGGTTAATTAATTAGGGTTTAGGGTTTAGTGTTTAGGGTGTTTAGGGTGTACGTTTAAGGTATAATTAGGGATCATGGATTAGGGTTCACTAGTGGAAAACGGGGCAATAGGCCCGGTCCATTTGGGCCTTTAGACCCGGTTCTTGAACCGGGACCAACAAGGCGGGACTAAAGGGGGTACCCTTTAGTCCCGGTTCAAAGATAAACCGGGCCTAAAGGCCTCAACACGTGGTGCGACCAGGGAGCTCGCGCTGGAAGGGCTTTGGTCCCGGTTCGTGGTACGAACCGGGCCTATGTTCCTCTGCCGCGGCAGAGAATTGCTATTTCTCTGCTGCGGCACAGATTTGGGCTGTACCAGCGTTTCTCTGCCGCGGCAGAGAAACAGTCTGTTTCCCTTGCCGCGGCAGAGTTTCAGCAATGCATATATATATCATTCAAGAAACCACAAAAAATCGTCATGAATATATATAGACATCGTCAACAGTACACGACATAGTCAACACAGTACACGTAATGCATGCATATTTACAATACAACTTTTCCTGAACGAATATCGTCCGACGTCACGATCTTCCGATAGTGCTCTCCACCTGGGGTAAGGACCTCGGTAATAAAGAATCCCGCGATTTCCTCTTGAATTGCTTTTATTTGATCCGCTGTTATGAGAGTGTCCCGCAGGCGTGTCATCTATATTTAAAAAAGGAGATCAATATATGAATGGAACTCAATACAATAGATGGTACTAATTAAGATTAATTGTGAAAATTTGTTATCGTACACGAGTGTGGTGTATTTGGGCATCCCCACCCTTGGGACAGGACATGTCACGCATGAAGGTGCAGACGTAGTATCCACATAAGTTATTCCCTTTTTCCTGCCTCATACACTTTACGAAAAAATAGTTCGATCAAACTAATAATCAAGCATCGTATTGAAAGTAAATATCATATATAAAGTTTCACGGACATAGCTATATATATAGTACTACTTACAGGGTAATCTCTAAATGTAAGCTCCGGTTTCCATTCACCCGGAACAGTATTGATGAACCGTTTCCAAGCCCTGCCCGGCAAAAAATAATGAGTAAATGAGTAATCGATTAGTTGATGATATCTTCGAATTAGAGCAGATGAAGATGCCAATACGAAATTGATTGAAACTACCTACGGAGGATGGCAGCCATGTCCGCCCATTCCGCATATTCTTTACGTTTCGAGTCCATGACGTTTACGACTCCAAGGTGAAGATCAATGATTAGGAGAATAAAATGGAAACTGCACAAGCATAGCTCAATGATTACGAGAATAAAGTGGAAGGTGCACAAGCATAATGTATGTTATATATAACACTCACTTGAAGTTGTAGGGAAAGAATATATCCTCTTTGTCTGCTTGCTTCTCTAAAAACATTACGATGTTGTCCTCTCGTGTCCTTGGCGAAGTCTCGAACCGTAACTTCATGAACTGTGTTTGGGTCTATGAACCCCAGCGGTAGGAGCTTGCCTCTTTTGTATTCCAGCTTCTTCATTCTGCATAATTAAATGTATAGCGTACACAAAGAATATAATGAGGATAATTGTTAGTGCAAATGAATGAGCTACAAACTTAATTACACAAATAAATCACTTACAAGCAGTAGCAACTGATGACAGCTTTGTCGAGGGCGTCTTGATTGAATAACTGAAACAGTTCTTCTACGTCAATGTTTATCTCGTCTTCCCCCCGGAAGTAATGCTCATCTCTAAGATACAACGTGAGGTAGCGATCACCTCTTCGACAGGCTTTCGGGTAACAGTCATGCAACCTTCGCATATGAGTCCCTAGACGCGCGAGCTCGCCAGTTTGACGAGATCAGATCCGTATCTATACTTGTTTACCATTTGAGCCGTCGGATAGTAATCTTCGTACTCAACTGATGCTCCCTGAGCTCTAGCCGCCCGTTCGATCATCGATGCCGTCTCTGGATCATGATATGGCTCCACGATGAAGTGGGGTGCGGCCTGAATGTCCTGCTGTCCAAGCTGGGTGACTTTGCTTCTTTCATCGCTTTAGAGGACTGTCCAAGAGAGCGGTCATAATCAGCTCTCAGCTCAGGTCTCTTCATTCTCGTCTCGGCAAAGTGCTTCACTGTCTGCGGTGGAATAAACATCTTCTTCGGCGCAGTTGCAAGAAACGCCTTTTGCTCTTGATCTGCTCATGTGGCAACAACTCTGGAGTCTGTTCCCTCATTGGAGTTGATGATCTCTTCGGAGCTGTAGGAGGTGCCGCGGACCGCTTCCTCTTTTGCTTAGGTGGAAGCGGCGGAGTCTCTTGACGAGGAGGAGGAGGCGGCGGAGTATTTTCACGCGGAGGAGACTGGTCATGGATAGGGGAATCATCATCGCGCAGAGGAGAATCATCACGCGGAGGAGACTGAGGTGGCGGAGGAGGCGGAGGTGGCCTGCTTGTTGGCTTCTCACCTGGAAACACAATGTTCTCCTTCCGCCATTGCACGGTGGTTCTACGGGCTTCTCCCAGTTCTTTGATTTCCCCATCTTCACCTGCAGGGTGCTCAAGCACCAACCCCTCATACTCTCTCAACACTTCATCCACCATCACAACAGCAAAGTCGTCTTGGACCGGACGGCAATGGTAAGACCTTGTAGGTAAGAGGATGCCGACCGCCGCCTTGAAGGATAGGTTGAAAACTTTAACATGCAGCTCACAAGGACGGCTCTCAGTGAGATCATCCACGGGGGGGTAGCGAGGAGGCTCGACCACCTGGTCATCATCATCATCATTATCCACCTGCTGAGAGGAAGCCACGCTGCTTTTCCGGTGTGGTTGAGATTGCAGCGGGGCGATGGCATTGAGCAGTGCAGGATCTACAGCCTGCCCCCGAGCCATCTGAGATGTAAGTACTTGGGTTACCATGGTTAATTGGGCTTGCATGGTGCTCATACCCTCCTCTAAGTTAGCCAGGCGGTCTGTTTCCCTTGCCTTCCTCCTCTCATGGCTTTTATCAGGAAATCTCTTCCTTTCCGCAGGAAAGCCATACTTCCACGGAACGGAGCCTGCTGTGCCTCGTGTTCGTCCGCCGTGTTCTTTGTTCCCAAGGGCGCGTGTCAGCTCATCGTTCTCTCTTTCGGGCTGGAACAACCCCGCCTCCACGTCCCTATGTGCCTTTTCCGGGCAGCAATGGGAACCTTCAGATGAGCATTCTTACCGATGCACTTCCCTGTTTACGGATCCAACGTTCCCCCAATCCCGTAGAACCACTCCTTGCACCGTTCGATCCAACCGTGTGTCCCTAATCTGATCCCTTTATCGGTCCAGTTCCGCCTCAGCTGCCTCCCACTTAGGACGGTTAGCCCCGTATCCACCTGGACCCGAATTTGGTGATATAGCTTCAACGCAGCATTTGCCTTATTTATTTCCGACCTTCTCAAAAATTCTTCGACTCCGTGCTGTACTTCACGAATTCGTCCCGGTGACTTTTTACCTTCTCACTTTGTCCAGGAGTCTTCTTTAACTTGATAAGGCGGCGCAATCTTTTCTTGTGGCTCTTGAATAGTTCGGCCATCTTCTTCTTGCCAAACTCGCGGAGGGCCTGCTCCATCTTGGCCTTCTCAGCGTCACCCCCCTCTTCGGGTACTATGTTGAAATGTGCCATGAGCTTGTTCATAATGCTGTTTTTGGCTACATCATCGATATAAAGACCTTGAGCTTCTTCCTCTGCAGACAGCACTAGTCCCTTCGGCTTGTGCCATTCTCGAACGGTGATCGGGACGTGGTCCCTAACAAGCACTCCGCATTGAGCTATAAATGCCTTTGCACCTTTCTCTGGAGCAATCGGTTTACCATCATTCTCGATGTGGGTGATGTCGTGCCTAACACCGTCATCCAACTTTTTGGCCGGGCCTCGCTTCCTCGACTTTACAGAAGAAGTGCTCGATCCGGAGGGCTAGAAAAGAAATAGTTCATAGTCAGTACAATTTCATTAGTTAATGCATCTAGTCGATCAACAGCGGCTTAATTAATTTATATACCTCGGTGATAACTACAGTTCGGGAGCCATTATGATGATCTTGTTCCTCACCGGCGCCACTAGGATCTTCTTCCTCAATATCCTCCGCTCCCTCACCGGAGGCATTCAAATAAGTTGCGGTGACATCGTCACCGCCATCATCTGGAATAACGTCGTCGTCGCGATCATCCAGAGTACCGTTTGCTATGAGTTCCTCCATGAAATTTTCTTGAATTTCATCTCTCTCCATGCTTTCTACAACGACCTGCAAGCTATACATAGGAACCATCATATGATCAAATTAAGGATAATGCAGAAAACTGAAAATGGAGTTACATATGTGTAGTTCTTAACTAAGGATCGATAATATAGTGCTGAAAGCAGATACTGCAGTTACATGCATACATAGATCGGGTTCATGTTTATTTAACCCTAATACATATCAATCACTACTACAACCACTCAACCGCGCAGACCGGGTCCTAGAGGGCGCCGACCGGGTCCTGAGCCGCGCTGGGTGTGCCCCCAAAGCCACGGAACAACAACGGGAGCATAGCTAACATGAGATCCCCGCATAATGCTCCATCCGGTCCTATACATGTTGTCTAACGCGTACATGTAACGGCGAACGTGCTGGTCCTCCGCTTCAATGCGCTGAGCTACCTCCTCCGGCGGGGCCGGCTCCCTCTGAAACGACCGTGGCCCATAAGACCTCCACCAAAGAATATCCGGGTCGACAACGGGACCCGGATTCCGCACCAAGGTGCGCGACCCGGAAGCTAAGACCTCCCAGTGCCACCCCGGCGGAGCCCAGTCCCGGACCTCCCCCATCTGCTCCATCTCCTCGGTGAGAGTCAGACCACGGCCCGCCGGCTGTCGCTGTCGCGGCATCGTAGCTACGAAAACAAATCATATATGTATACTAATATAAATAAAAAACATGATATTGTGCTAAATAAAAAACTTCACTACTTTTGTACTAACGCCGCGTTCCACGACCCTGTTTTGGGGGCGTCGGCAGGGGCGCCGGCAGTACCGGCATCGCCACGGACTCGGCGCTCCTCCTCGCTCGCTCTTTCTCTATTTCACGACCCTAAGTCTATGTCGCGGCGGCACCGCTACGGACTCGGCACCGCCACGGTCTAAGTCGTCGGCGCGCGCGGGGGGCGGCGCCGACACAAATGAATCTATTTTCTAACTTTTCTAACTTTTTCCTAACTAATTTTACTAACTTTTTTCTAACTAATTTTACTAACACTAACTAACTAATTTTCTAACTTTTCTCTAACTAATTTTACTAACACTAATTTTTCTAACACACTAACTACACTATTTTTTTTTCACTAAATTTTACTAACAAACTAATTAACTACACTAATTTTTCTAACACACTAACTACACTATTTTTTTTTTCACTAAATTTTACTAACAAACTAACTACACTAATTTTTCTAACACACTAACTACACTATTTTTTTTCACTAAATTTTACTAACAAACTAACTACACTAATTTTTCTAACAAACTAACTACACTATAATCTAACAAATGAAAAAAAAAAAAAAAGGGGATGTGGCCGGGGGGCCGGGCTCACCTTTGCCGAGGAGGAGGCGCGCGCGCGGTGGCGGCCGGCGGAGGGGAGGCGGGCGGCGCGGCGTGGAGGAGGCGGACGGCGGCGGCGGTGGAGAGGAGGCGGACGGCGGCGGCGCGGCGGGCGGCGGTGGAGAGGAGGCGGGCGACGCGGACGAGGCCGGGGCGCGGGAGGGCGGCGGCGGCGTGGGCGCGGGAGGCGGCGGCGGCGTGGGCGCGGGAGGCGGCGGCGACGTGGCGCGGCGGCGGCGTGGGCGCGGGAGGGCGGCGACAGCGCGGGTGCGGGAGGGCGGCGGCGGCGTGGGCGCGCGGCGGAGCAGCAGCCTGGCGGCTTCGTCTGCGCGTCTGCGGCTTCGTCTCCGCGGGATTGATCTCCGCGGAGACGAAGTGTTTTCTTTTATACCCCCCCCCCTTTGGACCCGGTGCGTGTTACAAACCGGGTCCAAAGGCCCCCCTTTGGACCCGGTTTGTAATACAAACCGGGACTAAAGGCCATTTTTGCTGCGTTTTCGCTGCGCGCGCAAAAAAGGCCTTTAGTCCCGGTTTGTAATACAAACCGGGTCCAAAGGCCAATTTTTTTTAAAAATTTCATTCCCGCCTTATTTCAAATGAAAAAAAGCCACCGCACCGCCACCGCCTGGCCACCACCGTCACCGCCGTGTAGTGGCCACTGTCGCCACCGCCACCGCCTGCCCACCACCGCCACCGCCGTGTACTGGCCACCGTCGGCACCGCCGTGTACTGCCCACCACCGCCACCGCCACCGCCTGGCCACCACCGTCACCGCCATGTACGGGCCACCGCCGTGTACTGCCCACCACCGCCACCGCCACACGTGTCCCTTCCCCGTGCCACGTGTCGCCGCCGCTTCCACGTGCCTCGCCCCGCCGCCACCGCCATGTACGGGCCACCGCCGTGTACTGCCCACCACCGCCACCGCCGTGTACTGCCCACCACCGCCACCGCCACCGCCTGGCCACCACCGTCACCGCCGTGTAGTGGCCACTGTCGCCACCGCCTGCCCACCACCGCCACCGCCGTGTACTGGCCACCGTCGGCACCGCCGCACCACCGCCACCGCCACCGCCTGGCCACCACCGTCACCGCCATGTACGGGCCACCGCCGTGTACTGCCCACCACCGCCACCGCCACACGTGTCCCTTCCCCGTGCCACGTGTCGCCGCCGCTTCCACGTGCCTCGCCCCGCCGCCACCGCCGTGCGACGTGTAGATCCCGCTTCCACGTGCCACGCCCGCCGCTTCCCGCGCCACGTGTCGCCGCCGCTTCCACGTGCCTCGCCCCGCCGCTTCCCCGCGCCACCTGTCGCCGCCGCTTCCACGTGCCACGCCCCGCCGCTTCCCCGCGCCACCTGTCGCCAAACTTGCCGCGTCGCTGTGCTATAAAGCGCCGCGTGTGCGCGGAACCACACGTCGCCGTCGCCTCCGTTCATTCGTCGCCGGGATGCCGCCGCGCCGTCGCGGCTCGTCCGGTTTCCGTGGCGTCTGAGCGCGGCCGAACGGTAGGTTCTACGCCGAGATGCATGCCGGTGGCTTCCGGCTCACCCTCGGCACGTACAACACCCCGGAGCTGGCGGCGCGCGCTTACGACGCGCCGACAACGACCCTCGGTGGGACGACATTTGGACCGAGACAACCTCCGACGACGAGTAGATCGACTAGACTAGTTGTTTATCTATTTTATTGTATTTTCAATAAAGTCGTTGTGGCAGACGCTGATGATGAGAAAAGTTTCCCGCCAGATTACATGTGGAATTAAAGTACAGAACTCAACTGAAAATTAATTAAGATACATGGCCAGATAGTACTCGTGCCTAGCCCTATAGTACTCGTGCCTAGCTCAACTGAAAATTAATTAAGATACATGGCCAGATTCGACTGTTCGAGTCATTCAGTCATACTCGTGCCTAGCCCTATAGTACTCGCCACTGTAGTCGTCATAGTCGCCGTCATCATCGTCGCTGGCATCGGGGTCGCGGTAGTCAAACCTCGGCGGGAGAGCACGCGTGGGCTGGGACTGAGGGTAGCGCAGGCGGGGGCCACGGTGGGCCATGACGCCCTGGAGAGTTCGGTCGCGCCACCACAGCCGACGGCCGGCCTCGTTGAAGTTCGAAGGAGGCGGGCCGCCCTCCTCGTGCCTGGCGAGCGCCCTCTCACGCCGATTGATGAAGAAGCTCTCCCAAGTCGGGCTGTAGTCGGGATGCCACTGGGGATTCCTCCGCTGCTCTGGCGTGAGCTCGAAGTAGTAGTGGTTCGTGATGGCCATCTCGCGCGCCACACCTAGAGGGACAGGAGGGACCGGTACCCCTCCGACGCTCAGCAACCAGCCGGTAGGGACGCGGTAGCCCGGCGGGCAGGGGTAGTTCGACGCGCAAAGCGCCTCCGCCTCCCGGAGGGTTAGAGATACGATGGGGAAAGGGTTGGGAAATCTCCCGTGGCGCATCTCCACTTTTAATATCTTACATACAGTTACATGATTACACAAAAATAAATGGGAAATTGATTGCCATGTTGAGATACTCATTTGTGCCATGAACATTCTTCAATTAACTTGATGATGGAGCATCTTCATCATTTAATTAATCTTCTTCGGCCGTAACCATGGAGCATCTTCATCATTTAACTTGATGCTTGGATCAATGTTCACTCTGAAGGGTGGAATTTCATCAAACTGATTATAATCTTCTGACATGTCTGTCTTGTCCTCCACTCCCACGATGTTTCTTTTTCCAGAAAGAACTATGTGGCGCTTTGGCTCATCGTTTGATGTATTTGTTTCCTTATGTTTCCTTTTTCTTGGTTTGGTAGACATATCCTTCACATAGAAAACCTGGGCCACATCCTTGGCTAGGACGAATGGTTCGTCTCTATACCCAAGATTGTTGAGATCCACTGTTGTCATTCCATACAACTTGTCTACCTGAACCCCGCCTCCTGTTTTGTTGACCCATTTGCACCTAAACAAAGGGACCTTAAAAGAAGGTCCATACTCAAGTTCCCATATATCCTCTATGTAACCATAATATGTGTCATTTGGGCCTTCATTCATTATTGCATCAAAGCGGACACCACTGTTTTGGTTGGTGCTCTTTTTATCTTGGGCGATCGTGTAAAATGTATTCCCATTTATCTCGTACCCTTGGAAAGTCACTACAGTCGAAGATGGTGTCTGGGCCAGCAAGTACAACTGATCTTCAATATGTTCGTTATTCAGGAGATGTTTTTGCAACCAACCGCCGAAAGTCGACATGTGTTCACGTCTAATCCAATCGTTCGACTGCCCCGGGTTCTGGGAGCGTAGAAAGTTCTTGTGGTCACCGATATACGGAGCCACCAATGTGGAACTTTGTAGGACTGTGTAGTGTGCTTGAGTCAAAGAAATCCCGTCCCTACATATCATTGATTTCCTTCCTAGCGTGCCTTTTCCACTTAGTCTCCCTTCATGCCGCGATTCAGGAACACCAATCGGCTTAAGGTCAGGAATAAAGTCAACACAGAATTCAATGACCTCCTCTGTTCCATAGCCCTTGGAGATGCTTCCTTCTGGCCTAGCACGGTTATGAACATATTTCTTCAAGACTCCCATGAACCTCTCGAAGGGGAACATATTGTGTAGAAACACAGGACCGAGAATGGAAATCTCATCGACCAGGTGAACGAGGAGATGTGTCATAATATTGAAGAAGGATGGTGGGAACACCAGCTCAAAACTAACGAGACATTGGACCACATCATTCTGCAACCTCGGTAGAATTTCTGGATTTATTACCTTCGAGAAATTGCATTGAGGAATGCACATAGCTTCACAATGGGCAGTCGAACTATTTCCGGTAGAAGCCCTCAATGCAATCGGAAGCAACTGTGTCATTATCACGTGATAGTCATGAGACTTCAGGTTCTGGAATGTTTTCTTCTCCATATTTATTATTCCCTTTATATTGGAGGAGAAGCCAGACGGGACCTTGATACTGCTAAGACATTCAAAAAATATTTCCTTCTCTGCTTTTGTAAGAGCGTAGCTGGATAAATGACGTCCTTTAACTCTCTCATGCAGCTTTTTGGGGTCTTTCCAACGTTGCTGGTCCTCCCGTGCTTCTGGTGTATCTTTTGTCTTCCCGTACACACCCAGAAAGCCTAGCAGGTTCACGCAAAGATTCTTCGTCACGTGCATCACATCGATTGAAGAGCGGACCTCTAAGACTTCCCAATAGGGTAGATCCCAAAATATAGATTTCTTCTTCCACATGGGCGCGTGTCCGGCATCGTCATTCGGAACAGACCGTCTGCCAGGACCCTTTCCAAATATTACATCTAGATCCTTGACCATACCAAATATATCAACACCATCACGATGGGAGGCTTCCTCCGGTGATCAGCCTCACCGTTGTAATGCTTGCCTTTCTTTCTTACGGGATGGGTAAGCCTAAGAAATCAACGATGCCCCAGTGTACACGACCTTCCTCGACCTTTTTCCAAATAATCACCTTCGAGCTCATGTAAACGGTGTGTGCATGCATTGTATCCCTTGTTTGACTGTCCTGAATTGTTACCAAGAGCAGGCCAGTCATTGATGGTTACGAAAAGCATCGCTCTTAGGTCAAATTCCTCCTGCTTGTGCTCGTCCCACACACGTACACCTGCTAGGGACCACAGCTGTAGAAGTTCTTCGACTAATGGCTTCAGGTACACATCAATGTCGTTCCCGGGTTGCTTCGGGCCTTGTATGAGCACTGGCATCATAATGAACTTCCGCTTCATGCACAACCAAGGAGGAAGGTTATATATACAAAGAGTCACAGGCCAGGTGCTATGGCTGCAGCTCTGCTCTCCAAAAGGATTCATGCCATCTGTACTGAGACCAAACCGTAAGTTCCTTGCATCCTGTGCAAAGTTTGGGAACTCTCTATCGATTTTTCTCCATTGGGAGCCATCAGCAGGTGCCTCAACATCACGTCTTTCTTAAGGTCTTCTTTGTGCCATCGCAACAACCTAGCATGCTCTTTATTTCTGAACAAGCGTTTCAGCCGTGGTATTATAGGAGCATACCACATAACCTTGGCAGGAACCCTCTTCCTGGGGCGCTCGCCCTCAACATCACCAGGGTCATCTCGTCTGATCTTATACCGCAATGCAGTGCACACCGGACATGCATCCAAATTCTCGTACTCATCGCGGTAGAGGATGCGGTCATTAATGCATGCATGTATCTTTTGCACATCTAATCCTAGAGGGCAGACAATCTTCTTCGCTTCGTACGTCGGCGGGCAATTCGTTACCCCTTGGAAGCTTCCTCTTAATTATTGTCAAGGCAACTTTCCAAATCCTGAGTCGGTGACACCGTTCTGCGCCTTCCATTGCAATAATTCCAGTGTCGCCTAGCTTTTTATGGCCATCTTCGCAAGTTGGGTATAACAATTTGTTGTGATCTTCTATCATCTTGTCGAAGGCCAACCTTTCCTTTTCAGTTTCACATTCTCTCCTTGCATCGGCAATGGCCCGGCCAAGATCATCATCGGCGGGCTCATCTGGTGCCTCTTGATCTTCTACTTCATTGTCTTCATTGCCTTCTGCGGTATCATCGTATTCAGGGAAATTGGGATAACCGTCATCATCCTCTTCCTCTTCGTCATTGTCTTCCATCATAACCCCTATTTCTCCGTGCTTGGTCCAACAATAATGCTTGGGCATGAAACCGGATCGCAGAAGGTGGCTGTGAATGAGACTCGAGCTAGCGTAATTTACGGTATTCTTGCAGTCCAAACATTGACAATACATGAAGCCACCATGTTTGTTTGCCTCCGCCACGGCCATAAAATTATCCAGGCCCGCAGTGAACTCGTCAAACCGTCGGTCAATGTACATCCATTGCCGATTCATCTGCATGATATAATTAAGCTGATCAAAACCATTACAGAACATCACGATGTATATATACACATGCATTTTATCAATTGCAGATGAAAAGGATAAAGTTGTTAACCTCGATGAAGAAGAAAAAAGCAAGTTAAGTGTGGCTTGATTTGTGTAAACTCAAGTGGCAAATCCTCTTAAGCATTTCATCAAACACCTCTTGTGCATGTGAAGAAGAGAGGAGAGCAATACACCCTCTTGTGAAGATAGTGAAAAAATGGCTAAGTGTGGCTCACACTTGGGCAGGGGCAAGGTTATATAGCCAGAGGGGGCCTTTGGACCCGGTTTGTCATACAAACCGGGACTAAAGGGTTCCCCAGGCTGACACGGCCTGGCGCGCCCTGCGGGTGGACCTTTGGACCCGGTTTGTCATACAAACCGGGTCCAAAGGCCGCTACAGGACAGGCGCCAGCGGGTGGGGTCGTCCTGGGCAGAAACGAACCGGGTCCAATGGGGGCATTGGACCCGGTTTGGTTCAGCAGTGGGTCATTTGCTTGGGTCCAAAGGCCTCTTCTCCACTAGTGGTTTTAGGGTTTAAGGTTTAGTGATCATCGATCGAGCTAGTGCACAGACACATTATTAGAGGCACCCGCGCCTTTGCGCATAAAGTGCATGCGTATATATATAATAAGTGTGTTTCTTGGCCGCCAACGATATATATAGATCGAGAGAGAGATTGAAATATATATATATCCCCAAGAATATGTTCAGATATATATTGAGATATATATATGCACGAATGATATGTCCATGGTATGACATGCGCGCATGCACACTAATTGTATATATATTATGAGGCAACTTAATCAAATGTGTTTTCATTCGAGAGAACTTGTCAAGATTCAAGTTAATTAATTTAGCAGCGCTAATTAGTTGGTCGCCTGCTTGATGCGCAATTTAGTGTCGTTGGCCTATATATATGTAGGGTTTAATTAGGGTTTAGGATTTAGGATTAGCTAGCTAGGGTTTTAGGGGTAGGGTTAGGGTTAAGGTTAATTAATTAGGGTTTAGGGTTTAGGGTTTAGGGTTTGGGGTTTGGGGTTTAGGGTTTAGGGTCTAGGGTTTAGGGTTTAGTGTTTAGGGTGTTTAGAGTGTACGTTTAAGGTATAATTAGGGATCATGGATTAGGGTTTTAGGGTTTAAGGTTTAGGGATCATCGATCGAGCTAGTGCACAGACACATTATTAGAGGCACCCGCGCCTTTGCGCATAAAGTGCATGCGTATATATATAATAAGTGTGTTTCTTGGCCACCAACGATATATATAGATCGAGAGAGAGATTGAAATATATATATATATCCCCAAGAATATGTTCAGATATATATTGAGATATATATATGCACGAATGATATGTCCATGGTATGCCATGCGCGCATGCACACTAATTGTACATATATTATGAGGCAACTTAATCAAATGTGTTTTCATTCGAGAGAACTTGTCAAGATTCAAGTTAATTAATTTATCAGCGCTAATTAGTTGGTCGCCTGCTTGATGCGCAATTTAGTGTCGTTGGCCTATATATATGTAGGGTTTAATTAGGGTTTAGGATTTAGGATTAGCTAGCTAGGGTTTTAGGGGTAGGGTTAGGGTTAAGGTTAATTAATTAGGGTTTAGGGTTTAGGGTTTAGGGTTTAGGGTTTGGGGTTTGGGGTTTAGGGTTTAGGGTCTAGGGTTTAGGGTTTAGTGTTTAGGGTGTTTAGGGTGTACGTTTAAGGTATAATTAGGGATCATGGATTAGGGTTTTAGGGTTTAAGGTTTAGGGATCATCGATCGAGCTAGTGCACAGACACATTATTAGAGGCACCCGCGCCTTTGCGCATAAAGTGCATGCGTATATATATAATAAGTGTGTTTCTTGGCCACCAACGATATATATAGATCGAGAGAGAGATTGAAATATATATATCCCCAAGAATATGCTCAGATATATATTGAGATATATATATATATGCACGAATGATATGTCCATGGTATGCCATGCGCGCATGCACACTAATTGTATATATATTATGAGGCAACTTAATCAAATGTGTTTTCATTCGAGAGAACTTGTCAAGATTCAAGTTAATTAATTTAGCAGCGCTAATTAGTTGGTCGCTTGCTTGATGCGCAATTTAGTGTCGTTGGCCTATATATATGTAGGGTTTAATTAGGGTTTAGGATTTAGGTTTAGCTAGCTAGGGTTTTAGGGGTAGGGTTAGGGTTAAGGTTAAATAATTAGGGTTTAGGGTTTAGGGTTTAGGGTTTAGGGTTTGGGGTTTGGGGTTTGGGGTTTAGGGTCTAGGGTTTAGGGTTTAGTGTTTAGGGTGTTTAGGGTGTACATTTAAGGTATAATTAGGGATCATGGATTAGGGTTTTAGGGTTTAAGGTTTAGGGATCATCGATCGAGCTAGTGCACAGACACATTATTAGAGGCACCCGCGCCTTTGCGCATAAAGTGCATGCGTATATATATAATAAGTGTGTTTCTTGGCCACCAACGATATATATAGATCGAGAGAGAGATTGAAATATATATATATCCCCAAGAATATGTTCAGATATATATTGAGATATATATATATATGCACGAATGATATGTCCATGGTATGCCATGCGCGCATGCACACTAATTGTATATATATTATGAGGCAACTTAATCAAATGTGTTTTCATTTGAGAGAACTTGTCAAGATTCAAGTTAATTAATTTATCAGCGCTAATTATTTGGTCGCCTGCTTGATGCGCAATTAAGTGTCGTTGGCCTATATATATGTAGTGTTTAATTAGGGTTTAGGTTTTAGGGTCTAGGGTTTAGTGTTTAGGGTGTTTAGGGTGTATGTTTAGGGTATAATTAGGGATTAGGGTTTTAGGGTTTAAGGTTTAGGGATCATCGATCGAGTGCACACACACATTATTAGAGGCACCCGCGCCTTTGCGCATAAAGTGCATGCGTATATATATAAGTGTGTTTCTTGTCCACCAACGATATATAGATCGAGAGATAGAGATTGAAATCCCCAAGAATATGTTCAAATATACGCACACACATGAATTATTAGAGGCACCCGCGCCTTTGCGCATAAAGTGCATGCATATGTGTGTTGTTCTGGCCACCAACGATAGATCGAGAGAGATAGATAGATTGAAATCCCCAAGAATTAGAGGACCCCTTGCACAAGTGTTGGCCATCTATATATAATATGAATCCCAATAATGTTCATACATGATAGGGCATATGGTGTGAAGCAATTTTTTTTTGAGAACTTGTAAAGATTCAAATTTATCAGTGCTAATGGAAACTAGTGCACATTAGAGGACCCCCTCTTACACGTGTTGGCCATCTATGTATAGTTTGAATCCAAATAATGTTCATACATGATAGGCTATATGTGAATCAATTTTTTCTTCCAAGAACTTGTCAAGATTTAAATTTATCGGTGCTAATGGAAACTAGTGCGCACTAGACGAGCCCCTTGCGCAAGTGCTGGCCATTACATATAGTTTAAAACTCAAGAATGTTCATACATGATAGGTCATATGTGCAAAGGAATTTTTTCCCCGTGAACTTGTCAAAATTCAAGTTTATCGGTGCAAATGGAAACTAGTCCAAAAAATTACATAGAGGTCCAAGAGAACTAGACAATAACTAATAGGACCTGCAACTTTACAAAAAGGACACCAAAACATATAGCAGAAAATCAATCGAGTCCTTCTGGACCGCACATCAGATCTCTGCTCCGCATCCTTTCCAGCCACTCCGTCACCGGGGACGCACCACTTGGGACGGTGTCGCTGCTAGTCGCCAGGACGAAGGAGAAGAAGGGCCTCAGCAACGGCACATTGGCTCTGAGAAGGGCCGCTGAAAGGCCAAGATGTTCACGGGCAAGACGTATGACGCCGTCGTATGCCCCGAGCTTGTGAATGTTAGCAGCTTGACTTCCCCGTTGACCAGATCTGAAGCACTGACCAAAGCAAGCCTCACCGTTAGCGCCATCACCTTGATGACACCAGATCGGGGTTTGGCCGGCAAGATCCGCCAGATTCACCGTAGGCCAGATCTGAAGCCGATGACGAGATCCCCAACTCCATTGCGCCATTCTGCTCATGGGAAACACTGGATCTAAGCTTACAACAACATGAACTCCCTCGGATCCAAATTAACTGACTCAACTTTGCTTATCTAAATATGGATGTATCCACACATGTTTTTACTCGAGATACATACACGTCTAAGGAAAGTTGAATCAATTAATTTAGTTCGGAGGGTGTACGATATACAGAGAGAAGTCGGCCTCGTCTCCGGCCGGCGAGGCTGCCGGAGAGAAGGGGGAGAGGAGCCAGGGGAGTGGGAGAGACTCGAGAGAGAAAGAGAAGAGGAAGAAATGAGAGCTCCCTGGGGAAGAACATTATTTTTGTCGTTCTGCTCGTAGCTTGAAACTGAAAATTTCGGCCGCGCGCCAAATCATCCCGCCGCATCCATTCGAAAATCCCGTGACCAGTTTTACCCTTTTAACCCTGGTCCGGAAGCTACAACCCACCGACCATGGAGGGCTCATTCGGTAACAATGAAATATCTTGCCTAGATCCCGAACCCTCCCCACAGGCCCACACCCACCCACCAACCATTCGCCCCATTAGCTCAAAAATACTCTCACACGCCAAAGCTCTGACTCTCTACAGTACTAGATCTGCTTCGCCGCCGGCATACTCCTCCACAGCCTAGCCTTGATCGTGTTGGCTGTCCACTCACCTGATCCGCTCCCCCGCCGCCCTCGCCACCGACGGATCTGCTTCACCGCCGACCTCGCCACCGACGGATCTGCTTCACCGCCGACCTCGCCACCGACGGATCTGCTTCACCACCGACCTCTCCACCGACGGATCTGCTTCACCGCCGACCTCATCCACAGCGTACCAATCAACGCCTTTCCTGTCGATGCACCGGATCCTCTCCAACGGAACCGTGTCTACTTCAATGCGTCCCCCTCCCCCCTCCACAGAAGCCGATCTATTCCACCGACTACCTCGGTGCAGCGGCTGTATCAACTTCACCGAATCCCTTGCCAGCCAACCAGATCTGCTTCACTAACGCCCGCTTCTACTGAAACAGGGTCGACTCATCGTCTCCCGCGTTCGCCGCCGCTGGAATGCAAGTTGCCGCCCCCGTCCACACCGCCGCAGCTTGGTTAGTACGATGGCCCGTTAGATCGCGGTGTTTCTTTAGCCATGTTTTGTGTAGTTATTTGCAGATCTCATATGCCATTAAATTTCTTGATGTGTTACTTCGCATGAAGTTCGTTTAAATATTGTACAGTACCAAAGCATTATCCGGTCACTACCATCCTGTTCATTCTACTGACACCTGTGTGCATCCACATATTTATAGGGGACCCATTCATTTGCTGCCAACTGTTTTTGTACTGCATGCTATTCCTTTTATAGTCATGCTATGGGCATTTCCAATCTGGTTGTTCTTATACCACGTCATTAGCTCACCGCTAGCCGCTAGCTGTTTTCTCGTGTCTGCTATTCTTTTACTGCTTTTATAATCATGCTATGTGCATTTCCAATCTGCTTGCTCTTATACCTCGTCTTTAGCTTATAGCTATTTTTTCCATGAATGCTCCTGTCGCACAGCTTGTATAGTTATTGCTGCGTGCATGTCTGGTCTTTGTATTTTCGTAGACTAACATGTCAATGTTATTTTTCCTAGGGATTGATCATGCGAACCACTTATTAGAATATCCAACATTAACAGCGGGGACGCTAGGGAAGGTTGGAATCTGAGTTCTTGGTTGGTAACTTTGGCAGTTTACTTCTGTTATTATCTATAACCTATATGCATTGTTCCTTATGCAAGAGATAAACACTTGGAACCCTGCCATAGCAATGCCATCCATGCTTTACTATGTTTCTGCCTATTTGATATGCTTGTCTTGGAGCAACTGCGAAGGTGATTTGAACCTGACATTTGGTCATTCTTAATGCCAGTTTACTTTATGTGGAAAACCTTGGCATTACCCTACTCTAAATCTGAATGTCTGAAATTCATATCTCATGCAAAGCAACATCTAGTTGGTTTTAATCTGATATCTGGTAAATATTGGCTTATTCATTTGGCAGCTCAAGTTTTTTGTTATTTGAAACCAGCTGACTTGGTCTTAAATGTGATATCTAAACACAGATTAAGGACAATGTAGCAGGAGGATTAGCATTTCACTTGATGGCTGAACCTAAAATGACAGGCATGTCGACCACGACTAGTGCATGCAAGAGAAGGACCTGCAGCGAGCCAGTATGTTCTGCTACATGCTGTTATCTGATCTCTACATTGCGTAATACATGTTTGAATAGTTAATTATTGTAACTATTTTTGCAATATTACCAGAATGCAGTTTTAGTGAAGCAGTCATCATTAGAAGATAGTCGCCAAAGCGACCCTGTGCAACATTATGATGTAAGTCTGCTTAGTACAAGTTCCATACATTGTCTTATTTATGCAACTTGTTATTATCTTATATCTACATTGCATAATAAATGTTTGAATAGTTCACTGTTGTAACTATGTTTGCAATATTACTAGAATGCAGTTGTAATGAAGAAGTCCTTAGTAGAAGATAGAGCGCAACAAAGGTTCCGGCGTGAGCCTATGCAACGATATAATGTAAGTCTGCGCTTAGTACTTGTGACTATCTCATATCGACAATGCTTAATACATGTTTGCATAGTTCATCGTTTAATCTTTTTTGCATTATTATCAGAATGCAGTTCTGATGAAGCAATCTTCATTAGAAGAGAGGCCCACAAAAAGTTCTGATCTTTGTTCTGATGCATCCTCTCATAGCCGTCAACCTAGACCATTCTTTTCATCAAACAGTGAACATCTCAAGGCTGTACTTTATAAAAGACATGGTATTGCTGCTTTAAGGTCTGTAGCTGATATGTTGACCAAGAGTACACAAGATTAAATCAAGGCGATTGCCAAATGTCAACATGTTATTGATGATGCTAATAGAAGTCCTCAATGATTCTATGTAATTTTTTATTTGGGCACATTAATTGCCTTGTAATTTTCCTAGTTATTTTATTTGTGTATGTAATTGTGTGTATCATTGATATCAGATTTTAGGCTCATGAAATTTAATGCAAGTTGACTAGTCAAACAACCAGGGCCCTATAACAGATTGGGCCGGCCCATTAACAGTAGTGTGGGACCCACTTTCATTTTGGGCCGGCTCACTTACTTACTGGGCCGGCCCGTTAACAGGAAAGTGGGACCCACCTGTGCTTTTGGCCCGGCCTTTGTCTTGTTGGGCCGGCCCACTTGCTACATGATGGACCCCACATACTAAATGGGCCGGCCCTTTAAGAGGAAAGTGGGACCACCTGCGTTTTTGGCCCGGCCCACTAGCGTGTTGGGCCGACCCACTTGCTATATGGTGGACCCCACATATTAAATGGGCCGGCCCTTTAACTGGAAAGTGGGACCCACCTATGCTTTTGGCCCGGCCCACTATCTTGTTGGGCCGGCCCACTTGCTATATGGTGGACCCCACATACTAAATGGGCCGGCCCTTTAACTGGGAAGTGGGACCCACCTGTGTTTTTGGCCCGGCCCACTATATTGTTGGGCCGGCCCACTTGCTATATGGTGGACCCCACATACTAAATGGGCTGGCCCATTAACAGGAAAGTGGGATCCACCTGTGCTTTTGGCCCGGCCCACTGGCTTGGTGGGCTGGCCCATTTGATCTAATGTGGACCCCACGCACAAAATGGGCCGGCCCGATTAGCAGGAAAGTGGGACCCACCTGCTAATTGGGCCGGCCCACTTGCTTTAAGGTGGACCCCACTTTGTAAATGGGCTGGCCCGATAACATGAAAGTGGGTCCCACATGTTTTGTGGGCCGGCCTTTTTGCCTGTTGACCGGTCAAACGAGTGCATTCGGCCCGGCCCACATGCTTAGTGGGCCGGCCCATTAATGTTTTGACCAGTCAACCTTAGAGGTTAGGCCGGGCCCACGTAACTAATGGACCAGCCCAGCTATATAGTTGACCGATCAAACTAAGTCAGTTGGCCCGGCCCGCAAACTTAATGGGCCGGCCCGCTTAAGACGTGGCAGGCCTCGTGTGGGCCTACCATCTACCACGGGGTTTCAGCGGTTAACGTGATTAATCGCCGATTAACGGCGTCTGCCACGTGGCAGTTTGCATGACGTCAGCAGTCAACGGGCTCCCGAAAACACTTCTGCAACGGTCCGATTTTCCGTGGCGGAAGGGCACCCAAGCGCGACGGACCGACAAATACGTGGTAGGACTTTGCCTGACGCAGTTTCGAAAACAGAACCCATATCGTCGGGTTAGGCCCATAGGCGACGAAAAATACCCCTTAGCGGACGATTTTGAGACGTTGTCTATCAGAACTTTTCTTGTAGTGATCCATACCGGGACAACATAGACAACATATAATGGACTCCTCTTTAATGCATAAGCATTCAACAACAAATAATATTCTCATAAGAGAATGAGGATTAGTGTCCAAACTGAAACTTCCACCATGGTTCATGGCTTTAGTTAGCAGCCCAATGTTCTTCTCTAACAATATGCATACTCAAACCATTGATCATGATAAATCACCCTTACTTCAGACAAGACGAACATGCATAGCAACTCACATGATATTCAACAAAGGTGATAGTTGATGGCGTCCCCAGAAACATGGTTACCGCTCAACAAGCAACTTATAAGAAATAAGATACATAAGTACATATTCAATACCACAATAGTTTTTAAGCTATTTTCCCATGAGCTATATGTTGCAAAGACAAGGAATGAAATTTTAAAGGTAGCACTCAAGTAATTTACTTTGGAATGGCGGAGAAATACCATGTTTGGCCTGACCAAACCAACCCACAAAGCGGTACTACCGGTTTGGCCCGATTTAGATCTGTTTTCTGCACAGTTCGCGCGCAAGCGGTAGTACCGCTTCGACAAGCGGTAGTACCGCTTTGGGCACGAATCTGACCGTTTTCTCAGCCCCAATAGCTATATTTTGCAGCCCCTATTTATACCTCTCTTCCACCTCCGACCAAACCAACCCAGCACCTCCACTCTCTTACCTCCATTGTTGACCTTGGGTTCTTTCTTCCTCCTCTTGATCCCCCCACTATTTGTTGCATATTTTTGGGGGAAAGGAGAGAGGAGATCTAGATCTAGAGCTTCACCAATTGAATCCTTCTCTAAGTGAGAGGATCTTGCTAGATCTAGATCTTGGAGTTTCTTGGTGTTTCTCCTCACTTTGTTATTCCTCCATTATTCCCCCAATAGCTTCTTCTAGCTTTGTTGGAATTTGGGAGAGAAGAACTTGGGCATCCTAGTGGTGTTCTTAGCCATTGCATTAGGTGCATCGATTTGTGCTCTCTCCGGGGTTTCGATCTCGTAGGGTGTGTGTGTTCTTCCTTAGTGGATCTTGGTGTAACATCCCAAGTTTCAACAAAATGAACAAGAGAGATTTCAAGAATCCAAAAATTGGGGCAAACAAAAACTTTTTCTCATCATATAGGTCTATGCATATAGATCACCTTGTGAATTATTTTGAGTGTGCAATTGCCATAATGTTTGCTCATGTGTTCTCTCTCACTCTAAAACCCTAGCAATGATCACTTGATCACCCAAAGTCAAATAAAAAGAAAATAGAAAAGAAATAATAAAACCAACTTTACACACACATAAGGCCTATGCCATTTTTGCAAATACCTAACCTAGACCACTTTGGCTTGCACCATTGGTTGAAGATGGTTACTAAACACTTTTAAATACTTTTGGAAGTGAAGAAACTCAACTCAAACCAAAATCAAATTCAATTCCAACATACATGCAATATGGTCACTTGTGCCATTTTTAGTCTGATGGCCACTTTGAGCCCCTGGTTCTCTTCTTTCCACTTCTAAACTTTGTCAAACCTTTTCACCTCATCCAAGACAACATCAAGCACTACAACTTTTCCCAAAACCACCCCCTCAAATTCATCACCAATTTCAAATGGGAAGCAAGCAAAGTTGGAACTTTCTCACAAAAACAAGATCATATGCAAAATGTGATTTTGCATATCAATTCCATTTTGACCACCACCACCACCAAAATGCTCCACTTGATATTGGAATACAACCCACCAAAAAGAATTTCAAATTTCGAAAATAATTTTCTTGCGGGCATTCTGTCGAACACATTGCAGGCAGGGTATTAACTTAAGCCCATACCTCATTTTTCTACTTGGACTTGGTCCAATCTTGCTCTCTCTGCACCCTGGAGCTTCCCTCTCACTTCACCACACCATCACCACCACTTGCACTGACCAAGGTTTGGATTAAACAACCTCAAGCATGCCATGCCGTGGCATGGCATGGCCTCATCGTGCCATCCTCTCACCTGGTCATCTCCAGCATGCCACACCGTGTCAAACGTCTCCCTCTCACCTCCCTGGACGAGCTCATGCCAGCCCTTGACCAAGATCGAGTTCACACGCGTCAGCACACGCGCGCCCAGGGACGCCCAGGACTCGCCCATGCCGCGCCAGAGCGCGCATGGCGCTCACCCTGGACGCCCAGAGCGTGACGAAGCCCCGCGCCCCTGCGTCACCTCCGCACTCCCTCTCAACGCCAGACGCGCGACGGCACAGCGCACCGCACGGACACGGCCACTTGCCCGCGGGAACGCCGCAGACGACGACCGCGTCCACGCCCTCCCGCCATGACCTGCAAGCTTCCCGTCAAGCTCACCGCCGCTGTAGTGCCTCGTTTTCCTCACAATCAAGCGCGTCAGCACCGCATGGACGTCGCCAACACTCCGCGCCCATCACTTGGCTCTTCGCGGCCCTGGACCGACGGCGGCCATGGCGAACCAAGCCGGGCGCCTCAGCCACCTCTCGCCGCTATAAAAGGAGCACTCCTCCGTCCAAACTGAGCACGCCAATCTCTTCCCCACCTCACCAGAGTTCTCCTCGCCGCCTCAATTTCACCAGATAGCCACCACACCGCTGCAATTGCTAGCTCGTTGCCGCCGCCCGTAGCCGAAGCTCGCCGGAGAAGGAGGCCGCCCCAGGACGCGCCGCTGCTTCCAGGCGCCTCCCCATCATCGACAACGACGCGGCGCACCCCTCCGACGACCGCCGGAGCTCCGACGACGGCTCCGACCCCCTGCTGCCGCCGCGCTCGCCACTGCCTCTCGCCGTCGACGACGACAACCTCCAGCCGTTAGATCATCGCCTGATCCAACGTCTCTCCTTCCCCGTACCGGTTCGGTAAGTTAGTTCCGCTGACGTGTGGGTCCCGCCGTCAGACGGCCTGCTCGCGCTGGACGCGAAGTGGGCCGGCCCAACTCTTTTTCCCGCGAGCCCACCAATTCAAATTCGAATTTCCAGAGTTTATGAAATATACAATCTGATGCAAACTTTGAAATTCAATTGTGACAAATCTACTTGGCCAAATTTTACAAACTTTATATTTTTGGAAACCTTATGAAATGGTCTACACTTTGCCACTGACTAGAACCCTAGATCTTTTGTAGAAATGAAATGACAAAATAAACAAGGCAGGGACTTTTCTGCCTTATAATAATTCTTAAAAATCAACCATAAATGCTTTTCAGTAAATTCCACCTCCAATAATTCACTTTTCACTTATACTAATTGTTTCTACAAGAAAATGCTATGCTTACTTTGAATGATCAGGGTTTAGTTGTTTTAAATGCCTTTATGGCTATTTTTCTAGTCAAAGATATTGTCCAAAACTATTACTAAATCTTATGTGGGATTTTCCCTCATTTAAATCTTGTCACCACAATTTCCAAATGAAGTGGAGACTCTGGTTATTTAGGTCCCATAGGAATTGTGGTGATATTAAATCTTTGTTATGCTAGAATTAAATAGTATGAGGTGCTCACCTCATTTAAATCTTTTTCTCCAAATGCTAAGTGTGAAGAGGTTGACTTGGGTCAACCTAGGTCACACATTATGCATAAGAGAAATTAAATCTTAATAAGATAAGGAGAGGAAATTATTTCTCTAATTAATTCAAAGTAACATTTAAGTTAGTATGAGAGGAAATTATTTTTCTTAAATAATAAGAAAAACACATCCACCAACTTAATAGTAAATAGTGATGCTAGTTTAAATGTGTGAACCATGCTTGTGCATTAGTTTAGTAGATTAGTTTGGTGTGATGATTGTGTACCCCGTATTCGTATTTTAGACGCTAGTACCGAGGAGTACCAGGAGGAGGAGGAGGTCTACTTCCAGGAAGAAGAAGACCACTTTGACCAGTTTTCCAACCAAGGCAAGATAATACTCTTGCAAAGTGCAAAGCTCACCTTGAGCAAGGCATTGCCCCATTTATTTCATGCTTATGATCCCATTTCCCAGTTTTTACTTTACAAGCTTTAATTACTTTTGTTTTATCAAAGTACTTTGTGATTTATATTCTACTAGATTAGTATGGAGTTAGTACAAGAGTATCAAACTTAGCCTAGAAGCAAATACTTAGCACCCTCACACATAGTGGCTAGTGCTAATTCTAATTGACTACTCTAGATGGGAACATGTGTGATGAGTTGATGATGGTGAAAACCTTGGAATGATTAGTCTTTTCCATTGAAAGTTTTTGAAGGTGAATATGACACTGAAGTTGACTTGGTGACTTGGGCTAAAAACTGATGATTGATTGGATGCGATACCATTCCAATTCTTGAGTACCCCCACAATACCTGATTATGGGTAGGGCTTAGCTGGAAATTTATGTGTCTTAGTATGGGTTCCCTCTGAACACACATCATAGGGGTTATGCTTGAGGCTGCCTCCGTTGTTGAGAAATGATGTGAATTGAAGGTGAATTGTACGGCCAAGCCCTGTGCAGTTCCCGGGTTAACAGTTGGTTTTCACCGGGAGGCCAAGCTCATGGGGAGAGGTGCCTATACTAGGGTGTGTAAGTGAAAGGTTAATGGTTGATGATCCGCGTACTGAGTTACGATTATTCAGGGTTTTACCCCTGACGGATGTAATCAAATGTTGTGGCACAAGTGTGCGACCTCTGCAGAGTGTAGAACTATTCGAATAGCCGCGTCCGCGGATATGGACAATTGGAAAGGCCATTCTGTTTCCGTCATCAGAATTTATATGTTTTTGAACTTAAATTTGAAAGGTGACTTTGACTTTGAATCACAACAGAGTTGTGGGAATGACACTAATGTTCCCACTTGAGTTAGTTAGCACTTGAGGAGTTGTTTACAAAAGTGTTTATGAAATAAAATTGGCTTTATGCAAATAAACTTAGAGCTTAGAACACCTTTATGACAATGCTAGTACTTACTTTAGTATTAGTTTGCGAGTACTTAAAGTACTCACGGCTTTGTCCCTGGCTATTCAAATGGCCAGAATATGAAGCCGAGCAGCAGTACGAGGAGGACGATCAGCAGGACGTCTACCACAACTAGGAGCTTCTAACGTCAAGCGTTGGCCTGTGGACTAGAGAGTCCTTGTATCTTACGCTTCCGCTATGAACTTGTGTTTGTTCGTTGATCAATAGATCAACTATTTGTGTAATATGGATCATGTGATTCCAAGTTGTAAGACATTATGGTTTGTAATGAATGATGACTGTGATACTTAACTATTATGCCTCGCAACAACAATTTCCTGGGATTGCGATGTATGACATAATAGGCATCCGGACTTAAAAATCCGGGTGTTGACAAGTTGGTATCAGAGCCATTGTTTGACCTTAGGAGACCCTAGTTAGAAATGGACGTTCTGAAAAATTGAGTTTCAAAAAGAAATGAAGTATTTCCGAAAATTTTAATCTTTGTCTTCTCCTTGAACTCTTTGGAAAAAACAAGAAGTCATGCTCTTCCTTAGAAAGATAACTAAAATTTTGCCACACTTGTTCACTTCTCTAACTTAATCCTTTACTTCACTTTCAGATGGAGCCCGTGAACACGAAGTTTTACCAGCTTGGGAATGGGGGAAGCTTGATCTTCGAGCACGACCTCAACGCCCTGTCCGACCACCTTGGTCGCCCGCACCCGGAGTTCCACGGATCGCAGATCGCGAACCAGCCAGGAGGCGAGTTGCAGTGGATCATCACCGCTGACTTGAGGGGCAAGATGGAGCCTCCCACTTCTGAGAGGATCCTCTTCTCCTTCATGGAGAGCAACTGGCTGGACGGACTTGCTCGCGGCCTTCAGGAGGGACTCGCACGCTTGTGCGGGATGAGCGGGGAGGCACTCCAGCACCCTCGCTTTTCTCACCTTGCGAGGCGTAACTCCGCTGGAGAACCCATGGACATGTCATCGCACCCGCAGCTGAAGCACCACGTGGAGCATCTCGACTTCATGCTGTACCACACTCAGCAGGATCTCGACCACTCCCGTGAGTACGCCAACCAGACTCACGCCCGCATCATCGAGCAGGGCGACTGCATCAAGATGCTCGCCAAGGACCGCAGGACTCTCCGCCAGCAGCGCGCAAAGAAGGATGCCACTATCGACCGCCTCCGCGCGAAGATCGCAGCACTTGAGGCCACTGTCAAGGCCCAAGAAGAGCAGATGAAGAAGATGGAGGAAGATGGAGAAGACATTCAGGGAGGAAGCAACTACCTGAGTGACGACGACGACTTCGAGGAGGATGAGAACACCGAGGGGGAAGACTACGACTTCCTGGACGACGAGGATGATGACCACACCCCCATCGATGTTGATGAGGAGGAGGAGTAGTTCACTTATGCACTATCGTAGGTGTGAGTTGTATCCCGCCCCATGTATCGTAGTTTGGAGAAGAAGGGTTCTTAAAACCCTTAGTGTGTTAGCTTGTAATGTGTGTTGTTTGCTATGAATGAATGTATGTTTGTGTCATCATGAAAAGACTTCAAGTTTTAAACTTGTGAACTCAACCACAAAACAAGCCATAGAAATTTCCCTCTTTTCTCATGATCAATCTCAATACTCAGATGGCCCCTCCAACTCGCAACACGAACCAAGATGCTATGATGCAGATGTTGCAAGTTATGCTGGAAGATAGAGAAGCAGAAAGAGCTGAAAGGCAAGCCAACATTGCAGCACTCCAACAGCTTGTCAACAACAATCAAGGCCACCATGATCATCCAGGATCTAAGCTCAAGAACTTCCGAATACCAACCCGCCTGGTTTTCAGCAAGACTGAGGAACCACTTGATGCAGATGATTGGCTCCAAACTATGGAGAACAATCTAGAAGTAGCTGGAGTGGAAGAGAATGAGAAAGTGCTGTTTGCCACGCACTACTTAGCAGGACCAGCAAGAGCTTGGTGGACAAGCACCCGTGCCATGAACGCAGGACAGTTCATGACTTGGACTGATTTCAAGCTCAAGTTCAGCAAGTACCATGTGCCCCCGGGTCTGATAAAGAAGATGAGAGATGAATTCCGTGAACTGAAGCAAGGCCGGATGTCCGTGGTGGAATACCGCGACAAGTTTCTCACACTTGTCAAGGTACGCCCGGATGAGACCGACACTATCGAGAAGAGGAAGGAAAGGTTCTGAACGGACTGCATGATGAGATGCGGACTGTGTTGATCAACATCCCCTTTGCCGACCTCGAAGCCCTTGTGGACTCCGCCATCCGGATGGAAGGCAACCGCACCAAGCCAGCGAGAACCGCAAGCGCCGCATGATGAATCAGAGTGGGCCCAGCAATGCCCCAAGGTCCCGCCCTCACTCAGGCGGAGGTGTCAGAACCAACAAGCCCCAGGCACCGAGGTCACGTCCGGTTTATCAGAACCGGAGTGGAGGAAACCCCAGTGCCAGGAGGCCATCACAACAACGACAACTACAACACCAACAACAACTTCAACCGCGCTCCGCCAAGAGCCCCCAACAACAACAATAGCAACAACAACTCCAACACCGCACCAAGGACCGGGAGCAATGCCATCCCCGTCGCGAACAAGCAGGACAAGACCACCATCACTTGCTATGAGTGTGGTGTAGTGGGGCATTACTCCAATGAGTGTCCCAAGAGGCTCGCCAAGCTCGCAGGCAACCCCGCACCACCAGCTCAGCAGCAACGCCGTGTCTCCACCGGCAAGAAGTTCGCCCCCAACAACCCGAACAACCGCGGAGGTCGCCTCTACCACATGAATGCTGAGGAAGCCCAGGAAGCACCTGACGTGGTGCTGGGTATGTTCTCTGTTAACTCAATACCAGCAAGAGTGTTGTTTGATTCTGGAGCATCGCATTCGTTTGTTACAGAAGATTTTGTATGCACTAGTAAGATTCAACCAGTCAGCTTGAAACATGTCATGGTAGTTCAAATACCTGGATCAACAACTAAAGCTAGAAAATTTTGCAAAGATGTACCCATCAGAATCCATGAAATAGACTTTTATGCAAACTTGATTGTTACGGGAACAAAAGGATTGGAAGTAGTCCTGGGTATGGACTGGATGGCGAAACATCATGGATTGATAGACTGCGCCAAGAAGGCCATCACCATGACAAGTAGCACCGGAATAATAATAGAACACTTATCTGAAAAACTACCCAGAAAATTCACCTGCAATCAAAGTGTAGCAAAGCCAACTCTGGATCAAATCAGGGTCGTTTGTCGATACCCTGATGTGTTTCCGGATGATCTACCCGGTATGCCCCCGGACCGGGATATCGAGTTTATCATCGAGTTAATCCCTGGAACAGGACCCATAGCCCAGAGAGCCTACAGCATGAACCCCGCAGAACTGATAGAACTGAAGAAGCAACTGGATGATATCTTTGTACAAAGGTCTGATTCGACCAAGTGCGTCGCCTTGGAGATCACCATTTTGTTTGTGGATAAAAAGGACGGTGCCACTCGTTTGGTTACGGATTATCGTAAGCTTAACGATGTCACCATCAAGAACAAATATCCCTTGCCAAAGATAGAAGATCTGTTTGACCAGCTAACCGGTGCCCAAGTTTTCTCAAAGATTGATCTCGAGGACAGGTTACCATCAACTAAAGATTCGAGCAACAGATATTCCAAAGACTGCCTTTACCACGTGATATGGATCAGTATGAGTACAATGTCATGTCCTTTGGACTGACCAATGCCCCCGCTTATTTCATGAACCTCATGAATAAGATCTTTATGGAATTCCTGGATAAGTTTGTCGTTGTCTTCATCGACGACATCCTTATCTACTCCAAATCAGAAGAAGAACATGAGCAACATTTGGAAGTGGTTCTAGAAACCCTTAGGCAACATCCGATGTACGCCAAGTTTAGCAAATGTGAGTTTTGGTTAAGAGAAGTGGGATTCCTGGGACACATCTTGTCCGCAGGAGGAATTCTGTAGATCCCGCAAAAATCAAAACTGTTGAGGAATGGAAGGCCCCAACCACCAGGACGGAAGTCCGAGCATTTCTAGGATTGGCGGGATATTACCGCCGATTCGTTGAAGGATTTTCAAGCATCGCAAGGCCAATGACTCAAGCTGCTGAAGAAGGACCGGAAATTTGACCGGAATGACAAATGTGAAGAAAGCTTTCAGCTACTCAAGCTCAGATTAACCACAGCCCCAATTTTGATCATGCCCGATGTCACCAAGCCATTTGATGTCTATTGTGATGCATCCAAGACTGGACTTGGATGTGTGTTGATGCAAGAAGGCAAAGTGATATCTTACCTATCAAGGCAACTGAAGCAACATGAACAGAACTATCCAACCCATGACTTGGAGTTAGCAGCCGTAGTGTTAGCCCTGAAGGTTTGGCGTCATTACCTTATGGGTAATCGATGCGAGATATATTCAGATCACAAGAGCCTGAAGTACATTTTCACCCAGAAAGAGCTGAACATGAGACAGCGCAGATGGATAGAACTAATCAAGGATTACGACATGGAAATTCACTACCACCCCGGCAAGGCCAATGTGGTAGCGGATGCCTTGAGCAGACTGCCGTGTCAGTTAAACTCCATGATCGCAATAGAGCAACCAAGCTTTGTACCAAGAGTTTGAACAATTCAGACTAGAGCTAGTGAGCGAAGGATTCCTCGCCATGACATTGAACTCCAACCCACTTTGATGAGCCAGATAAAGGAAGCCCCGGAAGGGAAATGCCAGCATTGACGGAATAAAGAGTCAAATAGCTGCAGGAAAGGCACCAGGATTCACCATAGACGAAGCCGGAGTTCTTTGGTACAAAGAACGTCTCTGCGTACCATCGGACTCTGACTTGAAGCAAGTCATTCTGCAAGAAGCCCATGACACCCTTTACTCAATCCACCCTGGAGGTACCAAGATGTACCAAGACCTGAAGGAACAATTACGGTGGCACGGAATGAAGCGAGAGATAGGAAGCTACATCGCCAAGTGTGATATCTGTCGGCGAGTCAAAGCGAGAACATCAACGACCCGCAGGACTGTTGCAACCTTGCTGATTCCAGTGGAAATGGGATTCTGTCGGTATGGACTTTATCACAGGATTGCCCAAATCTAGCCGAGGAAATGACTCCATTTGGGTAGTCATTGATAGGTTGACCAAGGTTGCACATTTCATCCCTGTCAAGACCACATACCAAGGCCCAAAGCTAGCTGAGTTATACATATCCAGAATAGTCAGCCTGCACGGAACCCCAAAGTCAAGTGGGTCGGATAGAGGATCACAATTCACCTCAAGATTCAGCGAAAGTACATGAAGGACTAGGAACCCGTCTGAATTTCAGCACGACATACCACCCACATGCATCGACGGACAGACCGAGAGAGTCAACCAGATCCTAGAAGATATGTTGAGAGCACGTGTGCTAGAGTACGGATCCAAATGGGAAGACTGCCTACCATATGCAGAATTCTCCTACAACAATAGCTATCAAGCCAGCTTACGAGATGGCCCCCTTTGAAGCCCTGTACGGAAGGAAATGCCGTACCCCTCTGAACTGGTCGGAAGTCGGAGATAGTCAAGTCTTCGGCCCCGATGTTCTCCGCGAAGCCGAAGAGAAGGTGCACAAGATCCGTGAGTACCTCAAGACCGCCCAGTCAAGGCAGAAGAGCTACGCCGACAAGAGACGCCGAGAGATGACATTCGAGATCGGAGATTTTGTGTATCTCAAAGTCTCACCCCTCAAAGGAATGCAGAGATTCCAACTTAAAGGAAAGCTCGCCCCCAGATATGTCGGACCATTCAAGATTCTGGATCGCCGAGGAGAAGTCTCATATCAGTTGGAACCGCCGAGAAGAGATGTCCGCCGTACACAATGTGTTTCACATCTCACTGCTTCGGAAGTGTCTAGAAGTACCTGAGAAGACCGAAGTATTCAAGAACATCGACCACAGAGCCATTGATATCAACAAGGACCTAACCTATCGCGAAGTGCCTATTCGCATCCTTGAAGAAGCATTCAGGACCACCCGCACTAGAAGTATCAAGTTCCTGAAAATACAATGGAGTAATCATACCGAAGAAGAAGCAACCTGGGAACGCGAGGAAGATATGAAGAAGGAATACCCAAATCTCTTTAGTACCTAGTTTTCTCTAGATCTCGGGACGAGATCTTTTGTAAGGGGGAAGGGTTTGTAACATCCCAAGTTTCAACAAAATGAACAAGAGAGATTTCAAGAATCCAAAAATTGGGGCAAACAAAAACTTTTTCTCATCATATAGGTCTATGCATATAGATCACCTTGTGAATTATTTTGAGTGTGCAATTGCCATAATGTTTGCTCATGTGTTCTCTCTCACTCTAAAACCCTAGCAATGATCACTTGATCACCCAAAGTCAAATAAAAAGAAAATAGAAAAGAAATAATAAAACCAACTTTACACACACATAAGGCCTATGCCATTTTTGCAAATACCTAACCTAGACCACTTTGGCTTGCACCATTGGTTGAAGATGGTTACTAAACACTTTTAAATACTTTTGGAAGTGAAGAAACTCAACTCAAACCAAAATCAAATTCAATTCCAACATACATGCAATATGGTCACTTGTGCCATTTTTAGTCGATGGCCACTTTGAGCCCCTGGTTCTCTTCTTTCCACTTCTAAACTTTGTCAAACCTTTTCACCTCATCCAAGACAACATCAAGCACTACAACTTTTCCCAAAACCACCCCCTCAAATTCATCACCAATTTCAAATGGGAAGCAAGCAAAGTTGGAACTTTCTCACAAAAACAAGATCATATGCAAAATGTGATTTTGCATATCAATTCCATTTTGACCACCACCACCACCAAAATGCTCCACTTGATATTGGAATACAACCCACCAAAAAGAATTTCAAATTTCGAAAATAATTTTCTTGCGGGCATTCTGTCGAACACATTGCAGGCAGGGTATTAACTTAAGCCCATACCTCATTTTTCTACTTGGACTTGGTCCAATCTTGCTCTCTCTGCACCCTGGAGCTTCCCTCTCACTTCACCACACCATCACCACCACTTGCACTGACCAAGGTTTGGATTAAACAACCTCAAGCATGCCATGCCGTGGCATGGCATGGCCTCATCGTGCCATCCTCTCACCTGGTCATCTCCAGCATGCCACACCGTGTCAAACGTCTCCCTCTCACCTCCCTGGACGAGCTCATGCCAGCCCTTGACCAAGATCGAGTTCACACGCGTCAGCACACGCGCGCCAGGGGACGCCAGGACTCGCCCATGCCGCGCCAGAGCGCGCATGGCGCTCACCCTGGACGCCCAGAGCGTGACGAAGCCCCGCGCCCCTGCGTCACCTCCGCACTCCCTCTCAACGCCAGTAGACGCGCGACGGCACACTGCACCGCCTGGACACGGCCACTTGCCCGCGGGAACGCCGCAGACGACGACCGCGTCCACGCCCTCCCGCCATGACCTGCAAGCTTCCCGTCAAGCTCACCGCCGCTGTAGTGCCTCGTTTTCCTCACAATCAAGCGCGTCAGCACCGCATGGACGTCGCCAACACTCCGCGCCCATCACTTGGCTCTTCGCGGCCCTGGACCGACGGCGGCCATGGCGAACCAAGCCGGGCGCCTCAGCCACCTCTCGCCGCTATAAAAGGAGCACTCCTCCGTCCAAACTGAGCACGCCAATCTCTTCCCCACCTCACCAGAGTTCTCCTCGCCGCCTCAATTTCACCAGATAGCCACCACACCGCTGCAATTGCTAGCTCGTTGCCGCCGCCCGTAGCCGAAGCTCGCCGGAGAAGGAGGCCGCCCCAGGACGCGCCGCTGCTTCCAGGCGCCTCCCCATCATCGACAACGACGCGGCGCACCCCTCCGACGACCGCCGGAGCTCCGACGACGGCTCCGACCCCCTGCTGCCGCCGCGCTCGCCACTGCCTCTCGCCGTCGGCAGCGACAACCTCCAGCCGTTAGATCATCGCCTGATCCAACGTCTCTCCTTCCCCGTACCGGTTCGGTAAGTTAGTTCCGCTGACGTGTGGGTCCCGCCGTCAGACGGCCTGCTCGCGCTGGACGCGAAGTGGGCCGGCCCAACTCTTTTTCCCGCGCGAGCCCACCAATTCAAATTCGAATTTCCAGAGTTTATGAAATATACAATCTGATGCAAACTTTGAAATTCAATTGTGACAAATCTACTTGGCCAAATTTTACAAACTTTATATTTTTGGAAACCTTATGAAATGGTCTACACTTTGCCACTGACTAGAACCCTAGATCTTTTGTAGAAATGAAATGACAAAATAAACAAGGCAGGGACTTTTCTGCCTTATAATAATTCTTAAAAATCAACCATAAATGCTTTTCAGTAAATTCCACCTCCAATAATTCACTTTTCACTTATACTAATTGTTTCTACAAGAAAATGCTATGCTTACTTTGAATGATCAGGGTTTAGTTGTTTTAAATGCCTTTATGGCTATTTTTCTAGTCAAAGATATTGTCCAAAACTATTACTAAATCTTATGTGGGATTTTCCCTCATTTAAATCTTGTCACCACAATTTCCAAATGAAGTGGAGACTCTGGTTATTTAGGTCCCATAGGAATTGTGGTGATATTAAATCTTTGTTATGCTAGAATTAAATAGTATGAGGTGCTCACCTCATTTAAATCTTTTCTCCAAATGCTAAGTGTGAAGAGGTTGACTTGGGTCAACCTAGGTCACACATTATGCATAAGAGAAATTAAATCTTAATAAGATAAGGAGAGGAAATTATTTCTCTAATTAATTCAAAGTAACATTTAAGTTAGTATGAGAGGAAATTATTTTTCTTAAATAATAAGAAAAACACATCCACCAACTTAATAGTAAATAGTGATGCTAGTTTAAATGTGTGAACCATGCTTGTGCATTAGTTTAGTAGATTAGTTTGGTGTGATGATTGTGTACCCCGTATTCGTATTTTAGACGCTAGTACCGAGGAGTACCAGGAGGAGGAGGAGGTCTACTTCCAGGAAGAAGAAGACCACTTTGACCAGTTTTCCAACCAAGGCAAGATAATACTCTTGCAAAGTGCAAAGCTCACCTTGAGCAAGGCATTGCCCCATTTATTTCATGCTTATGATCCCATTTCCCAGTTTTTACTTTACAAGCTTTAATTACTTTTGTTTTATCAAAGTACTTTGTGATTTATATTCTACTAGATTAGTATGGAGTTAGTACAAGAGTATCAAACTTAGCCTAGAAGCAAATACTTAGCACCCTCACACATAGTGGCTAGTGCTAATTCTAATTGACTACTCTAGATGGGAACATGTGTGATGAGTTGATGATGGTGAAAACCTTGGAATGATTAGTCTTTTCCATTGAAAGTTTTTGAAGGTGAATATGACACTGAAGTTGACTTGGTGACTTGGGCTAAAAACTGATGATTGATTGGATGCGATACCATTCCAATTCTTGAGTACCCCCACAATACCTGATTATGGGTAGGGCTTAGCTGGAAATTTATGTGTCTTAGTATGGGTTCCCTCTGAACACACATCATAGGGGTTATGCTTGAGGCTGCCTCCGTTGTTGAGAAATGATGTGAATTGAAGGTGAATTGTACGGCCAAGCCCTGTGCCGTTCCCGGGTTAACAGTTGGTTTTCACCGGGAGGCCAAGCTCATGGGGAGAGGTGCCTATACTAGGGTGGGTAAGTGAAACGTGAATTGTTTTTGATCGGCGTCCTGATTTACGATTATTCAGGGTTTTACCCCTGACGGATGTAATCAAATGTTGTGGCACAAGTGTGCGACCTCTGCAGAGTGTAGAACTATTCGAATAGCCGCGTCCGCGGATATGGACAATTGGAAAGGCCATTCTGTTTCCGTCATCAGAATTTATATGTTTTTGAACTTAAATTTGAAAGGTGACTTTGACTTTGAATCACAACAGAGTTGTGGGAATGACACTAATGTTCCCACTTGAGTTAGTTAGCACTTGAGGAGTTGTTTACAAAAGTGTTTATGAAATAAAATTGGCTTTATGCAAATAAACTTAGAGCTTAGAACACCTTTATGACAATGCTAGTACTTACTTTAGTATTAGTTTGCGAGTACTTAAAGTACTCACGGCTTTGTCCCTGGCTATTCAAATGGCCAGAATATGAAGCCGAGCAGCAGTACGAGGAGGACGATCAGCAGGACGTCTACCACAACTAGGAGCTTCTAACGTCAAGCGTTGGCCTGTGGACTAGAGAGTCCTTGTATCTTACGCTTCCGCTATGAACTTGTGTTTGTTCGTTGATCAATAGATCAACTATTTGTGTAATATGGATCATGTGATTCCAAGTTGTAAGACATTATGGTTTGTAATGAATGATGACTGTGATACTTAACTATTATGCCTCGCAACAACAATTTCCTGGGATTGCGATGTATGACATAATAGGCATCCGGACTTAAAAATCCGGGTGTTGACACTTGGTGATAGGGTTCCTTTTGTGGAGCATTGGAAGAGTTCCTTGGTGGGGCATTGGAAGGGTTCCTTGGTGGGGCATTGCAAGGGTTTCTTTGTTGGAGCATTGGAAGGGTTCCTTTGGTGGAGCATTGGATGAGTTCCTATAGTGGGACATTGGAGATGTGCACCTATGGAAGCTAGCTTGGTGATTGATGGCGTATAGCACGCGTCCGTTGGGAACCCCAAGAGGAAGGTGTGATGCGCACAGCGGCAAGTTTCCCTCAGTAAGAAACCAAGGTTTATCGAACCAGTAGGAGTCAAGAAGCACATTGAAGGTTGATGGCGGCGAGATGTAGTGCGGCGCAACACCAGGGATTCCGGCGCCAACGTGGAACCTGCACAACACAACCAAAGTACTTTGCCCCAACGTAATAGCGAGGTTGTCAATCTCACCGGCTTGCTGTAACAAAGGATTAGATGTATAGTGTGGATGATGATTGTTTGCAGAAAACAGTAGAACAAGTATTGCAGTAGATTGTAGAATTGGACCGGGGTCCACAGTTCACTAGAGGTGTCTCTCCCATAAGATAAACAACATGTTGGGTGAACAAATTACAGTTGGGCAATTGACAAATAGAGAGGGCATGACCATGCACATACATATTATGATGAGTATAGTGAGATTTAATTGGGCATTACGACAAAGTACATAGACCGCTATCCAGCATGCATCTATGCCTAAAAAGTCCACCTTCAGGTTATCATCCGAACCCCTTCCAGTATTAAGTTGCTAACAACAGACAATTGCATTAAGTATTGCGCGTAATGTAATCAGTAACTACATCCTCGAACATAGCACCAATATTTTATCCCTAGTGGCAACAGCACATCCATAATCTTAGAGATTTCTGTCACTTCCCCAGATTCACGGAGACATGAACCCACTATCGAGCATAAATACTCCCTCTTGGAGTTAATAGCAAAAACTTGGCCAGAGCCTCTACTAATAACGGAGAGCATGCAAGATCATAAACAACACATAGATATAAATTGATAATCAACATAACATGGTATTCTCTATTCATCGGATCCCAACAAACACAACATATAGAATTACAGATAGATGATCTTGATCATGTTCGGCAGCTCACAAGACCCGATAATTAAGCACAATGAGGAGAAGACAACCATCTAGCTACTGCTATGGACCCATAGTCCAGGGGTAGACTACTCACACATCACTCCGGAGGCGACCATGGCGGCGTAGAGTCCTCCGGGAGATGATTCCCCTCTCCGGCAGGGTGCCGGAGGCGATCTCCTGAATCCCCCAAGATGGGATTGGCGGCGACGGCGTCTCTGGAAGGTTTTCCGTATCGTGGCTCTCGATACTGGGGGTTTCGCAACGAAGGCTTTAAGTAGGCGGAAGGATAGGTCAGGGGGCGACGCGAGGGGCCCAGGAGACAGGGCAGCGCGGCCAAGGGTGGGGCCGCGCCGCCTGCCCTCCTGGCCACCTCGTGGCCCCACTCCGTTGACTCTTCGGTCTTCTGGAAGCTTCGTGGCAAAATAGGACCCTGGACGTTGATTTCGTCCAATTCCGAGAATATTTCCTTACTAGGATTTCTGAAACCAAAAACAGCAGAAAACAACAACTGGCACTTCGGCATCTTGTTAATAGGTTAGTTCCAGAAAATGCACGAATATGACATAAAGTGTGCATAAAACATGTAGATATCATCAATAATGTGGCATGGAACATAAGAAATTATCGATACGTCGGAGACGTATCAGCATCCCCAAGCTTAGTTCCTGCTCGTCCCGAGCAGGTAAACGATAAACAAAGATAATTTCTGGAGTGACATGCTATCATAACCTTGATCATACTATTGTAAAGCATATGTAGTGAATGCAGCGATCAAAACAATGTATATGACATGAGTAAACAAATGAATCAGAATAGTACTTTCAAGACAAGCATCAATAAGTCTTGCATAAGAGTTAACTCATAAAGCAATAAATTCATAGTAGAGGTATTGAAGCAACACAAAGGAAGATTAAGTTTCAGCGGTTGCTTTCAACTTGTAACATGTATATCTCATGGATATTGTCAACATAGAGTAATATAATAAGTGCAATATGCAAGTATGTAGGAATCATTGCAAAGTTCACACAAGTGTTTGCTTCTTGAGGTGGAGAGAAATAGGTGAACTGACTCAACATAAAAGTAAAAGAATGGTCCTTCAAAGAGGAAAGCATCGATTGCTATATTTGTGCTAGAGCTTTGATTTTGAAAACAAGAAACAATTTTGTCAACGGTAGTAATAAAGCATATGTATCATGCAAATTATATCTTACAAGTTGCAAGCCTCATGCATAGTATACTAATAGTGCCCGCACCTTGTCCTAATTAGCTTGGACTACCGGGATCATCGCAATGCACATGTTTTAACCAAGTGTCACAAAGGGGTACCTCTATGCCGCCTGTACAAAGGTCTAAGGAGAAAGCTCGCATTGGATTTCTCGCTATTGATTATTCTCAACTTAGACATCCATACCGGGACAACATAGACAACAGATAATGGACTCCTCTTTTATGCATAAGCATGTAGCAACAATTAATTTTCTCATATGAGATTGAGGATATATGTCCAAAACTGAAACTTCCACCATGGATCATGGCTTTAGTTAGCGGCCCAATGTTCTTCTCTAACAATATGCACGCTCTAACCATAAGGTGGTAGATCGCCCTTACTTCAGACAAGACGAACATGCATAGCAACTCACATGAAATTCAACAAAGAGTAGTTGATGGCGTCCCCAGGAACATGGTTATCGCACAACAAGCAACTTAATAAGAGATAAAGTGCATAAGTACATATTCAATACCACAATAGTTTTTAAGCTATTTGTCCCATGAGCTATATATTGTAAAGGTGAAGAATGGAAATTTAAAGGTAGAACTCAAGCAATTTACTTTGGAATGGCGGAGAAATACCATGTAGTAGGTAGGTATGGTGGACACAAATGGCATAGTGGTTGGCTCAAGTATTTGGATGCATGAGAAGTATTCCCTCTCGATACAAGGTTTAGGCTAGCAAGGCTATTTGAAACAAACACAAGGATGAAGCGGTGTAGCAAAACTTACATAAAATACATATTGAAAACATTATAAGACTCTACACCGTCTTCCTTGTTGTTCAAACTCAATACTAGAAATTATCTAGACTTTAGAGAGACCAAATATGCAAACCAAATTTTAGCATGCTCTATGTATTTCTTCATTAATGGGTGCAATTTATATGATGCAAGATCTTAAACATGAGCACAACAATTGCCAAGTATCACATTATCCAAGATATTTTAGCAATTACTACATGTATCATTTTCCAATTCCAACCATATAACAATTTAACGAAGAAGAAACTTCGCCATGAATACTATGAGTAGAACCTAAGGACATATTTGTCCATATGCAACAGCGGAGCGTGTTTCTCTCCCACACAAAGAATGCTAGGATCCATTTTATTCAAACAAAACAAAAACAAAAACAAACCGACGCTCCAAGCAAAGCACATATGATGTGATGGAATAAAAATATAGTTTCAGGGGAGGAACCTGATAATGTTGTCGATGAAGAAGGGGATGCCTTGGGCATCCCCAAGCTTAGACGCTTGAGTCTTCTTGATATATGCAGGGGTGAACCACCGGGGCATCCCCAAGCTTAGAGCTTTCACTCTCCTTGATCATGTTGTATCATCTCCCTCTCTTGATCCTTGAAAACTTCCTCCACACCAAACTCAAAACAACTCATTAGAGGGTTAGTGCACAATCAAAATATACATGTTCAGAGGTGACATAATCATTCTTAACACTTCTGGACATTGCACAAAGCTACTGAAAGTCAATGGAATCGAAATATCCATCAAGCATAGCAAAACTGGCAATGCGAAATAAAAGGTAGAATCTATCAAAAACAGAACAGTTCGTATTGAAGAATTTTATTGAGGCACCAGACTTGCTCAAATGAAAATTCTCAAATTGAATGAAAGTTGCGTACATATCTGAGGATCACTCACGTAAATTGGTATAATTTTCTGAGTTACCTACAGAGAATTTTGCCCAGATTCGTGACAGCAAAGAAATCTATTTCTGCGCAGTAATCCAAATCTAGTATGAACTTTACTATCAACGACTTTACTTGGCACAACAAAACACTAAACTAAGATAAGGAGAGGTTGCTACAGTATTAAACAACTTCCAAGACACAAATATAAAACAAAGTACTGTAGTAAAAACATGGGTTGTCTCCCATAAGCGCTTTTTTCTTTAACGCCTTTCAGCTAGGCGCAGAAAGTGTGTATCAAGTATTATCAAAGGGTGGTGCATCTTCAGCGGGGTGTGGAGTTTTCTCAACCATGCATTGTATATTAGATACATAAGTTTTAGCGTCTCCCTTTTCATTAGTCTTGGGCTTGCTACTCTCATCAAACAAATTTTCAGGAACAAGCCAAGCATAGTTATTTTCTAGTGCATCATTCATCGCTAGGAGCTTACATGGTATTGGTGCTTTGATCTCCCAACCATCATTAGTATTATTAGTGTACCTTATTCTCTCCATGTCCATATTTTCAAGGAGACTAACAAAATTGGTGCAAGAACCAAGCATATTATATTTAACAAAGACCTTCCTAGCCTCTCTTGCTAGACCACCAAATTTTCTAAGAAGGGTTTCTAAAACAAAATCTTTCTTTTCCCCTTCTTCCATATCACCAAGTGTAAGAAACATGTGTTGGATTATAGGATTGAGATTAACAAATTTAGTTTCCAACATGCGAACTAAAGCAGCAGCAGCAATTTCATAAGTAGGAGCAAGATCTACCAAGTGTCTATCTTCAAAATCTTCAACGGTACTAACATGATTGAAAAATTCCTCTATATTATTTCTCCCAATTATAGACCCGCGTCCTACCGGCATGTTTTTTACGGTAAAATTAAAAGGAAACATAATGAAATAACTAAAGTAAATGCAAGTAACTAATTTTTTTTGTGTTTTTGATATAGAGTGCAAGACAGTAAATAAAGTAAAACTAGCAACTAATTTTTTTTGTATTTTGATATAATGCAGCAAACAAAGTAGTAAATAAAATAAAGCAAGACAAAAAACAAAGTAAAGAGATTGCGATGTGGAGACTCCCCTTGCAGCGTGTCTTGATCTCCCTGGCAACGGCGCCAGAAAAATGCTTGATGGCGTATAGCACGCGTCCGTTGGGAACCCCAAGAGGAAGGTGTGATGCGCACAGCGGCAAGTTTCCCCCAGTAAGAAACCAAGGTTTATCGAACCAGTAGGAGTCAAGAAGCACGTTGAAGGTTGATGGCGGCGAGATGTAGTGCGGCGCAACACCAGGGATTCCGGCGCCAACGTGGAACCTGCACAACACAACCAAAGTACTTTGCCCCAACGTAACAGCGAGGTTGTCAATCTCACTGGCTTGCTGTAACAAAGGATTAGATGTATAGTGTGGATGATGATTGTTTGCAGAAAACAGTAGAACAAGTATTGCAGTAGATTGTATTTCAGTATAGAGAATTGGACCGGGGTCCACAGTTCACTAGAGGTGTCTCTCCCATAAGATAAACAGCATGTTGGGTGAACAAATTACAGTTGGGCAATTGACAAATAGAGAGGGCATGGCCATGCACATACATATTATGATGAGTATAGTGAGATTTAATTGGGCATTACGACAAAGTACATAGACCGCTATCCAGCATGCATCTATGCCTAAAAAGTCCACCTTCAGGTTATCATCCGAACCCCTTCCAGTATTAAGTTGCTAACAACAGACAATTGCATTAAGTATTGCGCGTAATGTAATCAGTAACTACATCCTCGAACATAGCACCAATGTTTTATCCCTAGTGGCAACAGCACATCCATAATCTTAGAGATTTCTGTCACTTCCCCAGATTCACGGAGACATGAACCCACTATCGAGCATAAATACTCCCTCTTGGAGTTAATAGCAAAAACTTGGCCAGAGCCTCTACTAATAACGGAGAGCATGCAAGATCATAAACAACACATAGATATAAATTGATAATCAACATAACATGGTATTCTCTATTCATCGGATCCCAACAAACACAACATATAGAATTACAGATAGATGATCTTGATCATGTTCGGCAGCTCACAAGACCCGACAATTAAGCACAATGAGGAGAAGACAACCATCTAGCTACTGCTATGGACCCATAGTCCAGGGGTAGACTACTCACACATCACTCCGGAGGCGACCATGGCGGCGTACAGTCCTCCGGGAGATGATTCCCCTCTCCGGCAAGGTGCCGGAGGTGATCTCCTGAATCCCCCAAGATGGGATTGGCGGCGGCGGCGTCTCTGGAAGGTTTTCCGTATCGTGGCTCTCGATACTGGGGGTTTCGCAACAAAGGCTTTAAGTAGGCGGAAGGGTAGGTCAGGGGGCGACGTGAGGGGCCCAGGAGACAGGGCGGCGCGGCCAAGGGTGGGGCCGCGCCGCCTGCCCTCCTGGCCACCTCGTGGCCCCACTCCGTTGACTCTTCGGTCTTCTGGAAGCTTCGTGGCAAAATAGGACCCTGGGCGTTGATTTCGTCCAATTCCGAGAATATTTCCTTACTAGGATTTCTGAAACCAAAAACAGCAGAAAACAACAACTGGCACTTCGGCATCTTGTTAATAGGTTAGTTCTAGAAAATGCACGAATATGACATAAAGTGTGCATAAAGCATGTAGATATCATCAATAATGTGGCATGGAACATAAGAAATTATCGATACGTCGGAGACGTATCAGTGATGTACTAGCTCCATAGGGTGTTGGGAGCATCCTTGTGTGTGGAGCTCACCCCAACCTTGTGAAGGAATCACCGCCTCGACCGGTGCCTTAGTGGAAGAGGGAGAGCACCTTCGTGGAGCTCTCTCGAGGAAGAAGGTGAGGCCTTCCTTCGTAGTGTGGTCGTCTAGTCTCTTGTGTGAGACTAGCACCACCTCAACGCAGACGTACTTCCTGTTGTGGAAGGAACTGCGGTAAACAAACCTCGCCTCGCCTCCGCGTCCTCCGGTTATCTCGCACCTTACTCTTACTATCTTGTTGATTCCTTTACTTGTTGCACTTGTCCTAGTATCATTGTAGGAACATCACCTTTGCTAAAGCTATCACATTTACCTTCCGTTCCGCTAAAATTGGAAAAGGCTAAAACTTGCCACACCGTCTATTCACCCCCCTCTAGGCGACGTCCTAGAACATTCAATTGGTATCAGAGCTAGGGCTCTCTTATCTTGTTGGGCTTCACCGCCTAGAGAGTATGACGTCGGCTAGAGGATTAGTGCACATTTCCTCCTTTACATTTGATGGCACTAATTATGATGCTTGGAAATTCTACATGCTTGATTATTTTAGGGACATGCACCCACATGTGGAGCGAATTCTTGATATGGGTTTTTCTCCTCCTAAGGATCCACAAAATCCAACTTTTGAGGAGAAGAAAAACTCTTATCTAGATGCTCAAGCTACTAAAGTCCTTTGCCGTGTTGTGAGTCATGTAGTGATTTCCTCCATTGTGCCTTTCCGGAGTGCTCATGAGGTTTGGACAAAGCTTTGAGATACATATGGTGGATCCAAGACCATTGAGGATGATCACGCTCCTTCCACTTCACCAACGTGTGGTAAGACACAAGGTAATGGTATGGTGAGTGGTGATGAACATTGCATTGTTGATGGTGAGCGCTCTCTTGATGATTCTTCATCTCTACCCCATTGCAATGTCTCATCTTTGGACTTTAACACTTGTAGCACTATAATTGATTTACATGCTAGTGTTGATAGTCCTTGCATATCTTCATCCCATGATGATATGCTTCTCTTGTCTTGTTGCCATAATGAAGATACTTTGCTTTCCTCTAGTATTTGTGTGACTAACAATGTAGAGGAAACCAAAGATACTATGGGCCAAGACAAGATCTTGGATGGAGCTTCAAGTAGTTCATCTTCTTCATCATCGCACGGTCCCTACACTTGCCTTATGGCTAAGGCTTCTAAGGTATCTCCTTCCTTGGAACCCTATCTATCTAGTGATGATGAGGATGATGATATGGAAGGACTTAATGTTGCTTCCTTAAACAAGTTGGGAGAGTTGGTTTTTCATGCTCTTCCTAAGAAGAATTTTGTTCGCTCTAACTTCATGAAAATCTTTGATTTTGCCATTGCGAGCACAAAACGTATTGAGAAAATGGAAGAGCATGAGCGCGAGTATGAAAACGAGATTGCAACTCTTAGTAAAGCTCTTAAAAAACAAAAAGGCACCAATGAAACTCTTGGAGAGAACTTTGCTATAAGGATACTTATGGAAAGGGAATCTCATGAGAGTGATTTAGAGGTGGCACAAGAACTTCGAACTAAAAATGTTGAGCTAGAAATTGCTCGTGATAAACTCCTTGAGGATTTTGAGCTTCTCAAAGGTAGCTCTAGGGCTATTGAGAGTAAGCTCATCAAACTCACCGAGTCACATGAGAAATTTAAAGCTCTCAACCTAATAGAGCTTGCTAAGTTTCCTTCTCCTTGTGCTATGATTGATAATGCTTGTGCTACAAACTCTACCTCTTGTGAAGCCTCCATCTTGAAGGAGAATGTTGAGCTAAGGGCTCAACTTGCTTTGCTAACAAGCAATTATGAGAAATTGGAAGAAAACTATGGAAAGCTTTCTAGCTCCCATGATGATCTTCTAGTCTCTCATAATTTGCTAAAGTTAGCCCATGAGGCTATCATGTCAAAGGTAAAATCTTGTGAGCCTCATGTGAGTACTAGCACTACCTCTCAAAATGCTACTTTGTCATGTGCTAGTGCTTCTAGTTCACCCACTCATGCTATTGACTTATCTTGTGGTGAACTACCTTCTATGCCTTGTTCTACAATTCCATGTGCTAGTGCTAGTAATTCACCCACCCACCCATGCTATTGCTATATCTTGTGGTGAATTACACACCTTGCCTTGTTGCTCTAATAATAAAGCTTCCACTTCCTCTAGTACTTGTGTTGTTACTAACCATGTAGGGAAAATCGAAGAGCTCGAGGCCCAAGTCTCTTCTTTGAAGAAGGACTTGGTAAAGGGTCATGAAGGGAAGCAATTCCCCAATGACAAGAGTGGACTTGGATTCAACTCCAACAACAAGAACAAGTCCACCTCGCACAAGCGGAAGAAGGGGCAAGGGCATGTGAAGGACCCCGCCAAGATTGTGTGCTTCAAGTGCAAGATTGAAGGGCATCATGTTAGATTGTGCCCCTTGAAGAAGAAGCCACTTGGCGTGAAGAAACAAGGGAAGCGGCCTCAAGATGGAGCTCATGGTCTACCTCAAGGCCAAGCTCAAGGTCTACCTCAACTTGAAGAAGGGCCGCTACCCGAAAAGGATCAAGTCAAGGCTCCCGTTGCGGAGAAATCAAGTGAGAAGAAGGGGAGGAGAAGAAGATGCTACATATGCCGTGAGAAAGGCCACATTGATACGTCTCCAACGTATCCATAATTTCTGATGTTCCCTGCTTGTTTTATGACAATACTTACATGTTTTGCTTGCACTTTATAATGTTTTTATGTGTTTTCCGGAACTAACCTATTAACAAGATGCCACAGTGCCAGTTCCTGTTTTCTGCTGTTTTTGGTTCCAGAAAGGCTGTTCGGGCAATATTCTTAGAATTGGACGAAATCAACGCCAAACATCTTATTTTTTTTCCGGAAGCATCCAGAACACCGAAGGAGAGTCGGAGGGGAGCCAGGGGGCCCCACCCCACAGGGCGGCGCGGCCAAAGGGGGGAGCGCCCCCCTACTGTGTGGGCCCCCCAGAAACCCTTTTGCGCCGCCTCTTTGCCTATTTAACCCCTCGCGACCTAAAACACGATACCAATTGACGAAGCTCCAGAAAGACTCCAGGGGCGCCGCTGCCATCGCGAAACTCCAATTCGGGGGACAGAAGTCTCTGTTCTGGCACCCTGCCGGGACGGGGAAGTGCCCCCGGAAGCCATCTCCATCAACGCCACCGCCTCCATCATGCTCCGTGAGTAGTTCCCCCATGGACTACGGGTTCTAGCAGTAGCTAGTTGGTACTCTCTATCCTATGTACTTCAATACAATGATCTCATTAGCTGCCTTACATGATTGAGATCCATCTGATGTAATCGGTGTTGTGTTTGTTGGGATCCGATGGATGATACATTATGATTATTCTATCTATAAAGTTTGTGAAGTTATTGTTGCTGCAATCTTGTTATGCTTAATGCTTGTCACTAGGGCCCGAGTGGCATGATCTTAGATTTAAGCTCTATAATTATTGCTTAGATTGTATCTACAAGTTGTATGCACGTGTCTATGTCCGGAACCAAAGGCCCCAAAGTGACAGAAATTGGGACAACTGGAGGGGAAGGCTTAGATATGAGGATTACATGTTTTCACGGAGTGTTAATGCTTTGCTCCGGTGCTCTATTAAAAGGAGTACCTTAATATCCAGTAGATTCCCTAGAGGCCCGGCTGCCACTGGCTGGTAGGACAAAAGATGTTGTGCAAGTTTCTCATTGCGAGCACGTACGACTATATATGGAAAACATGCCTACATTATTAATGAGTTGATGTTCTGTCTTAATGCTTTGAATCCTATCAATTGCCCAACTATAATTTGTTCACCCAACACTTGTCACTTGTTACTGGAGAGTTACCACTAGTGTAGATCGCTGGGAACCCCGGTCCATCTCTCATCATCATATACTCGTTCTATATGTCATTGGAAGTAGTATCAACTATTTTCTGGTGCCATTGCCTCTGTGTTACTCCTACTGCTGCTGTGTTACTGTTACTATTGCTCTCATATTACTGCTACTTTCGCATCACCCCTGTTACTAGTGCTTTTCTAGGTGCAGCTGAATTGACAACTCAGTTGTTAAGGCTTATAAGTATTCTTTACCTCCCCTTGTGTCGAATCAATAAATTTGGGTTTTACTTCCCTCGAAGACTGCTGCGATCCCCTATACTTGTGGGTTATCAAGATTGTTTTCTGGTGACGTTGCCGGGGAGGCATAGCTCTACTCATAAGTTCACCTGGGGAGTACACTCTACCTCTCTCTCTGTTTTTATTTTATTTTATTTTGTTTTGCTTAGTTTGCTTTTCTCTAGTTTCTTTTTGTCTTGTTTTAATTTCCTCATATACCTAAAAATCCATAAAAATTTGAAAAATTGAAAAATTAAAAACTGCTATTATGGGAGAACCTATAACCTACTTGGAGCTTATAGAATATTATAATAATTATAGAGAATCAAGAACGGGTAAAGTAATGAGTGCTATGATAGAAAAATTGAATACAATTGCCAAAATCTTGCTTAAACGCCATGATATAAATTATTGCTCTAAAGAGGATACTAAACATCTGAAATTTCAATGTGGCTTTAGTGAAGAAGCTTTAATTAAGAACTATAATTGGAATAACTATATTCATCTTGGGTTCGAAGAGGTAGAACAATTTGTCATATTTATGGGAGCCTCTGAGATCGAATCCTTCATGGTTAAGAATTATGAAACTTGTGTTGTTTGTAAGGACCTTAAAGATTATGTCTCTTCTATCCTTAATTTTTGCAATGAAAGTTATAGTGATAATCCTTATATCATTGATTATAAAGAGATACTCATTAATGCACAAGAATGCACTCACAATTTGCAGGAACCTGTGGAAGAAGAAATTGATGAACCTGAAAGCTCATTGGATGAAAAAGAGGAGGAAATTGATGAACCTGAAAGCTCATTGGATGAAAAAGAAGAGGAGAGTGATGAACAAAAGGAGGAAGAATGGATTAGCTACCCATGCCAACCTTCTAATGAGAGTAACTCTTTATCTCTTACACTATTTGATTGTCCTCCATGCTTACCGAAGGAGGATGAATGTTATGTTCCTGCGGATTCTCTTCAAATAGTACCTATGAGTAAAACTTGTGAGAATAATTATTCTACTGTTATCTATGATAATCCATGCTACTTTGATAAATCTTATGATAATGCTTTGTTTGTGCCTGATGTCGAAATGCATGGTACTAAAGAATTTTGCTTGGCAAATGTTTATGATAAAGCTCTAGATGATGGTCCTATGTTACTTGATAATATTAATTGTACTACTAATGAAAATGGGATTGGAGAATTCTTGACTTTATCTATGAGTCCCATATCTCTTGAGATTGATCAATCACCTTGTTATATTATTGATAAAAGTGGGTTCGAAAGTTTTAATCCCACTATTTTTGAGCTTGATAAAAATTATATGTTTGTGGATCATGAAAAACATGCTTTATGTGATAGTTATATTGTTGAGTTTGTTCATGAAGCTACTGAAAATTATTATTAGAGAGGAAAATATGGTTGTAGAAATTTGCATGGTACTAAAACACCTCTCTATATGCTGAAAATTTTGAAGTTACTCTTGTTTTATCTTCTTATGCTTGTCACTTTGTTCTTCACGAATTTATTTGTGTACAAGATTCCTATGCATAGGAAGTGGGTTAGACTTAAATGTGTTTTGAATTTGCTTCTTGATGCTCTCTTTTGCTTCATTCTCTATTTTCATGTGAGCATCATTAAAATTGTTGAGCCCATCTTAATGGCTGTAAAGAATGAACTTCTTGGGAGATAACCATGTGTTTATTTTGCTACTGTTCTGTTGTGTTTTGGAAGTTGTTAATACTGTAGCAACCTCTCCTTATCTTTATTTTATTGCAATGTTGTGCCAAGTGAAGCTTCTAATCGAAGGTTGATACTAGATTTGGATTTCTGCACAGAAACAGATTTCTATCTGTCACGAATCTGGTAGGATTCTCTGTAGGTAACTCAGAAAAATCTGCCAATTTACATGCGTGTTCCTCAGATATTTATGCAACTTTCATTAGTTTTGAGTTTTCTGATTTGAGCAACGGAAGTACCTCTTTAAAATTCGTCTTTACTGGCTGTTCTGTTTTGGCAGATTCTGTCTCTGTTTTTTGCATTGTCTCTTGTGGACTTTAAGCAAGGCTTTCTAGACGTGGAGAGCTGTAGCTAATGTTTTATTGAGTTCTTGCAATGTGTCACTACAGGACTAAAGTGGATTCAAGTTTTTTTTGAGTACTAACCCCTCTAATGAAGTTTATGAGAAGTTTGGTGTGAAGGAAGTTTTCAAGGGTCAAGAGAGGAGGATGATATATGATCAAGAAGAGTGAAAAGTCTAAGCTTGGGGATGCCCCGTGGTTCATCCCTGCATATTTCAAGAAGACTCAAGCGTCTAAGCTTGGGGATGCCTTGGGCATCCCCTTCTTCATCAACTTATCAGGTTTCTTCTATTGAAACTATATTTTTATTCGGTCACATCTTATGTGCTTTAGTTGGAGCGTCTGTGTGTTTTTATTTTTGTTTATGTTTGAATAAATTCAGATCCTAGCAATCCTTGTTTGGGAGAGAAACACGCTCCGCTTTTTCATATGAACACTTGTTCTTCATTTTACTTTTAATGTTCAATGATAAAAGTTGGAAGCTACAATACTTATGTTATTTGGTTGGAAACAGAAAATGCCTCATAATGTCTTGGATAATTTGACACTTGGCAATTGTTTTGAGCTCTCAAGTAGATCATGATTAAGGTCTTGCATCATGTAGTTTAAACCTATTAATGGAGAACTACCGTAGAGCTTGTTGAAATTGGTTTGCATGATTGGTCTCTCTTAAGGTCTAGATATTTTCTGGTAAAAGTGTTTGAGCAACAAGGAAGACAGTGTAGAGTATTATAATGCTTGCAATATGTTCTTATGTAAGTTTTTCTGTACCGGTTTATACTTGTGTTTGCTTCAAACAACCTTGCTATCCCAAAGCCTTGTACTGCGAGGCAATGCTTGATGTCTACGCACACTCCTTTTCCTGTAGACAGTGTTGGGCCTCCAAGAGCAGAGGTTTGTAGAACAGCAGCAAGTTTCCCCTTAAGTGAATCACCCAAGGTTTATCGAACTCAGGGAGGAAGAGGTCAAAGATATCCCTCTCATGCAACCCTGCAACCACAAAGCAAGAAGTCTCTTGTGTCCCCAACACACCTAATAGGTGCACTAGTTCAGCGAAGAGATAGTGAAATACAGGTGGTATGAATGTATATGAGCAGTAGTAACGGCGCCAGAAAATAACTTGATGCTACAACTGGCGTGTGGTTGATGGTGATAATATTGCAGGCAGTACAGATGCATTAAAACAGTAAACAAGCAGTGATAGCAGTATTTGGGAACAAGGCCTAGGGATCTTACTTTCACTAGTGGACACTCTCAACATTGATCACATAACAGAATAGATAAATGCTATACTCTACACTCTCTTGTTGGATGATGAACACCACTAATTGCGTAGGATTACACGAACCCTCAATGCCGGAGTTAACAAGCTCCACAATATTCGATATTCATGTTTAAATAACCTTAGAGTGCACGATAGATCAACACAACTAAACCAAGTACTAACATAGCATGCACACTGTCACCATCACACTATGAAGGAGGAATAGATCACATCAATACTATCATAGCAATAGTTAACTTCATAATCTACAAGAGATTACAATCATAACCTACGCCAAGTACTACACGATGCACACACTGTCACCTTTACACCGTGGAGGAGGAATAGAGTACTTTAATAACATCACTAGAGTAGCACATAGATGAATAGTGATACAAAACTCATATGAATCTCAATCATGTAAGCAGCTCATGAGATTATTGTATTGAAGTACATAGGAGAGAGATTAACCACATAGCTACCGGTACAGCGCTTAGCCTCGATGGAGAACTACTCCCTCCTCATGGGAGACAGCAACGGTGATGAAGATGGCGGTGGTGTCGATGGAGGAGCCTTCCGGGGGCACTTCCCCGTCCCGGCGGCGTGCCGGAACAGAGACTCCTGTCCCCCAGATCTTGGCTTCGCGATGGCGGCGGCTCTGGATGGTTTCTCGTACCGTGGCTTTTTTCGTATCGAAGATTTAGGTCAGGGACTTTAAATAGGCGAAGAGGCGGAGTCGGAGGGTCGACGAGGCGGCGACACAGTAGGGGGGCGCGGCCCACCCCGTGGCCGCGCCAGCCTACCACCTGGGGCCCACAGGGCCCTCCTCTGGTGGCTCTCGGGTGTTCTGGAAGCTTCGTGGGATTTTAAGATCTTGGGCGTTGATTTCGTCCAATTCCGAGAATATTTCCTTACTAGGATTTCTGAAACCAAAAACAGCAGAAAACAGGAATTGGCACTTCGGCATCTCGTCAATAGGTTAGTTCCGGAAAACGCATAAAATCATCATAAAGTGTGAACAAAACATGTAGGTATTGTCATAAAACAAGCATGGAACATCAGAAATTATAGATACGTTGGAGACGTATCAGCATCCCCAAGCTTAGTTCCTACTCGTCCCGAGTAGGTAAACGATATCAAAGATAATTTCTGAAGTGACATGCTACCACATAATCTTGATCATACTATTGTAAAGCATATGAGATGAATGCAGCGATTCAAAGCAATGGTAATACAATGAGTAAACAATTGAATCATATAGCAAAGACTTTTCATGAATAGTACTTTCAAGACAAGCATCAATAAGTCTTGCATAAGAGTTAACTCATAAAGCAATAGATTCATAGTAGAAGCACTGAAGCAACACAAAAGAAGATTAAGTTTTAGCGGTTGCTTTCAACTTGTAACATGTATATCTCATGGATATTGTCAATATAAAGTAATATAACAAGTGCAATATGCAAGTATGTAGGAATCAATGCACAGTTCACACAAGTGTTTGCTTCTTGAGGTGGAGAGAAATAGGTGAACTAACTCAACATAAAAGTAAAAGAAAGGCCCTTCACAGAGGGAAGCATTAATTGCTATATTTGTGCTAGAGCTTTGGTTTTGAAAACAAGAAACAATTTTGTCAACGATAGTAATAAAGCATATGCATCATGTAAATCTAGGGTGAGGTCTTTCCTGCTTGCTTGAGGGCTCAAGCGATTTATCCAGGGCGAGGTCTTTCCTGCTTGCTTGAGGGCTCAAGCGATTTGTTTCAGTTGGATGGGATCTAGATACTCCCTTGACATGAAAAATATGGACTGCTTGTACGTACTTCAAATAATTCGTAAACACATGTTTGATTACAAATAGGGATGGTCCATTGAAACCTCACTCGAATATGAGAAATTCTTTAACATAGAAACTCTAATTGTTTCAGGGGAAAAACTGAAAAAGACAGTCATGATATTCCTAATTCTACGGTTCATCGATGCAAAATACATTTTCATAGCTAATGGTCGACCCCGAAAAAGAAAAATCGACTGCCTCTCCCCACAGCTCCTTCCTCAACCGCGCCGCTTGGCCTTCCTTCCCCAACCACGCCACCCCCGGCACATTTTCCCACCGAGTCGACCCCAGCTCCACATCGCGCACAACGGCTGCCTGCTTCCTCGGATCCACCTAGCAAGGTGTCCGACCACTTCGAAAAATCCATCTAGCCTAGCAAGATCCCAACCGTGGGATCTGGCTAGCATCGAGGCTGTTGATGCTGCTCGGTGTTCTTGTTGTTGGTGGAGTCGTGGGAGCCCGACCACAACACATGATGGACACGTAGGCGCTCTAGCCTAAGCTTGCTGGCAAGGTCCAGGACCTGTCGCCGTCCGAAATAGCAGCAGGGCTTCGACAAAGGGTCGTCTTATGCCTTCAAGCGGCGGGGGAAGGAACTTGCAAATTTACAGAGCTTGAGATAGCCATCGAATGGCTCCTAACAAATATCTATATTTATAATGTAGCAACTCACATAAAATTTAGAAAATCAAAGTAAGTACGAGGACCACATCGATGATGTTGGTAAAGAAGCGAAGTGGCAAAACCGATGTGTTATTAGGGACACATGTAATTAACAGATAGGTTGCTGGAAGTTTTTGAATATTTATTTTTCCTGTGCAACGCACGGGCTCTTTTGCTAGTTATATCCTACAAGTTGCAAGCCTCATGCACAGTATACCAATAGTGCCTGCACCTTGTCCTAATTTGCTCGGATTACCTGGATTATCATCGCAATACATATGTTTTAACCAAGTGTCACAAAGGGTACCTCTATGCCGCATGTACAAAGGTCTAAGGAGAAAGCTCGCATTGGATTTCTCGCTTTTGATTATTCTCAACTTAGACATCCATACCGGGACAACATAGACAACAGATAATGGACTCCTCTTTAATGCTTAAGCATTCAACAACAACTAATTTTCTCATATGAGATTGAGGATATTTGTCCAAAACTGAAACTTCCACCATGAATCATGGCTTTAGTTAGCGGCCCAATGTTCTTCTCTAACAGTATGCATGCTCTAACCATTCAACTAGTGGTAAATCGCCCTTACTTTAGACAAGACGGACATGCATAGCAACTCACATGATATTCAACAAATAGTAGTTGATGGCGTCCCCAGGAACATGGTTAATTTGTCGATGAAGAAGGGGATGCCTTGGGCATCCCCAAGCTTAGATGCTTGAGTCTTCTTTAAATATGCAGGGATGAACCACCGGGGCATCCCCAAGCTTAGAGCTTTCACTCTCCTTGATCATATTGTATCATCCTCCTCTCTTGACCCTTGAAAACTTTCTCCACACCAAACTCAAAACAACTCATTAGAGGGTTAGTGCATAATCAAAATTCACATGTTCAGAGGTGACACAATCATTCTTAACACTTCTGGACATTGCCCAAAGCTACTGAAAGTTAATGGAATAAAGAAATCCATCCAACATAGCAAAAGAAGCAATGCGAAATAAAAGGCAGAATCTGTCAAAACAGAACAGTCCGTAAAGACGAATTTCTAAGAGGCACCAGACTTGCTCAAATGAAAATGCTTAAATTGAATGAAAGTTGCGTACATATCTGAGGATCACACACAAAAATTGGCAGATTTTTCTGAGTTACCTACAGAGAATTCTGCCCAAATTCGTGATAGCAAGAAATCTGTTTCTGCGCAGTAATCCAAATCTAGTATCAACCTTGCTATCAAAGACTTTACTTGGCACAACAATGCAATAAAATAAGATAAGGAGAGGTTGCTACAGTAGTACCAACTTCCAAGACACAAATATAAAGCAAAGTACTGTAGTAAAATAAACACATGGGTTATCTCCCAAGAAGTTCTTTCTTTATAGCCATTAAGATGGGCTCAGCAGTTTTAATGATGCACTCGCAAGAAATAGTATTTGAAGCAAAAGAGAGCATCAAGAGGCAAATTCAAAACAACTTTAAGCCTAAAATGCTTCCTATGAAAAGGAATCTTGTAAATAAACAAATTCATGAAGCATAATGCAACAAGCATAGAAAGATAAAACAAGTGCAGCTTCAAGATTTTAAGCATATAGAGAGGTGTTTTAGTAACATGAAAATTATACAACCATATTTTCCTCTCTCATAAGGATTTTCAGTAGCATCATGAGCAAACTCAACAATATAACTATCACATAAAACATTCTTATCATGAGCTATATGCATAAAATAATTACTCTCCACATAAGCATAATCAATTTTATTAGTTGTAGTGGGAGCAAATTCAACAAAGTAGCTATCATTATTATTCTCATCATCAAATATAGGAGGCATATTGTAATCATAATCAAATTTACTCTCCATAGTAGGTGGCACCAAAAGACTACTATCATTATAATCATCATAAATAGGAGGCAAAGTATCATCAAAGAAAATTTTCTCCTCAATGCTTGGGGGACTAAAAAGATCATGCTCATCAAAGCCAGCTTCCCCAAGCTTAGAATTTTCCATATCATTAGCAACAATGGTATTCAAAGTGTTCATACTAATATGTTCCATGGGTTTTTTAATTTTCGGATCAAACCATCCATGTCTTAACTTAGGAAAAAGAATAAAAAGCTCCATGTTGCTTTCCATTATGCCAAACTACTGATAAACAAGAAACAAAAAGATGCAATTGCAGGATCTAAAGGAAATAGCTTCGAGCACTTACAACGGCGAAAATAGCTTAGTAGCCGAGATCCGGAGTTTGAGTACCTTTTACCTTTCCTCCCCGGCAACGGCGCCAGAAAAGTGCTTGATGTCTACGCACACTCATTTTCCTGTAGACAGTGTTGGGCCTCCAAGAGCAGAGGTTTGTAGAACAGCAGCAAGTTTTCCCTTAAGTGGATCACCCAAGGTTTATTGAACTCAGGGAGGAAGAGGTCAAAGATATCCCTCTCATGCAACCCTGCAACCACAAAGCAAGAAGTCTCTTGTGTCCCCAACACACCTAATAGGTGCACTAGTTCGGCGAAGAGATAGTGAAATACAGGTGGTATGAATGTATATGAGCAGTAGTAACGGCGCCAGAAAATAACTTGATGCTACAACTGGCGTGTGGTTGATGGTGGTAATATTGTAGGCAGTACAGATGCAGTAAAACAGTAAACAAGCAGTGATAGCAGTATTTGGGAACAAGGCCTAGGGATCTTACTTTCACTAGTGGACACTCTCAACATTGATCACATAACAGAATAGATAAATGCTATACTCTACACTCTCTTGTTGGATGATGAACACCACTAATTGCGTATGATTACACGAACCCTCAATGCCGGAGTTAACAAGCTCCACAATATTCGATATTCATGTTTAAATAGCCTTAGAGTGCACGATAGATCAACACAACTAAACCAAGTACTAACATAGCATGCACACTGTCACCATCACACTATGAAGGAGGAATAGATCACATCAATACTATCATAGCAATAGTTAACTTCATAATCTACAAGAGATTACAATCATAACCTACGCCAAGTACTACACGATGCACACACTGTCACCTTTACACCGTGGAGGAGGAATAGAGTACTTTAATAACATCACTAGAGTAGCATGTAGATGAATAGTGATACAAAACAGCGTTCCTTAATGGAGACATTGAGGAAGAGTTGTATATGGTACAACCCAAAGGTTTTGTCGATCCTAAAAATGCTGACAAAGTATGCAAACTTCAGCGTTCAATCTATGGACTGAAGCAAGCATCAAGAAGTTGGAACCGATGTTTTGATAAGGTGATCAAAGACTTCGGGTTTATACAGTGTCATGGAGAGGCCTGTATTTACAAGAAAGTGAGTGGGAGCTCTGTAGCATTCCTGATATTATATGTAGATGACATATTATTGATTGGGAATGATATAGAACTATTAAACAGTGTAAAAGGTTATTTGAATAATAGTTTTTCAATGAAAGACCTTGGTGAAGCATCGTATATATTAGGCATCAAGATTTATAGAGATAGATCAAGACGCCTAATAGGGCTATCACAGAGTACATACCTGGACAAGATTCTAAAGAAGTTTAGAATGGACGAAAGTAAGAAAGGGTTCTTACCTATGTTACCAGGCAAGGTCTTGAGTAAGACTCAAGGACCGGCTACGGCAGAAGAAAGAGAAAGGATGAGTAATATCCCCTATGCCTCGGTAGTAGGATCTATCATGTATGCCATGCTATGTATTAGACCGGATATAGCACATGCTGTTAGTTTGACTAGCAGATATCAAAGTGATCCAGGAATGGAACACTGGACAGCGGTCAAGAATATCCTGAAGTACTTAAAAAGAACTAAGGATATGTTTCTTTGTTATGGAGGTGACCAAGAGCTCGTTGTAAACGGTTACACCGATGCAAGTTGGAACACTGATCCTGATGACTCTAAGTCACAGTCTGGGTACGTGTTTATACTGAATGGTGCTGCAGTAAGCTGGGCAAGCTCGAAGCAGTGCACGGTGGCGAAGTCTTCAACAGAATCAGAGTACATAGCGGCTTCAGAGGCTTCATCGAAGCGGTATGGATGAAGAGGTTCATTGTAGAGCTCGGTGTGGTTCCTAGTGCATTGGACCCATTAATCATTTACTGTGATAACATGGGTGCCATCGCCAATGCACAAGAGCCAAGGTCACACAAGAGGCTGAAGCATATCAAGCTGCGTTACCACTCGATTCGCGAGTACATCGAAGATGGAGAAGTAAATATTTGCAAAGTACACACTGATCTGAATGTAGCAGATCCGTTGACTAAAGCTCTCCCTAGGGCAAAGCATGACCAAAACCAGAATGCCATGGGTGTTAGGTATATTACAATGTAATCTAGATTATTGACTCTAGTGCAAGTGGGAGACCGAAGGAGATATGCCCAAGAGGCAATAATAAAAGTGGTTATTATATATCTTTATATTTATGATAAATGTTTATATATCATGCTATAATTGTATTAACCGAAACATTAGTACATGTGTGATATGTAGACAACAAAGAGTCCCTAGTATGCCTCTTAACTAGCTTGTTGATTAATGGATGATTAGTTTCATAATGATGAACATTGGATGTTATTAATAACAAGGTTATATCATTGTATGAATGATGTAATGGACACACCCAATTAAGCGTAGCATAAGATCACGTCATTGAGTTATTTGATATAAGCTTTCGATACATAGTTACCTAATCCTTATGACCATGAGATCATGTAAATCACTTATACCGGAAAGGTACTTTGATTACACCAAATGCCACTGCGTAAATGGGTGGTTATAAAGGTGGGATTAAGTATCCGAAAAGTATGAGTTGAGGCATATGGATCAACAGTGGGATTTGTCCATCCCGATGACAGATAGATATACTCTGGGCCCTCTCGGTGGAATGTCCTCTAATGTCTTGCAAGCATATGAATAAGTTCATAAGAGACCACATACCACGGTACGAGTAAAGGGTACTTGTCAGGAGACGAGGTTGAACAAGGTATAGAGTGATACCGATGATCGAACCTCGGACAAGTAAAATATCGCGTGACAAAGGGAATTGGTATCGCATGTGAATGGTTCATTCGATCACTAAAGTCATCGTTGAATATGTGGGAGCCATTATGGATCTCCAGATCCCGCTATTGGTTATTGGTCGGAGTGAGTACTCAACCATGTCCGCATAGTTCATGAACCGTAGGGTGACACACTTAAAGTTGGATGTTGAAATGGTAGAACTTGAATATGGAATGGAGTTCGAATATTTGTTCGGAGTCCCGGATGAGATCCCGGACATCACGAGGAGTCCCGGAATGGTCCGGAGAATAAGATTCATATATAGGAAGTCATTTTATAAGATTTAAAATGATCCGGAAGGTTCTATGGAAGGTTCTAGAAGGTTCTAGAAAAGTCCGGAAGAAACCACCAAGGAAGGCGGAGTCCCGGAGGGACTCCACCTCCATGGCCGGCCAACCCTAGAGGGGGAGGAGTCCCAAGTGGACTCCCCCTATGGGGGCCGGCCACCCCCCCCCCCCCCACATGGAAGGGGGGAATCCCACCCCAAGTGGGATTCCCACCTTGAGTAGGTTTCCCTATCACATGGAAGGTTTTGGGTTCGGGTCTTATTCGGAGACTTGTAGTCCAACACTTGGGGCTTCCACCTATATAATGAGGGGCCAAGGGGAGGGGGCCGGCCACCCAGGAACCACCAAGGTGGCCGCACCCCTTAGTGGCCGGCGCCCCCCTCTCCCAAACCCTAGCGGCCTCTCTTCTCCACCGCATCCCGCACGCTTAGCGAAGCTCCGCCAGATTTCTCCACCGCCACCGACACCACGCCATCGTGCTGTCGGATTCAAGAGGAGCTACTACTTCCGCTGCCCGCTGGAACGGGAGGTGGACGTCGTCTTCATCAACAACCGAACGTGTGACCGAGTACGGAGGTGCTGCCCGTTCGTGGCACCGTGATCAAGATCTTCTACGCGCTTTTGCAAGCGGCAAGTGAACGTCTACCGCAGCAACAAGAGCCTCATCTTGTAGGCTTTGGAATCTCTTCAAGGGTGAGACTCGATAATCCCATTGTTGCTACCGTCTTCTAGATTGCATCTTGGCTTGGATTGCGTGTTCGCGGTAGGAAATTTTTTGTTTTCTATGCAACGTTATCCTACAGTGGTATCAGAGCCGTGTCTATGCATAGATGGTTGCACGAGTAGAACACAATGGTTTTGTGGGCGTTGATGCTCTTGTTATCTTTAGTTTGAGTACTTTGCATCTTTGTGGCATAGTGGGATGAAGCGGCTCGGACTAACTTTACATGACCGTGTTCATGAGACTTGTTCCTCGTTCGACATGCAACTTGTATTGCATAAGAGGCTTTGCGGGTGTCTGTCTCTCGTACTATAGTGAAGATTCAATTTACTCTTCTATTGAAAACACTAGTATCAACGTTGTGGTTCATGTTCGTAGGTAGATTAGATCTCTCTCGAAAACCCTAAACCACGTAAAATATGCAAACCAAATTAGAGACGTCTAACTTGTTTTTGCAGGGTTTGGTGATGTGATATGGCCATAATGTGATGATGAATATGTATGAGATGATCATTATTGTATTGTGGCAACCGGCAGGAGCCTTATGGTTGTCTTTAAATTTCATGTTGAATAGTATTTCAAAGTAGTTGTAATAGTTGCTACATGGAGAACAATCATGAAGATGGCGCCATTGACCTTGACGCTACGCCGTCGATGATGGAGATCATGTCCGTGCTTTGGAGATGAAGATCAAAGGCGCAAAGACAAAAGGGCCATATCATATCACATATGAACTGCATGTGATGTTAATCGTTTTATGCATCTTATTTTGCTTAGATCGCGATGGTAGCATTATAAGATGATCCCTCACTAAAATCTCAAGATAATAAAGTGTTCATCCTTAGTAGCACCGTTGCCAAGACTTGTCGTTTCGAAGCATCTCGTGATGATCGGGTGTGATAGAATCAACAAGTGCATACAACGGGTGCAAGACAGTTTTGCACATGCGGATACTAAGGTGGCCTTGATGAGCCTAGCATGTACAGACATGGTCTCAGAACACGTGATACCGAAAGGTAGAGCATGAATCATATGGTTGATATGATGAACACTTTGAGTGTTCGCCATTGAAATCACACCTTGTCTCGTGATGATCGGACTTAGGTGCGGTGGATTTGGTTCGTGTGATCACTAAGACAATGCGAGGGATATTGTTTTGAGTGGGAGTTCACCTAGATTTTTAATTATGTTGAATTAAAATTTGAACTCAATTTGTCATAAACTTAGTCTAAACTTTTGCAAATATATGTTGTAGAGATGGCGTCCCCAGTCAATTTTAACCAGTTCCTAGAGAAAGAAAAACGTAAGAGCAACGGTAGCAACTTCACCGATTGGTTCCGTCATGTGAGGATTTTCCTCTCTGGCGGAAATCTGCAATATGTGCTTGATGCACCGCTAGGTGACCCTCCTGCAGAAATTGAAACCGATGAAGTAAAAGCTATTTACGCGACTCGGAAAACTCGGTACTCTCAAGTTCAGTGTGCCATCCTGTGCAGTCTGGAATCCGATCTTCAAAAACGTTTTGAGCACCACGATCCTCATGAGTTGATGAATGAGCTGAAAGCTATATTTGAGACTCATGCGGCCGTGGAATGCTATGAAGCATCGAAACATTTCTTCAGCTGTATGATGGAAGAAGGCAGCTCCATTAGTGAGCATATGCTCGCCATGACCGGGCATGCAAAGAAACTCAGTGACTTGGGAATAGTGATTCCTAACAGACTGGGGATTAATCGTGTCCTTCAATCACTGCCACCAAGTTACAAGAACTTTGTGATGAACTACAATATGCAGAACATGAACAAGGAGTTACCTAAACTCTTTGGCATGCTAAAAGCTGTTGAGATTGAGATCAAGAAAGAGCACCAAGTGTTGATGGTCGACAAGACCACCAGTTTCAAGAAACAGGGCAAGTCTAAGGGAAAATTCAAGAAGGGTGGCAAGAAATCTGCCACGCCTCCTATGAAACCTAAGAACGACCCTAAGCCTAATGCTGAGTGCTATTACTGCAAGGAGAAGGGACACTGGAAGCATAATTGCTCCAAGTATCTGGCTGATCTAAAGAGCGGCCTTGTCAAGAAGAAGAAAGAAGGTATATCTGATATACATGTTATAGATGTTTATCTCACTGGTTCTCGTTCTAGTACCTGGGTATTTGATACTGGTTCGGTTGCTCATATTTGTAACTTGAAATAGGAACTAAAGAATAAACGAAGACTACTGAAAGATGAAGTGACGATGCGCGTTGGAAACGGATCCAAAGTCGATGTGATCGCTATCGGCACACTTCCTCTACATCTACCTTCGGGATTAGTTTTAAGCCTAAATAATTGTTATTTTGTACCCGCGTTGAGCATGAACATTATATCTGAATCTTGTTTAATGCAAGACGGTTATTCATTCAAGTCTGAGAATAATGCTTGTTCTATTTTTATGAATAATATCTTTTATGGTCGAGCACCTGAAAAGAACGGCTTATTTCTGTTAGATCTCGATAGTAGTGATACGCATATACATAACATTGATGCTAAGCGAATTAAATTGAATGATAATTCTACTTATATGTGGCACTGTCGTCTTGGTCATATTGGAGTGAAACGCATGAAGAAACTCCATACTGATGGATTACTTGAATCACTTGACTTTGAGTCACTTGATAGATGCGAAGCATGTCTAATGGGAAAAATGACTAAGACTCCATTTTCTGGTATGATGGAGCGAGCTACTGACTTATTGGAAATCATACATACTGATGTGTGCGGACCAACGAGCGTAGCATCGCGCGGTGGTTATCGTTATGTTCTAACCTTCACAGATGATCTGAGTAGATATGGGTATATCTATTTCATGAAACATAAATCCGAAACTTTCGAGAAGTTTAAGGAATTTCAAAGTGAAGTAGAAAATCAACGTAACAAGAAGATTAAATTTCTTCGATCTGATCGTGGAGGTGAATATCTGAGTTATGAGTTTGGCATGCATTTAAAGAAATGCGGAATACTTTCACAATTGACACCGCCGGGAACACCACAACGAAACGGTGTGTCCGAACGTCGTAATCGAACTCTCTTAGATATGGTTCGTTCTATGATGTCTCTTACTGATTTGCCGTTACCATTTTGGAGTTATGCATTAGAGACAGCCGCATTCACTTTAAATAGAGCACCATCAAAATCCGTGGAAACGACACCGTATGAATTATGGTTTAATAAGAAACCTAAGCTGTCGTTCCTTAAAGTTTGGGGTTGCGAAGCCTATGTAAAGAAGTTACAACCGGACAAGCTAGAACCCAAAGCGGAGAAATGTGTCTTCATAGGATACCCTAAGGAAACTATAGGGTACACTTTCTATCACAGATCCGAAGGCAAAATCTTTGTTGCTAAGAACGGAACCTTTCTTGAGAAAGAATTTCTCACTAAAGAAGTGACTGGAAGAAAAGTAGAACTCGATGAGATTGATGAATCTATACTCGTTGATCGAGTAGCGCGATCTTGGAAGTTGTACCTGTACCGCCTACACCGGCAACAGAGGAAGCTAATGATAATGATCATGAAACTTCGAACGAGGAAACTACTGAACCTCGCAGATCGACAAGGGAGCGTGCCACTCCTGATTGGTATGATCCTTGTCTAAATATCATGATTCTGGATAACAATGATGAGGACCCTGCGACGTATGAAGAAGCGATGATGAGCCCAGATTCCAACAAATGGCAAGAAGCCATGAAATCCGAAATAGGATCCATGTATGATAACAAAGTATTGACTTTGGTAGACTTACCTAATAGCCGAAAGGCTGTCGAGAATAAATGGATCTTCAAGAGAAAAACAGATGCTGATGGTAATATTACTGTTTATAAAGCTCGGCTTGTCGCAAAGGGTTTCCGGCAAATTCAAGGAGTTGACTACGATGAGACTTTCTCACCTGTAGTGAAGCTAAAATCTGTGAGGATTTTGTTAGCAATAGCTGCATTTTTCGATTATGAGATTTGGCAGATGGATGTCAAAACAGCGTTCCTTAATGGAGACATTGAGGAAGAGTTGTATATGGTACAACCCAAAGGTTTTGTCGATCCTAAAAATGCTGACAAAGTATGCAAACTTCAGCGTTCAATCTATGGACTGAAGCAAGCATCAAGAAGTTGGAACCGACGTTTTGATAAGGTGATCAAAGACTTCGGGTTTATACAGTGTCATGGAGAGGCCTGTATTTACAAGAAAGTGAGTGGGAGCTCTGTAGCATTCCTGATATTATATGTAGATGACATATTATTGATTGGGAATGATATAGAACTATTAAACAGTGTAAAAGGTTATTTGAATAATAGTTTTTCAATGAAAGACCTTGGTGAAGCATCGTATATATTAGGCATCAAGATTTATAGAGATAGATCAAGACGCCTAATAGGGCTATCACAGAGTACATACCTGGACAAGATTCTAAAGAAGTTTAGAATGGACGAAAGTAAGAAAGGGTTCTTACCTATGTTACCAGGCAAGGTCTTGAGTAAGACTCAAGGACCGGCTACGGCAGAAGAAAGAGAAAGGATGAGTAATATCCCCTATGCCTCGGTAGTAGGATCTATCATGTATGCCATGCTATGTATTAGACCGGATATAGCACATGCTGTTAGTTTGACTAGCAGATATCAAAGTGATCCAGGAATGGAACACTGGACAGCGGTCAAGAATATCCTGAAGTACTTAAAAAGAACTAAGGATATGTTTCTTTGTTATGGAGGTGACCAAGAGCTCGTTGTAAACGGTTACACCGATGCAAGTTGGAACACTGATCCTGATGACTCTAAGTCACAGTCTGGGTACGTGTTTATATTGAATGGTGCTGCAGTAAGCTGGGCAAGCTCGAAGCAGTGCACGGTGGCGAAGTCTTCAACAGAATCAGAGTACATAGCGGCAGGAGGCTTCATCGAAGCGGTATGGATGAAGAGGTTCACTGTAGAGCTCGGTGTGGTTCCTAGTGCATTGGACCCATTAATCATTTACTGTGATAACATGGGTGCCATCGCCAATGCACAAGAGCCAAGGTCACACAAGAGGCTGAAGCATATCAAGCTGCGTTACCACTCGATTCGCGAGTACATCGAAGATGGAGAAGTAAATATTTGCAAAGTACACACTGATCTGAATGTAGCAGATCCGTTGACTAAAGCTCTCCCTAGGGCAAAGCATGACCAAAACCAGAATGCCATGGGTGTTAGGTATATTACAATGTAATCTAGATTATTGAATCTACTGCAAGTGGGAGACCGAAGGAGATATGCCCAAGAGGCAATAATAAAAGTGGTTATTATATATCTTTATATTTATGATAAATGTTTATATATCATGCTATAATTGTATTAACCGAAACATTAGTACATGTGTGATATGTAGACAACAAAGAGTCCCTAGTATGCCTCTTAACTAGCTTGTTGATTAATGGATGATTAGTTTCATAATCATGAACATTGGATGTTATTAATAACAAGGTTATATCATTGTATGAATGATGTAATGGACACACCCAATTAAGCGTAGCATAAGATCACATCATTGAGTTATTTGCTATAAGCTTTCGATACATAGTTACCTAGTCCTTATGACCATGAGATCATGTAAATCACTTATACCGGAAAGGTACTTTGATTACACCAAACGGCACTGCGTAAATGGGTGGTTATAAAGGTGGGATTAAGTATCCGGAAAGTATGAGTTGAGGCATATGGATCAACAGTGGGATTTGTCCATCCCGATGACGGATAGATATACTCTGGGCCCTCTCGGTGGAATGTCATCTAATGTCTTGCAAGCATATGAATAAGTTCATAAGAGACCACATACCACGGTACGAGTAAAGAGTACTTGTCAGGAGATGAGGTTGAACAAGGTATAGAGTGATACCGATGATCAAACCTCAGACAAGTAAAATATCGCGTAACAAAGGGAATTGGTATCGTATGTGAATGGTTCATTCGATCACTAAAGTCATCGTTGAATATGTGGGAGCCATTATGGATCTCCAGATCCCGTTATTGGTTATTGGTCGGAGTGAGTACTCAACCATGTCCGCATAGTTCACGAACCGTAGGGTGACACACTTAAAGTTGGATGTTGAAATGGTAGAACTTGAATATGGAATGGAGTTCGAATATTTGTTCGGAGTCCCGGATGAGATCCCGGACATCACGAGGAGTCCCGGAATGGTCCGGAGAATAAGATTCATATATAGGAAGTCATTTTATAAGATTCTATTCCTTCATTTTATTTGACTTGTTGATGACTCCACAAAGATTGTGGCTATGAGTGCTCGTTTCATACTATTTGCATCTTCAAGCACCCATAGTTGATTTTGGCACAAGCTTTGAGTGGTCTTGTGGGAGTGATGATGCCATGCTTGTGCACCTTATTCTTCAATGCAAATTGTTTATCTTGTGCACAAACTTTGGCGAGCTTCCACATATTACTTAGAGCACATTGTTGGTTCATTGATTGCTTGCTTCATTGGTTCACCTTCACATCCTCTTGCAATCTTTGATCCTCAATATAGTTTGATTTCCTCCGAATATTCATCATTGAATATGTGCCTTTGATTTCACTCACAATTATGAGAAGTGCACAACTTATGGAGGGACGCTCACTATATTGGCCTTCCAAACCTTTCGTCCATTTTGGCAATCGATGCCAATGGGGGAGAAGTTTGGAGGGTTTCGATGCCTTGCATGTGTTGCTTTGCATGGTTGAATATTTAGAGGATACTCCGCTAGGCTTTAATTGCTGGTATATGCAATGAAATTCAAGTTCATTCACACATGCATATATTATGGGGGAGTTTGTTCTAAATATTCAACTTGGGTTGTTCGCTAAATTCCATATCTAAACCCTCTCAAAGAGATTGTCATCAATTACCAAAATGGGGGAGATTGTAAGAACATGTCCATTACCCCATGTGTGGTTTTGGTAATTGATGACAATCCTTATGGACTAACGGTTGCATTGAGAATCGATCTTAGGTCAAGTCCATAGCTATGTGTTGGACTCAAGGTTGTAAGATGGAGAAGACGGAGTACAATGATGAAGATGGTGTCGAAGAGAGACAAAGACGGTGTTGAAGATGAAGAGAGAAGACGGCATAGAAGATGAATGGAAGAAGACGGTGGCGTGTATGTTGAAGGAAGACAGTGGCATGTACAATCATGGAGAGTATGAAGACAGAGATTGCCGACTCGAGAAGAACGCGCAAGGACTAGGTTTGTGCTCGATAGGATAGTGGGTCGTATCATCGGAGAGAGCTCAAACCTTGCATGCATTGCATCGTGTTCTTGGTTCTTCTTGGTTCTTATGCATGAAACGGATTTCGGTTGCATCACGTGTTGCATATGCGAGAGTGATGATTTTCCCGATATACCGTATTGAGAGGTTATACCTTTATGACCATGAGAAAATCATCACTCACTCATTTGCATGATTTCACCTTGTAAAGATGTAGCTCTTGTCGCCCTCTTTCCAACAAAATTGGTTTCATGTCATTCGGAGTTGTCTAGCTCAAGTTATGGATTTTATAGTGCATCATATTTGGAAAAAGAAAAGAAAAAACGTTTTGGGCCAGCCCGGTACTACCGCTGGCGGCACCGGGCCCAGTACCGCATCACCCTCCCAAGCTTACTGGACCCAGTCCGGTATCAAAGCTGTACTGGGCCGGTAGTACCGTAACTGGGCCGGTACCAGACCGGTACCGGGCCCGGTAGTACCGGTCGGCCCCCTTTTTCTTTTTCCAACTATTTTCCTCCAGCCCCACCCGCATCGGGCCGCCGCACCAGCCAGCCCACTCCATCGCGCCCAGGCCGCTGCTCGCTCCCGCTCGCCACGCGCCAGGCCGCCTGCGCCCGCTCGCTTCCGCCTCGATCGGCAAGGCGTTGACCCGCGGGAGAGGTCTCCGCTCGATCCCGCGCGCCCCACGCCGAGCCGCTCGCTGCGCCCCCACGCTGCCCGCATGCGCGCTGCTCTCCCTGGCCCCGCTTGCTGCCGCGCTGCCGCATACGATCATGCATGCATGCTTGCTGCTGCTTACTGCCTGCCACCCTGCACTGCATCTTCTCTCTCTCTCAATTCTCGATGGTTTCAGTTTGCTCTGCATTTTGCACAAGCGGTAGTACCGCTCCACAAAGCGGTACTACCGGTTTGGCCCGATTCAGATCTGTTTTCTACACAGTTCGCGCGCAAGCGGTAGTACCGCTTTGGGCACGAATCTGACCATTTTCTCAGCCCCAACAGCTATATTTTGCAGCCCCTATTTATACCTCTCTTCCACCTCCGACCAAACCAACCCAGCACCTCCACTCTCTCACCTCCATTGTTGACCTCGGGTTCTTTCTTCCTCCTCTTGATCCCCCCACTATTTGTTGCATATTTTTGGGGGAAAGGAGAGAGGAGATCTAGATCTAGAGCTTCAACAATTGAATCCTTCTCTAAGTGAGAGGATCTTGCTAGATCTAGATCTTGGAGTTTCTTGGTGTTTCTCCTCACTTTGTTCTTCCTCCCTTATTCCCCCAATAGCTTCTTCTAGCTTTGTTGGAATTTGGGAGAGAAGAACTTGGGCATCCTAGTGGTGTTCTTAGCCATTGCATTAGGTGCATCGGTTTGTGCTCTCTCCGGGGTTTCGATCTCGTAGGGTGTGTGTGTTCTTCCTTAGTGGATCTTGGTGATAGGGTTCCTTTTGTGGAGCATTGGAAGAGTTCCTTGGTGGGGAATTGGAAGGGTTCCTTGGTGGGGCATTGGAAGGGTTCCTTGGTGGGGCATCGGAAGGGTTCCTTTGGTGGAGCATTAGAAGGGTTCCTTTGGTGGAGCATTGGATGAGTTCCTATAGTGGGACATTGGAGATGTGCACCTATGGAAGCTAGCTTGGTGATGTACTAGCTCCATAGGGTGTTGGGAGCATCCTTGTGTGTGGAGCTCGCCCCAACCTTGTGAAGGAATCACCGCCTCGACAGGTGCCTTAGTGGAAGAGGGAGAGCACCTCCGTGGAGCTCTCTCGAGGAAGAAGGTGAGGCCTTCCTTCGTGGTGTGGCCGTCTAGTCTCTTGTGTGAGACTAGCACCTCCTCAACACAGACGTACTTCCTGTTGTGGAAGGAACTGCGGTAAACAAACCTCGCCTCGACTCCGCGTCCTCCGGTTATCTCGCACCTTACTCTTACTATCTTGTTGATTCCTTTACTTGTTGCACTTGTCCTAGTATCATTGTAGGAACATCACCTTTGCTAAAGCTATCACATTTACCTTCCGTTCCGCTAAAATTGGAAAAGGCTAAAACTTGCCACACCGCCTATTCACCCCCCCTCTAGGCGACGTCCTAGAACATTCAACGCGGCTTCCGGGTTCGACGACCTGGTCTGTGGAATTCGGGTCAAGGTCCCAAGATCCTTCTCCTCAAGGGAGTAACCTATAAAGACAAGTAAAAGTCCTTAGGCAAAATTGCAGGCATGAAAGGGAAATGATGATTAGTCGGAAAATACTTACCGAAGGCCTAACACCTTCCATGTAAATATCAAAATGATAGGCGTGAGAGTGAATGTCACGCGGAATCTTGATCATCACTCGGAGCCGCTTGTCCAGGCATCAGAGGAAAGATTATCTTTAGTGGCACGCATTGTATCGTCGCGACCACTGTAGAAGTACATCAAGCGATCACGGTGTTGAAGGGGTTGGATCCGCTTGGTAAACCAAGATAACGTCAGATCTTTCCCCGATAACCCATATTTTGTCAGCTTGCAGATCCACCGCACCATCTTCACCATCGTCGGAGACTCGGAGATGTGGGGATTGGCTGTACAGGCGGAGGTCTCGGCGGCAGGTCCATCTTTGAATGTTGTAATGTCTTGGAGCTGGCCGGAACCACGACATCCTTCACGTAGAAGAATCCCCCGGACCAGTACCTCACGGATTCATGACGATCCGTGTGAGGGTAGATCCGGCCAGGGCAGATCTTGAAAGTGATGCTCCCACAGTTGGCGAGCGTGGAAGTCTAGGGAACGGTCTCCTTCTTGACGGGGAAAAAGAATTGAAAAAGGGTGAAATCTGGTTTTACCCGGAGATGACCCTCGTAGAGGGCGACGTGGCTCGCGATGGCGAGTATGCTGTTGGGGGAGAGGTTATGAGGTTGGAGCTTGTAGGCCTTGAGGATTTTCGAGAAGAAATCACTCGGAGGCAAAGAGAATACACGCTCCACCAGAGCTTTCGTCAGCACCCACTCTACGGCTGCGGGCACCGGGCTTAGAGCACCCGGAACCACTCGCCAGGATCCGGGGCGCATGAATCCCTCTGCCTCCATGTTGCGGAGCTCATCTTCGGTGGTGAGGCATGGCCACCACTACCCCTTGACTTCGCCTTCGCGGGATCGAGCCTTAGATTTCTTGGCCGCCACCTCCTCCACCTTCTTCTCCATGCGCTCCCTTCCGGCAAGTTCAGCAGGATCGGTGGTGGCTCCTTCAATGGTCTTGCCAGATCCTTGTGCAGGGTCCAGTGATACGTCTCCGACGTATCGATAATTTCTTATGTTCCATGCCACATTATTGATGATACCTACATGTTTTATGCATACTTTATGTCATATTTATGCATTTTCCGGCACTAACCTATTAACGAGATGCCGAAGAGCCAGTTGTTGTTTTCTGCTGTTTTTGGTTTCAGAAATCCTAGTAAGGAAATATTCTCGGAATTGGACGAAATCAACGCCCAGGGGCCTATTTTGCCACGAAGCTTCCAGAAGACCGAAGAGGAGATGAAGTGGGGCCACGAGCTGGCGACACACTAGGGCGGCGCGGCCCAGCCCTTGGCCGCGCCGGCCTGTTGTGTGGGGCCCCCGTGCGGCCCCCTGACCTGCCCTTCCGCCTACATATAGTCTTCGTCGCGAAACCCCCAGTACCGAGAGCCACGATACGGAAAACCTTCCAGAGACGCCGCCGCCGCCAATCCCATCTCGGGGGATTCAGGAGATCGCCTGCGGCACCCTGCCGGAGAGGGGAATCATCTCCCGGAGGACTCTTCACCGCCATGGTCGCCTCCGGAGTGATGAGTGAGTAGTTCACCCCTGGCTATGGGTCCATAGCAGTAGCTAGATGGTCGTCTTCTCCTAATTGTGCTTCATTGTCGGGTCTTGTGAGCTGCCTAACATGATCAAGATCATCTATCTGTAATGCTACATGTTGTGTTTGTTGGGATCCGATGGATAGAGAATACTATGTTATGTTGATTATCAATTTATATCTATGTGTTGTTTATGATCTTGCATGCTCTCCGTTATTAGTAGAGGCTCTGGCCAAGTTTTTCCTCTTAACTCCAAGAGGGAGTATTTATGCTCGATAGTGGGTTCATGCCTCCATTAAATCTTGGACAGTGACAGAAAGTTCTAAGGTTGTGGATGTGCTGTTGCCACTAGGGATAAAACATTGATGCTATGTCCGAGGATGTAGTTATTGATTACATTACGCACCATACTTAATGCAATTGTCTGTTGTTTGCAACTTAATACTGGAAGGGGTTCGGATGATAACCCGAAGGTGGACTTTTTAGGCATAGATGCATGCTGGATAGCGGTCTATGTACTTTGTCGTAATGCCCAATTAAATCTCACAATACTCATCATATCATGTATGTGCATGGTCATGCCCTCTCTATTTGTCAATTTCCCAACTGTAATTTGTTCACCCAACATGCTATTTATCTTATGGGAGAGACGCCTCTAGTGAACTGTGGACCCCGGTCCATTCTTTTACATCGAATACAATCTACTACAATACTTGTTCTACTGTTTTCTGCAAACAATCATCATCCACACTATACATCTAATCCTTTGTTACAGCAAGCCGGTGAGATTGACAACCTCACTGTTTCGTTGGGGCAAAGTACTTTGGTTGTGTTGTGCAGGTTCCACGTTGGCGCCGGAATCCCTGGTGTTGCGCCGCACTACATCCCGCCGCCATCAACCTTCGACGTGCTTCTTGGCTCCTACTGGTTCGATAAACCTTGGTTTCTTACTGAGGGAAACTTACTGCTGTACGCATCACACCTTCCTCTTGGGGTTCCCAATGGACGCGTGTTGAACGGAAAGACATACGTCAACTACGCGCAGCAAGTAAATTTCTGGCGCCGTTGCCGGGGAGATCAAGACACGCTGCAAGGGGAGTCTCCACATCCAATCTCTTTACTTTGTTTTTGTCTTGCTCTATTTTGTTTACTACCTTGTTTGCTGCATTATATCAAAACACAAAAAAATTAGTTGCTAGTTTTACTTTATTTGCTATCTTGTTTGCTATATCAAAAACACAAAAAAATTAGTTACTTGCATTTACTTTATCTAGTTTGCTTTATTTACTACTGCTAAAATGAGTAATCCTGAAGTTGAAGTTCGTTCGTTTAAGCAACAAGGGGGAGAATGTTTAAAAGATGCTTGGTATAGAATTAGTGATGCCCATAATAGGTGCACTAAGAAACACTCCACCACTATCCTACTCAGGAATTTTTATGTTGGTATCTCTAGCTGGAATAGGTATGTCCTTGATTGTCTCGCGGGAGGTAACTTCCTAGGCGCTCCTGCTTTAGAAGCTAGTTGCATTATTGAGAGTCTATTTGGAACACCACCTGTTAATGAAGTTAAAATTGAAACCTCTCTTGAAGATGTCATGAAAAAGTTGGAAACCATAGAGCAAAACCTTCCAAGTATTGATACTACTTTGGGAGCATTACTTGATAGCACTGATAAACTTGATAAATCTCTAGGTGGAATTAATGAGAGAATTGCCATCTTAGAAGCCTGTGCTATTCATGATAATCAAACCCAAAGGATTAGTGAACTTGAAGAGGCTATGGGAACATTGGGTTCAACCTTTTCATCTATAAAGTTTAGAGAGAAAGCTTATGTGGGTAAGGAGCAAAAGTTCATGTATGTCTCTAAGGTGCCTAAACCAAAAAACTATTATAGGCCTAAAATTGATAAAGCTCTTAAAACCACTATAGATAAGGGAGCATCTAAGATACCTAATGGGATAAATTGTGAAAATGATGTTGGTGCTTCGTCTCTTGATAATACTTGATATACACTTTCTGCGCCTAGCTGAAAGGCGTTAAAGAAAAGCGCTTATGGGAGACAACCCATGATTTTACTACAGTACCTTTTATTTTATATTTGAGTCTTGGAAGTTGTTACTGCTGTAGCAACCTCTCCTTATCTTAGTTTTGTGCATTTTTGTGCCAAGTAAAGTCGTTGATAGTAAGGATCATACTAGATTTGGATTACTGCACAGAAACATATTTCTTTGTTGTCACGAATCTGGGCCTAATTCTCTGTAGGTAACTCAGAAAATTATGCCAATTTACGTGAGTGATACTCAGATATGTACGCAACTTTCATTCAATTTGAGCATTTTCATTTGAGCAAGTATGGTGCCTCAATAAAATTCATCTTTACGAACTATTCTGTTTTGACATATTCTGCCTTTTATTTCGCATTGCCTGTTTTGATATGCTTGATGGATTTTTCGATTCCATCAACTTTCAGTAGCTTTGTGCAATGTCCATAAGTGTTAAGAATGATTATGTCACCTCTGAACATGTAAATTTTGATTGTGCACTAACCCTCTAATGAGTTGTTTTGAGTTTGGTGTGGAGGAAGTTTTCAAGGATCAAGAGAGAAGGATGATACGATATGATCAAGGAGAGTGAAAGCTCTAAGCTTGGGGATGCCCCGGTGGTTCACCCCTGCATATTTCAAGAAGACTCAAGCGTTTAAGCTTGGGGATGCCCAAGGCATCCCCTTCTTCATCGACAACATTATCAGGTTCCTCTAGTGAAACTATATTTTTATTCCATCACATCTTATGTACTTTGCTTGGAGCGTCGGTTTGTTTTTGTTTTTGTTTTGTTTGAATAAAATGGATCCTAGCATTCATTGTGTGGGAGAGAGACACGCTCCTCTGTTGCATATGGACAAATATGTCCTTAGGCTTTACTCATAATATTCATGGCGAAGGTTGAATCTTCTTCGTTAAATTGTTATATGGTTGGAAACAGAAAATGATGCATGTAGTAATTCTAAAATGTCTTGGATAATGTGATACTTGGCAATTGTTGTGCTCATGTTTAAGCTCTTTCATCATATACTTTGCACTTATTAATGAAGAAATACACAAAGCTTGCTAAAATTTGGTTTGCATAATTGGTCTCTCTAAAGTCTAGATAATTTCTAGTATTGGGTTGAACAACAAGGAAGACGGTGTAGAGTCTTATAATGTTTACAATATGTCTTTTATGTGAGTTTTGCTGCACCGGTTCATCCTTGTGTTCGTTTCAAATAACCTTGCTAGCCTAAACCTTGTATCGAGAGGGAATACTTCTCATGCATCCAAAATACTTGAGCCAACCACTATGCCATTTGTATCCACCATACCTACCTACTACATGGTATTTCTCCGCCATTCCAAAGTAAATTTCTTGAGTGCTACCTTTAAAATTTCTATCCTCTACCTTTGCAATATATAGCTCATGGGACAAATAGCCTAAAAACTATTGTGGTATTGAATATGTACTTATGCACTTTATCTCTTATTAAGTTGCTTGTTGTGCGATAACCATGTTCCTGGGGACGCCATCAACTACTCTTTGTTGAATATCATGTGAGTTGCTATGCATGTCCGTCTTGTCTGAAGTAAGGGAGATTTACCACTTATTTAATGGTTAGAGCATGCATACTGTTAGAGAAGAACATTGGGTCGCTAACTAAAGCCATGAACCATGGTGGAAGTTTCAGTTTTGGACATATATCCTCAATCTCATATCAGAACATTAATTGTTGCTACATGCTTATGCATTAAAGAGGAGCCTATTATATGTTGTCAATGTTGTCCCGGTATGGATGTCTAAGTTGAGAATAATCAAGAGCGAGAAATCCAATGCGAGCTTTCTCCTTAGACCTTTGTACAGGCGGCATAGAGGTACCCCTTTGTGACACTTGGTTAAAACATATGTATTGCGATGATAATCCCGGTAATCCGAGCTAATTAGGACAAGGTGCGGGCACTATTAGTATACTATGCATGAGGCTTGCAACTTGTAAGATATAATTTACATGATACATATGCTTTATTACTACCATTGACAAAATTGTTTCTTGTTTTCAAAACCAAAGCTCTAGCACAACTATAGCAATCAATGCTTCCCTCTGCGAATGGCCTTTCTTTTACTTTTATGTTGAGTCAGTTCACCTATTTCTCTCCACCTCAAGAAGCAAATACTTGTGTGAACTGTGCATTGATTCCTACATATTTGCATATTGCACTTGTTATATTACATTGCATTGTCAACTATCTATGAGATATACATGTTATAAGTTGAAAGCAACCGCTGAAACTTAATCTTCCTTTGTGTTGCTTCAATACCTCTACTTTGATTTATTGCTTTATGAGTTAACTCTTATGCAAGACTTGTTGATGCTTGTCTTGAAAGTACTATTCATGAAAAGTCTTTGCTTTATGATTCATTTGTTTACTCATGTCATTTACCATTGTTTGGATCGCAGCATTCATTACATATGCTTACAATAGTATGATCGAGGTTATGATGGCATGTCACTCCAGAAATTATCTTTGTTATCGTTTACCTGCTCGGGACGAGCAGGAACTAAGCTTGGGGATGCTGATACGTCTCCGACGTATCGATAATTTCTTATGTTCCATGCCACATTATTGATGATACCTACATGTTTTATGCATACTTTATGTCATATTTATGCATTTTCCGGCACTAACCTATTAACGAGATGCCGAAGAGCCAGTTGTTGTTTTCTGCTATTTTTGGTTTCAGAAATCCTAGTAAGGAAATATTCTCGGAATTGGACGAAATCAACGCCCAGGGGCCTATTTTGCCACGAAGCTTCCAGAAGACCGAAGAGGAGACGAAGTGGGGCCACGAGCTGGCGACACACTAGGGCGGCGCGGCCCAGCCCTTGTGACATAGGCATCCCAAATGGGCCTGCCGAAGATGGTACCCGGGGTTTACTGGAGGCCTAATACCCGAAGAATAAGAAGATTCGGGAGCCCAAGATTTACTAAGGAAAGATAGAGTTGTAATAGGAAGTGTTGTTTGTAATCTGGCGGGATGAGTTAGAAACCGTCCCGGACTCTGTAAACTTGTATAGCACGAATCCCTCGGCTCCACCTCCTATATAAAGGGGGAGTCGAGGGACGAAGAATCAATCGAATCATTGTCTGCAAACCCTAGTTTTCATATTCGTCGAGTACTTTCCGGCTGAAACCTTCGAGATCTACTTACCCTCTACTTCCAACTAAACCCTAGCCTACAATCCATAGGCATTGACAAGTTGATACCTTGTCAATTGGCGCCGTCTGTGGGAACTAGAGGCGTAAGGAGCTGATCTCGATGGCACGCTCAAGATCTTCGACATCGTCAACCGCAAGCAACACAATGGATCGAGGTAAACAGATCGCTGCTGGTCTTGTCGATTTTGTTCCTCACCCACCCTCCCGTTTGGATGCATATGCGTATCTGGCGGAGCCCATGGAGATGACGTTCGGAAGGTTTCACTTTCGCGTCGAAAAGGAAGGATCGTATCGTGTCGAGATTCCGATTTCGTCGGGATCGTCGGTGGTCGATTCCGATTTTTCAAACTATGCATCGTCAACCGAGTCAGGAGAAGAAGAAACCTCGGCGACACGCTACGTCAGCACCAGAGCAAGAGAGAAACTCGCCAAGATCTTCAACGACATGTCGTTCGAGTCATCTGCGGACTCATATATAAGCGATGGCTCAAGCGATGTCGACAGTTACGACTTCATCGACAAATCTCTCACAATGGGCAAGGTCTTCATCAATCTCAACGATGATGTCACCAAACCCAACGTAGATCTGAGTACAAAGTATCATCAGATTTACGCCATTGAAGATCAAGAGGAGACATCTGAGGCTTTCGACAGTTTGGGAAATCCATACGTCGATCCCTCCAATCTGCGACAAGGCCTGGGCAACAAATACGTCGGGCCAGAGCCGCGAGATAGAGTTCAACTTTCACAAGCAGCGTGGGATAGAGCCGCGAGAGCTATGAACGGCACAGAACCAATGGCTACCACAGCCACACCAGAAGAATTGCAAGCATATCAATATAGGCTCGCACGAGCTGCCAGGGAATTGGAAAAACAGACAGCTGAGTTGAACAGGAGAAAGGAGGCAGCTTCTGCATCCAGCAGGAGAAGGGCAGATCTAAGTCGACAATCTAGAACTACGGGTGATAGCCACCGGGAGGCGCGGAACAGAGCAAGATCAAGGCTGCAACACATACCCGAAGCAGAAAGAGAGCACTTGGTCCAGAACCTCGACATGTCCTTCATGTCGATAGATACAAGAGGAAACATCATCCCTAAGACACCAGAGGCTGGGTATATGGCGACACATGCTTTTATCCTTGCGTCTAAACCACCTCCAGGCGATCCAAGGGAAACATTGTACAATATGGCGGTAGCAGGAGTTGGAGCTATGGGGACAGCGTTTGTATCAACGCCTCCCGAAGGAGTGGCAAGGCAAAATAGTCCACGACCTGCAGCAGCAGCAACGGCGGCACTGAAGGGCCAAGTGGAGCAAGAGACACGGCAGCACGAGCAAGAGTCGACAGAGCGCGGCAAAGCAGAAGGGATCATCGGCAATCTCCGGAATTGACCGATGAAGATATGTGTGGCTTGCCATGCTTTACGAGGAGAGTCCGGAAAACTCGAGTCCCCTCAGGATTCAAGTTACCCGATAATTTCAAGAAGTTCGACGGCCTTCAAGATCCAGAGGATTGGCTAGTCGACTATCTGGAGACGGTGAAGCTCACAGGAGGAACTAGGGCAACAGCCATGCAAAGTATCCAGGTGCATTTGAGTGGAGCCGCACGATCTTGGATAAAGAAACTCGCTCCAGGATCCATCGACAGCTGGGAAAGTTTCGAGGATGTGTTCGTCAAGAACTTTAGATCCACGTGCAAAAAACCCGCGTCGTTAGAGGAGTTGAGAGCGTGTCGACGAAGCCGGATGAGCCAATGAGGAAGTACATCCAGAGGTGGAATATCATTAAAAACTCAGCAGAAAATATATCGACGAGAGAGCAATAGATGCGTTTGTCGCAGGAGTCAGGCGTGGAGATTTCGTCGAAGATTTGGGAAGGACCAATCCAAAGACAGTATCCGCGTTAATGGAGATAGCAAATAAATGGGCAGACGGAGAAGACGCCGTCCACAACAAACGACACAGGTCGCCAGAGGAGGACCGCGGTCGAAACTATCAACCGAGGCGAAGATTTCCTCGGACGTGCAGAACTACGACGCTCCAGGACAAATTTCGGCAGGTTTTCGGACAAACACAGGAGGAAGCAACAGAGATGATTACCAGAGAAGCAGTGAGCAGCGAGGTGATAACAGGGATGATTCACGCAACAGGCAAAATAGCGGGCCTAGGTTCCCAAGACCTTTCGTGTCCCCTGAAGAGATGATGAACGGACCGTGCCAGATGCATTTTTTCCTCGACAGCAACGGAAAAAGACAGTCAGGGCACTTGCAGAAGGATTGTCGAAATTTTCAAGCAATGTTGCGGTATGCAGAGAACGCTAATGCGCGGGCAGCACAGAGAAATCCTCGAGAACCCAGAAGCGAGATTCACTTGCCGCCTCCTCCCGCGATTACAGACGACAATCGGCATCAGCTCAGACTAGCGGCAGCACCTGCACCACCACCTTATGTTGATCCTAATTCCAATGGAGCAGTTGTTGATGATTCGAAGGGAAGGCCGTCCAATAGAGCTCAGAAAGTAATCTCACGACAGGTGTTTATGGCAGAGAAAATGCCTCCACCAACAGTTGAGTACCTTAATTGGTCAGGACAAGATATCGGCTTCACAATAGCAGATCATCCGCAGCAAGTTCCTCGACCAGGGCAGTCAGCACTTATTCACTTGGCGATTATCGCGGGATTTGATGTCTCTCGAGTGTTCATAGACGGCGGCAGCAGCTTAAACCTTATGTATGCAGATACATTGAGGAAGATGAACATATCCTTAGCAAACTTGAAACCAACAGACACAAGGTTCCACGGCATCACACCGGAGAAACCAAGTTATCCATTGGGAAAGATCAATCTCGACGTTCAGTTTGGGACCCGAGAAAATTATAGAATCGAGAGGCTCGAGTTTGAAGTCGTGGATTTTCCATCGCAATATCACGCTCTGTTGGGACGACCAGCATATGCTAGATTTATGGCAGTGCCACACTATACATACTTGTTGTGGAGGTTGCCTGGACCAAAGGGACCAATCACAGTTAAAGGAAGCTTTGCCTTAGCCGATAAGTGCGACAAGGATTTCCACCGGTTGTCAGAAACCTTCGGGATGCAAGCTGAGTACTTGGCGTCAAAAAGCATGACTGATTACGACGTACTGCCAGACGTTGGAAGGCCAAACAAAGAATCAACTTTCAGTACCGAGAAAAATTCAAAAGAGGTGCAGATTCACCCGACAGACCCAAAAAAGACGACATCTATCGCAAACGACATGGATATCGCATAGGAAAGCGCGCTCGTCGAGTTCCTCCGTGAGCACTGGAAAATCTTCGCATGGTGTCCAGCTGACATGCCAGGAGTACCCAGGGAACTTGCCGAGCACCACCTAAACTTGGATCCACTAGCGAGACCAATCAAACAACCTTTGCGACGTTTTTCGGAACCAAACCGCAAAGCCATGCTGTCAGAAATTAATCGACTACAAGAAGCTGGTTTTATCAAAGAGATATTCACAGAAGCCACATGGGTAGCAAATCCTGTGCTGGTGCCGAAGAAAAACACTAAGGTCCTTCGCATGTGCGTCGACTTTACGTGTGTCAATAAACATTGTCCAAAGGATCACTTTCCCCTCCCGAGGATCGATCAAATTATCGACTCCACGGCTGGATGTGAACGTCTTTCCTTCCTGGATGCATATTCTGGTTATAACCAGATCAGATTGAAAGAAGATGATGAAGTAAAGACCGCGTTTATTACACCTTACGGCGTGTTTTGCTACAGAACAATGCCCTTTGGTCTAAAAAATGCGGGAGCAACATATCAAAGGATGATGCAGAAGTGTTTGGCGACACAGATTGGGAAGAACGTGCAAGTATACATTGATGATGTCGTCATAACATCAAAAAAGGGGGCAACGCTGATCGAGGATCTCAAGGAAACCTTCGACAACCTTGATAAGTTCTGCCTCAAACTGAACCCGACGAAGTGTTCCTTTGGCGTCCCAGCAGGAGAACTTTTGGGGTTTCTAGTATCAGCAAGAGGGATTGAAGCAAATCCCGACAAAATACAGGCTATCGTAACAATGAGGAAGCCAACAAAGTTGAAGGAGATACAACAGCTAACGGGGCGAGTCGCAGCTTTGAGTAGATTCGTCGCTAGGCTGGGAGAAAAGGCACTGCCGTTCTACGCTTTGATAAAACAAGGAGATAAATTTCAGTGGAACGAAGAAGCCGACAGAGCTTTCGAGGATTTGAAGCGCACAATTTCGACACCGCCAATTCTGGTGGCACCAAAAGAAAGGGAACCCCTCCTGCTATATATCGCAGCCACACCACAAGTGGTGAGCACGGTGCTAGTTGTCGAAAGGGAAGAAGAAGGAAAACTCCACGGCGTGCAGAGGCCGATATACTTCGTCGGCGAGGTTCTATCACCATCTAAACAAAGGTATCCGCAGTACCAAAAGATAGCATATGGAGTATTCACGACGGCACGAAAATTGCGCCACTATTTTTCGGCACATCCGATCATAGTGGTCAATGAAGCTCCCTTATCAAATATCTTGAACAACCTGTGAAGCTACGGGTGGTGTCTCCCATTGGGGAAGAGAACTTTCCCCTCGGGACATCACGTATGAAAAAAGAAAAGCAATAAAATCACAAATACTGCCGGACTTCATCGCAGAGTGGATGGAGTTGCAAAATACAGGACCTCCAGATTTATCGAGAACTTGGACCATGAACTTCGACGGGTCCAAAAGGCGGAAGGAGCTGGCGCAGAGTAGTACTCATATCACCCGAAGGCGACAAGTTGAAGTACATCCTCCGGATGACGTTCCCTAACGCATCTAACAATGAAGCGAGAATACGAGGCTCTCATACATGGAATGAAGATGGCGAAAGCACAACGGAGCAACTCGACTAAAAATCTTTGGCGACTCACAGTGGTGGCACGGCAAGTTATGAACCAATGTGATGCAGTCAATGATAGCATGATGGCATACAAGGAGGTATACAACGAACTCGAGAAGTTGTTCGATGGATGCGAAGTAAACCATATTAGCAGATTGAGCAACGACGAAGCCGATGTTCTTGCAAACATCGGGTCGCAATGCCTTGCAGTCCGCCATGTGTATTCTGGGAAGAAATAACAGAGAGATCCACTAAGTCGACAAAATCAAAAAAGAAGGAGAAGAAACCCTCGGGGGCTACCAAGGAAAAGCAAGAGGACGAAGAAGAAGATCAGGACCTGGTCATGGTGATACAGATACCGTGGATGCAGCCGTACATATCATACATCCTGAGGAAAGAAATACCCGACGATCCAGTTGAGGCAAGGCGAGTAATTCGACGCTCCAAAGCTTTCACGGTGGTCAAGGGAGAATTGTATAAGCGAAGTATTTCGGCGTCTTGCAAAGGTGCGTCACACCGAGAGGAAGGAAGAATAATTCTGAAGGATGTACACGAGGGAATATGTGGCCACCACGCAAGTAGTCGAGCTATCGCAGCCAAAGTTTTTCGAGCAGGATTCTACTGGTTGACAGCAATCGAGGACGCCAAGGACATAGTAAGAACTTGCGACGCGTGTCAAAGGTTTGCCGCAAAACCTCACTCTCCAGCAGCAGAGCTAGCACCAATACCATTGTCATGGCCCTTTGCTCAATGGGGACTTGATATGGTGGGTAAGTTACACAAATCCTGGCCAGGAGGAAAGGAGTACATGCTAGTAGCTGTCGACAAGTTTACAAAATGGATAGAAGCGAAGCCGATAAATTCACCAGATGGAGCATCCATGATAAAATTCGTAAAAGGCCTCGTCTTCAGATTTGGAGTGCCCCATAGCATCGTCACAGACAACGGCGGTAACTTCACATCCCATGAATTCAAAGATTATTGCGAAGAGGTGGGTATCAAGCTGAACTTTGCGTCAGTTGCACATCCTCAAACCAATGGGCAAGTCGAGAAAGCCAATGGTATCATCTGCAATGGCATTAAGAAGCGCTTGTTAGGACCACTGGAAAAAGCTCGACATACCTGGCCAGAAGAACTACCAAGCGTGTTGTGGAGCATCCGAACAACACCAAACACAGCAACGCAGGAAACTCCGTTTTTTCTGGTTCATGGAGCAGAAGCAGTACTACCAATCGAGATAGAGCACAACTCTCCACGTGTCGCTGAATATGATGAAGAAACATCGAGAAGAGCGCTAGAGGACGACGTCGACGCACTTGATGAAGCTCGAGATGAAGTATTATCTCGGGTAACCAAATATCAACAGGACTTGAAGAATTACCACAGTCGACGTTTGCGGCCAAGATCTTTTCAGGTGGGCGACCTAGTTCTTCGGCTCACGCAAAAAAGTCATGAAAAACTCGAGTCACCATGGCTTGGCCCTTACATCGTCACGGAAGTAATCGGAGGAGGAGCATATAGGATAAAGGACAAGAAGACAGGGGTGGAGGAGCCAAACCCCTGGAACGTGGCGCAACTTAGGCGGTTCTACGCCTAGAGTCGAAATATAGTCCTTGTAAAACTTCAATGTACTGAAACGCCCGCGAGTTTTCAGACGCACTCTTTTCCTTTTTCGGGGCACCGAGTGGGGCCGGAGAAGGTTTTTAATGAGGCGGGCTCGCGGTGCTGCAATATAATAAAGATAGTGACAATATAACTTTTCTTCTTTATCGACACGACCAAAATCTTTGCTCCGACGAATTTCAATATAGTTCATCGACAAAAGAAAAACCTTGCCTTGGTATTCAAATACCTCGTGAGTCAATAAAAATACAAAATAGTACTCAGTAAAAAGCTCGGGGGCTCATATTCACCTTAAGTATATATATGCCTTGGTCTAAAAAACCTCGCAAATATACAAATATAATAAAGAGTCACCGAAACACTCGGGGGCTAGACAAACAGAGAAATATAATGATTGCTTTACAATATAGTCATGGATTACAAAGAAGAAATATCTACAAGAAGAAAATAACTAGTCTTGATTCAGTATGTCATCAAGAGTAACTCTGTTTTCCTCAGGAGCAGCACCAAGAAAATCGGCATAATGGCCATCGGCAAAAAAGTCGGCATCCATCCGAAGCAGGTCCTCAATCATTTCTTCGGCTATGGGCGTAACCTTCGTATTAATCCTGTCAACACCAACTCTCCGACGTTTTACCTTTTGGTGAACCTTCTCGACAACCTGGGTAAGGTCAAGTTTCGAGTGGCAGATCTGGAGCATGATAAGAGCAAATCTGGCGCCAGCTACTAGTTGAGCTCTGACAAAGTCATGGATACTGCGAGCATCCTTAAACCTTTCCATCAATTCAGGAAGAGTTTTTGGTTGGACGTTCCGAGGAAACATGGAGTTGTAAACCATGGACAAGGTCTTGGTACAGAAGTCAAGGAAATCGCGAGTTTGAGAGGTGCGATCTTGAAATCTGACAATTTGGCGGGTCCTCTTCGGGGTAGCCCAAAACAAAGAACCATGATCCAGGGAAAGATTAACAAGGAGGTTTGTCCTAGCACTTACTCTCTCTTCCTCGGCAGCAGCATCAGTAAAGGCACCTATCAGAACAAAGACGTGGAAACCTTTAAGAGACAATGGCATGAAGATGAAAGATATCAGAGGATGAAACAGGCATACCCGACATATCTGCACTGGCTTCATTCATTAATTCGAGCATGAAATTTTCTCGAGTAGTCGCCTTTTCAGCCTCGGAAGCAGCAAACTCCTTGGCAGCCACGGCCTCGCGAGCTTGCTGGAGAGCAACTTTTTCGGCTTCAGATGACTTGCGAGATTGTTCCATCATCACAAGTGTTTGCTTCTTTGCATACTGAAGCTGCTGTCGAAGTTCGTCCAGTTCTTGCGACAAGGTATCATCGACAGGTGCAGTATCAGCAAAAGTTCTCCTCGCGTGAGAAGAAGAAGGCGACACATTGGAAGGAGCGGAAGTTGGAGTATAGTTATCAAATATCAACTGAAATATAAACAGGATAAAATCAAACGACAAGCAAAGATAGAATTTTTCATTAATCTCTTGGAATAATTACAAGGGCATTACAGTGGAGCTAAGGAAATACGTGTCGCTAAACGACTACTTTGGCGACAAAAGCAAAAGAAACAAAGAAAAACAGAGGCATGCAACTAGACCTCCGGCCTTGACGAGCTAGGAGTCGACGCTGGCTTAATCCCGAGATAGGCCAAGATCTTCTTCGTGTTGGGCTTGGCTGCCTTGATCAGCGACTTCCACCTTGATTGTTCTATTTGCTCGGTGTCGCCAACTTTCATCCAGTCGATAGTCTGTCGACTGTTAGCAACCAAGGCGACAGTGTTTTCAACGGCAACCTTCATATTCTCTTGGCGCATCTTCAGTCCAAGGTCTTCCGGTGTATTGAACATCTTGGCAAGGTTGAGGAAAGTCGCAGGCTCCTCCTTCTTCGGGAAGAAGTAGGGGAACAATGCCGACAATACTGCATTAGCATTCGATACACCTTCCCGAATCTCGGACCCATGAAGCTCCAGATAGGAAAGTGCGTCAAGGACCGGATCATCGACAGGATTCATCAGGTCAAAGTCCTGGTTTGTTTGGACTGTCAAGGAAACAAAGTATTAGTGAAAAGACAAGAAACAAAGATTTTCCTAAAAATAGAAGGGAGCAGTAAAATTACCGAAAGTACGGCGACTCGAGTCTTCGAGCGCTTGAGGATTCCTTCTTCACGAGAAGCTTGCGCAGCTTTGTGCTCATCTAAAGCAGCTGTAGCATCCTTAAGCTTTTTCTGCGGTTCCTCGACACCGCAGCTTTCGCCTTGGCTTCATCAGCTTCGGTCTTGGCTTTGCTAGCAGCGAGGTCCGCTTTCTTGCGAGCCGCCTCACTTTGCTCAAGTTTTCGAGAAAGTGCGTCGGCGCGTTCGTTAGCCTCTGCAAGTTTCTCTGTCGAGATATGAAAAAAGAGAGGAGAAAGATCAAAAATCGCGACAAGCACCAAGAGTAAAAAATCAAGGAAAAACAGCAAGTACAAAAGTCGTTACCTTCGGCTCTATTAGCATATTCACGGTACCCAACAAATTGGGAACCGATGCGGAGAAGATCCTTGATCATAGGCTGTTCAACGTGAACACGAAGAAAAACATCGGCATGAAAAAGAGAAAAGGTGTGAAAAAACAAAATAAGGAAAATATAGATGTCGACAAGCTTACATCATCTAGGGGCGAGTCGACGAACTGCCCAAGCGAGGGGCAGGTTCAATAATCTTTTCAACCCTTGTCCTTTTTGGCGAAGGAGCAAGGGGCTTGATGGCGGAGTAGTGGTGACGACGTTTTGTTGAGGAGGCGAGGTTTCTTCTCCTTCAACTAGCGTGTCCGAGGCAAGTACGCACGTGACGTGCTTGTCCGAGGAGCCACGTCGATAGTTGGAACTTCTTCCTCGTCATCGCTAATAATCAAAAAATCGGCAGCATAAAAAGCAAGACAAGCTAAATATTTCGAGTACAAAAATAGAGAGAAATAAAGACGACTTACGAGCTGATGAGGGATTCAGCATAAAGATCGTAAGTTGCCTTCGGATGAGAAGGAACAACTTCTTCAGCCTTAGAGGTGCCAGAATCTTCAACATCAGTCCTCTTCCTTTTGTTCTTGGGAGAAACAGCAGGAGGAAGGGATTGCGTCGATTCACTGGCTTCAGACTCAACTTCTTTTTCATGAGAAGCCGCAGATTTGTGAGAACCCGCGACTTCACTTTCACGAATAGAAGAAGCTTGAGTATCTTCGGCAACGATGGCCTGTTCTTCGACTTCTCCACCCTCCGGAAGAGGAGGAAGGGAAATCATGGTAGGATGGTTCTGTAAAAATTAGTGACCAGAAGGAAAATTAAAAGAGATGACAATATAATGAGGTGCAGAGAAAGTGCAAAATAAGGTAAAAACTCGGCAAGACAAAATACCTCGGGGAGTGGATTGGCGGCGTACGGTTCCACGCGACAAGAGGAAGGAATTGGGTCTTTACCCAGACGAGAAAGTCTTCGAATCAACTTCTCCAAGTCCTTGGTAGAAAGATCACCGGAGATTCTGTTGGCGTCATTTTTACCACAATACGTCCAAAGGGGATTTTTGCGAGCCTGAAGAGGCTGCACTCTAATCCTAAGGAAGTAGGCTGTGATTTGAACACCAGACAGCTCTTGGCCTCGAGTGTTTTGAAGTTGGCGAATACGGGACATGAGTGCCTCTGTCGCCTTTTCTCTTCCTCGGAAGCTTCGGCATCCCAGGAGCGGCGGCGCTGGATTCTGGCACTTCCGTCAAAAGGAACTATGTTGTGCTCAACAGAGTTGGCGCTTTCTTCGTGAATATAGAGCCACTTTTTGCGCCATCCTTGGACAGAATCAGGAAATTTGACGTCGAAATAGTCGACGTCAGTACGAACACAGATAACAACGCCACCTATGTTATAAGTGACGTTGTGGGAGCCATTGCGGCGGAGGCAGAAAATACGTTTCCACAGAGCCCAATTGGGAGGGATTCCGAGGAAACATTCGCAAAGAGTGATGAAGATGGAAATGTGAAGGATGGAATTGGGGGTCAACTGGTGCAGTTGAATCCCATAAACAAAAAGAAGACCGCGGAGGAAATCGTGGATTGGGGTCGAGAGGCCGCGGATGAGATGATCAACAAAACTAACCCGATACTCCATTGGAGGCTTGGGGTAGCTTTCTTCGCTAGGAAAGCGGATGGCGTCCTCCTTCTTCATGAGGCCAAGCCTCTTCAGCATATTGGTGTCTTGGTTGGAGATTTTGGATCTCTCCCACTCAAGATCCTCGGCGGCCATCTTGGATTCCGGAGTGCTGTGGCGAGTCAGACGCGTGCGCGGTGGCATCAACGGCAATGGCAGAGTAATGTGTGTGCGTGCGGAAGATCAGAGAAAGATTGGGCGCAGGAGAGGTTTTGCGAAGAGGAACAGGTGAGCGGCGCAAGCAAGGGGATGAACGGAGGTTGAAGAAAGGTTTATATAAGAATCGGGTGAAGCAGTGTGCCGTTGGATGAAGAGATCGTGTGGTGAGAATAGATCTTCTAGATACAAGGGTAAAAAGGTATTTTTACTGAGATAGGCGTTACTGTACGTGCGCCAGAAAAAGCGGAGGACGTGTGTCCCCCACTTGTACGACGTGTCAACATGGTGGAAGCAATGGACCCACAGGGCAGAAAAATCACGACTATTCGAGAAGGATGAAGTAAATTTGGTTAAGGGAAGCATGTCGACAAGAAAAGTTAAAAAAGATTGGCGACAGGAAGAATTATTCAATACTTCGGGAGCCTTTGATCAAAAACAAGTTTTTCCCCAAATGCTCGGGGGCTACTTCGACAAAAAGTAAAATTTCGACTATGGCAATATAGAAATTGCGGGAGCCTACAACCAAGCACAAGTTCTTGGCTGTAGCCTCGGGGGCTACTCCCATCGGGAGCGCTGTTCGCGCACCCGAGAGATAAAAAGAGAGAGAAGAAGAAAGAGATCATATTGGGAAGTAATGAAAATATAGCGACAAGGTGGATTAAAATGTTGAGCCTACAACCAAGCACAAGTTCTTGGTTGTAGCCTCGGGGGCTACTCCCATCGGGAACGCTGTTCGCGTGCCCGATGAAATTAACAAAGGAAAAATAGAAAAGCAAGAGAGTATATTTCGAGTTATAGTTAACTCTACATATACTCCCATCGGGATAGCAATATAAGTCATATTTGACTCGATAAAATGTGCCATTCCAGCAGCCGGAAAAGCACTCGACAATATATTCTCAGAACGCCGAAGTTGCGATCAATTTCTGAATGCCGCAAAATTGCGAAGGTAAGACCCCAGATCCGTTTCTGGGCGTGGCATCGCCAAAGACTGCGCTCTGCTGCTTTTATCCGTATCAACGAGATGCGAAGAAAAATCCTAACGGACGCGTTAGGTACCCGATAAATTCGGCGGGACTCGACGAATGGTAAGACCTTAAGCGGCACCTTTGTCGAAGTTTACACCAGTATCCCGAGATCATGTCCAGGGACGTGATTTTGAAGTAGGTTTTTGCGGATTGCCACTAGAGCAGTTAACTAGTACCTGATCCGTCAGATGAACTAGCCCCAACTACCATTATCCCTGTACAATATAGAATTTTATGTGAAGAAGTATAAAAAAGTTAAAGCTTCCGAATAAAAGTAAACAGTGGAGATTTTCCCTGACTCTACGATTCAAGCAAAATCTCGGGGGCTACTGACATAGGCATCCCAAATGGGCCTGCCGAAGATGGTACCCGGGGTTTACTGGAGGCCTAATACCCGAAGAATAAGAAGATTCGGGAGCCCAAGATTTACTAAGGAAAGATAGAGTTGTAATAGGAAGTGTTGTTTGTAATCTGGCGGGATGAGTTAGAAACCGTCCCGGACTCTGTAAACTTGTATAGCACGAATCCCTCGGCTCCACCTCCTATATAAAGGGGGAGTCGAGGGACGAAGAATCAATCGAATCATTGTCTGCAAACCCTAGTTTTCATATTCGTCGAGTACTTTCCGGCTGAAACCTTCGAGATCTACTTACCCTCTACTTCCAACTAAACCCTAGCCTACAATCCATAGGCATTGACAAGTTGATACCTTGTCACCTTGGCCGCGCCAGCCTGTTGTGTGGGGCCCCCCGTGCGGCCCCCTGACCTGCCCTTCCGCCTACATATAGTCTTCGTCGCGAAACCCCCAGTACCGAGAGCCACGATACGGCAAACCTTCCAGAGACGCCGCCGCCGCCAATCCCATCTCGGGGGATTCAGGAGATCGCCTCCGGCACCCTACCGGAGAGGGGAATCATCTCCCAGAGGACTCTTCACCACCATGGTCGCCTCCGGAGTGATGAGTGAGTAGTTCACCCCTGGACTATGGGTCCATAGCAGTAGCTAGATGGTCGTCTTCTCCTAATTGTGCTTCATTGTCGGGTCTTGTGAGCTACCTAACATGATCAAGATCATCTATCTGTAATGCTACATGTTGTGTTTGTTGGGATCCGATGGATAGAGAATACTATGTTATGTTGATTATCAATTTATATCTATGTGTTGTTTATGATCTTGCATGCTCTCCGTTATTAGTAGAGGCTCTGGCCAAGTTTTTCCTCTTAACTCCAAGAGGGAGTATTTATGCTCGATAGTGGGTTCATGCCTCCATTAAATGCAGGACGATGTGAGAAAGTTCTAAGGTTGTGGATGTGCTGTTGCCACTAGGGATAAAACATTGATGCTATGTCCGAGGATGTAGTTATTGATTACATTACGCACCATACTTAATGCAATTGTCTATTGTTTGCAACTTAATACTGGAAGGGATTCGGATGATAACCTGAAGGTGGACTTTTTAGGCATAGATGCATGCTGGATAGCGGTCTATGTACTTTGTCGTAATGCCCAATTAAATCTCACAATACTCATCATATCATGTATGTGCATGGTCATGCCCTCTCTATTTGTCAATTTCCCAACTGTAATTCGTTCACCCAACATGCTATTTATCTTATGGGAGAGACGCCTCTAGTGAACTGTGGACTCCGGTCCATTCTTTTACATCGAATACAATCTACTGCAATACTTGTTCTACTGTTTTCTGCAAACAATCATCATCCACACTATACATCTAATTCTTTGTTACAGCAAGCCGGTGAGATTGACAACCTCACTGTTTCGTTGGGGCAAAGTACTTTGGTTGTGTTGTGCAGGTTCCACATTGGCGCCGGAATCCCTGGTGTTGCGCCGCACTACATCCCGCCGCCATCAACCTTCGACGTGCTTCTTGGCTCCTACTGGTTCGATAAACCTTGGTTTCTTACTGAGGGAAACTTACTGCTGTACGCATCACACCATCATCTTGGGGTTCCCAACGGACGCGTGTTGAACGGAAAGACATACGTCAACTACGCGCAGCATCCAGCCGGACTGGGATAAGGAGAGGAGGAGCGGATGATAGAGGCGTAGACGCGATGGGTTCCACCTGCGCGGGAGGCGGGGCGGAAGAAGACATCTACGACGAAAAAATTTAACTTGAGATACTAAGCCGGAACCACAGTTTCTTATGGTCATCCCTACCAACTCCGATGAAGAAGCTCGAGGCCGGAATACTTACCGACAATGGATGATGCGGTGGTAGGAGTCACCGACGGTGAGGTTTAAGCACGGTGGCTCGCTGAACTTAAGATCTGCTGATGAACACGACGCGTCGGAGCAACTCCGACGGAACTCCGGCAGCACTCCGGCACGGCGGAAGCAGGAGCTCGGGGGTGGCGCTCGAGTGAGAGGTGAAAAGGGGGAGAATGCGGTGATTTGGTTGTGTGGTGGTGATATTTATAGCCGTGGAATGAGATTCGTGCTCCACATCCTGTGGCCGGACCGCAAGCGTCGCGCCGTTGGATGAGTGACACGTGTCCAAACCTTAGCGGTAAAATCGGCTAATGATCAAGTTACCGTTTGAATTACCCGAATATGGCGCCAAGATTGGCGGAACCATTACAACTTTCGAGGATCCGGGTAACAATTCCAACTAGAAAGCAAATATCTCTGCAGGGGAGTAACCCGGAGACTCATTGTAACATTGCGGTAGATAGATGAAGTCCCGCGGGATGAAGGATTTTTCGGCACACAAGCTGGAAAGAAGTTTCATGAAGTCGGAGTTATTCAAGTTTTCCCAGGTTTCCGGGAAGCTTGCTAGAAGTGTTGATGGCTCAAACAAGACGGAAAAATAGGAGAATCTTGGAGAACTCTAGGGGCTACTGTTGTGGATATACTTCATGGGTGTACCATCGATAGTGGCTAGATCCGGCAAGCCCGGGTGACCCATAGATGGTGATGGTGGCGTATGGCCCATCAGGCGACCTAGTTGTTGCGGTGACCCAGCATACCACTGCATGTTGTAGTATACAAGTCGTTGATATGATCTTTGTGAAGGGACTTCTTCACAATTGCCATATCCCTCAGAGTGGTACAACAGAAACATTGCAGGTCATAACACTCCAAATATTATTACAAACTTTGTCTTAACAAGTTGGCATTCTCATAGGTCCTATGAGAACACCCTAAGATACTACTTAAGTACGATTACAACTCACATCTATATATGAAAGAGAGCTCAGCAACTTATTTAGGTAGGTTCTACGCTGCTTGGCTCTATGATACTAAGGTATATCACTACTCCCCCGCCTCCGTCTCGTTGGGTCCGTAGACTATCCCATAGTCTACTCCTTCAACTCCTCCGGTAAGATCAGGTTCCTCGTAGACCAGCTCGTAGTCTCCTTCCGGTGCTCCATCGGCGATGGCCTCCACTTCCGTATCACAGTCTAGCAAGTGTGTCGAAAGAAAGTGAGTACAGGGGTACTCAGCAAGTTCAAAAGAGAAAAAGGTGTTTGATGCACTAGCTACGACCATTGATCAGGAAATCGCAGGTCAATGCATGTTTTTAAATCATTTCTTCAAAAGGTTGCTTTTATTATGAAAACTATGCCTCTCAGTCTTCACAGGTTGACCAGAACTTCGTGGAATTCCTTTCGTGCCGCGTTCGCAGTTCCCTTCCCGGAACAAGGAGTGACAGCCACAATTTGATACACTCTGCAGAGGTGCGTTACTTTTCCCATAAGAGATCCCATCCTTTTTGCCATCCGCAGGGACTTGCCCCCGTTCACACTTCCTTTGGTGTGAGGCCAGGTATGAAAATCCAAGCCCACACCGCCTTCTCCGCGACCCTGCAAACCCACCCTTTTGTCCAACCGTACACCCCCGGTAGACATCTCCCAATCATACGGCTTTACCCACGGTGTACTTTGGACAATCCATCATAGACCGTAGAGCCAGTCATCCACACGGATGGGGATTTAAAATTCCATCCAAACCTACGGCAGTGCCTCCAGCACCCCGCAGCTCTACCAGTCCGTTGGCATGCAGGAGGGAAAAGATACGGCTGGCTTCCCAAGATCCATTATAGATCTTATGGTTAACGCGGTATGTACGGTGCTAGAATCACTGGACGACATTGGTAATTATTCCTAGGTTAATATAACCCATGCAATGGAACCTCCACCATATCAACACATACCATGGTTCCATTGCCAGCCACATAGTCATATTCATAATTGGAAAAGTAACATTTTATTTGCCATGCAGGAATGGTAAGTATATAGCTTTGCAGTAAAGTAGTAGAAAATACTCAAGTCGGTATGAGCAAGGGTGAACTTGCATGTGGACTGCGAGATAGTGCAGTTCAATGCAGTGGATGGAACCTGGACCTCGGGTTCTGTAAGAAGCATCATTGTCCGGTAAGGACAATGTTATGAAATCCAAATAATGCAGTCATGAATGTATTATTTTATGTGGAATCCCTTTACCCCAATTATTTATTACAATTTAGGGTTGAATTAAGATTTATGCCTTTGGCAGTAATTTGCAATTGTTTATATTTGTAATAACACTTCAACTCTCATAAAGAAAAATGGTTCATAATAATACCACTTTACCTTTGTGATTCATTATTCATTTCTAAATAATTTGAAATAATAGAGTTGCCTCTATATTTTTGGAATAAGAAGAATAGAATATTTTCCTTTGGAAAATATCTTTCTTTAATAGAAATGACTTGGAATAATAGAATTTCATTTTGAAATATTTGAAAATAAGTATTTGAACTTATTTGAGATTTTTCCTTGATTTTTAGATACAAGGAAATAATAGTTTAAAACTCCAAGTTTTAATTTAAATTCATAAAATTCCAAACTTTGAATTTGTTTTCTAAATTCTATTTCTTATTTTATTCTTGTTAAGAATGATTTATCATTTACAAATCCAAATTTTCATGGATTTTTAGAGGTGTATTTTATTTACTAAAATTTGGTGAAATTCTAGGCTATTTTCCTAAAATAGGAAAAGACTAAAAATACCCCTTTGGCCCCTATTGGGCCAGCCCATTTAGTTTGGCCCATTGGGACAGCCCACCACGGCTTGTCCCAAAACAGGTCGGTGGCACCACTGCGGCCCACCTCACTCACTCGCTCGCTCTCCTCTCTCACTTGACCTAACCCTAACTTTCTGGCGACGCGCGTGGTGATTGCGTCGTCGCCATGGCCGCCGCCGTGCTCCGGCCACCCCCGTGCTCCCCTGACCTCGCCACCTATACGATCTGAACCGCCACGCGACGATCTATCGATCTTTCCGCATGGTTCCGTCGATCTCTTCCTCCTCTAGCAGATCGCCTCCTCTCTGGATCCCATGGAGAATCGCCTCCGGCGATTAGCCATCTCCGACGAGCTCGCGTCCTCGCCGTCGATGTGTGCGCGTCCCTGGGACTGACTTGGCACGGGTGCTGTGCTCGCAGCGCCTGTGTGTCGTCGTCTCTGGGTGCTGTGCTGCTCGTGGTGTTCGTCGGCGTAAAGCCGGCGTCTTCCCTGGCTTTGCAGTTGCTATGGCCGCGCGGGCACTGCCTCGCCATGCCATAGCTTCTGCCACCAGGCGCGGGTAAGGTTTTTCTGCTCCTCCTCCTTCTCCACTCCATGTCTGTGCGCCTCCCATGCCTCTGTGCTTCTTCTACCTCTTGCTCTACGGCCTCCTGATGATCCTATGATCATACAGAGCATTGCTGCTGCTGCCTATACTTCCTCTCTGCAAGCCCAGGCCAATTCACCAAGCTTTGGTTACTGGCCAGTGTGTGCTGCTTGATGTTCATGTCTCGTGTTGCTTGCTTACTGCTCCTATCATCCTATAAATTTGCCATGCCATGTTGTACCTGATTATGAGCTTGCTTGTGCTTACTGGCATCCTATGCTTGCTTGTCTAGGTGTACTGCTATGCATCTGTGACACTTGTGATGCATGTGATGCTTGTGAGGTGCTTTTGTGCCTTCTGTATGATCCAATGATCCATTGGATCAATAATTTATGTTGGCTAGACTCTCTGTGTTGCTTGACTTGATTCAATTTATCCATTTGATCAATCAAAGGTCAGTGACTTGGTTTGCTTACTGATGCTGCTACTCAAGCATGCTATTGCTTCTGTGTGTATGTGCTGCTGCTCTCCATAGCCTTCTGGACTTGATCCAGTAGCTAGGATGCAGTGACATGTGCTTGTGTTGCCTCACAGTGTGCTGCTGTAAAAGTATTGCATGGATTTGTTATGTATTCATGCTTGGATGAATTAATTAATGATGAACTACTTATGAAGTAATGATTAAATGGCTTGTTGTGTATGATTTTCCTTTTCAAGATTAATTGGCAAGTAAATGGAGTCTGAATCCCTTACTGGATAGTGATGCTTTATTATTTGGCTTTGCTTTGGATGATCCTATGTTTGATGTGACCTCAGTAGCCTTGCTACTGACTGGTTGCTCACATAGTTGGCTGGATCTTGTTGGTTCCTCATCTAGGTTTGCATATTTGGGAATCATAATCAATATGAATGCCAATATGCTTGCTTATGAAGATATCTAGGGTTTTCCTGATGGTCACATGCTTAGGATCTTCCTGTGTAGTCTTTGGTAGCTGCTAATCCTTGCAATTCATCTACTAGTGCTATCTATGCATGTGTTCTTGCTAGTGTGTGCATCTGTGCATGAACTCTAGCTTCTGTGCACAAGATTTGTATCTAGATGGTTTCTATTTTAGTGGCTTTCTAGACTGCCAGTGATCCTTGGTGAAAACCAAGTGATGAGCTACCCATTGAGCATCTGCTCAATCCCATGACATATGTCATGCATAATTTATGGATTGGATCCATTGGATCTTCTTCGGGAACTAGGTATACCTTGTTCCAGCTCCTAGAGTGAAATATTTTGTTGATGCAGACTTCTGGTTTGTGTGTCACAGCCCTGCACCTCCAGTTCTTGGTTGATCTTCTCAGGTCACCATGATTTTTGGTGGTTGGTTGGGTTATGTGTTGGGTTGTGCTGTTCTTGAGCAAGAACAGGATGAACTATGCCTATTCTATCTTCAGCTTACCTTGTGAATCTTGATCTGGTCGACTGTGCACTGTTTCTAGGGTTTGTGCCCTTTTATACCATCTCTACTTCTATTCTTGCAATGCCACAGAGACCTGGCTTGGTTTGGTGACTAGGCCAGTGCATGGCCTTGCTGTTGCTTGCTCAGCACACATGAGCTGTGTGCTCTCATATGCTGAAACTTGAGCCCTGGTGTGTGCTCAGGTTTGGTCTGATATTGCTCTTATCATGTGTTGTCCAAGGTTTTGGACAAGCACAAGTGTGCAGGACACTTGTTTCTGTCCAAACTGAATCTTGGCTAACACTTAACCCCTGGCTAGTATTTACTGTGTTGTTTTGCAGGTTTTGAAGATGAATATGACCATGGAGAATACTTCCAAGTCATTAGTCTAGGTTTTTAGTTTAGGGTCAAATATTGTAATCTTCCTTTTTATTTCTGCATATTCTTTTAATTCTTGTATCAAGAATATTGTAAAGACAATGTATATTGTGTTGTGATATCAATAAAGCTCAAGTTTTTCTTATGAGCTTTTTGGTTTATGTAATGTTTATATTACTGAATAAATGTTTTATTTATAATTCAATTTGAAATTCAAAGTCATTTTAATTCATAAGTTGTATTTAAATTGTGAATTCCATTTTCTATAATCATTATTGCTTATTGTTCAATGTTATAATGTATTATTACTTGTCAAATGAAATCAACTCCCAAATCAACAAGATACAAAAGAGATCATGTCGAAATTTACTAACTCACCTTGCCTAACCCTAATTGCAAAATGAGAGAGAACCTCGATCCCTCTTAGGTTTAGTTGCAATAAGGCGCGAAAATTTCCCTCGTTTTGCGATGAAATGCTCATCCCATTTCTAAATCTACCCTTCGTTGTTCCTATGTTATGGGTTATTACCGCCTCTCCTCCTTAACAGAAACTTCGTCCCGAAGTTAAGATTGGTACCTGAATAGTTCGGGATAAGACTTCCTGAGCTCTTCTTCCGTCTCCCAGGTTGCTTCTCGTTCAGGGTGATGTTGCCATTGAATCTTGCGGTATTTGATTGCTCTATTCCTCAACTTCTTCCACTGTACTTCCAAGATCTTTTCAGGCTTCTCCACGTAAGTTAGGTCAGATTGCAATTCTATTTCTTCATGTGTGATGGGATCATCTGGTGCCTTCAAACACTTTCTTAGTTGTGAAGCATGAAATACATTGTGAACCAGACTTAGTTGCTCGGGTAATTCTAACTCAAAAGCTGTTCCTCGATTCTGACTGAGTATCTTGAATGGTCCTATATATCGAGGACTTAACTTTCCTTTTACTCCGAACCTCTTGAGTCCTTTCATTGGGCTAACCTTCAAATATACCATGTCTCCTACTTTTGGTTCCCAAACCCTTCTCCTTTGGTCTGCATAACTCTTTTGACGACTTTGAGATATTTTGAGTCTATCCCGGATCACCTCGATGACTCCTTGTCTCTCCTTGATGTAGTCTGGTGTAAACTCCTTGTTTTCTCCGGTTTCAAACCAACATATTGGGGATCTACACTTCCTTCTGTACAATGCTTCATACGGTGCAATCTGGATGCTACTCTGATAACTATTGTTATATGAGAATTCCGCCAATGGTAGATGGTCCTCCCATGAGCCTCCAAAGTTTAGAGCGCAAGCTCTAAGCATGTCTTCAAGTATTTGATTGGTTCTTTCAGTTTGTCCTCCGGTTTGTGGATGATATGCTGTACTGAAATCCAACTTGGATCCCAAAGCTTCTTGGAGTTGTTTCCAAAATGCTGATGTGAAAATCGAACCTCTATCCGAGACTATCTTCTTTGGTACTCCATGCTTGCTAACTATTTCCTTAACATATATATCCACAAGCTTTTCCGAAATATCCTTTTGATTTACTGCTATGAAATGAGCACTCTTGGTAAGTCTATCCACTATTACCCATATCATATCCTTCCTTTTACTAGTCATTGGTAGATCAGTAACAAAATGCATTCCGATTTCATCCCATTTCCACTCCGGTATCTCTAGTGGTTTAAGTAATCCAGCAGGACTTTGATGTTCTGCCTTCACTCGCCGACATGTATGACATTCAGAGACATATTGAGCTATCTCTCTTTTCATGTTGTTCCACCAGAACATCTCCTTCAAATCCATATACATTTTAGTACTTCCCGGATGTATTGAATAAGGGGTTTCATGTGCTTCCTTTAATATGATTGGCTTCAGTTCTGGATCATCCGGTACACATATTATTTTTTGGAAATATAGTGAATCAAACTCCCCTAGATTGAATTCCGATGGTCTACCTTCTCCTATCCTTTTTGATTTCTTCTTAGATGAATAAATCATCCGCTTGTTTTCGGATAATCTCATACTTTAAGTCTGAATACATCTCATCCATAATCCTCATGGTTGCTATACTTCCCATGGTACCACCTTGAATAAATAGAATCTGGGCTTCCTCTAGCTCTTTCCGAAGTTCTTTTGGAATCTCCCATTTTGTAGGCTGATTTTCAGTACTCTTTCTGCTTAAGGCATCTGCTACTACATTAGCCTTGCCTGGGGTATAATTGATTGTAAGGTCATAATCCTTAATCAACTCTAACCATCTCTTTTGTCTCATATTTAATTCCTTCTGAGTGAAGAAATATTTCAAACTCTTATGATCTGTGTATAACTCACATTTGGATCCATACAGAAATTGCCTCCAACCCTTCAGAGCATAAACAACTGCCGCTAACTCTAGATCATGTACTAGGTAGTTGTGTTCATGTGGTTTCAATTGTCTTGATCCATAAGCTATTACTTTCCGATCTTGCATAAGAACACATCCAAGTCCATTCTTGGAAGCATCACAATACACAGTGTAATCCTTTCCAGGTTCTGGAACTGCTAACACCGGTGATGTGGTTAACTTATCCTTGAGTGTTTGGAAGCTGGCTTCACACTCATCAGTCCACACAAATGGGGTGTTTTTCTTGAGTAACTTGGTCATTGGTCCTGCAATCTTCAAAAATCCTTCTATGAATCTCCGATAATAGCCTGCCATACCAAGGAATCCTCGTATCTCCTTAGCATTTTTGGGTGACTTCCACTCCAATACGGACTGAACCTTGCTTGGATTCACCGCTATTCCTTCTTTGGTTATGACATGTCCAAGAAATTCAACACTATCTAACCAAAATTTGCACTTGCTGAACTTTGCATATAGCTGATGTTCTCTCAAAATTTGCAGAACTATCTTCAAATGCTTGGCATGTTCTTCTTTATCTTTGGAATAGATTAGAATATCATCTATGAATACTATCACGAACTTGTCCAAGTACTTCATGAATATCTTGTTCATCAAATTCATGAAAATAGCTGGTGCATTTGTTAGTCCAAATGGTACAACCAAGTATTCATGGTGTCCATACCTTGATACAAACGCTGTTTTTGGCACATCCTCCTTCTTGATCTTGATTTGATGGTATCCTGGCCTTAAATCTATCTTCGAGAAGACTCCAGCTCCTTGAACTTGATCAAAAAGGTCTTGTATCCTAGGTAAAGGGTACTTGTTCTTGATAGTTACATTGTTAAGATTCCTGTAATCTCCACACATTCTCTTTCCACCATCTCTTTTATCCACAAAAATGACTGGTGTACCCCATGGTGACACACTTTCTTGGATAAATCCTTTCTGTTCCAATTCATCTATCTGAGCTTTCAGTTCCACTAACTCCTTTGGTCCCATCTTATATGGTGGTTGAGCTATTGGTGTTGTGCCTGGAATCAGATTGATTGTGAACTCTATCTCTCTATCGGGTGGCAAGCCCGGGAGTTCCTTGGGAAATACATCAGGAAATTCATTTACTACAGGGATATCTTCAATCCTCACCTCCTTCGGACTATTGAGCTCCAATCCTATCTCCAACTCAGTGTATTTATCTCCTTGGAAAACTATTCGACCTCCAATAGAGTTGCGAAGTGATACTGTTTTGTCTCCACAGTTGATCACGGCTCCATTCTCCATCAACCAGTCCATCCCTAGGATGACTGATATGTCTTTCATGGGAATGATGAATAGGTCCGTGAAATACACACAGTCACATATGGTTATGACCTGTGCTTCTTTCACGTGGGTTACTAAGATCGTTCCCCCCGCGGATAGGACAGTTATAGGGGTTTCTAACTTAGAACATCTAAGCCCGAATTTTTCCACAAATTCCCGTGCAAGAAATGATGTGGTTGCTCCAGTATCAAATAATACTTTGCCAGGATGAGTAAGAATGCTGAGCGTACCTAAGACTGTTTGATCTGACCCTTCCGCTTGCTCCAAAGTTGTGCAATTCAGCTTTCCATACGGCATGCCCCTCTTGTTGTTGTTGTAGTTGCGGTTGTTGTTGTTGTTGTTGTTGTTGTTGTTGCCACTTCCACCTCGTCCTCCTGAGCTTTGTCCACTCCATGGCGCTTTGTTTGGACACTCTAGCTTGATGTGTCCATCCTTCCCACAACCATAACATATGATCCTGGGTTTCTGACAATCCTTCTGCACATGACCTTTCTGTCCACAACTGTGACAGGTGATTTGATTAATTGGGTTCTGACTCTGACCTCCCCGGTTGTATTGATTACCAGTAGGTCGGAATCGGGGTTTGAAACTCCGATCAGGTGTTGGTTTACTGACTGGGTACTTCCTTGGCTCGATACGAGCCCTCTTCCTCCTATCCTCTTGGACCTTCCTATAGTCATCCTCGAAAGTGATTGCCGAGTCAATCAGTTCCTGGAATTCAGCAGTCCGTGCCAACCTCAGTTGCATCTTCATGTATGGATTCATGCCTTTCATGAACCGCTTCTTTCTTTTCTCTTCAGTGTCCACTTCCTCACGTGCATACCTTGACAACCTGTTGAACTCACGAACATACTGCATAATGGGTGCAGTGTTCTGACGTAATTCGTCAAACTCTCTCTTCTTCAGCTCCACCACGCTCTCCGGAACATGGTCATCCCGAAACTTCTTCTTGAATTCCTCCCAGGTGAACACCTTTTCTGGAGGGTGTACTGCTACAAGATTCTCCCACCATGATGTTGCAGGTCCTGACAACATATAAGTAGTATACCGAATCTTCTCCTCATCATTGCATCCAATGGTCTTCAACTTCCGTTCCATATCCATGAGCCAGTCTTCAGCATCCATTGGTTCTGGAGCTGATGTAAAAGGTAGTGGTCTTGCATTTTGAAAGTCTGATAGGGTTACCCCCTTGCCTTCATTACCCCTATCGTTGATGACTTGGGTAAAGAAATCGTTCTTGCTTTGACTTTCCTGGTACCTCCTCATATCTTCTTCCATTGCTCTCATGTACTGTTGGAAATCTGGATGCATCATTGGGTGTGGTGGTGGTGCATTCTCCGCTCTAGCTGCTGCATCTGCCTCCTCTTTTTCTCTCGCCTCCCACTCTCTCCGAGCCTCTTCGGTTTCAACTAACGCCATGTTCCCCCTAGTCCTGTAACAAAGAGCGATTACTCATAATTACACCATGCAAATGTTTTCTGAGCTCAACTCATTGCCTAGAACTAGTCACACAATGAAATCAAGAAGCAAATCCAAAACAAACATTTATTATGCATATACTTTGTATATTACATAACATACACACTTATATTACATGTGGTATATATATAACCACTTATTTGGCTTAAAGCCCAAGCCAACGGAATTTAAAATACGTTCTATTACAATACCACCTATACGACTTTATTCTTCCTTGGAGCTCTACTCCTCATCATCATAACTCGCCTCCGCGTACATCCCTGGGGTCCATCCGGTACAGCGATTCGTCTTCCGAACACCGTCCGGAACGAAGGTCCTTCCAGTAGGTATGTAATCTGAATCGGACGAAGTGCCGAGACAGAGATCTGTCATGCCAAAGTAACTGGATAATGACTCGTATGTATCCCCAGTAGGATACAACTCACCTTCTTCTGCCATCCATGGAGGATTTCTATTCACCTGACCTCTCATCTTCTTCTTCTTTTTCTTCATTCCAGAACTCTCACCTACCACGTACTGGGATGTTTTGGGTAGTCCCATCTCCAGATCTAAAGAAATGGAGTTGGTGTCTTTCTCCTCCTGCCCAAAGCTTTAGTTAACATCTTGGTTAACCCCGCCTCCTTCATCCTCTGTATCACAAGTGATGGGTTCTCCTTCATCACCATATGGTTCCCTGAAACGCCAACCAGTCGAATTCTCGATTGGTGACTTCGAGCAGTTTAGGTTTCTGGAATCATCTCCCCCATATCCAGATTCATATGATGCTGACACATGTGGATAGTGTGGGACAAAGTTGGGTGTGAGTGGGTCTCTCCTGGGCAACTGGTCACTCAAATCTACATAGTTGTTTAGGCTAAAGAAGGGTGTAGTGTGTTGTGGTTGTGCCCTCAGATCACGCATCCGAGCTTGGACTTTATCAGGGCCCGTGAACTCAGCTAGCATGTGATCAATCTCACCCACCATCTTCATGTGTAAAAGGTACATCGTGGTCAATAAAGACTTACAGCTATCCATGTGCTGTGATGCAGCTTTAGGACTTCTGTGTGCCAACACCAGATGATTCAGAGTGGGATCCTCATCTTCCTCGGCATGAGGTATATGAGAATACTCTGAACATAGCAGTTCTACTGACTTGTGCTGCCTTATCTCAAGGATTGCCTTGAATAGGGCCATGTGATAGGCTGTGGTGATGGTTTTAGCTTCTCCGTATGGCATTATACGACTCATCATCAGTTGCATCGGTAGTTGGACTGAAACCCTACACTTGGCTAGGATTTCTCCATCATAATAGGTATACTTGATAACAGGTATCCGAGTTTCACAATGGAGTTCCTTCAGCATTCCACGCAGGAGATCTGTAATTGGTCCATCATAATCACCGAGCCAACCCTCAACCTTCCTCAAAGTCCTCTTAGGAAACGTGTTCGCCATTATGGCTGTATACAAAAGCAAAGTATTAGTAGTGATGATGCATCATAATAGCTATAATAAAGAATTATCGCACTAAAATATATGGTTTTGCTATTCTCATGTGAATAATCACCATATTTCTAGAGAATCCTTTACTATTTCTACTTGACTCCTACAGGTTTCTTCCCTATAATAGGTTTTTCCAACCTAAGGTTGCAACATTTGCTCTGATACCAGCTGCGGTGACCCAGCATACCACTGCATGTTGTAGTATACAAGTCGTTGATATGATCTTTGTGAAGGGACTTCTTCACAATTGCCATATCCCTCAGAGTGGTACAACAGAAACATTGCAGGTCATAACACTCCAAATATTATTACAAACATTGTCTTAACAAGTTGGCATTCTCATAGGTCCTATGAGAACACCCTAAGATACTACTTAAGTATGATTACAACTCACATCTATATATGAAAGAGAGCTCAGCAACTTATTTAGGTAGGTTCTACGCTGCTCAGCTCTATGATACTAAGGTATATCACTACTCCCCCGCCTCCATCTCATCGGGTCCGTAGACTATCCCATAGTCTACTCCTTCAACTCCTCCGGTAAGATCAGGTTCCTCATTGACCAGCTCGTAGTCTCCTTCCGGTGCTCCATCGGCGATGGCCTCCACTTCCGTATCACAGTCTAGCAAGGGTGTCGAAAGAAAGTGAGTACAGGGGCACTCAACAAGTTCAAAAGAGAAAAAGGTGTTTGATGCACTAGCTATGACCATTGATCAGGAAATCGCAGGTCAATGCATGTTTTGAAATCATTTCTTCAAAATGTTGCTTTTATTATGAAAACTATGCCCGTCAGTCTTCACAGGTTGACCAGAACTTCGTGGAGTTCCTTTCGTGCCGCGTTCGCAGTTCCCTTCCCGGAACAAGGAGTGACAGCCACATTTTGATACACTCTGCAGAGGTGCGTTACTTTTCCCATAAGAGATCCCATCCTTTTTGCCATCCGCAGGGACTTGCCCCCGTTCACACTTCCTTTGGTGTGAGGCCAGGTATGAAAATCCAAGCCACACCGCCTTCTCCGCGACCCTGCAAACCCACCCTTTTGTCCAACCGTACACCCCTAGTAGACATCTCCCGATCATACGGCTTTACCCACGGTGTACTTTGGACAGTCCATCATAGACCGTAGAGCCAGTCATCCACACGGATGGGGATTTAAAAGGCCATCCCAACCTACGGCAGTGCCTCCAGCACCCCGCAACTCTACCAGTCCGTTGGCGTGCAGGAGGGAAAAGATACGGCTGGCTTCCCTAGAGCCATTATAGATCTTATGGTTAACGCGGTATGTACGGCGCTAGAATCACTCGACAGCATTGGTAATTACTCCTAGGTTAATATAACCCATGCAATGGAACCTCCACCATATCAACACATACCATGGTTCCATTGCCAGCCACATAGTCATTTTCATAATTGGAAAAGTAACATTTTATTTGCCATGCAGGAATGGTAAGTATATAGCTTTGCAGTAAAGTAGTAGAAAATACTCAAGTCGGTATAAGCAAGGGTGAACTTGCCTGTGGACTGCGAGATAGTGCAGTTCAGTGCAGTGGATGGAACCTGGACCTCGGGTTCTGTAAGAAGCATCATTGTCCGGTAAGCACAATGTTATAAAATCCAAATAATGCTGTCATGAATGTATTATTTTATGTGGAATCCCTTTACCCCAATTATTTATTACAATTTAGGGTTGAATTAAAATTTATGCCTTTGGCAGTAATTTGCAATTATTTATATTTGTAATAACACTTCAATTCTCATCAAGAAAAATGGTTCATAATAATACCACTTTACCTTTGTGATTCATTATTCATTTCAAAATAATTTGAAATAATAAAGTTGCCTCTATATTTTTGGAATAAGAAGAATAGAATATTTTCCTTTGGAAAATATCTTTCTTTAATAGAAATGACTTGGAATAATAGAATTTCATTTTGAAATATTTGAAAATAAGTATTTGAACTTATTTGAGATTTTTCCTTGATTTTTAAATACAAGGAAATAATAGTTTAAAATTCCAAGTTTTAATTTAAATTCATAAAATTCCAAACTTTGAATTTATTTTCTAAATTCTATTTCTTATTTTATTCTTGTTAAGAATGATTTATCATTTACAAATCTAATTTTTCATGGATTTTTAGAGGTGTATTTTATTTACTAAAATTTGGTGAAATTCTAGGCTATTTTCCTAAAATAGGAAAAGACTAAAATACCCCTCTGGCCCCTATTGGGCCAGCCCATTTAGTTTGGCCCATTGGGACAGCCCACCACGGCTTGTCCCAAAACGGGTCGGTGGCACCACTGCGGCCCACCTCACTCACTCGCTCGCTCTCCTCTCTCACTCGACCTAACCCTAACTCTCTGGCGACGCACGTCGCGATGGCGTCGCCATGCTCCGGCCACCCCCGTGCTCCCCTGACCTCGCCACCTATACGATCTGAACCGCCGTTGCAACGATCTATCGATATGCCGCGTGGTTCCGTTGATCTCTTCCTCCTCTGGCAGATCGCCTCCTCTCTGGATCTCGTGGAGAATCGCCTCCGGCGATTGGCCATCTCCGACGAGCTCGCGTCCTCGCCGTCGATGTGTGCGCGTCTCTGGGACTGACCTGGCGCGGGTGCTGTGCTCGCAGCGCCTGTGTCGTCGTCTCTGGGTGCTGTGCTGCTCGTGGTGTTTGTCGGCGTAAACGCCGGCGTCTTCCCTGGCTTTGCAGCTGCTATGGCCGCGCGGGGACTGCCTCGCCATGCCATAGCTTCTGCCACCAGTCGCGGGTAAGGTTTTTCTGCTCCTCCTCCTTCTCCACTCCATGTCTGTGCGCCTCCCATGCCTCTGTGCTTCTTCTACCTCTTGCTCTACGGCCTCCTGATGATCCTATGATCATACAGAGTGTTGCTGCTGCTGCCTATGCTTCCTCTCTGCAAGCCCTGGCCAATTCACCAAGCTTTGGTTACTGGCCAGTGTGTGCTGCTTGCTGTTCATGTCCTGTGTTGCTTGCTTACTGCTCCTATCATGCTATGAATTTGCTATGCCATGTTGTACCTGATTATGAGCTTGCTTGTGCTTACTGGCATCCTATGCTTGCTTGTCTAGGTGTACTGCTATGCATCTGTGACACTTGTGAAGCCTGTGATGCTTGTGAGGTGCTTATGTGCCTTCTGTATGATCCAATGATCCATTGGATCAATAATTTCTGTTGGCTAGACTCTCTGTGTTGCTTGACTTGATTCAATTGATCCATTTGATCAATCAAAGGTCAGTGACTTGGTTTGCTTACTGATGCTGCTACTCAAGCATGCTATTGCTTCCGGGTGTATGTGCTGCTGCTCTTCATAGCCTTCTGGACTTGATCCAGTAGCTAGGATGCAGTGACATGTGCTTGTGTTGCCACACAGTGTGCAACTGTAAAAGTATTGCATGGATTTGTTATGTATTCATGCTTGGATGAATTAATTAATGATGAACTGCTTATGCAGTAATGATTAAATGGCTTGCTGTGTATGCTTTGCCTTTTCAAGATTAATTGGCAAGTAAATGGAGTCTGAATCCCTTACTGGATAGTGATGCTTTATTATTTGGCTTTGCTTTGGATGATCCTATGTTTGATGTGACCTCAGTAGCCTTGCTACTGACTGGTTGCTCACATAGTTGGCTGGATCTTGTTGGTTCCTCATCTAGGTTTGCATATTTGGGAATCATAATCAATATGAATGCCAATATGCTTGCTTATGAAGATATCTAGGGTTTTCCTGATGGTTACATGCTTAGGATCTTCCTGTGTAGTCTTTGGTAGCTGCTAATCCTTGCAATTCATCTACTGGTGCTATCTGTGCATGTGTTTTTGCTAGTGTGTGCATTTGTGCATGAACTCTAGCTTCTGTGCAAAAGATTTGTAGATGGTTTCTGTTTTAGTGGCTTTCTAGACTGGTAGTGATCCTTGGTGAAAAGCAAGTGATGAGCTACCCATTGAGCATCTGCTCAATCCCATGACATATGTCATGCATAATTTATGGATTGGATCCATTGGATCTTCTCCAGGAACTAGGTATACCTTGTTCCAGCTCCTAGAGTGAAATATTTTGTTGATGCAGACTTCTGGTTTGTGTGTCACAGCCCTGCACCTCCAGTTCTTGGTTGATCTTCTCAGGTCACCATGATTTCTGGTGGTTGGTTGGGTTATGTGTTGGGTTGTGTTGTTCTTGAGCAAGAACAGGATGAACTATGTCTATTCTATCTTCAACTTACCTTGTGAATCTTGATCTGGTCAACTGTGCACTGTTTCTAGGGTTTGTGCCCTTTTATACCATCTCTACTTCTGTTCTTGCAATGCCACACAGGCCTGGCTTGGTTTGGTGACTAGGCCAGTGCATGGCCTTGCTGTTGCTTGCTCAGCACACATGAGCTGTGTGCTCTCATATGCTGAAACTTGAGCCCTGGTGTGTGCTCAGGTTTGGTCTGCTGTTGCTCTGATCCTGTGCTGTCCAAGGTTTTGGACAAGCACAAGTGTGCATGACACTTGTTTCTGTCCAAACTGAATCTTGGCTAACACTTAACCCCTGGCTAGTATCTATTGTGCTGTTTTGCAGGTTTTGAAGATGAATATGACCATGAAGAATACTTCCAAGTCATTAGTCTAGGTTTTTAGTTTAGGGTCAAATATTGTAATCTTCCTTTTTATTTCTGCATATTCTTTTAGTTCTTGTATCAAGAATATTGTAAAGACAATGTATATTGTGTTGTGATATCAATAATGCTCAAGTTTTTCTTATGAGATTTTTGGTTTATGTAATGTTTATATTACTGAATAAATGTTGTATTTATAATTCAATTTGAAATTCAAAGTCATTTAAATTCATAAGTTGTATTTAAATTTTGAATTCCATTTTCTATAATCATTATTGCTTATTGTTCAATGTTATAATGTATTATTACTTGTCAAATGAAATCAACTCCCAAATCAACAAGATACAAAAGAGATCATGTCGAAATTTACTAACTCACCTTGCCTAACCCTAACTGCAAAATGAGAGAGAACCTCGATCCCTCTTAGGTTTAGTTGCAATAAGGCGCAAAAATTTCCCTCGTTTTGCGATGAAATGCACATCCCATTTCTAAATCTACCCTTCGTTGTTCCTATGTTCTGGGTTATTACAGTTGTTATTGATCAAGATGGAGTAAGTCCAGCCCAGGAACGAGGAGCTTGATCCAACTGACCTTCCGTGGAAGCCGGATCCGGCCTGGCCCATCAGGGGTAGCCGGATCCAGTACGGCGTATTAGGGGTAGGCGGATCCTTGACGTGCACGACAATGTAATGTTCTGTAGTTAGGCAAGGATGTATTCCGGATAGTACTCTCCATAGAAACCTTAGATCCTGACGCCTTTATAAGCCGGATCATGTGGACCCTAGAGGCACAAACACAACTCATTGTAACAACGCGAAAGCGTCCAGATAATTCCAGACAAGCAGCAGTAGGCCCTGTCCTCGAGCAGGTGTTTCAGAGCTGGGTAAATCGCGTACCACCGTTCCGAGTGCTCTCCGCCCTATGGCCCCTACTTCTTCCCCCCTCCGTGAGGATCCCACGTCCGGGGTACCGTCAAGTAGGTAACAACACTAAGGCTTCGGTTACTGCATGAAATAAAGGTCTCAGGTTGAAACGTTGCATATTACAAAAATAATGACATTGGAGACTGCAGTTTTGCTTATAGATAGATCAGCTGCAATGAAAACAAAATATAAAATAATGATATGGAAGGCTGCTAATGTGGGAGATTATGATTGGTCTAACATGTTTGATGAGGTGGATAGCTTGCATATTAAGAGAAATCATTTAGTGGGTTGCTCATATTTAGATATTATAGATTAGTATCATATTATCTTCGTTTCAAAGAATAAGGCGCACGCGCATTCGAAGATGAACTTTGACCAAATAAATTGAGCAACAAAATCTTAATTATATTGTATGTAATTGATATAGTTGTATTCGTATTGAAAAACACTTTCTAATTATATTAATTTTAAACCAACAATCTTTGTATATTTAGAGTGTTTTTTAGTCAAAGAAAAAACACGCAAAACAAGGGCGTCTTATTCTTTGAAATGGAAGGAGTATCAATCCTATTAACCTCTTGGTCACGATGTCTCACTTTTTATTGTTTAAATTTTAATTAATTATTTTAATAAACAAAAGTAATGAAGTAATAATAATCTTGAATAAATAAATAACAATATTTTTTATTCTTTTTTTTTTGCAAAACCTAAAATCTGGATTTTTCATATTTCCCTTTGGCAGTATGAGAATCTAAAAAAATGGCAACCAACCATAGCTAGTGAAATCGGATGTAAATTTTCGCGTAGATAGATGTTAATATATTAAACTTTTTTTTTCTGAGTTCGTATGCAAAATTTATTGCCATCTTACCAAAAATACTATTTTTTTATAAAAGAAATCAAAATTCATGTTTGTTATTTTTCATATTAACTAGATCACCTAACCTACATCTAAAAGGATTTTTAATTTTTAATTTTATATCATTTTTTGTATTCTACAAACCTAAAAAAGGCAATCCGTGGGGGTGTGGAGGAAAAAAAATCTAAAATTCTTTACTCCCGGTTCGTGTCTTCATCCTGGTTGGGGCACCAACCGGGACTAAAGTTGCTCGTACCGGCCACAACCTGCGGATCTAACTTTAGTTTCGGTTGGTATCTCCAACCGAAGCTAAAGATTTCATTTGACCCGAGACTAAAACCATGCGAAGTCCTAGCCGCTGGAATCGGGACTAATACTCACATTAGTATCGGTTGCAAACGTGGCTGGGATAATGCTCCGAGCAGCTTCGAACGACTAGTGTGAAGTGATGAAACAATCATTGTACACGTGATTATCCCTAGATGGCCAGATATGGACCAAAATGAATGTCCCTCGCAATGGACTCTGTATAAATTGATGTAGTCCATTTGTCTCGTTTCTAGGTTCTGCGTATACCTTTGGTCGTCAATTTGACTAACCTAATAGAAGATATATATTACAAAATATATATCTTTAGAAAGTTTAGATATTTAATTTTCTAATAATATAACTTTTTTTTAGGGACAATTTATATTATATAAGTGAAATAGATGATATATGGATGCAAGCATGCCCTATAAACTAGGACATAGGAAATACTGAAGTGAACACTCACGCGAATAAGTTTTTTTCGAGAATAAATCACAGAGAGGTGTATCAATCATATAATAGGGTGCCCAGAACGCAAAGGTGTATTTTCAACAAGAAGTGGCAGCTCCCCACACACACCTACTCTCCCAACTACCACAAGGTTAAACTTGGTTCGGTCAACCAAAAACCTACACCCCGGAAAAGCTTCGCTAGACGCCACCTCTCGTACTACTCCTTGACCTTCTCCTTGATGGCCACATGTGAGGCCACCGCTCCACTGAAGATGATGTCATTCTGTAGGATAATCAGTGTCCACATGTCTTGCTTCTACACCTCGGGCACGGGTGAAACGTCCACCAATCCACTAAATCCGCGTCGGCAGTGGGAGCCAAATCTGTTATAATCGAGATGCACAATAAACGAAGAATGAAAAGTTTATACTACTAGGCCCATGCAGTGTTGGTTCTTAGACAGTTAGACTCCCAGGCCGGAACGTAGTAAAGCTGAGCTGGGCTTTTTGTTTTCACGAAGCTGAAAGAATACCATCGAGCGTCCGGCCCTCGCACATATACGTATTAGATTCGGTTCGATCAGGAGGCTGTTCGTCATCGTGAACTTCCTGAGCCTCTTCGATCGCTCCCAATTCTTCATCTCGCTTGGCCGACCGGCCGGCCGCTCGCTGATTCCTTCATAGTTCAGAACTTCACCTGACGAAATTGGCCACAGCAGGTCAGGCAGGAGAGATCCAAAATCTGAAAGAGTAAATTACAACCGGTATAGTCATCTAATCTCCGAATTCTTGATGCTCTCCTAAACTGCTATACGTAGTCTATATGGTCCTATGCCCTAATTTTAGTTACAATTTGTCTCTTTTATTTTCAGTCGCGTTATGTCTCATAGAAAGCCTTTGTCCGATTCCGCCAAAAGGAGGCCAAGAGAGAAAAAAGATAAATTTATTGAATCACAGAGAGGATCTATTCACAAATTTTTGAAGAGCAACACGAGCACATCTGGAAATCCAAATTTATTGAATCAGTACATTTTAAGTCTTTCTTTGTAAAAAAATTATACATTTATTTTTTTTCAAAAAAAACTAGGGGCCCTAAAATCTAGTTTCGCCCCAGGCCCTCGAAAGCTTAGGACCGGGCCTGGTTGTTTATTTACTTTATGTGTAATAAAACAAAAAAATGTACTCGGAGAAAAATCAAACAACATCAGAATGTGAACTGGTTTTGAGCGGCCCACGAGCCAACTCTCTTTACAGTCCTAAATTTTTTGGAGCCCACAACCACAATCAGCTTGGGCACTCCTTCTCTTTGTTTCCGCTCAACCGTTTGCCAGCGGCCGGCGCGGTCAGTTCTTCTCTCCCCCTTCCTTTGATTCCGCCGTGAGCCAGATCTGCCCCTTCTCCGGCAACCGCCTCGGCGAGCTCCAGCTGGAGTGCCCTCGTGAGTCGTGAGGATATTTCACTTTGATACTAAAAATAGGAGTATATTTCCACCCGACTCTATCTTTCTCTCCAATCCAAACAGTTTCATTCGTCGCGGAGTATGTTTTCCAAAAAATTACGTGGTTAAACCGAAGCTCACGCGCCACGTTAGTTCCGCCCCTCTCTGATGATGGCGATGAGAGTAAGGGGGCTGCTGGGTCTGGCCTCTCGGGTCCCAGGGACGAAAGCTTTCAGCACCGAGATATTTGTGAGCAGTAAGTGAATACCTCTGACTGAATACTGTTTGACTATAATAGACTTCTCCTGGTTGTAGTAAAGCTTATAAAGTATGAACTGCAAGGTATAATTTGTAGTCACGGCTTGCTTGTGGCAAGCTCTGCAGTTTGTTAACTCTAGAAATTTTAGTGCTTTCTTCCTGAGTGCTTTTCCATGTTGGAAGATTGTTGCGATTGAGAGGTGCTGCACATATTAGTTGCTCTGCACCTCAAGCCCAGAACAGAAGAAAGTACAGTTGTTGTAGGTTTTTTCAACAATTTGCATCTAGACTGTATCACTACCATTTATGCCCAGATCATCTATGCACATTTGAAACGTTACAAAATCTGAATTTTCATAGGGACGTGTCGTTCTGTCTTTTTCTTTTGAGATGGTAATTCTGTATGATATAAGGTTGGCTCATTCCTTTTTTGGTAATTGCAGGGTTATCGTTCTACACAACAGAGGAAGAATTTAAAAACACATTTTCACCATTTGGAGCTGTAGAAGAAGGTACTATACCTATGCTTTTCAGGAATTGTTTCACCCTGTTTTCCACAGGTCAATTGGTTCCTTGGAAATATGTAGATTCATCCTTTTCTATCTTATCAATTATAGTCCGGTTGGTGAGAGACAACCAAACTGGAAGGCCAAAGGGATTTGGTTTTGTAAAATATTCATCCCAAATGGCGGCAGAGAAAGCTGTCAAGGCAATGGATGGAAGGGTATGTGCTATGTTCACTCACTATCTATATTGGTTTTAACCTTCGGACATCATTTGTCGTTGGCCTGTTATTACTGAAACAAGCACAGTACCACAACTCTGGTTGTTTAACTGTAGCTTACTTCCCTCCGTTTATTAGACTCTTAACAAGAAAATGCCTTAGATAAGGAACTGCACAAAAATAAAAATTGATTGTGGAACTAATGTTAGTACTTTTTTATATTGTCCAGAATTGTTGCTTTATTATGAATAAATAAACAGAGGTCCTGGCGGTTTTGTGAAAGGGGGGAGAAAGACAACATAACTGCTATAGCCAGATCCATCCTCTTTTATTTTCCCAGTCTTTCTAAGTTCTTGAATTATAGCACTGAATAACGCTACTAATTTTTGGCATCATGAGCATATCATTCTTCTCGTTTTCGAGTCAAGTGACAAAACCCACGAGTTAAATGAAACATAATTCGATCTTGGATCTAGATGTGAAATAGTACTTAGCTTTCACTTTACCTGATTGGTGCTATGTAGTTTAAGTCTGGATATTATCTTGATTGGTTCACTCCTGTTATCAGATAATTCGAGGAAGACTAATCTTTGTGGAGGCTGCAAAGGAACGTGATGATACTGGATAGTGCAGATTGCTTCAGGTTTCTACTAGCTAGAGCATGTTCCTGTACATGAACAAGTGCTTTGTTACTGACAGAAAAAAGCTGCAGTTGGAGTTTGATTATTTTGTTCTGTGCCTGAATATTTGGACGGTTGATTGGCGCACATTAGTTTTCATTGTGTGAAATGCTTCATAATCCAGATTCTTGCTTGTGATCAGGACAACGTGAGTTGTGACAGGAGAGAAGAATGATAAGAGAGCCCTGAGAGTTCATTTCGATGAACATAGACCTTTAATTGCTGACTGCTAGACCGATGGACTAATCGAATTATTGCTGAGTCTGGCAACATAGTTGAAATTTGAGACAAAATGGAACTTAGCAATGGATTCCTAGCAAAATAACATTATCTATATAGATGGTTAAGATTTCTGAAACTCAGAAGTAGATCATTTGTGGACCTTGCGTTAAGTAGCAAATGTACATTTAGAGCCGGAGGGAGTATTTGTAGCTCTAAGACCATTTTGTTATGGTATATAGAAGGTTATATTTATTGTTTAGAATTTTTGTCCTCTCCTAAAATTTCCTCGTTCACATTATCAAGAAGCTGATGTGACATGACCACTATGTGCCCTTGTATTGCACTCCCTAGTACGCTATCGAGTGAATCGGTGAAACATCACAGTTGTGTTCCTGGGCCTAATACAGATGCACATCCACTCACAAAAACCTGCATCTTAGAATCTATACTGAATTTGGTTAATTTCATGTGTACTCCCTCCGTCCCACGAATATGATGGCTAAACGGGTCATGTATTTCACCGAGAGGAGTATGTAGATTAGTTAGGATGATACAAATGTAATTGCAAGTTTGTTCTTCTTTTGGTTGCAAATCTGTTCCTTTTGCAGAGTAGTTTGTTTTTCTGAGTTTTGTAGACGGGCTGTATCTCTGTTGTCCTAGCTGCTGTTTTCCCTTGCTCCGTCTCCTTTCCTCATCGTTTGCATAGCCTTAAAACAGATTAAATGTACTGTAGTATTACACTTGTTGCTTCTATGGAGTTTAAAAGTACACAGCTACCTCTACCTATCTATCTTAAACAAGTGAAAGTTTTGCATGCGATGGGAGTCTCTTAAGGAGAGGACCTCTAACAATATCAAGGGCAACACTATCTAGTGTTGGGGTTGCTTCATCTGGATCAAAAGCATCAGTTAGTCTTTGAGTTGTATCTACAGTCACCACCTGTATCCCAGGGGCATTCTCCACAACATGCACAAGGAATTCAACTTGGCCTCTTGCTCCTCTGAATCCTGTAACGCGTACATTCTTCAGATTCACGTATTTGTATTCACTTGTGGGTATTTCTTGTCTCAAAGGGCCATCATTTGCAAACCACAAAGAGGGAAGGCCAAGAAACTGCAAACAACAACGTCAAAGATTACAAAAGGTATTGGAACAAAATACTAGCAGTTAATACTACCTCCATCCCAAAGCTTAGGGCTTATATTTTTTTTGAAAAGTCAAACCAAGTAAAGTTTGTGCAAAATTTTAGAACAATTTATTAACAAATATAATATTTTGTAGATACCGTACGGAAATATATTTCATTATCTATTAATGATATTAATTTTTTATTTTGCATATTAATGATTCTTGGTAAAAACTTAGTCAAACTTGACATAGTTTGATTTTTTTTTAAATAATATAAGCCTTAAGCTTTGGGATGGAGGTAGTATATACTATATGCAGGTAGTAACAGAGAAGATCCGATCGAGAATGCTACTCACATGTACTTCAAGCTTTTCAATGAAGGGAGCAGCCCTGAGAAAAGAAACCAAGTACAGAATTTTGTCCTCATCTTCATCGGTAAGGAGAAGCAGTATCTGCGCATGCCTGAGCTGAGAAAACATGCGAGGGCTGTTTAACACCCATCGGGTCTGAAACATGAAAACAGCAAAAGGTCATATATTGCAAAATGACGTTACGCAAACCAAATCATAACTCGGATATTGATTGCTCCAGTAAAATATATACCTCTAGCCGTTGACAAGAAAGCTGCAACGTCAGGTTCTGTACATCTAGAAGCCCGTCCAGAAGTGAGGCGAGAGCGTGCTGAAATGTTGTACCGCTGAACCAAATCTTCACACTCTCCAGTTTGGAAGCACGACGTAGGGCAACAGGTATGAATCGTCCATTGTAAACAAAAGTGGAGAGGTTTGCAGCATGGAAGTCTATCTTGGTTATGTCGCAGTACATGACTTTCAGGTAATGCAGGCGGGACAATGGCCGAGTCACCTTCAGCTCGTCCTTCAGATGGCATCTCGCGATGCTCAGCCACTCGAGTTTACAGCAAGTGCCCAATATACTGTCGAGATCCTTGCTCGTGGTGTTGAGTACATGGAGAGCAAGCTTCCTTAGGTTCGGGAAACCTAGGAACTGGGCAGGCGGTGGTTCGAAAGACACAAAGCAAAGCTGAAGACGCTGTAGGCACGACACACCTTCCTTGTCCAGAAGCTCAAACGGGAATCTGTAATGATCCCCATGCCTGAGGAAATTGGACGGTGGTGCCAGATCAAGAGCCAGATTCTTTGTCTGGGACGACATCGAAAACCTAATCCAGCTATCGAGATGGTCAGCAAGCTTGCTGTCCAATGTGAATTTAACCTCAAACTGTTCGATAGCCCTGTCACGGTGCTTCTGCAGAACCGCATTGACGTGGTCGATGAACACCTGGGTATGCCGCTGCTCCGCTTTCCCGCCACCACTCCAACACGCATCGGCGCCATTGAAGCTCAGCTTGGTGCAGGTTGTCCACACGGATCTCCACTCGCGGGACAAAACGCTGGACCGCACGGCCTCCTTTGCGGGCAATTTTGATAGAATCGTACGGAGCACATCCTTGAGAAAGAAAAAGAAACATACCACTTATTAGTTCAGAAGATAGAATGGAAAGTCAAATGAAAAGGCGATTTAGACACACATATACCTCCGGAAGGTCTTCGAGTCTAACGATCGGTCTTCCCTGTTCATTTTTCAGTCTCCTTGCTGGTCTAACACGGACATGATGCTCCTCAGCCGTTGCTGTGCTTGTCAGATAGTTGCCCATTTGATTTTGTGCTGAAAAGAAGATGGCCGCAACAGTGTGATGTCAGTAAGACATAAGAGGACAGTGAGCACACAAGTGCAGGCAATTCCTTTTAGTCAGCGGACTAATTCTACTGCTAAACTGTTTTTCATATACAACCGTGAGCCGTGAACATGGCAATTTCGAAGGAATCCTCATAACTGACAGCCGCATCTTTACTGAACATAACTGACACCCAAAGTAAAGCAGAGGAATTGGAAGACAAGAATAGGATTGGAGAGCATAGGCAGACCTGTGGAGATTCCGGCGGCTCCCCACTATAGCTGGCCGGTACGATTGGTTGAGAGATCTGTGGGGGCGATGAACGGTTTTGGGGGCCGAAATTTCTCGCTGTGAGGGAAGGGTTTGTGTTTGGGTTGGTGACGAGGCCGCATCACGGCAGTGGAAGGACGGCGAGGGCTTCCTCCTTCCCGGCGCCCCCTAGTGTTCTCTTTTGTGTGCAAGGAGACCGACTCCGTGCAGTTCTTCTCAGGAGTATCCGACGTGTACACTGTTTTTCTTAGAGCGTACACGGTTTTGTGTGCTGAGAAGTGTGAACGAAGAGTGTTTTTTCGCTTCTGGTTATTTTTTCTGTGAGAGAGGGAGGCGAAACCGGCTTCACATCAGACTGACGCCCGTTTATTTCGAAAATGGAACGATAGGAACCATGTTCTTCGGATTAGAATGGTTTCAAAGATAACAAATTTCTCGTAACTGATCCTTGCCAACTTGGCTCGGAAAAAAAGAGTAAAGTTGATTTTAAACCTTGAACTCATATAGTGGGTGTCGGAATAGAACCTTGAACTTACAATTCCGGAAATTAGCACCCTGCGATTATCAATCCCGACCGATCTGAACCCTGGACCTGTTCTGGCTAGTTTGGCTCACTGGGAATAAGACGATCCTGGCCGGGATCAACGTGACTACCCTAGCCCATATATCATGTCCATCTCTCTCCTTAATTTGTTCCTCTCTGACATCCACTCCCGCATAATTTTCTCCCAAAGGGCTGAGGTGAGGACGGGCTGGACGTCCAAGGGGAATTGATTTTGATTCGGTAATGGAGCAGATAGAGAAAGACATCAATGAGAGAGATGTACATGACATATGGGCCACATTACTCAGAGAGCAAATGCAATCTCGGTTGGGGTTTGTCTTATTTCCTTGCACCAAACTAGTCTCAACACGTCCGGGGTTTAGATTAACCGGGATTAATAAGTACAGGGTGTCGATTTTAGGGATTGAGAATTGAGGGTTCGATCCGGACATTCACCATGAATTCAAGGTTTAAATCAGACTTTACTCGGAAACTATTCCCTCCTTCCTGGAATAAGTAACTTGACTTTTTTTTCTAATACGGATATATATATATATATATATATATATATATATATATATATATATATATAGGACATATTCATACTACACCCGGGTGTAGTTACACCCACGCGTGTTTCTCATAATCTAGAGAGTATCTATCATACCGGAGAGTATGTACATGTAGTATGAAGTATATTAGACTATTTTGGTAGTATATATAATACTTTGTAGGCAGTATGTACATTTTTTTACGTAGACTCATTTTTACGTATACATATGCATGTATTTCGGCTATATAGTGCAAACTACATGCTCACTTGCATTTTTTTCACCAAACTTGATTTAGAATATCTTAGATATAGTGTAAGAACATACTCAAACCGATAAAGTATGGTACATACTTCCGTATGGTCGTATATGAGACATGGGTGTAGTTACACCCAGCAGTAGGAAGTATTTATCCTATATATATATATCTATGTGTAAGTTTCCATAGAATCTAGGCTGCATTGATAGCATGCCTTGCCCCCCCTCTCTTATATTTATATATGGACAGACAATACAAATACATATAAGATATTTACAAAACATATTTAGCTAGGAGCCTTGAAGTGTACTCCAAGATGATGGTTGGCCGTGTTGGATAATTAGGCACAATTTTTATGATTAATTTTAAAATATTAAGCATGACGATAACAACTACTAAACTCGAACATACTAGATGTCAACATGAAGGACATATGATACAATAACCATCACTAAACATATCGGGATATGACGCATGTACCAATCTGGTGGAGGTGGTGGTGGAGGTGTAGCAGTCGTTGTCACATCAGTAACATTTTTTATGACAACGTTAGTGAAGATGAGTCGAAATAGACGATGTTGAAGACGACGGTAAGCAGCACCACCTGACTTGGATGGAAGACGGTCTGTGATGAAGAGTTTGAGCAGTCACACACCACTATGGGATAGCTTCATTAAGGCACATCTTCACATGTCTATTATCACCAAATCGAAGCAAGTTTCAAGCACATGATATTCTAAAGATGCTTATTTTGAGCTTGCCTTTCTCAACCTTGATGACGATCACCACTTGATGTTATCCTTTCATGGGCTATATGAGATCTTAGTTTTGATGCATTCACATGGAAAGATACATAAGTAACATAACCCACATAGAAAACACAGATATGATGGGTTAGTTTACAAAGAGTAATTGACAAAGCTTATCATACCACAAGATCACATGATCTCATGTTTTACAGTATTTATGCTTCATGTGTTGACCAAGTTGAAATCAATCTTTGATCTTAGTCTTGGTCAACATTATATCTCCTCATGCTCTTTCCTAATATATTGAGGTACATAAAGAACTTTTCATTTCATTGTCTTCTCTAAACCTTGGTCAACCATATCTCAACTTATGAGTCTATCATGACACCGACATAGAGTCATATATTGAATTCTTCTCTTGGAATCAAACTCTCAAGATCTTAATCTTATCATATTCTTCTCTTCAAATTGATGATCTTGATGCAAATACTCAGGATATATCTTTTACCTTCTTGGCATCCACACTTGAATCTAACACATGGACTACACACATTATCTATGGAATATTCCTTCATATAAACTCAATGAAAACATTAATTCATAGGGATTTTCATTAGTTACCAAACCCACATACTTGCAATATTCCCCTACACCAAGTTGATATTTTCCCTATTTCAATCCCAGCCGGCGAACATATGAATGTAAAACAATAATGTTGTTAATGCATGTAAAATGCATACATGAGCTTTGTCCTTTATCATATTGAATTACCATATATTTGCAACATATATGATGATAATATCATGTTTTACATTGATTTATAGAGATTTACCAATGATTCCCTTTATTTGGTTTATAACTCTGCAGAACAGGAAAACCCTGTTTTGTGTATTTTTCACTTTCAGAGACCTATATGGAGTCAAATTGACCTGGGATTTTTGGAGCATCTTTTTTTCATCGGGAGAAGCAACCTGGGCACCGGAACCTCACCTGGAAGGGCCTGAGGCCCAAAAGAGCCCAGGTGGCGCGCCCGGCAAGGTAGGGTGCACCACCTGACCTCTTTCGGCCGTCGATCGTCCAAATCGCGTGATCTTTTCGCCCACTAACGTATTTTGACCTAATAATCACTATATATATGGCCCCGAAGATTTCTTGGGAGGAGAGCGACGCGGAAAGATAGAAACACGAAAACGGAGGCAGCATCAGAGAAGATTGGAGGGGGAAACTCCGTTGCGATCACCACCGGGGGGATCCCCGCCTTCTCCAACATCTCCATCATCATCACCATGATCAAGGGAGAGTAGTCCAACTCTGGACTACGGGTTTGTGGCTGTAGCTTGATCTATTTCTCTCATGTTCTTCATAGTTCTTAGTGCCATATGAGCTGCCTCACATGATTATGGCCATATTTGTAATACATATGTGGTAGATCCTTATTCTATGATATTATTCTATGATATCTGATCATATTATGTGTAAAATATATTGATAGATGCATATTATGTACCCCGTTTTTAAGTATTTATTCTGATCTAACATCTATGCAAGAGCGTGTGTGGGGTGATGCGTGTATTAGATGGAGTAGCATGGTGTTAGTGTTTGGATAGTGATCGACAATAAATTCATGATCTATTATGGTTTTTTTCCTTTTCTTTTGCTACCTCACTAGGAATAAAGTGAATGTGTTATATTCGCCACATGACAATAGTGATGATCTTGTTTGGTCAAGGTAGCATATTTGATATTCAAACATCATGTTAAAGTACTTATGGCTATACTCTGTTAATTCTTAATACAAGATTGCATGGAGTTTTTCCTTTCTTGTGGAGTATAAGAGAGATGTGTTGCATCATATCTATGTTAGGACGTGATATCTATATGAATGTTTATCTTACTTATATTATTATTTTGCATCCTCATATCTCATTGATGAATTAATATTTGTCTACTACAACTTAAAAGAGAGAATATTCAAGTGAACCCATGAACTATGGTCCACTTTTTATCATAAGAAACACATTTATATTGCTTTTATCTTATTTTCTATTTGCGGCACTATTTTAATCCGAAAATACAAAAATATTTACTTTTGTTATTTGCATCCAAAACACCAAAAACAATCATCCCCTTTACAATTTTTACTTACTTACTTTATTTTATCCAATTTTACTTGCTTTATTTTTACTTGTGGTTTATTTACTTACACGAAACCTTGTGCTTGACAACCACACGGTGTAATTGGGGCACAGGGCTTTATTTTACTTGTAGGATTGCTAGAAGAAGAGAGAAGAGAATACTCTTTGTCTAGTTCCCCAAGAGTTCGATATAAATCCTCGAGTCATCCTTGTGGGGAAAATACTCTGCTCACACAACACTCTGCACTTGAAGTCCCAACGTCATCAGTTGTAACCCAATTAATTTAAATAATGTACATAATAAACAATAATATAGTTTACATGCAATGTAGTCCACCAAATAAACAACATAGTTCACAACAAAAACAAATAAAAGGAGATGAGATGATTACTCTTAGTTTTCCAATGCCCACTAATGCTCAGGCGGATCCGCTTGAAGCTGATTGTGAACATGGCGATCACGGTGCTCATGATGCATATGGGGGAACTTCTCAAATGATGATGCCCCAGGCTATGACTCAGCCAACTCACCGTGAAATTATCATCCTTGCTCATGGAGGTCTTCATCACAATCATGTTGTGCATGATCACACAAATGGTCATCACCTCTGGTCACCACACTCCATGTTCTAGCAGGTTGAGGAATAATATCCTATAGAAGATTGGAGCACACCAAATGCCCTCTCCACATGTCTCCTACAAGCCTCTTGCTATTTGACAAACCTCCTCTTTTTCTCTTCTTCCGTTGCATGGATTGTGTTCACAAGTGTGGACCTGCTAGGAGAGATGCCACCAGCTACATAATAGGGCTTGTCGAAGCATTCCCATTGATATCATGGTGAACCACTGGAGCATTGCCTTCTACGAGCCTAGAGATACCAGAGAGCGCTGGAGCACGTTGATGTGATTGTGAGAACTTGATGATGCCCATCTATTCAAAAAATGGATGTGTCAATGGCCAATATCCTTGGCGCAAACGGCCGAAAATGGTCCAGATTTGTACCTCAAACTCGTTCACGCAAATGGCCGAACATGTCATGGACATCGACCCTAGTGGGCGGTGTTGAGGTGACGGGTTGCAAACAGGGGTCGGGTCTCGGCAAGTTCGCACGTGGACACATGCATGAATTGTGGCCTCCGATAAGAAGCGAGCCAATCGGTGGCACCGACAATGGTGAGGGGTAGGGCAGGCGGCGACGCGACATGGGTGTGGCGCAGGGGTAGGGGCGCGAGTTGGGTGGCGAGTGTCTTGTGTGACACTTGCTGATACGTCTCCGACGTATCGATAATTTCTTATGTTCCATGCCACATTATTGATGTTATCTACATGTTTTATGCACACTTTATGTCATATTCGTGCATTTTCTGGAACTAACCTATTAACAAGATGCCGAAGTGCCAGTTCCTGTTTTCTGCTATTTTTGGTTTCAGAAATCCTAGTAACGAAATATTCTCGGAATCGGACGAAATCAACGCCCAGGTTCCTATTTTGCCCGGAAGCATCCAGAACACACGAGAAGGACCAGAGGGGGGGCACTGGGGCCCCAGACCATAGGCCGGCGCGGCCCAGGCCCTGGCCGCGCCGCCATATGGTGTGGTCGCCCCTTCGACCCTCTGACGCCGCCTCTTCGCCTATATAAAGCCCCTGGATCAAAAACCCTGATACGTTCGACGAAAACCACAGAAACCTTCCAGAGCCGCCGCCATCGCGAGGCCAAGATCTGGGGGACAGGAGTCTCTGTTCCGGCACGCTGCCGGAGCGGGGAAGTGCCCCCGGAAGGCTTCTCCATCGACACCGCTGCCATCTCCACCGCCATCTTCACCACCGCTGCTGCTCCCATGAGGAGGGAGTAGTTCTCCATCGAGGCTCGGGGCTGTACCGGTAGCTATGTGGTTAATCTCTCTCCATGTACCTCAATACAATAATCTCATGAGCTGCTTTACATGATTGAGATTCATATGAGTTTTGTATCACAATTCATCTATGTGCTACTCTAGTGATGTTATTAAAGTATTCTATTCCTCCTGCATTGGTGTAAAGGTGACTAGTGTGTGCACCATGTGGTTCTTGTCGTAGGCTATGATCATGATCTCTTGTGGATTGTGAAGTTAACTATTACTATGATGGTATTGATGTGATCTATTTGGTTATGTTGATCTATCTTACACTATAAGGTTACTAAAATATGAACATTAATTGTGGAGCTTGTTAACTCCGGCATTGAGGGTTCGTGTAATCCTACGCAATGTGTTCATCATCCAACAAGAGTGTAGAGTATGCATTTATCTATTCTGTTATGTGATCAATGTTGAGAGTGTCCACTAGTGAAAGTGTAATCCCTAGGCCTTGTTCCTAAATACTGCTATCGCTGCTTGTTTACTGTTTTACTGTGTTACTACTGCTGCAATACTACCACCATCAACTACACGCCCGACAAGCTATTTTTACGGCACCGTTGCTACTGCTCATACTTATTTATACCACCTGTATTTCACTATCTCTTCGCCGAACTAGTGCACCTATTAGGTGTGTTGGGGACACAAGAGACTTCTTGCTTTGTGGTTGCAGGGTTGCATGAGAGGGATATCTTTGACCTCTTCCTCCCTGAGTTCGATAAACCTTGGGTGATCCACTTAAGGGAAAACTTGCTGCTGTTCTACAAACCTCTGCTCTTGGAGGCCCAACACTGTCTACAGGAAAAGGAGGGGGAAGTAGACATCAAGCTATTTTTCTGGCGCCGTTGCCGGGGAGGAAAGGTAAAAGGTACTCACACTCCGGACCTCGGCTACCAAGCTATTTTCCGCTGCTGTAAGTACTCAAGGCTATTTCCTTTAGATCCTGCAATTGCATCTTTTTGTTTCTTGTTTACACTAGTTTGGCATAATGGACAAGAACGAGCTTCTATTTCTATTTCCTGATTTAAAACATGGATTGTTTGATGCGAAAATTTAAAAACCTATGGAATCTTATTTGCATGCTGGTAGTAATATTAGTATGAACGCTTTGAACACCATTGTTGATAATAATATAGAAAGTTCTAAGTTTGGGGAAGCTGGCTTTGATGAGCATGATATTTTTAGTCCCCCAAGCATTGAGGAGAAAATTTACTTTGATGATACTTTGCCTCCTATTTATGATGATTATAATGATAGTGGTCTTTTGGTACCACCTACTATGGAGAGTAAATTTTGTTGTGATTATACTATGCCTCTTACACTTGATGAGAATAATAATGATAGCTACTTTGTTGAATTTGCTCCCACTACAACTACTAATAAAATTGATTATGCTTATGTGGAGAGTAATAATTTTATGCATGAGACTCATGATAAGAATGTTTTATGTGATAGTTATATTGTTGAGTTTGCTCACGTTGCTACTGAAAGTTATTATGAGAGAGGAAAATATGGTTGTAGAAATTTTCATGTTACTAAAATGCCTCTCTATGTGCTGAAATTTTTGAAGCTACACTTGTTTTATCTTCCTATTCTTGTTACTTTGCTCTTCATTAACTTGTTTATTTACAAGATTCTTTTGCATAGGAAGCATGTTAGACTTAAAGTTGTTTTGAATTTGCCTCTTGATGCTCTCTTTTGCTTCCAATACTATTTCTTGCGAGTGCATCATTAAAACTGCTGAGCCCATCTTAATGGCTATAAAGAAAGAACTTCTTGGGAGATAACCCATGTGTTATTTTGCTACAGTATTTTGTTTTATATTTGTGTCTTGGAAGTTGTTTACTACTGTAGCAACCTCTCCTTATCTTAGTTTTGTGTTTTGTTGTGCCAAGTGAAGCCTCTAATCGAAGGTTGATACTAGATTTGGATTTCTGCGCAGAAACAGATTTCTATCTGTCACGAATCTGGGATTTTCTCTCTGTAGAAAAATCAGAAAAATATGCCAATTTACGTGCGTGTTCCTCAGATATGTACGCAACTTTCATTAGTTTTGAGTTTTCTGATCTGAGCAACGGAAGTATTTATTAGAAATTCGTCTTTACGGACTGTTCTGTTTTGACAGATTCTGCCTTTTATTTCGCATTGCTTCTTTCGCTGTGTTGGGTGGATTTCTTTGTTCCATTACCTTCCAGTAGCTTTGAGCAATGTCCAGAAGTGTTAAGAATGATTGTGTCACCTCTGAACATGTGAGTTTTTGATTATGTACTAACCCCTCTAATGAAGTTTATGAGAAGTTTGGTGTGAAGGAAGTTTTCAAGGGTCAAGAGAGGAGGATGATATACTATGATCAAGAAGAGTGAAAGCTCTAAGCTTGGGGATGCCCCGGTGGTTCACCCCTGCATATTCTAAGAAGACTCAAGTGTCTAAGCTTGGGGATGCCCAAGGCATCCCCTTCTTCATCGACAACATTATCAGGTTCCTTCTCTTGAAACTATATTTTTATTCGGTCACATCTTATGTGCTTTGCTTGGAGCGTCTGTATGTTTCTTATTTTTGTTTGTGTTTGAATAAATTGGATTACATCATGCTTGTGTGGGAGAGAGAGACACGCTCCGCTGTTGCATATGAACACATGTGTTCTTAGCTTTTAGTATTCATGGCGAAGTTTCTTCTTCGTTAAATTGTTATATGGTTGGAATTGGAAAATGATACATGTAGTAATTGCTATAAAAGTCTTGGGTAATGTGATACTTGGCAATTGTTGTGCTCATGTTTAAGCTCTTGCATCATATACTTTGCACCCATTAATGAAGAAATACATAGAGCATGCTAAAATTTGGTTTGCATATTTGGTCTCTCTAAAGTCTAGATAATTTCTAGTATTGAGTTTTGAACAACAAGGAAGACGGTGTAGAGTCTTATAATGTTTTCAATATGTCTTTTATGTGAGTTTTGCTGCACCGCTTCATCCTTGTGTTTGTTTCAAATAGCCTTGCTAGCCTAAACCTTGTATCGAGAGGGAATACTTCTCATGCATCCAAAATACTTGAGCCAACCACTATGCCATTTGTGTCCACCATACCTACCTACTACATGGTATTTCCTGCCATTCCAAAGTAAATTGCTTGAGTGCTACCTTTAAACAATTCAAAATTTATCACCTCTGATTTGTGTCAATGTTTTATAGCTCATGAGGAAGTATGTGGTGTTTATCTTTCAATCTTGTTGGGCAACTTTCACCAATGGACTAGTGGCTTCATCCGCTTATCCAATAATTTTGCAAAAAGAGCTAGCAATGGGATTCCCAGTCCCAAATTAATTAACAAAAATAGACACTCCTCCATGGTATGTGATTGTTGGACGGCACCCGAAGGATTCGGTTAGCCATGGCTTGTGTAAGCAAAGGTTGGGAGGAGTGTCATCATAATAAAACTAAAATAAAAAGGCACTCCTTCATGGTATGAGATTGTTGGCAGGCACCCGAGGATTCGGTTAGCCATGGTTTGTGAAAGAAAGGTTGGAAGGAGTGCCATCCAAAAATAAAATAAAATAGGAGCCGCTCTTTGAAGGTTTGTCTGGCAAGGGGGTTAGAGTACCCGCTACCATTCGTTGACAACAACAAGCACCTCTCAAAATTTTACTTTTATGCTCTCTATATGTTTTCAAAATTAAAGCTCTAGCACAAATATAGTAATCGATGCATTCCCCTTTGAAGGATCATTCTTTTACTTTTATGTTGAGTCAGTTCACCTATTTCTCTCCATCTCAAGAAGCAAACACTTGTGTGAACTGTGCATTGATTCCTACATACTTGCATATTGCATTTGTTATATTACTCTATGTTGACAATTATCCATGAGATATACATGTTACAAGTTGAAAGCAACCGCTGAAACTTAATCTTCCATTGTGTTGCTTCAATGCCTTTACTTTGAATTATTGCTTTATGAGTTAACTTTTATGCAAGACTTATTGATGCTTGTCTCGAAGTACTATTCATGAAAAGTCTTTGCTTTATGATTCAGTTGTTTACTCATGTCATTACCATTGTTTTGATCGCTGCATTCACTACATATGCTTTACAATAGTATGATCAAGTTTATGATGGCATGTCACTCCAGAAATTATCCTTGTTATCGTTTTACCTGCTCGGGACGAGCAGAACTAAGCTTGGGGATGCTGATACGTCTCCGACGTATCGATAATTTCTTATGTTCCATGCCACATTATTGATGTTATCTACATGTTTTATGCACACTTTATGTCATATTCGTGCATTTTCTGGAACTAACCTATTAACAAGATACCGAAGTGCCAGTTCCTGTTTTCTGCTGTTTTTTGTTTCAGAAATCCTAGTAACGAAATATTCTCGGAATTGGACGAAATCAACGCCCAGGTTCCTATTTTGCCCGGAAGCATCCAGAACACACGAGAAGGACCAGAGGGGGGGCACTGGGCCCCCAGACCATAGGCCGGCGCGGCCCAGGCCCTGGCCGCGCCGCCATATGGTGTGGTCGCCCCTTCGACCCTCTGACGCCGCCTCTTCGCCTATATAAAGCCCCTGGATCGAAAACCCTGATACGTTCGACGAAAACCACAGAAACCTTCCAGAGCCGCCGCCATCGCGAGGCCAAGATCTGGGGGACAGGAGTCTCTGTTCCGGCACGCTGCCGGAGCGGGGAAGTGCCCCCGGAAGGCTTCTCCATCGACACCGCTGCCATCTCCACCGCCATCTTCACCACCGCTGCTGCTCCCATGAGGAGGGAGTAGTTCTCCATCGAGGCTCGGGGCTGTACCGGTAGCTATGTGGTTAATCTCTCTCCCATGTACCTCAATACAATAATCTCATGAGCTGCTTTACATGATTGAGATTCATATGAGTTTTGTATCACAATTCATCTATGTGCTACTCTAGTGATGTTATTAAAGTATTCTTTTTTTTTTCACCGCTGCTGCTCCCATGAGGAGGGAGTAGTTCTCCATCGAGGCTCGGGGCTGTACCGGTAGCTATGTGGTTAATCTCTCTCCCATGTACCTCAATACAATAATCTCATGAGCTGCTTTACATGATTGAGATTCATATGAGTTTTGTATCACAATTCATCTATGTGCTACTCTAGTGATGTTATTAAAGTATTCTTTTTTTTTTTGAACTGGGTAAGCTTTATTGATTAGGTAATAACGGTTTTACAATCACGCAAAAAGGAGTCCAACACGCAGGGAGGAACTGCCTCATGCATTACACCACACTCACGCTTACCTAATTGCGCTAGATCATGCGCCACCTTATTACTCACCCTAGGAACCTTGCACACCTTAATCTGAGGTATCATACCCATCAACGTACTAGCCTCCAACAAGAGGAACCAGTTGGCGGAACGATCTGTCTCCTTGGCGCCTAAGACAGAGACAATCCGAGCACAGTCAGTTTCAAGAACTCCAGGACATCCTGGATGCGCAGCCAAATAGCGAATTCCTTCTAGACAAGCAAGGATTTCAGCCTCCTCCGCGCTTGCACACGGTGGTAGAGTTTTCCATGCAGAGAGGATTATACGTCCCGCCGAGTCCCGCACGACCATGCCAGCACCTCCTGCACTATGAGCGTCATTCCAGCCTGCATCGACATTGATCTTGATCCATCCACTCTCCGGGGCTTGCATGTCAGAAGGTGCCTCAGTCACCTGGTCAGATGTGATTGCTTTGAGAGGCAACACAACTGCTTTTCCTCTATGGTCAGGTTCAGGGGCTCCCGGTTGGATCGAGTGGAGGTAGCTCTGAAGGAACGATTTCGACGCCTCGATAGATGCTTTTCCATCACCATGGACGACATTGTTACGATGGTGCCAAGTGCGCCAAAGCAAGAGGAGCATTTTGACTCGCATGTCTTTGTTTGCAGCGGCAAGAAGCATCAGGAACCAGTCTTGTCCAGTGAAGCGGAAGTCCTCTTCTTTTGGCAAAGTCCAGACTTGCCGCATGCTCTCCCGCAGGGCACGAGCAAGGGTACACCGCACCATGGCATGATGCGCGTCTTCTGTGTCCGCTCCGCAGACCGGGCAGACTGGTAGGATCCTGGGTATGCGCCGATGGAGACTCCCTGTGACCGCAAGCGAATCAGTGGCCAAGCGCCAGGCAAAAATCCGCACCTTCTGGGGAACTGGTGTCTTCCAAACCAAATTCCAAATGCTCCGCTCTCCGTTGGCCTCATGGCTGCTCTGCCCTCTACTGAGATCTTGGGACTTCGGCTGCATGCCCAGCTTATATGCGCTCCTGACCGTGAAAACACCAGAGCTCTCATAATGCCATGCAACGAAGTCCTCTGATTGTCGATGCGGTAGTTTTAGTTGTAGAATGGCCTCAGCATCATGCGGGAGACAGTATTGCCGAACAATTGCCTCGTCCCACGTATGTGTCGCTGGATCAATGAGTTGCGACACCCATTTGAGCCTGCACCTCTCCTTCATCCCTGAAAGCTTCAGATTGTCTGCTCGTGGAAGCCAGTTATCTCGCCATATTTTTACCATGGAGCCAGACCCGATACGCCAAATGGCACCTTGCTTGAGAAGTTCGAGGCCGTGCATCACCCCCTTCCAGGTTGCCGAGACGTCCTGGATAAAAGCGGTGTCAAGCAGGTGGCCAGCGGGATAATACTTCGCCTTGAGGAGGCGAGCGCAGGGGCTATCAGGGAACTGCAGAAGCCGCCACGCCTGCCGCGCAAGAAGCGCTTGATTGTGAACCCTGAAGTCCCGAAAGCCCATACCGCCATTCAGCTTTGGTAGTGTCAGTTTGTCCCACGAGAGCCAATGCATACGACGTCGATCGTGTTCGTCTCCCCAATGAAAGTTCCGGATCAGCTGATTTAGTTCCTCCACAAGTCCAGCAGGAAACTGAAAGACACTCATGGCATAGACGGGTAATGCTTGTAGAATTGCTTTAATCAACACCTCCTTCCCTCCACTTGACAGATACTTCTCAACCCAGTCACTGAGCCTCTTCTGGAAGCGTTCCTTCAGAGTTTTGAATTTTCCTTTCCTCATTTGACCCTCCGGCACAGGGAGTCCAAGATATTTCTCATCAAAACTTTCTGTCTCATATTGGAGAATTTGCTTGATTTCAGCTTGTTCTTGCTCTGACACCCTACGCCCATACATGATTGAACATTTCCCCAGGCTGACTAGCTGGCCTGTGCCTTGTTCATATTTATTCAATATGCTTTTAACCACAGAAGCCTGCTGCACCGACCCCTGGAAGAACAACAAACTGTCGTCAGCAAATAAAAGATGAGACATTCCGGGTGCACGCCTGCATATCATAAGCTCCTTCAGGTTTCCATCTTCAGCTTCTTTCTGGATTAGCCTAGACAGGCCATCTGCCACTAGGAGAAACAGATACGGTGAAAGCGGATCGCCTTGGCGTAGCCCGCGTGTAGGCGTGAAGGTGTCCAACACTTGTCCATTGAGACGAACGGAATATCGGACGGTGGTGACACACTGCATAATCCACCGCACCCATGTGCTATGAAAGCCCAACTTCGTCATTACACCTTCAAGATAGCGCCAATCCACGCGGTCATAAGCCTTAGCCATATCCAATTAAAGTATTCTATTCCTCCTGCATTGGTGTAAAGGTGACTAGTGTGTGCACCATGTGGTTCTTGTCGTAGGCTATGATCATGATCTCTTGTGGATTGTGAAGTTAACTATTACTATGATGGTATTGATGTGATCTATTTGGTTATGTTGATCTATATTACACTATAAGGTTACTAAAATATGAACATTAATTGTGGAGCTTGTTAACTCCGGCATTGAGGGTTCGTGTAATCCTACGCAATGTGTTCATCATCCAACAAGAGTGTAGAGTATGCATTTATCTATTCTGTTATGTGATCAATGTTGAGAGTGTCCACTAGTGAAAGTGTAATCCCTAGGCCTTGTTCCTAAATACTGCTATCGCTGCTTGTTTCTTGTTTCTTGTGTTACTACTGCTGCAATACTACCACCATCAACTACACGCCAGCAAGCTATTTTCTGGCACCGTTGCTACTGCTCATACTTATTTATACCACCTGTATTTCACTATCTCTTCGCCGAACTAGTGCACCTATTAGGTGTGTTGGGGACACAAGAGACTTCTTGCTTTGTGGTTGCAGGGTTGCATGAGAGGGATATCTTTGACCTCTTCCTCCCTGAGTTCGATAAACCTTGGGTGATCCACTTAAGGGAAAACTTGCTGCTGTTCTACAAACCTCTGCTCTTGGAGACCCAACACTGTCTACAGGAAAAGGAGGGGGAAGTAGACATCACTTGCGGACGAGGCCAGGTGTACAAGAGAGGGACATGCATGAACGCGGCGATTCTCCGCACCAACCCATTTTCAGCCTAAATTTAGGTTCAAAATGGTTTGTCGAAGACGCCTTGATCTGTTTGCATTGGCCATTGGGCTGGGTTTTTGATGTCCTTTCTATTCACTCGGAGCAAAACGGACATCCATGATGCGCGTTTGAGCTGGGCCATTGTCCTACTCCGAGCGGTCGGCATGGTCAGCTCTTCCTCCCCCATCCACTTTTTGATAACCGAGAATACTACTCCCTTCGAATTAACATGTGCACACGATGGTTTAAGAAAATGCTTTAATTATTATTTTGGTCCATAAAATATGGAACATAACACATATGTCATAAAAATTATATCACAAGAAACCTCTTTTGGATATGAATCTAAGGTATAGATTTTGTAGATATATAATTTATATTTTATTATTCAAATTAATACTTAAAGTTTGTTTTAAACAACTACCTCTGTCCGTATTTAATCGACGCGTGAGATACACGTACATAAGCTATTCCGGCAAATCAACTCTAATCGGAAAATCATCTCACGCTCTCTCTCCTATATAAAGTCCGTATTTAAAGTTTGTTTTAAACTATTTGTTAACTAGAGGAAGTAGTAAGCAAACCAACTCTAATCGGAAAATCATCTCACGCTCTCTCTCCTATATAAAGTCCCCTTCCCTGCATCCACCGTTTCTTTTCTCGCGTGAAAACAATAACCGAAATCCACCGGCACAAAAAAGGTTTCCGAAAAGAGAAGCAGAACCCTCGTCTCCGGCGACCGCCATGGTGGACTCTCCCCGGAGTTCCGCTGACGGTGACGGCGACGGCGGTGTTGGGGGCAGTGGCGGCGGGAAGCGCCGTTCGTCGTCGCCGCCTCTGCCCTTCGGTTCTCCCGTCAAGCGCTCCAAGGTGAGCTCGGCTCGGCCTGCCCGCCTCCCGCGCCGCCGCGCGAGCGTTCCGTGTCGATTTGGACGTCTCGGGTTGACCCAACCTGGCCTCGCAGGCGGAGGTGAGCGCGGAGGGGGATGCGGAGTCGGAGAAGCGCAAGGAGGACGCGCCCGTGGCCGCCGCGGCGGCGGCGAAGGAGAAGGCGCCGTGGGCGAAGCTGATATCGCAGAGCCAGCAGGTGCGTGTGCGAGTCGGGGTTGCTGAGTTCTCGGTTCTCCATTCTCGTCACGATTCTGGCCAGGGTTCCATGCTTTGCTCATTGGGGGCGAATGCTCTGCTTCTTGATGGTTCTTGGCGGGTTGGTTTGGTCTCCGTATCTACGTTTTAGAGCTCGTTTGCATCGGTTTCCGATGGTTTCGTCGCCTCCAATGTTCATTTGGGGAACTCGAATGTGATGTTTGCGTGGTTTCTTGACAGCGGTTGGAACTTGCTCGAATCAACACGCGCCTGCGCCAGGTTTTGATGGTTTTGGGGGATACAGAAAACAAATGTAGCGCCTGTACACTTGAGGTTTAAGCTGAACCATGTATGTGCGGTCCCATTCTCTAATCGCGAACAGTTCGTCAGGATTCCATCTGTTGCTCGTTTGAGGCGAATGCCTTCTTCTTAGAGCTCGCTTGCATCTGTTTTTTTTATGGTTCGAGATCTTCAGTTTCGTTGGTGGACCGACCGACTTCAAAACGTCTGCGTTTTCTTGCTGGTTCTTGGAGCTTGCTTGCTTGCGTCAAGAACATCAAACGTTGATGTTTTGGGGAATTAATTAAGAAAAACAATGTAGCGCTTGGAAGCCCTGTACACTAAGGTTTCAACTCTGTCTAGCATTACCCCGCAAAAAAAAAAACTCTGTCTAGCATCAGATGGTTTCAATATTCCCTTATTTTAGACCAAGTTACTGTACAAGATTCCCTGGCCTTGCTGATTGCAGTTCAGGTTTCCTGGTATTTATTTGTTCTTTATCTTCCTGTGCAACATTGTATGACCACCGTCTGCTGACTCTAACACATTCCTTCTGTGCTGTCACCTATGCGTGAATCAGTTTAATCACTTACTGATACCAACAATCACCGATTGCAGATTTCTCATGTCCACATCTTTGATGCTGAATTTCGTGTCGGCAGAAGTGAAGATTGTCACATTCATTTGAAAGACCATAATGCTAGCCGTATTCTATGCAAGTTGTGGCGCCTTGAGGTACTGGTATCCTTGCTATGGTTCTGCAATAGTAGAGTGCAGGCTTGTTGTTACATTTATTGGTTTCTTGCATAAACATTGTGCTGTTTATTCTTCCAGGAGCCAAGTGGATGTCATTTAGAAGTCACAGGCAAAAAGGGTCTGGTTGAACTGAATGGTATAAAATTTAGCAAACGAGGCGTGGGCTGTCCTCTTATGGGAGGGGATGAACTTGTCATTTGCAAGCATGCCTTTGTATCCTTTTTAATCATAATCTGTTACTTTGCTCTTTTCTGTCATCTGTCCTATCTCCATGGATTTCACTAGTAGTAGGTACTCCCATATTGATAGAAGCTGTCAGATTTCTTAGTTTGACCTTTTCTCTCAAATCTTATGAGTGAACCTTAACCTGCTGGTAGATTTTCCAGCCTATCAATACTGCATCAGCCACTTTACCTACAAGCAGTTCCCAAATTTTTAAGGATGGATTGAAACAACGAATTCTTGGTCCAGATGCTATTCAATTTACTCTTGACAACTTCCCGTACTATCTTAGGTGATATGCTTAGCTGATTTGTTTCAACAGTTATCCATTATTTATGAGACTTAAACATTTATTGGTCAGCTGATAGTGGTCAAGTTTGTCAGCTTATGTTTAAGAAAACTTGCTTACGTTAATGTTTGGATCACCTTTTATGCTTTTAGCGGTCAATCTTGTCAGCTTATGTTTAGGTAAACTTGCTTACTGTATTTGTCTGGATTACCTTTTTCTGATTATTTATCTAATCATCTGTCCTCGTTTTATGCAGTCCGAATACAAAGAGTGTGCTCTTATCAGTTGCATTCCCACACATGGAAAAGAAGCTCATACCCATGGAAAATAAGCTCGTCAAAAGCTTATCAGGAATTGTATCTTTAAACCAGCGAATTCTATTATCTGGTCCATCTGGTATTTTTCAGCATTCTTTTTTGTTTTTTAGATTAACTATGGCCCAGGGGTTGTGCTGATTACTCTCTGATTGGTAATTTCGTAATGCTTCTAGGGTCTGAAATTTATCAGGAAACATTAATAAAGGCCCTTGCAAAGAATTTTGGTGCTAGACTTCTCATTGTCGACTCTCTTCTGCTGCCTGGTTAGTCTGAACTTGCTGTGCAATGAGCATTTTGGTTACCTACTGATGCTCTTCTGATCCTATTTGTGGTTCGTTATTCGGCATTTCTACAGTTAATGAACTTCGCCCAGAAGTTGAGGCCCTCGGTGTGGATGAGTTAATTGAGGTACTGACTGTTTTTGGTGATCATATTTATCTGAAATTTATTCTTCTACAGCCTGCCACAATATCATTTTCACTGCCTTTCAGGTCATTAAAGAAGAAATCATAAGTAGCACTTTGATTGTGTTACTTAAGGATGTAGAGAAAACCCTGACCGGAAGGACAGAATCACATGCGTCACTAGGGAAAGAACTTCCACCTGGTGTCCTGATAATTGGATCTCACACTGAGAAAGATAACCCGAATGATAAGGTATACTACTCAATTACCTTTAGGAACTAAATTAAAATTTAACACAACTTTTAAGATGCCATGGAATTGGGTTAAATTTTAATGATGGTTGAAACCCCTATATTTTCGAAATGATGGAAACAGGGGTAAAGCGTAGGCTAGTCCAGATCACTCAGATTTGCTAAACTCTGAAGGACAAACACAAAGTAGGTGGTTTGAGTAATGTTTTGGCACATTAGACTAAACCTAAAACAACTCCTGGCATTAGAGGATTGCTGAATGCCTGAACTCACTAGTTGGCATGCAGGAAATATTCCCTTGCCCCTCTCCTTTTGTGAGCTTTATACTGTTATGTTGAATGTATGTCAACAGAGTGCACTGGTCTGTTTCTTTCATGTTTCACCGAAATTGCTGACTCAGCTTTATTTTTAGTCATATCCAACAAGATTATCTCTTCCGGACTTTAATATTACCAGGCAGGCCTTAGCTGACATGAACTCGATGAACTATTAATCCTTTGCATATTGTTCATGAAGATGCATGATGTAGAATGTTTTAGAACTACTCTAACAAATAACTGAAAATATGCAGGGCTCCTTGGGAAGTATATTGCAAGATGCTGCATACCCAATGAAGCATCTAAATAATATTTTCCCTAATAAAATTTCCATTGAACTTCCAAAGGTACCCATATCACTTCTGTTAACCATTAGCTTCCATATAGTATTGTATCTAACCTAGAGGTTCATGTTTTTTTGTTAGGACGAAGCACACCTATCAGAGTTGAAGAAACTACTAAGACATGATGCTGGAAACCTTAGAGCGAAAGCCAACACTCTTAATCTTCATAAGGTAAGCTGCAAAAAGGAGTCTCTAAAGAAGTTGACTGTGAATTTATAGTGGGACCCTACACGGTTACAATTATATATGTAGGACTGTTTGCTCGAGAAACTTAATTGGATGTTCCGTCTCTAATTTGCTATCTGATTAAAATGTAAACTTATGTAGTTATATGTATAGTGCTCATTATACAAAAGCAGTCCTTTAAAATGACTTTGTGGGTCTCTACTTGTAATCAATGTACTACTAAAATATCCCCTTAGAAACCACAGATAGATGTGGAACAACATTTGCTAGCATGGTGGTACTTGGTACCTTCAGTTACAAATGCCCCCCACCATTCTTTTCCATCCTTGATCAGAAAACTATGAACTTTGTGAGTGACATCTTCGGTATAAATGATTATTACATTGGTTTATAATGTAGTTTCTTACCGACCGTGGATTGGGGTGCGACAGTATTGAAGAATTACCCATCAAGGATCGATTGCTGACTCATCAGGGTAAGTTGTTCCTTGCTCAGACATGGATCAATTGTTCATATATTTTCAATAATAAATATAAATACTGAAAACTTGTTATTTTCCGATTTATTTCAGAGGTGGATAAGGCTGTTGGTAGTGGTTTATCTTATTGCCTTCAGCAGAATAAACCCGACATCCTCAAGGATGCCAAACTTGTACTATCAGCAGAAAGGTAAATTTATGATGCAACTATCAGACATCAAAATAAACTTGTTAGGTGTTTCTGTGGAATGCTTAGTTAACTTTATGGTTGCAGTCTCAGGTATGGGCTTAGCCGTCTAAACAACCTGAACAGTCGTAGCTCAAAGAAAGCACTGAAGGTTTCCCTCGCCTCTCTGTCTATTTATTCAAAAGTCCCTGATGCGTAAATTCATCCAAGTCCCTTTTTTTCAGGATTTGGTAGAGAATCAGTTTGAGAGAAATCTCCTGTCAGATATTATTGAGCCTAATAATATTGGAGTAACCTTTGACGATATTGGAGCGCTGGAGAATGTAAAAAATACATTAGAGGAATTGATTATTGTCCCTCTAAAAAGACCTGAATTATTCAGCAAAGGGCAGCTATTAAAGGTACTCATGTACATTCAGCTATTTGGTCTTGATTTTTTTGAAAAGGGGATATATTGCATTTAAGCATAGTGTTGGGATTTATCAAACATAAGTTCAAGCATGATAGATATCCATGCTGGTAAGAGTGATGTGACACACCTGAACATAAGAAACATCTATTATGAACTATCCAGTTCTTTTTTGATCATGTGTGCATTTTCTCTCTTCAGTTTTGAGGATGTTGTAACAAAACCTAGAATGTTCCATTTTTTCAACATCAAAGTGTAACCAATATGGTTCACCAAAACAGAGTACCAGATACATATTATCTTTGAATGTACGAATTACGAATTCTATAAATTTGGTTGCCTCACAACATGATCAATGGTTGTGGTTAGTTTGGCCGTAGTAACTAGGAGTTAGGATGGTGCTCTAATGAAGACATTATGATCCTTTGTATTGAGATTTTTTAAAATTATCTGAACAGCTGGATACTGGGTTATGAGGAGATAAATAAGTATATTTTTACATGAAAAAAAAATGTTGTGAAGGTTGATAACTCACTGCATTGAAGTACCACTTTCATGTTGGCAGCCAGTGAAGGGAATATTGTTCTTTGGACCTCCCGGCACTGGCAAAACAATGCTTGCAAAAGCAGTAGCTACCGAATCAGGTGCAAAATTTATCAACATAGCAATGTCAAGCATCACGTCAAAGGTATGTTCAATCAAAATATCAATTGGTTGCAGTGCTCTTCTGTGTGATATCCTCTTAAAGCTGGTCTTTTTTTTCATCTTTTTTCAGTGGCATGGGGATGGAGAGAAATATGTGAAGGCCGTTTTCTCTTTGGCAAGTAAAGCATCTCCGTCTATAGTATTCCTTGATGAGGTGTGCATGCGGGAAATTAAGTCTATAATCAGTATTCACTCGCTTTCCCCCTTTATGTTTTATGCTCACATTTTTGTATTTCTTATGCAGGTTGACAGTATGCTTGGAAGGAGAGCAAATCCAGGAGAGCATGAAGCCATGCGCAAGATGAAAAATGAATTTATGGTACATTGGGATGGATTGCGTACTAAAGATAAAGAACGTGTATTGGTTCTTGCGGCCACAAATAGGCCTTTTGACCTTGATGAGGCAGTCATTCGAAGGTTCCCTCGCAGGTAGTTCCTCTATATTTTCTTAAACTTTGTCAAATTTAGGATTGTTCGTTAACGCTTAGGTGCTGGTTCTTCTTGGCAGATTCATGGTGAACCTTCCTGATGCATCAAGCAGAGAGAAGATTTTGAAACTGATACTGTCCAAAGAAGAGTTGGCAACAGACGTCGATCTTCAGTCACTCGCCAATATGACTGGTGGATTTTCAGGAAGTGACTTAAAGGTATGTTGATGTGCCTTTTTTTATGCTCTTCAGCAGAGTGAGAAGGTATCACCAACTTCTTATCGACTTCCTTCTCCCCAGAGTCTCTGTCTAGCTGCAGCACAACGGCCCATTCGCGAAATCATTCACAGAGAAGAAGAGGTGTGCACATGAGCTCCTCCGTTTCTTCCCCTGCAGCGCATACACCGGTGTTTCTGAATTCTTGCTCTCTTGTGCAGGAGAAGCATCTAGCGAGAGTTGAAGGTAGGCCTGAGCCTCCATCGCGAGGTAGCGAGGACATCCGCCCTCTTAGCATGGATGATTTGATACTTGCCCGTGGTCAGGTGAGGAACCACGCAACACTTACCTCAAATCTACTGCTTATTGAGCATATGATAACCAGTGGCACAATTCGTTGTAGGGATGCGCTAGCTTATCATCTGACTCAAAAACAATGAGTGCACTTATTCGGTGGAACGAGCTGTATGGCGATGGCGGGTCAAGGAAGAAGAAGAAGAAGAAAAATCTGAGCTACTTCGTGTAGGTAGAACCACACCCTCTGTACAGTTGCTATACTGCTCTGGAGCTTTGGCATTGCAAGTTGGCATGCTGAAAATGAGTCGTGTTTTTGTGCTCCCTCCGACGCCCCCCGTAACTACACTTTTCCCACCTAGTCATCTTGGTTGATGATTTGAGTCGAGGTTGACATCATTTAGCTATAGACCTTTTCAGAAGGTAAAGAAAAATGATATAGGGATGTTGTTCTGCAAAACAGATGATGTATGTAGTTTACTGTGGTCCAGCAAAACAGTTGAGTGCCAGCTGTATGTAACTTCTCATTCTTGCATCCATTGCGATTATACACCTCAAGTTGTATGTAGTTTTCTGTGGTACAGCAAAATTTTGATCTGTACAGAGCCAGTTGTATGTAACTTCATTCTTGTATTCGTTGTAGTGGTTGCGATCTTACACTTTCCAGATTTTCTGGTGAACTCAAACCCCGTTGTGATGTGAACGCATTCAGTTAAGACATCAGAGAAACAGATTTATCAAGGCGAAATCTGGAAGGCATACCACATTCTTGTATTCTTGTTGTCATGTGCAATTTTTTTAAAAGGCTGGAGCAGCATTTTCCAAGTTTTTTTAAAGGAAAGAAGGTAGAAGATCCTCTACCTTATAAAATGAAAAAAAAAGAATTGAATGGGAGGACTGATGAAAAAGGCATCGGCAACTATGATGTGCGTCTGCCTTTGATTAAAGATTGTGTCGTCATCTTCCAGGTTCAGAATCTAGCTGAAAGTCTGAATCCATGAGTAGCTCGCGTGGAACTGGACCATTTTAATCAGCGATCTCCACAAGGGTGTGTCTCCTGGGGCCCTGGGCTATGCACGTCATTGTTGTTTTTCAAGAAAAAAGCCAGGCGAAGCTTCTCCACGGCCTCAACAAGCCTTGCGGATCATCTGCTGCACAACATCGGGCGATAGCGCCTTGCCTTGCCTTGTCTGGCCCCTTTCTCCAGCACTCCCGTTTATCAGCATCTGTGTTTGTGATGCCAACAGCAAGTGAGCTGAGCCTTTTATCCAGGAACCCTGGTTTTCATGGTATGAACTGTATCCAATGATTTCTGGAAGTCAAGCTTGAGGACAAAAAATCAGGGCTGCTTTCTCAACTGAGGAATTATTTTTGCGAATTCTGGAGCTACATTGACTCATGCAATTAGTTTGAGAAGAATACACACATTTATTTCAGTTTTCTCTCTAGCATTAGCTTGCAAGAAGGCAGAAATAGCGTTGCCATCATTTAAGCTTTCTCGATACAATTCAAATACTAAATTGAACACATCTACAAGATCGGTCAAGAACAAAGAAACTCATTGAGAAGATGAGCAGCCTAGTAAAATCAGTCCACCAGCATCATGAATGAACTACCAACCCAAGTTAACTACCATCAGGTGAGCATGTGTTAGTTCTCATCGTCTGACTCAAACGGCTCGAGCCGCCTCACTGACTCCAGAACAGCAGCCGGACGGCGCGAGGCACTCAGCCCTCCAGGCCCCAGCACCGACTTCACCTTGGGCACGCTCATTGTGTGCAGCGGTGGCGTCGGCACGTTTCGGTTCATCTCCTTGAGGACCGACCGCACTGTGGCCTTCGCGGCCACATCGCCCTGCCCTGGACCCGGGGAGCTCCCGCTGGGACCAGCCTCTGCTGCTTCCTTGGACGACTTCCCCTTCCCGGCCTCGAACTTGTGCATGTCGTAGAGGAGCTCCCTCTGGAGCTGCTTATCCGCCACCAGGATCTCATCAATCTCATTCTTGTAGTCCTTGAGCAGCGCCCGAAGGCACTCCATCAGGCACCCCGTGAGAGGGCTGTTCTTGCTCTCCAGCAGCCGCTTCAGCTCGATGAATATCGGGATCGCGATCTGGATCAGGTTCTTCTTCGCCACCTGGGTCACCGCCCTTCCTTTGGCCGCGTTCAGGGCGCTTGCTGTCCCGCTGTCTCCGCCTTCGTCGTCCATCTCGGAGTTGTCTGTGCAGATGCTCGGATGGATGCGCATCTCCTTGCAAGCCAGTATTTGCAGAGCATCCTGTAGGAAAGAAGACCATGTCATCACAACTAAATACAGGACATTTTATTTTTTTGACACAATACAAGACATTATATAGTTACTCCTATCCAATGCCCATGTAATTTGTGTACCTGAAGCACAGCCCTTCCAGCTGCATCATCAACGCTAAGCAAGCCATCACAAACACCCGCTAAGATCTCGGCACATAACTTGGCTGATGTAGCTAGAAGGTGCTCTGGGGCCATCTGTTTCAACAGGGACACATATATGTGCATTCTTTTTGACCTTGATCTTTCATCAGTTCCTCTGCAACAAAAATGCTCATAATAAATGTCCGATAAAGGTGAACGTGGTTTCTGCAAAGTGAACATCATGCATATGCTTACCCTATAGCAAAAAGGGTTGATCCTCGGACAGAACCTTGAGAACCTTGAGAACTTTGAGAGCCTTGGGACTCACTAAATCCACCACCATGACCTGTATAATCGTTTAGGACGTAGATAGCTTCTATGAAACTGTTATATGCAAGAAGTGGCGCTTTAGCTGCAACAGCATTTAAGTTCATGTTAGGCAGTCGCTTAAAAAATGGGCACAGAAATACGCAAAATTTAAACAGAAAAACCACTAGGAGAAGAAAATTAAGATCATCAATCTTAAAATGGATGACAAGCTAGCTGATATGGAGCATATGACTACAGCCTCTTTCCAATAACTGTACACAGCAGATCAGAGTGTAATTCCACAGATAGTTCTTGATCACGTTGAACCCCAGGTCAACCAGATGATGAATGAAAATCTATGCAAGATTTTTTGGGATGAACAAATAAGTAATGCAAGGATTTTTCATATGACAGATCAAGGCTTTGGTCTATCTACCAGGAAAACAAACTGGCGATAACAAAGCTCCAGGAGAGTGTCATTCGATTCTCCAAGCAAGATATCAATAGGGTAGCTGATTTCCTAGGCAAGCACGCCAATCATTTTGGCAACAGGGTGATGAAAGAGGATCTTCCATCCCCACTAAGAGAACTTGTAAAAAGTGATTCAGACTCCGTGTGTTTGAGATATATAAAGTTCTCAGTTCCTCAACAAAAAAATAGACCCACTCAAAGCCCCAGGTGCGGATAGCCCTCCAGCATGATTGCTCAGGATTTCCATCGATATCAATCGGTGGGCTCTCAAGTCTGGCTGGAAGACATATAATAGAAAGTAGCCTTGTAGCTCAATGCTCATGAGATAGCTAATTATGCTAGCAGAGAGTTGTGCAGTCAGGTGTTGATGGGCCAAGTCCCAACCTGTGCGTCAGAATTGGTGATGCGTGATTGTATGGATTTTTCTGTTTCCTGATTCATACATAACCCCAGTTCAATAAAAAGGGGGTAAAGAATACCAAGAGTAAAACCTTTTAAGATGCTCCCAAAGAGGTAGTCAGCCAAATGCCTTATCTTCTCTGATTCGTCAACTAAAGATGGCAGAAACCGAAGGAAAACTACTCCTCTCCATTTTACGTAATCCCTCTGGATAAAAGGAATAGCTTCAATAAATCAGCGCATGAACATTCAGATGTAACACTGAAAGAATGATAAGCACCTGCAGCAACTTCGCGAGTAGGACAAATGTTTGTCTCCGTACGACTTCACAGGGATCACGCAGTGATTTTGTTATTTTTGACATATAACTGAAAAATAAGAGGTCAGTGAAACTCGCAAGTGCAAATGTAACAATTAACTATTTGAAGAAAAAACCGTGTACACGAAAATATACGAGGAAAAGTAGAAAGTACAGAACTGATATTGGTATATGCGAGAAGATATTCTTATTATTTGATATCAATTGCCAGCAATAGTTGAAGCTCCTGCTCCAATACCACCAAACTAAATCTCAGGTATCTTGCCGAGTTTTAAAGATGTGGTCTTTCCAATTTAGTAGACATGGAATATGGAGTTAACTGAGCTCATATTGGATCAATCTCTGTAATTATTTAACTTGGAAAATGGCCAAGCCCAAGAAAAAGGGAAAATAAATAATTGTATCATACTTTGTCATGTAAATATAGATATATGTGAAATACTCAGTGTGGACACTAATAATATCTGATGTACAGAGGATGTGACTGTAGAAGCAACCTCCTAATAAATGGGAACATGCAGATTTGCTGGAAAGAAATGCTGTAAAAGAATCCTGGAAAGTAATGCTACGAGTATCAGTGGTTTATATGATCGTTGAGAGTATGCTCACCAGTCGACTAGTGCGGTATAGCGGACATAGAAGTCAGCCATGGCAATCATGATATTATTCCGAAGGGTAGCCAAATCACTCCGCTCAAGCTCCTAATTTATACAAGCAACATTGAGTGTTTATCTATTAAGAGAAATCATGGGAGTTAGAGTGATTGGAGGCTACGCACCTGAACAAAAAGTGGAATATAACGTTTTGCTAGTTTGTCATCTACAAGGCATAGTTTTGCCATTGTGTCCCATGACTGTATATACAAAGATGGAGCTAGCTCTTTGAAAGAAACATCTCCACCAGCAAGGTTTTTTGGCCTTGGCTCAGAGTTTCCAGAGGTTATAATTGTGTGCAGCGAAGGGATGATGCCTTGCACACTAGCATCAGGGCAAGCTAGGATCAGTGATCCAACGGTGAAGACAGAAATAACAGCTTCTGACATCGCTTTTGATGTGGATGCACCTTTTCTTCCCTTATGTTTGCCAGTCGGAGGTGTAAAGAAGCTACAACCCCTGGAATCTTGTGATGCTCCTTTTATGTAGCTGTCTAGACTAGCAACTGCTTTATTGATAAGTTGCTGGACCCACTTCATTATTAGTTCTTCACCTTCCTTAGCCGTCTTCGCTTTCCGTTTACATAAAGTCTTCAGTGATTTTACATGGGCATCGACCTGTATGTGCAAGTAAATAAGACATTACCGTCAAGATATGGAAAAGTCTTACTTCTATTAAGAGTGGTGTTGGTACAGAACAATGATATGCATTTACTCAACAACCCAGAAATCTGTCATGAAAAAATAACACGAATGCATGAGGAGCATTTTTGCAGAACTTCAGGAATAACTAATCAAAGCAACACATTGATACTGGATAATCTTGTCATTCAAGTCCATACCCGCAACAAGTGGGTTTTACAGGGCCATTTTGTGACTGCGGTAAATGCTGCAGGTAAGCTGGAAGGATATCCCTTTCAGCGAATCAACATAGCAGTATTATACTTAGGTGTATAATACCCATCCATGACTGCATGGGTCAACACTCGTTCTGCCTATTAAATAACCATAACATGTTTACCTATATTCAAAGCTTTAACAAATGCAGTAGTTTACAAGAACTATCAGTACACTCCTAGTCCCAATAGAGTGAGCAATAGAGCTAGTGTACAGTGTAACGGTATATAGTAGATATATGCTTGGATTTCAGTGGATTTAACTGAGATTTTGGTGCTTTTAGAAGTTAATTGCAAACTGGCACAGTAGTCCCTGATAAAACTGAGCATGAGATTCCATGGCGAAGCTCCTGCTTAATTGTGTTTGCACTTGGCTTGCCTTGGGCCCTCAAGGTGGTTGGCTCAAGGAGTTTACATAGCCGCGTTCCGCGTCACCGCCTTGTAGTTTTTACCCACAACTTCTTGCTTAATTCCCCTAAAAATGTGTCTTGCTCAATTAAGAGCTGCAGTACTAATTAAGTATTCTTTTAACTAGTGATCAGCTAGATAAGTAAGACAAGTACTCTTCTGGTGTGCTCGATACACCACTAGTGGCTCATTTTGAAGATTAACTGCATTGTATAGACCATTATTTTGGATTTCACGCAGTCCAAAACGTTCCAAGCACTAACTGAGCAAAGGAGTGGACCAATTGCTCTAGACAGAGAACAAGATAGAAAATGCCAAATTCAAGCTTGCAGTGCTATTTATGTATTTTTATATAAGAACTTGTATTGATATCTTGATGCTTCTAGTCTAAAGCAGTTGACTGTAACCAGGGTCTGCAAGCTATCCTTGCTCACACATGTCAGACATCGCCTCCATGTGTCATTGCACTACAGGATGTCGGTGCTCCAGTTGTCTGGGCCCTGTCACAACACATACAATCTAACTCATTTGATTGTCATGATTTTCAGGATTTTCTCCGGTCATTGAGGCCAATTTTTCTTGAGTAGTCTCTAATTCGAGCAAGAATCGGTTGAATTTTGCATCATCAGCGCACATTTCTTTGACAATGTCAGCCAATTTTCTCATTAATGGTGCATGTATAGTTGTGTTCTCTGCCTTCTACATGCATTTCGAGGTTGTACTGTTTTATCTGTACAGAACAATAGATGGGAAGAACGCTGCAGGGCCAGCCTCCCAATGTACAGAACACATGCCTACATAACAACAGAACATTAACACATGTTTATTTGCTTCACAAATCTTGTCACTATACGTCTATACCACTATCCAAAACTTCCAAAACATCATCCCCGTGCCTTGGTCGTAATTATTGCTGTACACCCTTTAGAAATACTTGCTATTTGGCCTGCGCCAGGTAATCCATGCTCGCTTAATATTCCTTGCTTGCTCTCTGGGAAATTTTTACTATTGAAATTCTTGCTAAAATCAAATTTCTGTAACTGCTGATAAACTCCCCCTTCCCAGAAAGTGTTAGTCTTATTGCTAGCCTTTTGGTTGAGAGAGACATGTCAACTGTTAAAGTCTTATTGCTAGCCTTGTGGGCATCACTGACTAAATACGGAGGAAGACCAAGCATAAGTACGGAAGTACCTCAGCTGGAGATAATAGATAGCAACGGTTGGTCAAAGAATTTCCAAATGATGCAAACCGCAACAGATGGGTGAATTCTAGGGGAACTGGCAAGTGTGTAAGTGCAAATTCGCAGCGCTTTACAAACAAGGTGAAATGGAAATAAAAGTTGCTTCCTAAAAAATGAGAGATCGTGCAGCACAAACTGAAAACAAAAAAATTGCTATGCACGTCAACAGTTCATAGTTCTTGCTAGTCAAAAGGTAATATGCATATGGGGATTCATGTCATAAGCATAGATGCATATTAGAAAGCTCATTGTATTCAAAATTCTGCATTGATTCGTTAAATGCTTACCTCACTCAGGTTCATATCAAAATTCTCAATCCGCGTGAGCAAGCTGTGTGCCAGTTCTGCTGCAGGCTCCACGGGAAGCTCCATGGAGACATTTGAAATAGTTTGCAGGAGTGAAACACGATCCAAAGCCCAGAGCGCAGAATTTGGATCCCCTTCAGAAGAAGCTTTGCCCGTGTCTTCTTGGCCAACATTATCAAGGAGTTTCCAGTGGTGAGAGAGGAACTTCCAGTTAACTGATTTAGGTGCAAATGAGGAGATCTCAGAAAGAAGCCACCAAGCCCCGGCTGGTGCAGTCCATTTCTCAATTGGCTTAGAGCTTCTCAGCCACAAGGATTCAGATATTGTCACGATGTTCTGGAGTGAAGTAGCAAGCAGTGGTCTGAGCTTTTTCTTCTTGCCGAGGCTTGCACATATCCTTTTTATGCATGGAGCAACCTCTCCATCGCATATGCTTTTGAGCAAATCGAGTGTCCCTTCCGGGAACACCTCCTCCAAGTTGACGGAGTCGTCACCCAGGTGCAAATTGGCAGCTTTGCAGACCCTGTTCAGAACCAGTTCAAGAAACAAGTTCTCGCATTCCTCTTGGATACTGGTCTCGCTATCGATCACCAGCGATGGCACAGCTTGAAGCCACTCTTTCGTCACCCTCTCATCAGGGAATTTCCGGAACACCTCTGAGATGGCTGCAAGAGCCGCCTTGCGAATGCTGACGAGCGGATCGGAGCACGCAGCCCCCATCGCACTAAGTAGCGACTCGTCGACAGGCCTGCCGATCAAACCAATCGCCTTGGTGATGAGCACCAGCGCAGCCTTCCTCACAGCAGCCTTATCATCGATGCACCGTCGCCTCAACAGGTCCCCGAGATCCATGTTCCCGATCGTCATCACCTCCTGCAACCGAGTGACCTCCACGCCTCTTTCAGACAGCATGTCAAGCGCTTGGGCTGCATTCGTCAGTGCCCGTGCCCGGACCCCTCCGACGGTATCCGAACATCTCTCCACCAGCACCCGGACACACTTCAGCCCCCAGGAGTCCTCTCCCAGACTAGATTCGTCCATTTCCGACGGCAGCAGCACCGGCAGCATCGCCAGGACCATGTCCACCGCAAACAGCCTCCCCTTTGCCTTACCCTTGGCCATGGTCACCACAAACGCGGTGAATCCCTCCCTTTCGTGTGGCTGCATCGCCTGCACCACCTCGACTATCGCCTCGACCGCCAGCCCCCTGGCCTCCGTCTTCTCCGGCGCCTTCATCGCCAACAACCTGGGCAGGTACTCCACCAGCTTCCTCACCCCCTCCTCCCCGCCCAGAGGCACAACCTTCCTTACCAGGAACTCCACGGCGGCGGCCCGCGCAGCCGATTTCGCACCCGAGAGCGCCACTGGGAGCAGCGCGCGTATCACGTCCTGCAATGCCTCGGCGTTGCGGTTGGATCCGAGGACGGCGGCGAGGACGTTGAACGCGGCGAGCTCGGTGGCGGTGTCGATGAGCGACCTCCGCGCGTCCGGGTGCTCCGCCAGAGGCAGCCTCCCCGCGGCATCGGCGAGCAGGGGGAGTGCCTCCGGGAGGAAGGACGGGGACCGCGGGGTTGCCTGCTGGCGCTGGTTCTTGCGCTTGCGGGGGTTGCCGTGGCCTGAGCTGGAGTTAGGGTTTGGGGCGTCGGCGGCGGAGGAGGAAAGCGCCTTGCGGAGGGCGAGGAGGAAGGAGAGGAAGGGGAGTGGGGAGAAGAGGGAGAGGAATGGGGAGGCGGGGGCTAGCAGGAGGCGGAGGTAGGCGGCGGCGGCGGGTGCGGGGTGGGTGGAGAAGGAGGAGGTGAGCGGCGCGAGGAGGGAGGAGGCCGGGAGGCCGGCGGCGGCGAGGCGGGGGAAGAGGGAGGCGGAGACGGCCGCGGAGGAGAGGAGGGTGAGGGAGGGGAGGGACAGGGGCGGGGATGTGGCGGAGGAGGAGGATGAGGAGGAGGAGCGGCGGTGGAGGGTGGCGAGCTCGGAGAGGAAGGCGGAGAGGGATCCGGTGGCGGAGGCGGGGGAGTCGATGTCGTCGACGTCCATGTCGTCGGCGTCCATGGGGGATTGCGGCGGAGTGCGGGAATTTGAAATCTGTGGTGGGGTTTGGAGGTGGGAGACGGAGACGGAGCGGAAGAATGAATTTCGAGAGAAAGACGTTTTCGTGGTTTCGAGACCTGGGCATGTGTCGGGCCGGGCCGGGCCAAGGAAAGCCCGACGCTAAAAATCCGGCCCAAGCCCGGCCTGGCCCGACCAAATACCCACCAAGCCCATTGGGCCGCGGGCCAGACCGTAGTGTTAAACTGTGTTTTTGGGCTACCCAGGCCTGGTCCGGCCCGACAGTTGGGCCAACATTTCTCGGTCCATGTCCGAGTTTTTCGGGCCGGGCTTCATGTCGGGCTGCCCATAGCCAGGTATGTCATAGCCAGTGGTAGCAAAATAAATACGAAGTAGGACTACTAAACAATTTGGGTCGTGGACCGCCAATTTTTGGTCGTGGGCCACCAGCGGACCAGCACGTGCCCGGTGCCCCCGCGGTATGTTATGTCCATGATCCTCCCCGCCGGGTCCTCCTCCCTCGCGTCCCAGCGCCCCCTATCCTCCGCTTCGCTGAAGCACTTCCTTAACTGGACCTCGTTCGTGGCCTAAATAGTTACCACTCGTTTCTTCCGCGTTGTGATGGTTGTTCTGTTCCTTTCACTTCCAGACCTGGTTCATTCATTCCGGGCCGCGTTTCCGCGCGTTCTGGCTCCGGGTGCTAACATTGGTGGGAGTTGGGTATATAAACCGGTAGGAATTCATCTATACTTCCGAGGTGGGACTATTTTTCCAGGATGCTTCGTTCGTAGCGCTTCGTTTGCTTGTTGCGGGGTGTTTCGTTCTAACTGTTGGCTTCTGCGTTGACTTCAGAGGTGGGACCGGACCGTTCGCGCGAAATTAATGGAACAAGCAAGGACTTCTAGTTGTTCCATCATTCCAAATGTCCAGGAACAAGTAATCGTAGGGGCATCTCCAACGGCGCGACGCATTTCGGACGTCCGAAATGTCCGTCTGCATCGCGCGGCGGACGCGAGACAGACCGTTTTTGTCTCCGCGTCCGTTTGCACCTAGGGGTGGCTCCAGCGGCCCGACGCATTTTGGCGTTTGCATCAATTATGAAGTTTCGAAACAACAAAATAAGGAATTCAACAAAGTCATACTTATTACATTTAAATTTTTAAAAGTCTACATGAAAATAAGATAGTATTTCTCTAGGCATGATCTTCATGGCCAGCCAATGTCCACTGATGCGCAATCAGATCCGTCTGCAGCTGTTTGGAGACGTTCTCATTACTGACTTCTACATTGATATGTAGATACTCCTGCCAAGATTAAGCTCCAGGAAGTGGCGTCACCAGCTCACCTTGGAATTCCTAGTGGTTCTCATTGCGGCCATCAGGACGCTCGTTCTCAACGATCATGTTGTGCATGATCACGCGGCATGTCATCACCTCATGCATGGTCTTCAGCGATCATGTTCTTGCCGGGTGACGAACAATTGTCCACTGAGCTTGGAGCACACCAAATCCGCGCTCCACATCTTTCCTGCAAGCCTCTTGCATCTTGGCAAACCTCCTCGTCTTCTCGAAGTTTGGATTACGGACAGTCTTCACCAATGTGGCCCAGTCAGGGTAGATGCCATCAGCAAGATAATATGGCTTGTCATATGCATTTTCATTGATCTCATAGCTCACCCGGGGAGCTTTGCCTTGCATGAGCCGGTTGAAAACCGGTGATCGGTGCAACACATTGATGTCATTGTTGGAACCGGCCAATGCCAAATTCATAAATCTTGAGATATGACAGCTTCAAGAATGACAGTTTTTTCCTCCTCATACCCATTGTACGCACCCTGCCATCCAAATGGACAGTTTTTCCACTCCCAGTGCATGCAATCTATGCTGCCAATCATTCCTGGGAACCCTCTAGACTCGTTGATAGACAGGAGCCGCCTTGTATCCTCAACAGTTGACTCCCTATAGTAATACTCTCCGAACACGGAAATCACGGCTCGGCAAAACCTGTACATGGCCTCAAGGCAGGTGCTCTCACCCATTCGAAGATACTCATCGAATATATCTGCAGCCATTCCGTATGAGAGCATGCGAATAGCCGCGGAGCATTTTTGTTAGGAGGTGAAGCCTAGCGCACCTGTTGCATCGGACATGCATTGGAAGTAGGGGTCGTAGTTTCGCCCCGTAGAATGACTAAGAACAGGTCCCTTGACATCCTGTACCGGCACCGAAACAGTTTTTTCGGGAACACCGGATTGGTGAGGTGGAAGTAGTCCTTGTGGAGGCGGGTCTGCCCTTCCACTCTGTTGCGCGGCAGGTTTTTGGAGCGCCCCTTCACAGAGCACCGGTGCTCCGGGCCCTGGGTTTGAGGTGAACTCGTGGATCATGGAGGCCGCAGTAGTTGCCAATGTCTGCGTCGACTGATCGTACTCCTCGTCGGAAGAGGAGTCGAAGGCCTCCGCGCGGAACTTGTTCAACATCTGCGTGGGTACAAAGTGCGGATCAATGGCCGCGCACAATGGCGCCGAAAACACGAGTAAGAAACCTACTGACGCAAGTGACCGAACAGGTCGTGGGCGGCGCGGAATGGCGGTGCAACCATGAGCGTTTGGCCCGAAAACAGCCGGTAGGTACGCGGTTGAGCCAAGCCCGAGTACGATCCTGCTCTCTCGCGCTGCGAGAACGGAGCCGACTACTACTGCGGCGGGACGGCGGCGGGAGGGGTTGGGGTGGTGGCGTCGCAGTAGGGCATCAAAGAAGGGGAAAAAGAAGCAAATCGAAGCGGTCGATTTCGCTGTCCCTGACTTGCGGGACCGGGTAACAAATGGAGGACGCTCCGCGCGACCGCCGAGCGTCCGCGGAGACGCAAACCTGGCGCATATTTCCGGTCACGACGGACGAAAACGGTCGCTCAGCGTCTGTTTGCGTCGCGCCGCTGGAGATGCCCTAATAACTAGGACTTTTAGTTGTTCCAACATTGGAACCAAGGGTGACGTGGCCTTTTTAGAGGTAGACCAATTTTTCCAGATCACATGAACTGAATTTTACATAGAACTTTTGTAGTAATAATTTCATGAATTATTCCAGAGATTGCTAAAAAGTATAATTGCAGAAAATTGCAAAATTAAATAATATGGTGAATAATGTCCACGCTCTTCCTTTTGTTCTTCCAATCTGCTATGTCCCAACTTTTGTAGAAGTGTGCATGAAGCTCCCAACATTTTGGTGAAACATGTGTATTAAGAAAAATAATTCGAAGATAAATGGAACACCAAAAAAGGGATAAATTTGGTAAGAAATAATTATTTGAAGAAATCTGGAATTACAAGAAATTTCATTGATTCCCTCTACACCCTCAACTATCTATTGTTTCAAAGAATAGGAAAAATCATATTTATATTTAAAAAAACCTTGGAATTATGAAAAAACAAAATATCCATCAACTAGTATAGTAGTATTTTAGCACAGTATACATAAGCGTTATGGGTATGAACGCAAAAAGAGGGACAGAAAAATCATACATTCATTAAGATGAAATCCTTGATCATCTTGCTTTGTTTTGCTAAGTTGTACTGATTAGTAGCAAGTTGGAATAGCAGTTTAGTTTTGATAGCAGGCAAGTCCTCCTTTAGAGCAGAGAGAAAAGTATTAGAAAAAATGTAGTTTAAATGTGTGAGTAGTATTAGAAAAAATGCATTTTAAAATGTGTGAGTAGTATTCTGGAAATCTTTACTAACACTTGAGAATGAAGGCACTCCGACTCCGTTATATGTCAGCATGAAGATTGGGACGAAAAAAACCGAATCATATCTATGAATTAGAAAAAATGATAATTTGAGAAAACATAAAAAATGTAATTAAAAAGAAATATTAGCACATTAAGAAACATCGGTGCTCTTACTTGAAGTTTTGTTTGGGTATAGACACAAATCTCACTTTAAAGTGGGAAATGTTGAAATTGGGGCAATGTGGGTAAGCAAACATGAACAGTTCTTTCACAACTGCATCCACTGATCTGCATTTTGTGTTGGAATGAGGACATCAAAGTACCTGTCCATAAAATTAGCACTAACAAGGAACCACTTCTTGTTTATAGGACAAGGTATGTGTACCTATAAAACCAAATGGAAACATATCAAACATCACTTCAGTCTGGGATTAAAATTTCTTCAAATAACATTGTTTTTCTTATCTGTACTCACCAAAGCAGCATGCTCAAGTCTGAGTCCGACCAATAATTATGTTAGTAATTTTTTGTAAAGCTCGCAATACGTTCTGGATCCATTAGAAGTTCCTATGAAAACATGCCAAAAAGAATTAATTGAATTAAATGTGGAATGCTTGAAGTAATTTCCTATGAAAATGCTTGAAGGAAGTAATTATTACTGTGAGGAAACATATTGGTATTTAAAATGTGCAAACTTACTATTTCTTCAGTAAATGTCATATGCTTCAAGCAAGCAATTTTGTTGTTGCATTTATCTTTCATTTTTGATCATTGAGAATCATTTTGATATATGCATTCATGACATAATCGTTTATGTAACCTCCATTTGACATACACAATGCTAAAGTTATGATACTACTTATGATACTCAGATTTGTGCCACATCAGATTTTTGCTAACATGGTATGCATGATACTACTTATGATACTTCCATTGTGGTTAGTCTAAAAATCTGATGTAACAAACAAATTAATGAGGTGAGAGATGAAAGTGATATCATAATATAATACTATATCATAGCACATAAAACTAGAGAACTTAATGGCAAACACAGCATGTACACAAATTTGCATCGAGATTCTACAAAACATTAAATATGATGATACTATGATACTATCTTATGATACTATGCATCGTGGGGTAGTATCGTAAACTAGTATCATGTGCATGATACTAGTGTATAATACTTCCCATTGTGACTAGTCTAAAGTGAGCAAGTACAATAGAGTCCAGTCAGCTGACTATAAAATATTAAATAATACATTTTAGATGACTTGGAGGATAAAGAAGGGGAGAGAGAAGGGAGGTGAGCTCTTATACAATAGTGCTCCTAGGCACTTTGTAAGAGTGAAAGGTGGGTCATATGTTAGTAAGATGCTTCATTCTTATAACCAACTATTGTACATGTTAGTTATATGGTGACTACAAATGATATGTCATCTTGTTATAGCCAGCAGTTGGCTATATTATTGGAATTGATCTAAGAGCAAGAACAATAGAAGAGTTAGTAGTTGGTTATATGTTTTTGCTATGTCATCTATAGTCTACTTGTAGTCAGCCCATACAATAATTACATACTAGTATGAACTACTTTATCTGCATATGGCCTACCTTGCAATATCACAAAGTGTCTAGGAGCACGTGTTGCAGCTGGCTATTATCTTGTAGCCTGCTTCCCTTCTCTCTCCTCTTCTCTCTCATCCAACTCAGTAAAATTATATTATTTTAAGTCTTATAGCCTACTGATTGTACCTTATTGTACTTGCTCTAACATGCAAGGATTTTATTTCCTTCCTTACTTCTCCAAATACATCTCGGTCCCACTTGATCAGATCTTTTGAGAGATCATTAAGCTTTGTGTTCATATAATCCAATGTCACACACTCTCCCCAATCTTTCCACCTCTTCTCCACATGTGAGATAAACTGCGGATGGGTCTCCCACATCATCTCAAATTTAAACTACCTCTGGCGTGACCGACTATTAGGCGCAAGGGGCCTCGGCTGCACATTTAAATGAATTGGATATTGGTCAGATTTAACCGACGTCAGATGACTCAACTCAGCCATAGGAAACATCTGCAACCATCTCGGATAGGTCCGAACCATGAACAAATAAAAATATGTGGCACAAGATTTTTGAATTAAACTATAGACAAGAGATAATGTGGCGATAGAGATCGCTTATTCAATGGCTAGAAGGGAGATAGCAATACACAATTTTTTCATCAGAAATTATAGAGGCTCTTTTCCAAATGTTCCCAACAAAGGCGCTAGGGCCGGATGGATTCCTGATGACCCACAAGTATAGGGGTGTATCGTGGTACTTTCGATAAATAAGAGTGTCGAACTCAACGAGGAGCAGAAGGTGTTGACGAGCAATTTTGATTGATGATTCACTGTAAACACTAGAGAACAGCTTTGCAGGGGTATTTGATATTGCAGCTAAATAAAGTATGAGTAAATAAAATGCAGTAGTAATAATTGAAGCGAGTGGCCCAATCCTTTTTAGAGCAAAGGACAAGCCGGTTGTTTTACTTATGATGAACAAACGTTCATGAGGACACACGTGAATCACGTCAAGTGCTTTCGCTTGACATAGTTGAACAATATTCAATGGTTTGGTAAATGTTGTGTGGGTGAACCTATGCTGATGCACTACCCCATACTTGGACTAATACATACTTGTGATTATACCTTTTGCAAGCATCCACAACTACAAGAAAGTAATTAAGATAAATCTAACCACAGCCTTGAACTTTGAGATCCTACACTCCCTTGTGCTCCGGTTTCCTAATGGGGGTTTGGGTTTCTGTCCTCCCGCAACCCCACAATTAGTAGCCAAATACACAATGCATTCCCCTAGGCCCATAAAAGGTGAAGTATCATGTAGTCGACGTTCACATGACACCACTAGAAGAATAGTACCACAACTTAAATATCAAATCATTGTATATTACTCAACACAGTTCCACTACTAACAGCATGACTTCTCCCATGTCCTCAAGAACTAAACGAACTACTCACGAGACATCATATGGATCATGATCAGAGGTTATATGATGATGAATAACAATCTGGACATAAACTTGATTCAATGGTTTCACTCAATAGCATCAACTACAAAGAGTAATCAACACCGAGAAAGTTTCCCCTATGAACTAGACAAGTATCAAACCCAAGATGTTACAGCGGAACGGTGTGGAGGCGGCGGTGATGATGGTGCTAGTGGTGGATATGGTGGTGATGATGATCCCGATCAAGTCCATCTCGATGGTGGTGTGCTGAGCGCGGAGTTGATGAAGGAGAATTTATGCGCAACATTGAGGGAACCCCAAGAGGAAGGTATGATGAGCACATCATGAAGTTTTCCCTCAGTAAGAAACCAAGATTTATCAACCAGTAGGAGAAAAACGTTCTCTCCCGAGGTGTTGCGAACCAACTCGTGGCAGGACGCACTGCCGGCGTCAGCAGCAATGTGGAGACCTGCACACAAACAACCAAGTCCTTTATCCCCAACTTTCAGCGAGGTTGTCAAGCTCACTGGTTTTGCTGAAAACAAAGGATTAAACGAACCATGTGGAAGAAGAATTGTTTGCAGAGAACATAACAGAAAAATGTTGTAGAAGATTGCAATTAAAAGAAGAAGGACCGGGGTCCACAGTTCACTAGAGGCGCCTCCCCAATAAATAAATATGCTGGGTAAACAAATTACATATGGGCAATTGGCAAACAGAGGTTCTACGCTAATGGTTGGTGCAGAATACATGCTATGAAAGTATGCGGGCATTACAACAATATACATAGACAGTAATCCAACTGCATATATGACTAATAATCCACCTTCAGGATTGCATCCGCGACACCCTCCAGTATTAAGTTGCAAGAAATGGACTATCGCTTTAAACAATGTGTGTAAAGTAAACGATGAAACTACCCTTGAATAGAACACCGATGTTTTCTCCCTAGTAGCAACATCACATCTACAACCGTAGAGAACAAGGTCACTTCCCATGGTTAAATAGAGGCATGAACCCACTATCGAGCATAAATACTCCCTCTTGGAGTCGCTAGCATCTACTTGCCAGAGCATCTACTAGAAACGGAGAGCATGCAAGATCATAATAACATAATACATAATCTCAACCAAAGCAATCTCTCTATAAATCGGATCCACATCAAACCAACATGTAGCAATTACAAATAGATAATCTTGATCATGTTAGGCAGCTCACAAGATCTATACATGAAGCACAACAAGGAGAGGACAACCATCTAGCTAATGCTATGGACCCATGGTCCCGTGGAGGACTACTCACACATCACCTCAGATGAAGACATGGCGATGTAGAGGCCTCCGGCAGTGATTTCCCTCTCCGGCAGGGTGCCGGGATGGACTTCAGAACCCTCCCGAGAACTAGGGTTTTGGTTGACAGCGGCGTCGAAACTTTTCGTGGATGGAGGCTCGGGTCCCAAGGATTTTCCCGATACGAGGAATAAATAGGCGGAAGGGCGGAGCAAACGAGGCGACGAGGTGCTAGTACACGGGCCAGGCGCGGCCAAGGGTGGGGCCGCGCTTGCCCTGTGTAATGCCATGTGGCAGCTCTCCTGCGCGTTGATACGCGTGAAGCACACGTCCGTTGGGAACCCCAAGAGGAAGGTGTGATGCGTACAGCAGCAAGTTTTCCCTCAGTAAGAAACCAAGGTTATCGAACCAGTAGGAGTCAAGAAGCACGTGAAGGTTGATGGTGGCGGAGTGTAGTGCGGCGCAACACCAGGGATTCCGGCGCCAACGTGGAACCTGAACAACACAATCAAAGTACTTTGCCCCAACGTAACAGTGAGGTTGTCAATCTCACCGGCTTGCTGTAACAAAGGATTAGATGTATAGTGTGGAATATGATGTTTGCGAAGAACAGTAAAGAACAAGTATTGCAGTAGATTGTATTCGATGTAATTAAAAGAATGGACCGGGATCCACATTTCACTAGTGGTGTCTCTCCAATAAGAAATAGCATGTTGGGTGAACAAATTACTGTTGGGCAATTGACAAATAAAGAGGGCATAACAATGCACATACATGTCATGATGAGTAGTGTGAAATTCAATTGGGCATTACGACAAAGTACATAGACCGCTATCCAGCATGCATCTATGCCTAAAAAGTCCACCTTCAGGTTAGCATCCGCACCCCTTCTAGTATTAAGTTGCAAACAACAGACAATTGCATTAAGTATGGTGCGTAATGTAATCAACACAAATATCCTTAGACAAAGCATTGATGTTTTATCCCTAGTGGCAACAGCACATCCACAACCTTAGAACTTTCTGTCACTGTCCCAGATTCAATGGAGGCATGAACCCACTATCGAGCATAAATACTCCCTCTTGGAGTTACAAGTATCAACTTGGCCAGAGCCTCTACTAGCAACGGAGAGCATGCAAGATCTTAAACAACACATATATGATAGATTGATAATCAACATAACATAGTATTCCATATTCATCGGATCCCAACAAACGCAACATGTAGCATTACAAATAGATGATCTTGATCATGTTAGGCAGCTCACAAGATCGAACAATGATAGCACATGAGGAGAAGACAACCATCTAGCTACTGCTATGGACCCATAGTCCAGGGGTGAACTACTCACACATCAATCCGGAGGCGATCATGGTGATGAAGAATCCTCCGGGAGATGATTCCCCTCTCCGGCAGTGTAACGGCCCAGGGTAGTACCCCTAATAGATTTGCTTGTTTTTTTTTCTTTTGTGCATAGTCATGACATCATGCATAGTTCTTGCACCCTAAAACTATTTTATTAAAGCCTATTTTATTGCTAAAATTATTCCCCTTTTTTTTATCTCAAATGAAAATATAACTTTCACTGCTTATTTTACTATGTTAAAACTATTAGAAATGGTTTTGTAAACAAACAGGAAAAATAAATAAAAGAAAACAGTTTTAAATTAAAAAAAAGGGGGAGACAAGCCTCCCAACCGGCCAGGCCTGCAAGCCCAGCCGGCAGCCACCCGCCAGGCCCAGCTCCAGCCCAGCTCGGCCACCCCGAACCAAACCCTAATCCCACCGACAGCCACCCTGGCATTTTGCAGTTCCACACCCCCGCCGCCGCCCTGCCCCTTTTGCACAAAAACCCCTCCGCCTTTCTTTTTCGCGTCCAGGTCCCTCCACCTCCCCTCTCTCTCTTTTCCTCTCGTCTCTATCGACCCGAGCGAGCGAGCTCGATCCCGAGCGGCCTCGCTCCCGACCCTAGGCGCCTCCTCTCCGCTCGACCTCCTCCACGCAGCCGCCGCCGGCCACCTCCCCTCGCCTCCCGAGCTCGTCCACCTCCTCTGGCCGTCGCGCGCCCGTCGGCCTCGCCTCCTTCTCCTTGCTGAAGACCCCGTCGACCAAGTCCGGCGCCGCCTCAACCACGCGCGCAGCCATGCGCGCCTCCCCTTCCTCTGCAACCGACGGCGTCGCTACAAGGACGACCCCGACCCTGCTGTGCTGCGCCTCCTCCTAAGAGGAGCTCGCCTTGACCATCTGCAGGCGGCGACTGCTTCCGCGCGTGCAGCATCTCTCAGGCCCCGCTGCATGTTTTCCTTCCACGCTCTCCCCCAGAACGAGAACCAAGTCGACCGGGCTAATCTCGAGCACACGCTACTCGTCCTCAATCTGTTCTTCCTCTGCAGTTCTCTCTTGTATGTGCCGCAGGTGGTGCCTGCTCTTCCAGTATAAACTTCCCTTGCGTGGTCTACTCCGAAACAAGAGTTCTTTTATGTTCTCTGATGCGGTGTATTTCTCCCAGGCATCTGTACTCCTGGCTATTTTTCTCCTATGCCACGAGAAGCTCCCTTGTCGACAATCGCTGCAACAATCGCTGCAACCCGAAGACGCGAACATCTCCATTTTACAGTGTTGCTAAGGTCAAGAAGATTGCCACGCGTTTAGAAGTTCCTTTCGACAAGATCTTCATCGACGCCAAGGCCGATGCCATTCATGTTCGCCAGCGACAATTGAAGCCGAAATACCAAGGCCTCCTTCCCGGATAAGAAGACCCTTTTCCGACCTGAAGATGTCTACTCCCTCTTCGAACCCGAAGACATCGGTGACTTCCGCCACTCTAGTTCTTTCGGCGACCATCCTTGTTCCGATACCGTGAGATCCCGACCCTAAGCCAAACCTATCCTATTTTTATAAATGTGCCATATATCTTGTTGCATCTCTTATCATGTGCATCAACATCATTTATACATGTTGCACCGCATATGTGGTTGTTCGGGGTTAAATAGCGAAACACCTAATAACTAAATATGGAATTGTGCGGGATTGCTATTATCCTATCACGGTTCCATTTAATTTTGCCATAGATCACCCATGCCATGTTTTTCCATGTTAATCAACATTTAATATGAGGGGTAGATAAATAACTTGAACCATATAATTGCTTGTTCGGGGTTCCGATCCCGCTTAAACTGGATAAGTTGCATCGTATCATAATTGCCATGCCATGCATACCATCTTGATCATGCTGGATCTTCTTTATCCGTAGTAGTAAGACTTGCATACGTTGTGTGTTCCAGCAATTTGCTTCTTCACGGATAGGATCACGAAGTGGTGTTGTGAGATACGACAAGTTCTCCGGATGTTCCTCGGCAAGCTTTAACAGGCAAGCATTTCCCTTATACTCCTGCCCCTGCAGAAGTCGCTCACCTATTTTATTTTGCCTTCTCCCTCATGCTATCCTTAAGTTGCGTTCTTGTCACGTGTCCTTTCCACTTGTTACCTCAAGCAGCCCATATTGCCACCACCACCTCCTACGGCTATTGTTTGGTTATCGAGTCTGCCCTTGCGAGTCATAGTGCATGCTAGTGCTGTTAATATCTCGTTACCGTTGTTGTTATCTTATCGGGTTATATGTTGGGAAGAATCATGGTTACTTTAGTTGTTGATAATTGTTTAGCGGAGGCATCGGTGGGTCAGCTGCTCGTTTTGTGACGGCTCACTTGTGTTTCCTAAATAATTTAGGACCCGAGTTCTTGTTATTTGTTCCGAGACTGAGCGCTCTAACCACACGTGGGTATGCTTACCAGGTCTCCCCTCGACCACTGCCGGAATCTACAGCTTTGTCCAGTGGCCACAACTAGTTTGGATGTTTGTTTTGTTTCTCCCGGGCGTGCAAGCTTGTTTCTTTGTGGTCAGATGATATGATGTTACTTTTGGGGAAGCCGTGTGCCTTGTAACCCCGTTGTCTCTTGCACGTCCGTAGGTTGCGGAGCCGCTGCGAAGTGGTCATCCCGCTGGGCACTGATCACCTAGTACGCTGACGCAATAGCTGAGTCCGCTTCGGAGCACGGCCGGACTTCGATACGGTTTAACTTAGTTAGGTGGCTTCCTGGACATTGTTGTAGTGAAGGAGAGTGCGTGTCGTGATATCCACCTGTCGCAAGTGGGTTGAGCGTGCGTGTGGGCACATTTGGGCACCCCTGCAGGGTTACAATCTTATCGATAAGCCGTGTCCGCGGTTATGGACGACTTGGAGCTGTATGACTCGACCATAGACAACTTACACCTGTTGTTTCAATCAAAATAACTTGCATAGTAAGTTAGCACAACTCTAATAATAAATGGTTAAAACTTGACAACATTGTGAGTGCCTTTGTAAGTACCTTCTTGGCGAAGCGGGAACACATCGGCTGTGTTTTGTTTGCAGAGTATAGAACTGCTAGCTTATGCGCTCTCTCACCTTCTCTGATAGACAGCTGTTGTAGAGTGTCTCTATAGGTTTTTAGTGCTTGCGCGTTGCCGCTTAACTCCACCATATTGCCCATGACGTTCCTCTTGCGTCCTCTAAGTCCCCTGCGTGCCTCAAGTACAAAGGACGACTGGTTGACGAATGCTTATACGTCTTGAAGTCTTGTTAAGTACGAACCCGTACTTATTGCTGCTTCTACGGGATATAACCGGGCAGGTATGAAGATATGTTCGATGAAGACGACGTTAGCAAGGTTACCCTTCCGGCTTGGCCTGGGCAGGGTTATGGACGCCACTGGTTATCTTCAGGACTCTTAGTCCAATTTGTATCTTGTCCGTACTCGGATGTATTCGTTCTTCTGTATGATTTGGATATTTGTATTGTATATTTGTATCTTGACTCGTTGGAGTCGTTGTTGTAATATATGTATCTTGTGGGCCCTATTGTAAACCTATTGTAATGTTACCGCTCGTGTTAATTCCTCTGGCATCATGTGTGTGATTCGTCGCGCACGTCGTGTCGGAGGGCGTCTCTGGATCGATATCGTGCGGATTTCGGCGGGTTCACTGGGATCCTCACGGTACCGGTTCTGGGGCGTCACAGGCAGGGTGCCGGAGGCGATCTCCTGAATCCCCCGAGATGGGATTGGCGGCGGCGGCGTCTCTGGAAGGTTTTCCGTATCGTGGCTCTCGGTACTGGGGTTTTCTCGACGAAGGCTTTTTATAGGCAGAAGGGCAGAGTCGGGGGGCTGACGGGGGCCCCACACGCTAGGGCGGCACGGGCCCCCCTAGGCCGCGCGGTCCTAGTGTGGCGGCAACTCATCGGCCCACTTCGTATCCCCCTCGGTCTTCTGGAAGCTTCGTGGAAAAGTAAGACCCTAGGTGTTGATTTCGTCCAATTCCGAGAATATTTCCTTTGTAGGATTTCTGAAACCAAAAACAGCAGAAAACAACAACTGGCTCTACGGCATCTTGTCAATAGGTTAGTGCCGGAAAATGCATAAATATAACATAAAGTATGTATAAAACATGTGAGTATCATCATAAAAGTAGCATGGAGCATAAGAAATTATAGATACGTTTGAGACGTATCAAGCATCCCCAAGCTTAGTTCCTACTCGTCCTCGAGTAGGTGAACGATAACAAAGATAATTTCTGAAGTGACATGCTATCATAATCTTGATCAATACTATTGTAAAGCACAGGAGATGAATGCAGCGATTCGAAGCAATGGTAAAGACAATGAATAAACAACTGAATCATATATCAAAGACTTTTCATGAATAGTACTTTCGAGACAAGCATCAATAAAACTTGCATAAGAGTTAACTCATAAAGCAATAGATTCATAGTAGAAAGCTTTGAAAGAACACAAAGGAAGATATAAGTTTCAGCGGTTGCTTTCAACTTCAACATGTTTATCTCATGGATAATTGTCAACACAAATCAATATAATAAGTGCAATAGGTAAACATGTTGGAGATATGCCCAAGAGGCAATAATAAAATGGTTATTATTATATATCTTTGTGTATATGATAATGTTTACATACCATGTTATAATTGTATTAACCGAAACATTGATACATGTGTGTTATGGAAACAACAAGGAGTCCCTAGTAAGCCTCTTGTATGACTAGCTTGTTGATTAATAGATGATCATAGTTTCATGATCATGAACATAGGATGTTATTAATAACAAGGTTATGTCATTATGTGAATGATGTAATGGACACACCCAATTAAGCGTAGCATAAGATCACGTCATTAATTTAATTTGCTATAAGCTTTCGATACATAGTTACCTAGTCCTTTTAACCATGAGATCATATAAATCACTTATACCGGAAGGGTACTTTGATTACATCAAACGCCACTGCGTAAATGGGTGGTTATAAAGGTGGGATTAGGTATTCGGAAAGTATGAGTTGAGGCATATGGATCAACAGTGGGATTTGTCCATCCCGATGACGAATAGATATACTCTGGGCCCTCTTGGTGGAATGTCGTCTAATTAGCTTGCAAGCATATGAATGGTTCATAAGAGATGACATATCACGGTACGAGTAAAGAGTACTTGTCATGAGACGAGGTTGAACAAGGTATAGAGATACTGATGATTAAACCTCGGATAAGTAAAATATCGCGTGACAAAGGGAATCGGTATCATATGTAAATGGTTCAGTCGATCACTAAAGTCATCGATGAATATGTGGGAGCCATTATGGATCTCCAGATCCCGCTATTGGTTATTGGTTGGAGAGAGGTCTCAACCATGTCTGCATAGTTCGCGAACCGTAGGGTGACACACTTAAGGTTTGATGTCGTTTAAGTAGATATGGAATATGGAATGGAGTTCGAAGTTTTGTTCGGAGTCTCGAATGGGATCCAGGATATCACGAGGAGGTCTGGAATGGTCCGGAGAATAAGATTCATATATAGGAAGTCATATTCCAAGTTTGGAAATGATCCGGTGCATTTATGGCATGTTCTAGAAAGTTCTAGAAAAGTCCGGAAGAAATCACCATGGAAAGTGGAGTCCCGGAGGGACTCCACCTTGCATGGCCAGCCAAACCCTAAGGGGAGGAGTCCCATGTGGGCTTCACCATAGGTGGCCGGCCAACCCCCCAAGGAAGGGGTGGGAGTCCCACCTTGAGTGGGATTCCCCCCCTTGAGTAGGTTTCCCACCTATGGGAGGTTTTGTTGTTGGGGTCTTATTCGAAGACTTGGACTACAACTCTTGGGGATTTCCACCTATATAATGAGGAGGAGAGGGAGGGGGAAGCCCACTCTTGGCCGCACCACCTAGGGCTCCCCATGGCCGGCGCCCTACTCCCCTCTCTCTCCCCAAACCCTAGCACCCCTCCTCCACATACTTCTCCTGCGCGCATAGGCGAAGCCCTGACGGAGTTCTCCACCACCACCGCCACCACGCCGTCGTGCTGCCGGGATTCCGAGGAGGATCTACTACGTCCTCTGCCCGCTGGAACGGGTAGAAGGACGTCTTCATCAACACCGAACGTGTGACCGAGTACGGAGGTGCTGCCCGATTGTGGCACCGTCAAGATCTTCTACGCGCTTTTGAAAGCGGCAAGTGATCGTCTACCGCAGCAACGAGATCTAATCTCGTAGGCTTTGGAAATCTTCAAGGGTTAGTCTCGTTCATCCCCTTGTTGCTACCATCTTCTAGATTGCATCTTGGCTTGGATTGCGTTCTCGCGGTAGGAAATTTTTTGTTTTCTATGCTACGAATCCCATCAGTGGTATCAGTGGTATCACGAGACTTGCTCCACGTTTGACATGCAACTTGTATTGCATAAGTGGCTTTGCGGGTGTCTGTCTCTCCCACCATAGTGAAGATTCAATTTATTCTTTCTATTGACAACACTAGTATCACCGTTGTGGTTCATGTTCGTAGGTAGATTGGATCTTACTCGAAAACCCTAAACCACGTAAAATATGCAAACCAAATTAGAGACGTATAACTTGTTTTTGCAGGGGTTTGGTGATGTGATATGGCCATGATGTGATGATGAATATGTATGAGATGATCATTATTGTATTGTGGCAACCGGCAGAAGCCTTATGGTTGTCTTTAAATTTCATGTTGAGTAGTATTTCAAAGTAGTTGTAATAGTTGCTACATGAGGTGAACAACCATGAAGACGGCGCCATGGACCTTGACGCTACGCCGACGATGATGGAGATCATGCCCGATGATGATAGAGATCATGTCCGTGCTTTGGAGATGAAGATCGAAGGCGCAAATACTAAAGGGCCATATCATATCACATATGAATTGCATGTGATGTTAATCCTTTATGCATCTTATTTTGCTTAGAACGCGACGGTAGCATTATAAGATGATCCCTCACATTAATATCAAGATAATAAAGTGTTCTCCCCTCGTATGCACCGTTGCAACAGTTCGTCGTTTCGAAGCATCTCGTGATGATCGGATGTGATAGACTCAACGTTCACATGCAACGGGTGTAAGCCATGTTGCACACGCGGAATACTTGGGTTTGCTTGACGAGCCTAGCATGTACAAACATGGCCTCGGGACAACGGAAACAGAAAGGTTGAACACGAGTCATATGGATGATATGATCAACATGTTGATGTTCACCATTGAAGCTACATCATCTCACGTGATGATCGGTTTTGGTGTAATGGATTTGGATAGTGTACCACTTAACAACTACGAGGGATGTTGTATTAAGTGGGAGTTCATTAGTAATTAGATTAAAACATGAACTAATTATCATAAACATAGTCTGAGTAGTATTTTGATTTAATTTTGTAGTATTGGCATCCATTTTCTACCATGCGCTAGTCTTGTAATTGAGATAGAAATACTGTTAAAATCTGACAAGAAACTTTACGGACTGGTACCGTATTGTTAAAGTATCAAGAAATGATTAAGTCCTATTGCAAACTTTTAGTAAACCTCACATCGTTGATTCAAATAGCTATGGTTTCAATTAGTACCTAAAGTTATCTTGTCTCCATGAAAATTGAAGTTCAAATCTGTTTGAAAAGTAAGGAGCTGAAAATTTAGTTTTCAGAAATAATCAAGGTATGAGATATATGTGATATCTAAGACCTTATTGCAAGATGATAGAATATTATTTGGTGAGACTACATAAACTCATAAGTTTTATGGGAATGTACGAAGGTTGAAGACGCAAGGCGTCCCAATCCTCCAACTACTGGGGCACTAACGATATTCGCATATCCATGAAGTGATCGTCCTTAGTATGCACCGTTGCTAAGACTCGTCGTTTCGAAGCATCACGTGATAATCAGGTGTTATAGATTCTACGTGTGCATACGATGGGTGCAAGCCAGATTTGCACATGCGAATACTGAGGTTAAACTTTACGAGCCTAGCATGTACAGACATGGTCTCGAAAAGTCGTCATGATATGATGGATAAAATTATGAGTGAAATTGTTCATCATATTAAAAGGTTACTAATAGTGAAATCCGGAACACTTGTCATATGATGATCAACTTGAAAGAAAGAACCTCAAGGTTATTGGTATTTGACCAACAAACCTAGAAGTTATTGATGTTGAAGTGTTTTTCTGAATAATGAGGAAAGCTAAAAGAGAAACTACAAAAGATTATTGGCAGAAAGAAAGAAACGACTAGAAAGTCTAGCTCAGGTGTATAATGATATACATGTTATGGATGTATGATACGCGTACAACAAACGTCCGTTGGGAACCCAAGAGGAAGGTGTGATGCGTACAGCGGCAAGTTTCCCTCAGTAAGAAACCAAGGTTTATCGAACCAGTAGGAGCCAAGAAGCACGTTGAAGGTTGATGACGGCGGAGTGTAGTGTGGCACAACACCAGGGATTCCGGCGCCAACGTGGAACCTGCACAACACAACCAAATTACTTTGCCCCAACGTGACAGTGAGGTTTTCAATCTCACCGGCTTGCTGTAACAAATGATTAGATGTATAGTGTGGATGATGATGTTTGCAGAGAACAGTAAGAACGAGTATTGCAGTAGATTGTATTCGATGTAAAGAATGGACCGGGGTCCATAGTTCACTAGTGGTGTCTCTCCCATAAGAAATAGCATGTTGGGTGAACAAATTACAGTTGGGCAATTGACAAATAAAGATGGCATGACAATGCACATACATATTATGATGAGTAGTGTGAAATTCAATTGGGCATTACGACAAAGTACATAGACCGCTATCCAGCATGCATCTATGCCTAAAAAGTCCACCTTCAGGTTATCATCCGAACCCCTTCCAATATTAAGTTGCAAACAACAGACAATTGCATTAAGTATGGTGCGTAATGTAATCAACACAAATATCCTTAGACATAGCATTGATGTTTTATCCCTAGTGGCAATATCACATCCACAACCTTAGAACTTTCTGTCACTGTCCCAGATTTAATGGAGGCGTGAACCCACTATCGAGCATAAATACTCCCGCTTGGAGTTACAAGTAACGACTTGGCTAGAGCCTCTACTAATAACGGAGAGCATGCAAGATCATAAACAACACATAGATGATAGATTGATAATCAACATAACATAGCATTCCATATTCATCGGATCCCAACAAACGCAACATGTAGCATTACAAATAGATGATCTTGATCATGTTAGGCAGCTCACAAGATCCGGCAATGATAGCACAATGAGGAGAAGACAACCATCTAGCTACTGCTATGGACCCATAGTCCAGGGGTGAACTACTCACACATCACTCCGGAGGCGACCATGGCGGTGAAGAGTCCTCCGGGAGATGATTCCCCTCTCCGGCAGGGTGCCGGAGGCGATCTCCTGAATCCCCCGAGATGGGATTGGCGGCGCCGGCATCTCTGGAAGGTTTTTCGTATCGTGGCTCTCGGTACTGGAGTTATTATCGACGAAGGCTTCTTATAGGCGGAAGGGTAGGTCTAGGGGCGACGCGAGGGGCCCACACGCTACAGCCGTGCGGCCAGGGCCTGGGCCGCGCCGCCCTGCTGTGGCGTCGCCTCGTCGCCCCACTTCGTTTCCCTTTCGGTCTTCTGGAAGCTTCGTGGAAAATAAGACCCTGGGCGTTGATTTCGTCCAATTCCGAGAATATTTCCTTACTAGGATTTCTGAAACCAAAAACAGCAGAAAACAGCAACTGGCTCTTCGGCATCTCATTTATAGGTTAGTGCCGGAAAATGCATAAATATGACATAAAGTATGTATAAAACATGTGTGTATCATCATAAAACAAGCATGGAACATAAGAAATTATCGATACGTTGGAGACGTATCAGCATCCCCAAGCTTAGTTCCTACTCGTCCTCGAGTAGGTGAACGATAACAAAGATAATTTCTGAAGTGACATGCTATCATAATCTTGATCAATACTATTGTAAGCACATGTAATGAATGCAGCGATTCGAAGCAATTGTAAAGACAATGAGTAAACAACTGAATCATATAGCAAAGACTTTTCATCAATAGTACATTCAAGACAAGCATCAATAAGTCTTGCATAAGAGGTAACTCATAAAGCAATAGATTCAAAATAAAGGCATTGAAGCAACACAAAGGAAGATATAAGTTTCAGCGGTTGCTTTCAACTTGTAACATGTATATCTCATGGATAGTTGTCAATGCAAAGTAATATGATGAATGCAAATATGCAAGCATGTAAAAATCAATGCACAGTTAACACAAGTGTTTGCTTCTAAGATTGAAGGAAATAGGTAAACTGACTCAACATAAAAGTAGAAGAATGGCCCTTAGAAGAGGGAAGCATTGATTGCTATATTTGTGCTAGAGCTTTTATTTTGAAAACAAGAAACAATTTTGTCAACGGTACTAATAAAGCATATGTATTATGTATAAGATATCCTACAAGTTGCAAGCCTCATGCATAGATTACCAATAGTGCCCGCACCTTGTCCTAATTAGCTTGGATTTTCATGGATTATCATTGCATACATATGTTTTAACCAAGTATCACAAAGGGGTACCTCTATGCCGCATGTACAAAGGTCTAAGGAGAAAGCTCGCATTGGATTTCTCGCTTTTGATTATTCTCAACTTAGACATCCATACCGGGAGAACATACACAACAGATAATGGACTCCTCTTTAATGCATAAGCATTCAACAACAAATAATATTCTCATAAGAGATTGAGGATTGTTGTCCAAAACTGAAACTTCTACCATGGATCATGGCTTTAGTTAGCGGCCCAATGTTCTTCTCTAACAATATGCATACTCAAACCATTCAACTCATGATAAAACACCCTTACTTCAGACAAGACGAACATGCATAGCAACTCACATGATATTCAACAAAGATAGTTGATGGCGTCCCCAGGAACATGGTTATCGCTCAACAAGCAACTTAATAAGAAATAAGATACATAAGTACATATTCAATACCACAATAGTTTTTAAGCTATTTTTCCCATGAGCTATATATTGCAAAGACAAAGGATGGAATTTTAAAGGTAGCACTCAAGCAATTTACTTTGGAATGGCAGAGAAATACCATGTAGTAGGTAGGTATAGTGGACACAAGTGGCATAGTTATTGGCTCAAGGATTTGGATGCACGAGAAGTAATCCCTCTCAATACAAGGCTTAGGCTAGCAAGGTTGTTTGAAGCAAACACAAGTATGAATCGGTACAGCAAAACGCACATAAAAACATATTGCAAGCATTATAAGACTCTACACTGTCTTCCTTGTTGTTCAAACCCTTACTAGAAAATATCTAGACCTTAGAGAGACCAATCATGCAAACCAAATTTTAGCAAGCTCTTCGTATTTCTTCACTAATAGGTGCAAAGTATATGATGCAAGAGCTTAAACATGAGCACAACAATTGCCAAGTATCAAATTATTCAAGATATTATACCAATTACCACATGTAGCATTTTCTGTTTCCAACCATATAACAATTAATGAAGCAGTTTCAACCTTCGCCATGAACATTAAGAATGAAGCTAAGGACATATATGTTCATATGCAACAGCGGAGCGTGTCTCTCTCCCACAAAATGAATGCTAGGATCCAATTTATTCAAACAAAACAAAAATAAAAGCAAACAGACGCTCCAAGTAAAGCACATAAGATGTGATGGAATAAAAATATAGTTTCACTAGAGGAACCTGATAATGTTGTCGATGAAGAAGGGGATGCCTTGGGCATCCCCGAGCTTAGATGCTTGAGTCTTCTTGAAATATGCAGGGATGAACCACGGGGGCATCCCCAAGCTTAGAGCTTTCACTCTCCTTAATCATATTGTATCATCCTCCTCTCTTGATCCTTGAAAACTTCCTCCACACCAAACTCAAAACAACTCATTAGAGGGTTAGTGCATAATCAAAATTCACATGTGCAGAGGTGACATAATCATTCTTAACACTTCTGGACATTGCACAAAGCTACTGAAAGTTAATGGAATAGATAAATCCATCAAGCATAGCAAAACAGGCAATGCGAAATAAAAGGCAGAATCTGTCAAAACAGAACAGTCCGTAAAGATGAATTTTTTAGGTGCACCAGACTTGCTCAAATGAAAATGCTCAAATTGAATGAAAGTTGAGTACATATCTGAGGATTACTCACGTAAATTGGCAGATTTTTCTGAGTTACCCACAGAGAATACTGCTCAAGTTCGTGACAACAAGAAATCTGTTTCTGTGCAGTAATCCAAATCTAGTATGAACCTTACTATCAAAGACTTTACTTGGCACAACAATGCAATAAAATAAAGATAAGGAGAGGTTGCTACAGTAGTAACAACTTCAAAGACTCAAATATAAAACAAAAGTGCAGAAGTAAAATCATGGGTTGTCTCCCATAAGCGCTTTTCTTTAACGCCTTTCAGCTAGGCGCAGAAAGTGTGAATCAAGTGTTATCAAGAGATGAAGCATCAAAATCATAATTTGTTCTAATGATAGAATCAAAAGGTAACTTCATTCTCTTTCTAGGGAAGTGTTCCATACCTTTCTTGAGAGGAAATTGATATTTAATATTACCTTCCTTCATATCAATGATAGCACCAATAGTTCGAAGAAAAGGTCTTCCCAATATAATGGGACAAGATGCATTGCATTCAATATCCAACACAACAAAATCAACGGGGACAAGGTTATTGTTAACCGTAATGCGAACATTATCAATCCTCCCCAAAGGTTTCTTTGTAGAGTTATCAGCAAGATTAACATCCAAATAACAATTTTTCAATGGTGGCAAGTCAAGCATATTATAGATTTTCCTAGGCATAACGGAAATACTTGCACCAAGATCACATAAGGCATTACAATCAAAATCATTGACCTTCATCTTAATGATGGGCTCCCAACCATCTTCTAACTTCCTAGGAATAGAAGTTTCAAGTTTTAGTTTCTCTTCTCTAGCTTTTATGAGAGCATTTGTAATATGTTTTGTAAAGGCCAAATTTATAGCACTAGCATTAGGACTTTTAGCAAGTTTTTGTAAGAACTTTATAACTTCAGAGATGTGACAATCATCAAAATCTAAACCATTATAATCTACAACAATGGGATCATTGTCCCCAATATTGGAAAAAAATTCAGCAGTTTTATCACAGGCAGTTTCAGCAGTTTTGCACATTTTGCATTAGGGGTAGAAACATTGCCAACACCAATTATTTTACCATTGATAGTAGGAGGTGTAGCAACATGTGAAGAATTAGCATTGCTAGTGGTGGTAATAATCCAAACTTTAGCTATATTGTTCTCTTTAGCATTTTCTTCTTTATCCCAGCTAGCACGCAATTCGGCCATCAATCTTATATTCTCATTAATTCTAACTTGGATAGCGTTTGCTGTAGCAAATGACTTAATATCTTTATTTTCATTAGGCATAACTTTCGATTTCAAAAGATCAACATCAGCAGCAAGACTATCAACTTTAGAAGCAAGTATATCAATTTTACCAAGCTTTTCTTCAACAGATTTGTTAAAAGCAGTTTTTGTACTAATAAATTCTTTAACCATGGCTTCAAGACCAGGGGGAACATTCCTATTATTGTTGTAAGAATTCCCATAAGAATTACCATAACCGTTACCATTATTATAAGGATATGGCCTATAGTTGTTACTAGAATTATTTCGATAAGCATTGTTGTTGAAATTATTATTTTTAATGAAGTTCAAATCAACATGTTCTTCTTGGGCAACCAATGAAGCTAACGGAACATTATTAGGATCAACATTAGTCCTACCATTCACAAGCATAGACATAATAGCATCAATCTTATCACTCAAGGAAGAGGTTTCTTCAACAGAATTTACCTTCTTACCTTGTGGAGCTCTTTCCGTGTGCCATTCAGAGTAATTAATCATATTATCAAGAAGCTTTGTTGCGGCGCCTAGAGTGATGGACATAAAAGTACCTCCAGCAGCTGAATCCAATAGGTTCCGTGAAGAGAAATTCAGTCCCGCATAAAAGGTTTGGATGATCATCCAAGTAGTCATTCCATGGGTTGGGCAATTTTTAACCAAATATTTCATTCTTTCCCATGCTTGGGCAACATCCTCATTATCCAATTGCTTAAAATTCATTATGCTACTTCTCAAAGATATAATTTTAGCAGGAGGATAATATCTACCAATGAAAGCATCCTTACATTTAGTCCATGAATCAATACTATTCTTAGGCAAAGATAGCAACAAATCTTTAGCTCTTCCCCTTAAGGAGAAAGGGAACAATTTTAATTTTATAATGTCACCATCTACATCTTTATACTTTTGCATTTCACATAATTCAACAAAATTATTATGATGGGCAGCAGCATCATCAGAACTAACACCAGAAAATTGCTCTCTCATAACAAGATTTAGTAAAGCAGGTTTAATTTCAAAAAATTCTGCTGTAGTAGCAGGTGGAGCAATAGGTGTGCATAAGAAATCATTATTATTTGTGTTTGTGAAGTCACACAACTTAGTATTTTCAGGAGTACCCATTTTAGCAATAGTAAATAAAGCAAACTAGATAAAGTAAATGCAAGTAACTAATTTTTTTGTGTTTTTAATATGGAGAATGCAAACAAGATAGTAAATAAAGTAAAACAAGTAACTAATTTTTTGTATTTTTGATATAGTGCAGCAAACAAAGTAGTAAATAAAGTAAAGCAAGACAAAAACAAAGTAAAGAGATTGGAAGTGGAAGACTCCCCTTGCAGCGTGTCTTGATCTCCCCGGCAACGGCGCCAGAAAAATGTGCTTGATACGCGTACAGCACGCGTCCGTTGGGAACCCCAAGAGGAAGGTGTGATGCGTACAGCGGCAAGTTTCCCTCAGTAAGAAACCAAGGTTTATCGAACCAGTAGGATCCAAGAAGCACGTTGAAGGTTGATGGCAGCGGAGTGTAGTGCGGCGCAACACCAGGGATTCCGGCGCCAACGTGGAACCTGCACAACACAACCAAATTACTTTGCCCCAACGTGACAGTGAGGTTGTCAGTCTCACCGGCTTGCTGTAACAAAGGATTAGATGCATAGTGTGGATGATGATGTTTGCAGAGAACAGTAAGAATGCAGTAGATTGTATTCGATGTAAAGAATGGACCGGGGTCCACAGTTCACTAGTGGTGTCTCTCCCATAAGAAATAGCATGTTGGGTGAACAAATTACAATTGGGCAATTGACAAATAAAGATGGCATGACCATGCACATACATATTATGATGAGTAGTGTGAAATTCAATTGGGCATTACGACAAAGTACATAGACCGCTATCCAGCATGCATCTATATATGCCTAAAAAGTCCACCTTCAGGTTATCATCCGAACCCCTTCCAGTATTAAGTTGCAAACAACAGACAATTGCATTAAGTATGGTGCGTAATGTAATCAACACAATGTTTTATCCCTAGTGGCAACAGCACATCCACAACCTTAGAACTTTCTGTCACTGTCCCAGATTTAATGGAGGCATGAACCCACTATCGAGCATAAATACTCCCTCTTGGAGTTACAAGTAACGACTTGGCCAGAGCCTCTACTAATAACGAAGAGCATGCAAGATCATAAACAACACATAGATGATAGATTGATAATCAACATAACATAGCATTCCATATTCATCGGATCCCAACAAACGCAACATGTAGCATTACAAATAGATGATCTTGATCATGTTAGGCAGCTCACAAGATCCGACAATGATAGCACAATGAGGAGAAGACAACCATCTAGCTACTGCTATGGACCCATAGTCCAGGGGTGAACTACTCACACATCACTCCGGAGGCGACCATGGCGGTGAAGAGTCCTCCGGGAGATGATTCCCCTCTCCGGCAGGGTGCCGGAGGTGATCTCCTGAATCCCCCGAGATGGGATTGGCGGCGGCGGTGTCTCTGGAAGGTTTTCGTATCGTGACTCTCGGTACTGGAGTTATTATCGACGAAGGCTTCTTATAGGCGGAAGGGTAGGTTTAGGGGCGACGCGAGGGGCCCACACGCTAGGGCCGCGCGGCCAGGGCCTGGGTCGCGCCGCCCTGCTGTGGCGTCGCCTCGTCGCCCCACTTCGTTTCCCTTTAGGTCTTCTGGAAGCTTCGTGGAAAAATAAGACCCTAGGCGTTGATTTCGTCCAATTCCGAGAATATTTCCTTACTAGGATTTCTGAAACAAAAAATAGCATAAAACAGCAACTGGCTCTTCGGCATCTCGTTAATAGGTTAGTGCCGGAAAATGCATAAATATGACATAAAGTATGTATAAAACATGTGTGTATCATCATAAAACAAGCATGGAACATAAGAAATTATCGATACGTTGGAGACGTATCAATGTATTCCTCGTTTGGTCACACAAATGAAATTCTTGGGTATTTGTACCTTATTGGTTGGTATGAAGTGTCATACAAAACAACGCAATACAAGAATACAATGGCCTAAGTGACTGACAAGGAATATGATAGGAATGCACGTCTGGAACAAAAAATAAAGTGTTATTATGTTCATCGTTGGCATTTTATCTAGCCCTTAGAATTTATAATAAAGAACTTAATAATTGTTATTTTGCTCTACTCAAATGAAAACAATAAGTTGTTCAAATTATGACATTACTCCATGTACGATGGATAAGTTATTATAAATCTTAATGGTGAAACACACATACATAACACTGATGCTAAAATGCCATAAGGCAAATGATTTGAATTCCACTTATTTGTGGAACCGCCATTTAGGTCATGTTAGAATGGAATGCATGAAGGAACTCCATGCAAATGGATTTTTGGAGTCATTTGATTTTTGAATCGTCAGGCGCTTGCAAATCTTTTCTAAATAGAATGACCAAAATACCGTTCATAGGCCAAGAGTTGAACGGGCAACTAACTTAGTGAAAACATACATGATGATATATGTGGTTCACTGGGCATAGTTGTGTGCGGGAGATTCTTCTACTTCATGAAAACTTCCAACAATGAATTGAGTATATATATGTGGATATATTCGATAAGGAAGAAGTTTGAAATATTTGAATGGATTCAAATAAATTTCAGCATGAAGTGGAAATCATCGTAATAGAAAAGTCAAATATCTATGATTGGATCATTGGAAAAATATTTGAATTACGAGTTTTAGCGAACATCTAAGAGAGTTATGAAATTGTTCTACAACTCACATTTCTTGGGGTATCATAGTGATGATATAGTATCCGAGAGATGTATCCAAACCATGTTGGGTTAATGATGAGATAAAAATAAAATGATGCCATTATATTTTTTGTGGATTATGCTCTAGTGACTACCGCTTTTACACTAAATAGAACATCATCATGATCCGTTGAAATGACACAATACAAGTTATGGGATGGGTATAAACCCTAATAGTCCTTTCTTTAAATTTTGGTCTAAGAGTTTACAACCAAAATCGGATGAATGTCTTTGTTGGTTATCCCAAAGAATTGATTGGGAATTTTTCCACTATGAAGTAAAATACAAAAAAATGTTTGTTAATGTTACTTGCTTATTTCCAAGGAATTGTTTTCTAGCGAAGTATTTGAGTGGGAGGACAATAGAACTTAATAAGGTTTATGAACCTGAGCATAATGATCAGAGTAGCGCAACATCAGAAATGATTCTAGAAGCGGCCACGACGATCATGGCTCCCATGACTACAAAGTGTTTTAGCCATGGAGATCGAAGTACATATTGAACCTTGTAGGTATGGTTTACTTTGTGATCAAATAAATGATTTGTGGACAAAGGATTGATTTTGAACAATGATAAACCAACTACAAACAAACAAGTTATGATGGGCCCTGACTCCGTTAAAATGGCTATACGCCATGAAATCCAAGATAGATGAATACTTTTTGAAAGTAAATGGATCTATAAAATTGATGGACTTGGATGAAATATCCTTGAAGAAGCTCGACTTGTCGAAAAGTTGTTTACGGCAAAGTTCAAAGAGTTGACTACGATAAGATTAGATCTTCCGTAGCAATGCTTATAGTCTATGTGGATTATTCTAGTAATCACTACATATTTCTTTTATGAGATATGCTAGTAGGATGGCAAAACACATTACTTATCAGAAGTGTGTATTAAAGGTGTATACAAGATAGAACCGAGAGTTTTGCTGGTCCGTGGAATACTAGATAGGTATACAAACTTCAATTGGATGAAGTGAGTATCGCGGAGTTGGAATCTTCACCAGATGAAATAGTCAAAGAGTTTTTGATTTCATCAGAAACAATGAAGAGGCTTGCATTTGCAAGAAATTAAGTGGGAGCGCTGAGACATATTTATAATACTTTATGTAGATGACATATAGTTGGTTATAAATGATGTAATTATATACTTGATTAAAAAGGTTTCATTGAAAATTAACTTCAATGAAAGGATATGGACTGAAACATATTTAGTGTCAAGATCTATGAAGATAGATTGAAACACATAATAAGTTTAAGTCAAAGTACATAGAATGGATATTGAAGTAGTTCAATATAGAAATATTAAGAAAATGTTCTTGTCATGTGAAGGTTTAACAAGACTTGAGTGCATCTGACACTCGATGAGTAAAAACACATGAGTGATTTTAAATCACGAATAATATGTACAAAATCAGATATCTTGTGCTCTAAAATGTTAGGAGCATATACCAGAATGATTCATGTGATGATTATTGGACAACAGTAAGAATATCCTTGAGTACTTTAGAAGAACCAAGTATATATATATATATTTTTATATGGGATAATGACAAACAAATCGCTGTAAGGTGTTGCACCGATATTAGTTTGGTCACATATAAAAAATAAAATTCAATCTCTAATTAGGCTAAAGTGTTGTTTAAAAGGTAGCACAATGAGCTAGAAATTGTCTATGCTAGATTTAGAAGAGTTCTAAATATTGTGATGGATTCTACAAACGAAGGCAGAGTATGTCATTGTTTTGACAATGACTAAGGAAGTTAAGTCAAGAGGTTCTTTGAGAACTTGGTGTAGTTCCGATAGTGTTAGAACTATGAAGCTATATTGTGTATGACAATATTAGTGACATATTTCAGACCGCGAAATTAAGGTTCCACCAGAAGACCAAACATATTTAATGCCAACTCATTTGGAAAATGAGTGATGCGTTGAGACGCAAATGAATTGCAAAATACATACATTTCTGAGCATGTTAGATCCGTTGACTAAAACTTCTCCCGTGAGCAAAACATGATAAAGCACCGGAAGGCCAAGGTGTTATATCTTTACATATGTAAACTAGATTATTGACTCTAGTGCAAGTGGGAGACTGTTCGAGATATGCCCAAGAGGCAATAATAAAATGGTTATTATTATATATCTTTTTGTTTATGATAATGTTTACATACCATGCTATAATTGTATTAACCAAAACATTGATACATGTGTGTTATGGAAACAACAAGGAGTCCCTAGTAAGCCTCTTGTATAACTAGCTTGTTGATTAATAGATGATCATAGTTTCATGATCATGAACATAGGATGTTATTAATAACAAGGTTATGTCATTATGTGAATGATGTAATGGACACACCCAATTAAGCGTAGCATAAGATCACGTCATTAAGTTCATTTGCTATAAGCTTTCGATACATAGTTACCTAGTCCTTTTAACCATGAGATAATATAAATCACTTATACCGGAAGGTTACTTTGATTACATCAAACGCCACTGCGTAAATGGGTGGTTATAAATGTGGGATTAGGTATTCGGAAAGTATGAGTTGAGGCATATGGATCAACAGTGGGATTTGTCCATCCCGATGACGGATAGATATACTCTGGGCCCTCTCGGTGGAATGTCGTCTAATTAGCTTGCAAGCATATGAATGGTTCATAAGAGATGACATATCACGGTACGAGTAAAGAGTACTTGTCATGAGACAAGGTTGAACAAGGTATAGAGATACCGATGATCAAACCTCGGATAAGTAAAATATCGCGTGACAAAGGGAATCAGTATCGTATGTAAATGGTTCAGTCGATCACTAAAGTCATCGTTGAATATGTGGGAGCCATTATGGATCTCCATATCCCGCTATTGGTTATTGGTCGGAGAGAGGTCTCAACCATGTCTGCATAGTTCGCGAACCGTAGAGTGACACACTTAAGGTTTGATATCGTTTAAGTAGATATGGAATATAGAATGGAGTTTGAAGTTTTGTTCGGCGTCTCGAATGGGATCCATGACATCACGAGGAGGTCCGGAATGGTCCGGAGAATAAGATTCATATATAGGAAGTCATATTCCAAGTTTGGAAATGATCCGGTGCATTTATGGCAGGTTCTAGAAAGTTCTAGAAAAGTCCAGAAGAAATCACCATGGAAAGTGGAGTCCCGGAGGGACTCCACCTTGCATGGCCAGCCAAACCCTATGGGGAGGAGTCCCAGGTGGGCTCCACCATAGGCGGCCGGCCAACCCCCCAAGGAAGGGGTGGGAGTCCCACCTTGAGTGGGATTCCCCCCCTTGAGTAGGTTTCCCACCTATGGGAGGTTTTGTTGTTGGGGTCTTATTCGAAGACTTGGACTACAACTCTTGGGGATTTCCACCTATATAATGAGGAGGAGAGGGAGGGGCAGCCCATTCTTGGCCGCACCACCTAGGGCTCCCCATGGCCGGCTCCCTACTCCCCTCTCTCTCCCCAAACCCTAGCACCCCTCCTCCACATACTACTCCCGCAGCGCATAGGCGAAGCCCTACCGGAGTTCTCCACCACCACCACCACCACGCCGTTGTGCTGCCGGGATTCCGAGGAGGATCTACTACTTCCGCTGCCCGCTGGAACGGGGAGAAGGACGTCTTCATCAACACCAAACGTGTGACCGAGTACGGAGGTGCTGCCCGATTGTGGCACCGTCAAGATCTTCTACGCGCTTTTGAAAGCGGCAAGTGATCGTCTACCGCAGCAATGAGATCTAATCTCATAGGCTTTGGAAATCTTCAAGGGTTACTCTCGTTCATCCCCTCGTTGCCACCATCTTCTAGATTGCATCTTGGTTTGGATTGCGTTCTCGCGGTAGGAAATTTTTTGTTTTCAATGCTACGAATCCCATCAAAACATGTAAGAAGCAATGCACAGTTGACACAAGTGTTTGCTTCTAAGATAAAAAGAAGTAGGTAAACTGACTCAACATAAAGTAGAAGAAAGGCCCATCGCAGAGGAAAGCATGGATTACTATATTTGTGCTAGAGCTTTTTATTTTGAAAACAAGAAACAATTTTGTCAACGGTAGTAATAAAGCATATGTATTATGTATAAGATATCCTATAAGTTGCAAGCCTCATGCATATATTACCAATAGTGCCCGCACCTTGTCCTAATTAGCTTGGATTTACATGGATTATCATTGCATAGCATATGTTTCAACCAAGTGTCACAAAGGGGTACCTCTATGCCGCCTGTACAAAGGTCTAAGGAGAAAGTTCGCATTGGATTTCTCGCTTTTGATTATTCTCAACTTAGACATCCATACCGGGACAACATAAACAACAGATAATGGACACCTCTTTAATGCATAAGCATTCAACAACAGATAATATTCTCATAAGAGATTGAGGATTGATGTCTGATACGCGTACAACACGCGTCCGTTGGGAACCCCAAGAGGAAGGTGTGATGCGTACATCAGCAAGTTTTCCCTCAATAAGAAACCAAGGTTTATCGAACCAGTAGGAGCCAAGAAGCACGTTGAAGGTTGCTGGCGGCGGAGTGTAGTGCGGCGCAATGATACGTCTCCGACGTATCGATAATTTCTTATGTTCCATGCCACATTACTGATGATATCTACATGTTTTATGCACACTTTATGTCTTATTCGTGCATTTTCTGGAACTAACCTATTAACAAGATGCCGAAGTGCCCGTTGCTGTTTTCTGCTGTTTTTGGTTTCAGAAATCCTAGTAAGGAAATATTCTCGGAATTGGACGAAATCAACGCCCAGGGTCCTATTTTGCCACGAAGCTTCCAGAAGACCGAAGAGGAGACGAAGTGGGGCCACGAGGTGACCAAACCACGGGGCGGCGCGGCCCAGGTCTTGGCCGCGCCGACCTGTAGTGTGGGCCCCTCGTGACGCCCCTCGACCTGCCCTTCCGCCTACAAATAGCCTTCGTCGCGAAACCCCCAGTACCGAGAGCCACGATACGGAAAACCTTCCAGAGACGCCGCCGCCGCCAATCCCATCTCGGGGGATTCAGGAGATCGCCTCCGGCACCCTGCCGGAGAGGGGAATCATCTCCCGGAGGACTCTACGCCGCCATGGTCGCCTCCGGAGTGATGTGTGAGTAGTCTACCCCTGGACTATGGGTCCATAGCAGTAGCTAAATGGTTGTCTTCTCCTCATTGTGCTTAATTGTCGGGTCTTGTGAGCTGCCGAACATGATCAAGATCATCTATCTGTAATTCTATATGTTGTGTTTGTTGGGATCCGATGAATAGAGAATACTTGTTATGTTGATTATCAATTCATGTCTATGTGTTGTTTATGATCTTGCATGCTCTCCGTTACTAGTAGATGCTCTGGCCAAGTTGATGCTTGTAACTCCAAGAGGAAGTATTTATGCTCGATAGTGGGTTCATGTCTCCGTGAATCTGGGGGAGTGGCAGAAACCTCTAAGATTATGGATGTGCTGTTGCCACTAGGGATAAAACATTGGTGCTATGTTCGAGGATGTAGTTACTGATTACATTACGCGCAATACTTAATGCAATTGTCTGTTGTTAGCAACTTAATACTGGAAGGGGTTCGGACGATAACCTGAAGGTGGACTTTTTAGGCATAGATGCATGCTGGATAGCGGTCTATGTACTTTGTCGTAATGCCCAATTAAATCTCACAATACTCATCATAATATGTATGTGCATGGTCATGCCCTCTTTATTTGTCAATTGCCCAACTGTAATTTGTTCACCCAACATGCTGTTTATCTTATGGGAGAGACACCTCTAGTGAACTTTGGACCCCGGTCCAATTCTCTATACTGAAATACAATCTACTGCAATACTTGTTCTACTGTTTTCTGCAAACAATCATCATCCACACTATACATCTAATCCTTTGTTACAGCAAGCCGGTGAGATTGACAACCTCGCTGTTACGTTGGGGCAAAGTACTTGGTTTGTGTTGTGCAGGTTCCACGTTGGCGCCGGAATCCCTGGTGTTGCGCCGCACTACATCTCGCCGCCATCAACCTTCAACGTGCTTCTTGACTCCTACTGGTTCGATAAACCTTGGTTTCTAACTGAGGGAAACTTACTGCTGTACGCATCACACCTTCCACTTGGGGTTCCCAACGGTCGCGTGCTGTACGCGTGTCAAGCTAAATTTCTAGCGCCGTTGCCGGGGAGATCAAGACACGCTGCAAGGGGAGTCTCCACATCCCAATCTCTTTTACTTTGTTTTTGTCTTGCTTTATTTTATTTACTACTTTGTTTGCTGCACTAAATCAAAATACAAAAAAAATTAGTTGTTAGTTTTACCTTATTTACTATCTTGTTTGCTATATCAAAAACACAAAAAAATTAGTTACTTGCATTTACTTTACTTATTTCATTATGTTTCCTTTTAATTTTACCATAAAAGATATACCTGTGGGACAAGGGTCTATAATTGGAAGAGATAATTTAGAAGAATTTTTCACCCACGTTAGCATGGATGAAGATTTTGAAGATATACCACTATTAAAAGCTGCCCCCACGTATGAAAGTGCCTCTGCTTGTTTAGTACATATGATGGAAGCTAGATTTATTAGTCTCAACCCCATGATACAACACATGTTTCTTACACTTTCTGATATGGAGATGGGAGAGAAGAGAGATTTTGTTCTAAAACTCCTAGTGCGAGAATTTGCTGATATAGCTAAAGAAGCTAGAAAAGTTTTCATTAAGCATAAGAGGCTTGGTATGTTTACTGATTTTAAAAGAACACTTGAAAAGATGGACATGGAAAGAGTAAGGTATACTAAAAATGTTAATGATGGTGGGGAGATTAAAGCACCAATACCATGCAAGCTCCTAGCAATACAAGAAGCGCTAGATTATAATTATGCTTGGCTTGTCCCTGAAAATTTGTTTGATGAGAATAGCAAGCCTAAGACTAATGAAAGGGGAGCCTCTGAAACTTACAAAATACAATGCATAGTTGAGAAAACTCCACACCCCGCTGAAGATGCACCATCCTTTGATAATACTTGATACACACTTTCTGCGCCTAGCTGAAAGGCGTTAAAGAAAAGCGCTTATGGGAGACAACCCATGTTTTTACTACAGTACTTTGTTTTTATTTTGTGTCTTGGAAGTTGTTTACTACTGTAGCAACCTCTCCTTATCTTAGTTTAGTGTTTTGTTGTGCCAAGTAAAGTCGTTGATAGTAAAGTTCATACTAGATTTGGATTACTGCGCAGAAACAGATTTCTTTGCTGTCACGAATCTAGGAAAAATTCTCTGTAGGTAACTCAGAAAATTATGCCAATTTACGTGAGTGATCCTCAGATATGTACGCAACTTTCATTCAATTTGAGCATTTTCATTTGAGCAAGTCTGGTGCCTCAATAAAATTCGTCAATACGAACTGTTCTGTTTTGACAGATTCTGACTTTTATTTCGCATTGCCAGTTTTGTTATGTTCGATGGATATTTTGATTCTATTGACTTTCAGTAGCTTTGAGCAATGTCCAGAAGTGTTAAGAATGATTATGTCACCTCTGAACATGTATATTTTGATTGTGCACTAACCCTCTAATGAGTTGTTCTAAGTTTGGTGTGGAGGAAGTTTTCAAGGATCAAGAGAGGGAGATGATACAACATGATCAAGGAGAGTGAAAGCTCTAAGCTTGGGGATGCCCCGGTGGTTCACCCCTGCATATATCAAGAAGACTCAAGCGTCTAAGCTTAGGGATGCCCAAGGCATCCCCTTCTTCATCGACAACATTATCAGGTTCCTCCCCTGAAACTATATTTTTATTCCATCACATCTTATGTGCTTTGCTTGGAGCGTCGGTTTGTTTTTGTTTTTGTTTTGTTTGAATAAAATGGATCCTAGCATTCTTTGTGTGGGAGAGAGTCACGCTCCGCTGTTGCATATGGACAAGTATGTCCTTAGGCTCTACTCATAGTATTCATGGCGAAGTTTCTTCTTCGTTAAATTGTTATATGGTTGGAATTGGAAAATGATACATGTAGTAATTGCTATAATGTCTTGGATAATGTGATATTTGGCAATTGTTGTGCTCATGTTTAAGCTCTTGCATCATATGCTTCGCACCCATTAATGAAGAAATACATAGAGCATGCTAAAATTTGGTTTGCATATTTGGTCTCTCTAAAGTCTAGATAATTTCTAGGATTGAGTTTGAACAACAAGGAAGATGGTGTAGAGTCTTATAATGTTTACAATATGTCTTTTATGTGAGTTTTGCTGCACCGCTTCATCCTTGTGTTTGTTTCAAATAACCTTGCTAGCCTAAACCTTGTATCGAGAGGGAATACTTCTCATGCATCCAAATACTTGAGCCAACCACTATGCCATTTGTGTCCACCATACCTACCTACTACATGGTATTTCTCCGCCATTCCAAAGTAAATTGCTTGAGTGCTACCTTTAAACAATTCAAAATTTATCACCTCTGATTTGTGTCAATGTTTTATAGCTCATGAGGAAGTATGTGGTGTTTATCTTTCAATCTTGTTGGGCAACTTTCACTAATGGACTAGTGGCTTCATCCGCTTATCCAATAATTTTGCAAAAAGAGCTGGCAATGGGATTCCCAGTCCCAAATTAATTAACAAAAATAGACACTCCTCCATGGTATGTGATTGTTGGACGGCACCCGAAGGATTCAGTTAGCCATGGCTTGTGTAAGCAAAGGTTGGGAGGAGTGTCATCATAATAAAACTAAAATAAAAAGGCACTCCTTCATGGTATGAGATTGTTGGCAGGCACCCGAGGATTCGGTTAGCCATGGTTTGTGAAAGAAAGGTTGGAAGGAGTGCCACCCAAAAATAAAATAAAATGGGAGCCGCTCTTTGAAGGTTTGTCTGGCAAGGGGGTTAGAGTACCCGCTACCATTCGTTGACAACAACATACACCTCTCAAAACTTTATTTTTATGCTCTCTTTATGTTTTCAAAACCAAAGCTCTAGCACAAATATAGCAATCGTTGCTTTCCTCTTTGAAGGACCATTCTTTTACTTTTATTGTGGAGTCAGTTCACCTATTTCTCTCCACCTCAAGAAGCAAGCACTTGTGTGAACTGAGCATTGATTCCTACATATTTGCATATTGCACTTATTATATTACTCTATGTTGACAATATCCATGAGATATACATGTTATAAGTTGAAAGCAACCGCTGAAACTTCATCTTCCTTTGTGTTGCTTCAATGCCTTTACTTTGAATTATTGCTTTATGAGTTAACTCTTATGCAAGACTTATTGATGCTTGTCTTGAAGTACTATTCATGAAAAGTCTTTGCTATATGATTCACTTGTTTACTCATGTCATTTACATTGTTTTGATCGCTGCATTCACTAAATATGCTTACAAATAGTATGATCAAGGTTATGATGGCATGTCACTCCAGAAATTATCTTTGTTTATCGTTTACCTGCTTGGGACGAGCAGGAACTAAGCTTGGGGATGCTGATACGTCTCCGACGTATCGATAATTTCTTATGTTCCATGCCACATTATTGATGATATCTACATGTTTTATGCACACTTTATGTCTTATTCGTGCATTTTCTGGAACTAACCTATTAACAAGATGCCGAAGTGCCAGTTGCTGTTTTCTGTTGTTTTTGGTTTCAGAAATCCTAGTAAGGAAATATTCTCGGAATTGGACGAAATCTACGCCCAGGGTCCTATTTTGCCACGAAGCTTCCAGAAGATCGAAGAGGAGACGAAGTGGGGCCACGAGGTGGCCAAACCACAGGGCGGCGCGGCCCAGGTCTTGGCCGCGCCGACCTGTAGTGTGGGCCCCTCGTGACGCCCCTCGACCTGCCCTTCCGCCTACAAATAGACTTCGTCGCGAAACCCCCAGTACCGAGAGCCACGATACGGAAAACCTTCCAGAGACGCCGCCGCCAATCCCATCTCGGGCAAAAAACATATGTATTGCAATGATAATCCAGGTAATCCGAGCTAATAGGACAAGGTGCGGGCACTATTGGTATACTATGCATGAGGCTTGCAACTTGTAGGATATAATTTACATAATACATATGCTTTATTACTACCGTTGACAAAATTGTTTCTTGTTTTCAAAATAAAAGCTCTAGCACAAATACAACAATCAATGCTTCCCTCTGCGAAGGGCCTTTCTTCTACTTTTATGTTGAGTCAGTTTACCCATTTCTCTCCATCTTAAGAAGCAAACACTTGTGTTAACTGTGCATTGATTCCTACATACTTGCATATTGCATTTGTTATATTACTTTATGTTGACAATATCCATGAGATATACATGTTACAAGTTCTTCTCTAACAATATGCATACTCAAACCATTCAACTCATGGTAAATCTCCCTTACTTCAGACAAGACGAACATGCATAGCAACTCACATGATATTCAACAAAGTGTTGATGGCGTCCCCAGGAACATGGTTATCGCTCAACAAGCAACTTATAAGAGATAAGATGCATAAGTACATATTCAACACCACAATAGTTTTTAGGCTATTTGTCCCATGAGCTATATATTGCAAAGACAAAGAATGGAAATTTAAAGGTAGCACTCAAGCAATTTACTTTGGAATGGCGGAGAAATACCATGTAGTAGGTAGGTATGGTGGACAGAAGTGGCATAGTATTTGGCTCAAGGATTTTGGATGCATGAGAAGTATTCCCTCTCAATACAAGGCTTAGGCTAGCAAGGTTATTTGAAACAAACACAAGTATGAACCGGTACAGCTAAACTCACATAAAAGACATATTGTAAGCATTATAAGACTCTACACCGTCTTCCTTGTTGTTCGACCCTTACTAGAAAATATCTAGACCTTAGAGAGACCAATCATGCAAACCAAATTTTAGCAAGCTCTATGTATTTCTTCACTAATAGGTGCAAAGTATATGATGCAAGAGCTTAAACATGAGCACAAAAATTGCCAAGTATCACATTATTCAAGATATTATACCAATTACCACATGTAGCATTTCCCGTTTCCAACCATATAATAATTTAACGAAGCAGTTCAACCTTCGCCATGAACATTATGAGTAAAGCTAAGGACATATTTGTCCATATGCAACAGCGGAGCGTGTCTCTCTCCCATACAATGAATGCTAGGATCCAACTTTATTCAAACAAAACAAAAATAAAAACATACAGACGCTCCAAGTAAAGCGCATAAGATGTGATGGAATAAAAATATAGTTTCACTAGAGGAACCTGATAATGTTGTCGATGAAGAAGGCGATGCCTTGGGCATCCCCAAGCTTAGATGCTTGAGTCTTCTTGAAATATGCAGGTATGAACCACGGGGGCATCCCCAAGCTTAGAGTTTTCACTATCCTTGATCATATTGTATCATCCTCCTCTCTTGATCCTTGAAAACTTCCTCCACACCAAACTCAAAACAACTCATTAGAGGGTTAGTGCATAATCAAAATTCACATGTTCAGAGGTGAAATAATCATTCTGAACACTTCTGGACATTGCACAAAGCTACTGAAATTTAATGGAATAAAGAAATCCATCAAGCATAGCAAAACAGGCAATGCGAAATAAAAGGCACAATCTGTCAAAACAGAACAGTCCGTAAAGACGAATTTTTTAGGTGCACCAGACTTGCTCAGATGAAAATGCTCAAATTGAATGAAAGTTGCGTACATATCTGAGGATCACTCACGTAAATTGGCAGAATTTTCTGAGTTACCTATAGAGACTACTGCTCAAATTCGTGACAGCAAGAAATCTGTTTCTGCGCAGCAATCCAAATCTAGTATGAACCTTACTATCAAAGACTTTACTTGGCACAACAATGCAATAAAATTAAGATAAGGAGAGGTTGCTACAGTAGTAACAACTTCCAAGACACAACAAAGCAGTAGCAAAATAAACACATGGGTTATCTCCCAAGAAGTGCTTTCTTTATAGCCATTAAGATGGGCTCAGTAATTTTAATGATGCACTCCCAAGAAATAAGAGTTGAAGCAAAAGAGAGCATCAAAAAGAAAATTCAAAACACATTTAAGTCTAACCCACTTACTATGAAAAGGAATCTTGTAAATAAACAAGTTCATGAAGCATAATGCAACAAGCATAGAAAGACTAGACAAGCGCAACTTCAAGATTTTCAGCAAAAAGAGAGGTGTTTTAGTAACATGAAAATTTCTACAACCATATTTTCCTCTCTCATAATAATATCCAATAGCATCATGAGCAAACTCAACAATATAACTATCAAATGAAACATTCTTATCATGAGTCTCATGCATAAAATTATTACTCTCCACATAAGCATAATCAATTTTATTAGTTGTAGTGGGAGCAAATTCAACAAAGTAGCTATCATTATTATTCTCATCAAGTGTAGGAGGCATAGTATAATCATAATAAAATTTACTCTCCATAGTAGGTGGCACCAAAAGACCACTATCATTATAATCATCATAAATAGGAGGCAAAGTATCATCAAAGAAAATTTTCTCCTCAATGCTTGGGGGACTAAAAATATCATGCTCATCAAAACCAGCTTCCCCAAGCTTAGATTCTTCCATAGCTTTAGAAATAATAGTGTTCATACTAATAACATTGTACTAGCATGCAAATAAGGTTCAATAAGTTTTTAAATTTTCGCATCAAACAATCCATGTCTTAACTCAGGAAATAGCTTCAAAAGCTCACTGTTACTTTCCATTATGCTTAACTAGTGAAATAAAAACAGGCATGATATTAAGTAAAGTAAAACAAGTAACTAATTTTTTGTGTTTTCGATATAATGCAGCAAACAAAGTAGTAAATAAAAATAAAGCAAGACAAAAACAAAGTAAAAGGATTGAAAGTGGAGACTCCCCTTGCAGTGTGTCTTGATCTCCCCGGCAACGGCGCCAGAAAAAGAGCTGCTGGCGTGCAGTTGACGTGGGAGTTAGAAATCTTTGTAGTGTAACTTTTCTTCAGTTCCCCGGCAACGGCGCCAGAAAAAGAGCTTGATACTGATACGTCTCCGACGTATCGATAATTTCTTATGTTCCATGCCACATTATTGATGATATCTACATGTTTTATGCATACTTTATGTCATTATTATGCGTTTTCCGGAACTAACCTATTGACGAGATGCCGAAGGGCCAGTTGCTGTTTTCTGCTGTTTTTGGTTTCAGAAATCCTAGTAAGGAAATATTCTCGGAATCGGACGAAATCAACGCCCAGCATCTTAGAATCCCCGGAAGCATCCAGAACACCCGAGAGCCGCCAGAGAGGGGACACAGGCCCCCCAGATGATAGGCCGGCGCGGCCTAGGGGTGGCCCGCGCCCCCCTGTAGTGACACCGCCTCGTTGACCCTCCGACGCCGCCTCTTCGCCTATTTAAGCCCCCTCGACCTAAAACCTCGATACGGAAAAGCCACGGTACGAGAAACCTTCCAGAGCCGCCGCCATCGCGAAGCCAAGATCTGGGGGACATGAGTCTCTGTTCCGGCACGCCGCCAGGATGGGGAAGTGCCCCCGGAAGGCTCCTCCATCGACACCACCGCCATCTTCATCACCGCTGCTGTCTCCCATGAGGAGGGAGTAGTTCTCCATCGAGGCTCGGGGCTGTACCGGTAGCTATGTGGTTAATCTCTCTCCTATGTACTTCAATACAATAATCTCATGAGCTGCCTTACATGATTGAGATTCATATGATGATGCTTGTAATCTAGATGTCGTTATGCTAGTCAAGTGAATTTTACTTATGTGATCTCCGGAGACTCCTTGTCCCACGTGTGTAAAGGTGACAGTGTGTGCACCGTGTGGGTCTCTTAGGCTATATTTCACAGAATACTTATTCACTGTTATGAATGGCATAGTGAAGTGCTTATTTATATCCCTTTATGATTGCAATGTGTTTTGTATCACAATTTATCTGTGTGCTACTCTAGTGATGTTATTAAAGTAGTTTATTCCTCCTGCACGGTGTAATGGTGACAGTGTGTGCATCGTGTAGTACTTGGCGTAGGCTATGATTGTAATCTCTCGTAGATTATGAAGTTAACTATTACTATGATAGTATTGATGTGATCTATGCCTCCTTTCGTAGTGTGAAGGTGACAGTGTGCATGCTATGTTAGTACTTGGTTTGGTTATGTTGATCTGTCATGCACTCTAAGGTTATTTAAACATGAACATTGAATATTGTGGAGCTTGTTAACTTCGGCATTGAGGGTTCATGTAATCCTACACAGTTAGTGGTGTTCATCATCCAACAAGAGGGTGTAGAGTCTAGCATCTATCTATTTATTCTGTTATGTGATCAATGTTGAGAGTGTCCACTAGTGAAAGTATGATCCCTAGGCCTTGTTCCTAAATACTGCTATCGCTGCTTGTTTACTGTTCTACTGCATCTATACTGTCCGCAATATTACCACCATCAATCACACGCCAGTCCTGGACAGCAAAGCACTTTTCTGGTGCCGTTGCTCTACTACTCATACTTATTTATACCACCTGTATTTCACTATCTCTTCGCCGAACTAGTGCACCTATTAGGTGTGTTGGGGACACAAGAGACTTCTTGCTTTGTGGTTGCAGGGTTGCTTGAGAGGGATATCTTTGACCTCTTCCTCCCTGAGTTCGATAAACCTTGGGTGATCCACTTAAGGGAAACTTGCTGCTGTTTTACAAACCTCTGCTCTTGGAGGCCCAACACTGTCTACAAGAATAGAAGCACCCGTAGACATCAAGCACTTTTCTGGCGCCGTTGCCGGGGAGGAAAGGTAAAAGGCACTCATACTCCGGTTCCAGGTAATAGTACATTTCTGGCACCATTGTGTGTGTGCTCGAAGCTATTTCCTTTAGATCCTGCAATTGCATCTTTTTGTTTCTTGTTTACACTAGTTTGGCATAATGGCCAACAATGAGCTTCTTATTCTATTTCCTGAGTTAAGACATGGATGGTTTGATCCGAAAATTAAAAAAACCATGGAACATGTTAGCATGAATACTTTGAACACCATTGTTGCTAAGGATATGGAAAATTCTAAGCTTGGGGAAGCTGGTTTTCATGAGCATGATCTTTTTAGTCCCCCAAGAATTGAGGAGAAAATTTTCTTTGATGATACTTTGCCTCCTATTTATGATGATTATAATGATAGTAGTCTTATGTTGCCGCCTGTTATGGAGGATAAATTTGATTATTATTACAATATGCCTCCTATATTTGATGATGAGAATAATAATAATAGCTACTTTGTTGAATTTGCTCCCACTACAACTAATAAAATTGATTATGCTTATGTGGAGAGTAATAATTTTATGCATGAGACTCATGATAAGAATGCTTTATGTGATAGTTATATTGTTGAGTTTGCTCATGATGCTACTGGACATTATTATGAGAGAGGAAAATATGGTTGTAGAAATTTTCATGTTACTAAAATGCCTCTCTATGTGCTGAAATTTTTGAAGCTACACTTGTTCTATCTTCCTATGCTTGTTACTTTGCTCTTCATGAACTTGTTTATTTACAAGATTCCTTTTCATAGGAAGCATGTTAGACTTAAATGTGTGTTGAATTTGCTTCTTGATGCTCTCTTTTGCTTCAACTACTATTTCTTGCGAGTGCATCATTAAAACTGCTGAGCCCATCTTAATGGCTATAAAGAAAGAACTTCTTGGGAGATAACCCATGTGTTTATTTTGCTACAGCAATTTTATTTTATATTTGAGTCTTGGAAGTTGTTACTACTGTAGCAACCTCTCCTTATCTTATTTTGTTGCATAGTTGTGCCAAGTAAAGTCGTTGATAGTAAGGTTCATACTAGATTTGGATTACTGCGCAGAAACAGATTTCTTTGCTGTCACGAATCTGGGCAAAATTCTCTGTAGGTAACTCAGAAAATTATGCCAATTTACTTGAGTGATCCTCAGATATGTACGCAACTTTCATTCAGTTTGATCATTTTCATTTGAGCAAGTCTGGTGCCTCAATAAAATTTGTCTTTACGGACTGTTCTGTTTTGACAGATTCTGCCTTTTATTTCGCATTGCCTCTTTTGCTATGTGGGATGGATTTCTTTGTTCCATTAACTTCCAGTAGCTTTGGGCAATGTCCAGAAGTATTAAGAATGATTGTGTCACCTCTGAACATGTGAGTTTTTGATTATGCACTAACCCTCTAATGAGTTTGTTTCGAGTTTGGTGTGAAGGAAGTTTTCAAGGGTCAAGAGAGGAGGATGATATACTACGATCAAGAAGAGTGAAAAGTCTAAGCTTGGGGATGCCCCGGTGGTTCATCCCTGCATATTTCAAGAAGACTCAAGCATCTAAGCTTGGGGATGCCCAAGGCATCCCCTTCTTCATCGACAAATTATCAGGTTCCTCCCCTGAAACTATATTTTTATTCGGTCACATCTTATGTACTTTACTTGGAGCGTCTGTATGTTTTTGTTTTTGTTTTTGTTTGAATAAATGATTGTGTGGGAGAGAGACACGCTCCGCTGGTTCGTATGAACACATGTGGTCTTAGCTTTTAATGTTCATGGCGAAGGTTGAAACTGCTTCGTTAATTGTTATATGGTTGGAAACAGAAAATGCTACATGTAGTAATTGGTAAAATGTCTTGGATAATTTGATACTTGGCAATTGTTGTGCTCATGTTTAAGCTCTTGCATCATATACTTTGCACCTATTAATGAAGAAATACATAGAGCATGCTAAAATTTGGTTTGCATATTTGGTCTCTCTAAAGTCTAGATAATTTCTAGTATTGAGTTTGAACAACAAGGAAGACGGTGTAGAGTCTTATAATGTTTACAATATGTCTTTTATGTGAGTTTTGCTACACCGGTTCATCCTTGTGTTTGTTTCAAATAACCTTGCTAGCCTAAAACCTTGTATCGAGAGGGAATACTTCTCATGCATCCAAAATCCTTGAGCCAACCACTATGCCATTTGTGTCCACCATACCTACCTACTACATGGTATTTCTCCGCCATTCCAAAGTAAATTGCTTGAGTGCTACCTTTAAAATTTCTATCCTTTACCTTTACAATATATAGCTCATGGGACAAATAGCCTAAAAACTATTGTGGTATTGAATATGTACTTATGCACTTTATCTCTTATTAAGTTGCTTGTTGTGCGATAACCATGTTCCTGGGGATGCCATCAACTACTATTTGTTGAATATCATGTGAGTTGCTATGCATGTTCGTCTTGTCTGAAGTAAGGGCGATTTTCACGATCAAATGTTTTGAGTATGCATACTGTTAGAGAAGAACATTGGGCCGCTAACTAAAGCCATGATTCATGGTGGAAGTTTCAGTGTGGACAGCTAATCCTCAATCTCTTATGAGAATATTAATTGTTGTTGAATGCTTATGCATTAAAGAGGAGTCCATTATCTGTTGTCTATGTTGTCCCGGTATGGATGTCTAAGTTGAGAATAATCAAAAGCGAGAAATCCAATGCGAGCTTTCTCCTTAGACCTTTGTACAGGCGGCATAGAGGTACCCCTTTGTGACACTTGGTTGAAACATATGCTATGCAATGATAATCAGTGTTAATCCAAGCTAATTAGGACAAGGTGCGGGCACTATTAGTATACTATGCATGAGGCTTGCAACTTGTAGGATATAATTTACATGATACATATGCTTTATTACTACCGTTGACAAAATTGTTTATTGCTTTCAAAACCAAAGCTCTAGCACAAATATAGCAATCAATGCTTCCCTCTGCGAAGGGCCATTCTTCTACTTTTATGTTGAGTCAGTTTACCCATTTCTCTCTATCTTGGCAGCAAACACTTGTGTTAACTGTGCATTGATTCTTACATACTTGCTTATTGCACTTGTTATATTGCTTCGCATTGACAACTATCCATGAGATATATATGTTACAAGTTGAAAGCAACCGCTGAAACTTAATCTTCCATTGTGTTGCTTCAATGTCTTTACTTTGAATTTATTGCTTTATGAGTTAACTCTTATGCAAGACTTATTGATGCTTGTCTTGAAAGTATTATTCATGAAAAGTCTTTGCTTTATGATTCAGTTGTTTACTCATGTCATTACCATTGTTTTGATCGCTGCATTCATTACATATGCTTACAATAGTATGATCAAGTTTATGATGGCATGTCACTCCAGAAATTATCTTTGTTATCGTTTACCTGCTCGGGACGAGCAGAAACTAAGCTTGGGGATGCTGATACATCTCCGACGTATCGATAATTTCTTATGTTCCATGCCACATTATTGATGATATCTACATGTTTTATGCATACTTTATGTCATTATTATGCGTTTTCCAGAACTAACCTATTGACGAGATGCCGAAGGGCCAGTTGTTGTTTTCTGCTGTTTTTGGTTTCAGAAATCCTAGTAAGGAAATATTCTCGGAATCGGACGAAATCAACGCCCAGCATCTTAGAATCCCCGGAACCATCCAGAACACCCGAGAGCCGCCAGAGAGGGGACACAACCCCCCCAGATGATAGGCCGGCGCGGCCCAGGGGTGGCCCGCGCCCCCCTGTGGTGACACCGCCTCGTTGACCCTCCGACGCCGCCTCTTCGCCTATTTAAGCCCCCTCGACCTAAAACCTCGATACGGGAAAGCCATGGTACGAGAAACCTTCCAGAGCCGCCGCCATCGCGAAGCCAAGATCTGGGGGACAGGAGTATCTGTTCCGGCACGCCGCCGGGACGGGGAAGTGCCCCCGGAAGGCTCCTCCATCGACACCACCGCCATCTTCATCACCGCTGCTGTCTCCCATGAGGAGGGAGTAGTTCTCCATCGAGGCTCGGGGCTGTACCGGTAGCTATGTGGTTAATCTCTCTCCTATGTACTTCAACACAATAATCTCATGAGCTGCCTTACATGATTGAGATTCATATGATGATGCTTGTAATCTAGATGTCGTTATGCTAGTCAAGTGAATTTTACTTATGTGATCTCCGGAGACTCCTTGTCCCACGTGTGTAAAGGTGACAGTGTGTGCACCGTGTGGGTCTCTTAGGCTATATTTCACAGAATACTTATTCACTGTTATGAATGGCATAGTGAAGTGCTTATTTATATCCCTTTATGATTGCAATGTGTTTTGTATCACAATTTATCTGTGTGCTACTCTAGTGATGTTATTAAAGTAGTTTATTCCTCCTGCACGGTGTAATGGTGACAGTGTGTGCATCGTGTAGTACTTGGTGTAGGCTATGATTGTAATCTCTCGTAGATTATGAAGTTAACTATTGCTATGATAGTATTGATGTGATCTATGCCTCCTTTCGTAGCGTGAAGGTGACAGTGTGCATGCTATGTTAGTACTTGGTTTGGTTATGTTGATCTGTCATGCACTCTAAGGTTATTTAAACATGAACATTGAATATTGTGGAGCTTGTTAACTCCGGCATTGAGGGTTCGTGTAATCCTACACAGTTAGTGGTGTTCATCATCCAACAAGAGGGTGTAGAGTCTAGCATCTATCTATTTATTCTGTTATGTGATCAATGTTGAGAGTGTCCACTAGTGAAAGTATGATCCCTAGGCCTTGTTCCTAAATACTGCTATCGCTGCTTGTTTACTGTTCTACTACATCTGTACTGTCCGCAATATTACCACCATCAATCACACGCCAGTCCTGGACAACAAAGCACTTTTCTGGTGCCGTTGCTCTACTGCTCATACTTATTTATACCACCTGTATTTCACTATCTCTTCGCCGAACTAGTGCACCTATTAGGTGTGTTGGGGACACAAGAGACTTCTTGCTTTGTGGTTGCAGGGTTGCTTGAGAGGGATATCTTTGACCTCTTCCTCCCTGAGTTCGATAAACCTTGGGTGATCCACTTAAGCGAAACTTGCTGCTGTTCGACAAACCTCTGCTCTTGGAGGCCCAACACTGTCTACAAGAATAGAAGCACCCGTAGACATCAGATACGCGTACAACACGCGTCCGTTGGGAACTCCAAGAGGAAGGTGTAATGCGTACAGCAGCAAGTTTTTCCTCAGTAAGAAACCAAGGTTTATCGAACCAGTAGGAGCCTGATGCGTGTAGTTGACACGTCCGTTGGGAACCCCAAGAGGAAGGTGTGATGCGCACAGCGGCAAGTTTCCCTCAGTAAGAAACCAAGGTTTAATCGAACCAGTAGGAGTCAAGAAGCACGTTGAAGGTTGATGGCGGCGGGATGTAGTGCGGCGCAACACCAGAGATTCCGGCGCCAACGTGGAACCTGCACAACACAAACCAAGTACTTTGCCCCAACAAAACAGCGAGGTTGTCAATCTCACCGGCTTGCTGTAACAAAGGATTAGATGTATAGTGTGGATGATGATTGTTTGCAGAAGACAGTAGAACAGTATTGCAGTAGATTGTATTTCAGTATAGAGAATTGGACCGGGGTCCACAGTTCACTAGAGGTGTCTCTCCCATAAGATAAACAGCATGTTGGGTGAACAAATTACAGTTGGGCAATTGACAAATAAAGAGGGCATGACCATGCACATACATATTATGATGAGTATAGTGAGATTTAATTGGGTATTACGACAAAGTACATAGACCGCTATCCAGCATGCATCTATGCCTAAAAAGTCCACCTTCAGGTTATCATCCGAACCCCCTCCAGTATTAAGTTGCTAACAACAGACAATTGCATTAAGTATTGCGCGTATTGTAATCAGTAACTACATCCTTGAACATAGCACCAATGTTTTATCCCTAGTGGCAACAACACATCCATAATCTTAGAGGTTTCTGTCACTCCCCCAGATTCACGGAGACATGAACCCACTATCGAGCATAAATACTCCCTCTTGGAGTTACAAGCATCTACTTGGCCAGAGCATCTACTAGTAACGGAGAGCATGCAAGATCATAAACAACACATAGATATAAATTTGATAATCAACATAACAAGTATTCTCTATTCATCGGATCCCAACAAACGCAACATATAGAATTACAGATTGATGATCTTGATCATGTTCGGCAGCTCACAAGACCCGACAATTAAGCACAATGGGGAGAAGACAACCATCTAGCTACTGCTATGGACCCATAGTCCAGGGGTAGACTACTCACACATCACTCCGGAGGCGACCATGGCGGCGTAGAGTCCTCCGGGAGATGATTCCCCTCTCCGGCAGGGTGCCGGAGGCGATCTCCTGAATCCCCCGAGATGGGATTGGCGGCGGCGGCGTCTCTGGAAGGTTTTCCGTATCGTGGCTCTCGGTACTGGGGGTTTCGCGACGGAGGCTTTAAGTAGGCGGAAGGGCAGGTCAGGGGGCCACACGAGGGGCCCACACTACAGGCCGGCGCGGCCAGGGCTTGGGCCGCGCCGCCCTGTAGTCTGGCCACCTCGTGGCCCCACTTCGTCTCCTCTTCGGTCTTCTGGAAGCTTCGTGGCAAAATAGGACCCTGGGCGTTGATTTCGTCCAATTCCGAGAATATTTCCTTACTAGGATTTCTGAAACCAAAAACAGCAGAAAACAGCAACTGGCTCTTCGGCATCTTGTTAATAGGTTAGTTCCAGAAAATGCATGAATATGACATAAAGTGTGCATAAAACATGTAGATATCATCAATAATGTGGCATGGAACATAAGAAATTATCGATACGTCGGAGACGTATCAGCATCCCCAAGCTTAGTTCTGCTCGTCCCGAGCAGGTAAAACGATAACAAAGATAATTTCTGGAGTGACATGCCATCATAACCTTGATCATACTATTTGTAAAGCATATGTAGTGAATGCAGCGATCAAAACAATGTATATGACATGAGTAAACAAGTGAATCATATAGCAAAGACTTTTCATGAATAGTACTTCAAGACAAGCATCAATAAGTCTTGCATAAGAGTTAACTCATAAAGCAATAAATCAAAGTAAAGGTATTGAAGCAACACAAAGGAAGATTAAGTTTCAGCGGTTGCTTTCAACTTGTAACATGTATATCTCATGGATATTGTCAACATAGAGTAATATAATAAGTGCAATATGCAAGTATGTAGGAATCAATGCACAGTTCACACAAGTGTTTGCTTCTTGAGGTGGAGAGAAATAGGTGAACTGACTCAACATAAAAGTAAAAGAATGGTCCTCCATAGAGGAAAAGCATCGATTGCTATATTTGTGCTAGAGCTTTGATTTTGAAAACAAGAAACAATTTTGTCAACGGTAGTAATAAAGCATATGTATCATGTAAATTATATCTTACAAGTTGCAAGCCTCATGCATAGTATACTAATAGTGCCCGCACCTTGTCCTAATTAGCTTGGACTACCGGATCATCGCAATGCACATGTTTTAACCAAGTGTCACAAAGGGGTACCTCTATGCCGCCTGTACAAAGGTCTAAGGAGAAAGCTCGCATTGGATTTCTCGCTATTGATTATTCTCAACTTAGACATCCATACCGGGACAACATAGACAACAGATAATGGACTCCTCTTTAATGCATAAGCATGTGGCAACAATTATTATTCTCATATGAGATTGAGGATATATGTCCAAAACTGAAACTTCCACCATGGATCATGGCTTTAGTTAGCGGCCCAATGTTCTTCTCTAACAATATGCATGCTTAACCATAAGGTGGTAGATCGCTCTTACTTCAGACAAGACGAACATTGATACGTCTCCGACGTATCGATAATTTCTTATGTTCCATGCCACATTATTGATGTTATCTACATGTTTTATGCACACTTTATGTCATATTTGTGCATTTTCTGGAACTAACCTATTAACAAGATGCCGAAGTGCCAGTTGCTGTTTTCTGCTGTTTTTGGTTTCAGAAATCCTAGTAACGAAATATTCTCGGAATCGGACGAAATCAACGCCCAGGTTCCTATTTTGCCCGGAAGCATCCAGAACACACGAGAAGGACCAGAGGGGGGGCACTGGGCCCCCAGACCATAGGCCGGTGCGGCCCAGGCCCTGGCCGTGCCGCCCTATAGTGTCGGCGCCCCTTCGACCTTCTGACGCCGCCTCTTCGCCTATTTAAGCCCCCTCGACCTAAAACCTCGATACGGAAAAGCCACGGTACGAGAAACCTTCCAGAGCCGCCGCCATCGCGAAGCCAAGATCTGGGGGACAGGAGTCTCTGTTCCGGCACGCCGCCGGAACGGGGAAGTGCCCCCGGAAGGCTTCTCCATCGACACCGCTGCCATCTCCACCGCCATCTTCATCACCGCTGCTGCTCCCATGAGGAGGGAGTAGTTCTCCATCGAGGCTCGGGGCTGTACCGGTAGCTATGTGGTTCATCTCTCTCCTATGTACTTCAATACAATAATCTCATGAGCTGCCTTACATGATTGAGATTCATATGATGATGCTTGTAATCTAGATGTCGTTATGCTAGTCAAGTGAATTTTACTTATGTGATCTCCGGAGACTCCTTGTCCCACGTGTGTAAAGGTGACAGTGTGTGCACCGTGTGGGTCTCTTAGGCTATATTTCACAGAATACTTATTCACTATTATGAATGGCATAGTGAAGTGCTTATTTATATCTCTTTATGATTGCAATGTATTTTGTATCACAATTTATCTATGTGCTACTCTAGCAATGTTATTAAAGTAGTTTTATTCCTCCTGCACGGTGTAATGGTGACAGTGTGTGCATCCGTGTTAGTACTTGGCGTAGACTATGATTATGATCTCTTGTAGATTATGAAGTTAACTATTGCTATGATGGTATTGATGTGATCTATTCCTCCTACGTAGTGTGAAGGTGACAGTGTGCATACTATGTTAGTACTTGGTTTAGTCGAATTGATCTTTCATGCACTCTAAGGTTATTTAAATATGAACATTGAATTGTGGAGCTTGTTAACTCCGGCATTGAGGGTTCGTGTAATCCTACGCAATGTGTTCATCACCCAACAAAAGAGTGTAGAGTATGCATTTATCTATTCTGTTATGTGATCAAAGTTGAGAGTGTCCACTAGTGAAAGTGTAATCCCTAGGCCTTGTTCCTAAATACTGCTATCGCTGCTTGTTTACTGTTTTATCGTTACATTACCGCTGCAATACTACCACCATCAACTACACGCCAGCAAGCTATTTTCTGGCACCGTTGCTACTGCTCATACTTATTCATACCACCTGTATTTCACTATCTCTTCGCCGAACTAGTGCACCTATTAGGTGTGTTGGGGACACAAGAGACTTCTTGCTTTGTGGTTGCAGGGTTGCATGAGAGGGATATCTTTGACCTCTTCCTCCCTGAGTTCGATAAACCTTGGGTGATCCACTTAAGGGAAAACTTGCTGCTGTTCTACAAACCTCTGCTCTTGGAGGCCCAACACTGTCTACAGGAAAAGGAGGGGGCGTAGACATCAAGCTATTTTCTGGCGCCGTTGCCGGGGAGGAAAGGTAAAAGGTACTCACACTCCGGATCTCGGCTACGAAGCTATTTTCCGGTGCCGTAAGTACTCAAAGCTATTTCCTTTAGATCCTGCAATTGCATCTTTTTGTTTCTTGTTTACACTAGTAAGGCATAATGGATAACAATGAGCTTTTTACTCTATTTCCTGATTTAAGACATGGATGGTTTGATCCGAAAATTAAAAAACCCATGGAACATATTAATATGAACACTTTGAACACCATTGTTGCTAATGATATGGAAAATTCTAAGCTTGGGGAAGCTGGTTTTGATGAGCATGATCTTTTTAGTCCCCCAAGAATTGAGGAGAAAATTTTCTTTGATGATACTTTGCCTCCTATTTATGATGATTATAATGATAGTAGTCTTTTGGTACCACCTGTTATGGAGGATAAATTTGATTATGATTACAATATGCCTCCTATATTTGATGATAGCTACTTTGTTGAATTTGCTCCCGCTATTACTAATAAAATTGATTATGCTTATGTGGGTAGTAATAATTTTATGCATGAGACTCATGATAAGAATGCTTTATGTGATAGTTATATTGTTGAGTTTGCTCATGATACTACTGAAAGTTATTATGAGAGAGGAAAATATGGTTGTAGAAATTTTCATGTTACTAAAACACCTCTCTATGTGCTGAAATTTTTCAAGCTACACTTGTTTTATCTTCCTATGCTTGTTACTTTGCTCTTCATGAACTTGTTTATTTACAAGATTGCTTTTCATAGGAAGCATGTTAGGCTTAAATGTGTTTTGAATTTGCCTCTTGATGCTCTCTTTTGCTCAAATACTATTTCTTGCGAGTGCATCATTAAAACTGCTGAGCCCATCTTAATGGCTATAAAGAAAGAACTTCTTGGGAGATAACCCATGTGTTATTTTGCTACAGTACTTTGTTTTATATTTGTGTCTTGGAAGTTGTTTACTACTGTAGCAACCTCTCCTTATCTTAGTTTTGTGTTTTGTTGTGCCAAGTGAAGCCTCTAATCGAAGGTTGATACTAGATTTGGATTTCTGCGCAGAAACAGATTTCTATCTGTCACGAATCTGGGCAAAATTCTCTGTAGGTAACTCAGAAAAATATGCCAATTTACGTGCGTCTTCCTCAGATATGTACGCAACTTTCATTAGTTTTGAGTTTTCTGATCTGAGCAACGGAAGTATTTATTAAAAATTCGTCTTTACAGACTGTTCTGTTTTGACAGATTCTGTCTTTTATTTCGCATTGCTTCTTTCGCTGTGTTGGGTGGATTTCTTTGTTCCATTACCTTCCAGTAGCTTTGAGCAATGTACAGAAGTGTTAAGAATGATTGTGTCACCTCTGAACATGTGAGTTTTTTATTATGTACTAACCCCTCTAATGAAGTTTATGAGAAGTTTGGTGTGAAGGAAGTTTTCAAGGGTCAAGAGAGGAGGATGATATACTATGATCAAGAAGAGTGAAAGCTCTAAGCTTGGGGATGCCCCGGTGGTTCACCCCTGCATATTTCAAGAAGACTCAAGCATCTAAGCTTGGGGATGCCCAAGGCATCCCCTTCTTCATCGACAAAATTATCAGGTTCCTTCTCTTGAAACTATATTTTTATTCGGTCACATCTTATGTGCTTTACTTGGAGCGTCTGTATGCTTTTATTTTTGTTTGTGTTTGAATAAATTGGATTACATCATGCTTGTGTGGGAGAGAGACACGCTCCGCTGTAGCATATGGACAAGTATGTCCTTAGTATTCATGGCGAAGTTTCTTCTTCGTTAAATTGTTATATGGTTGGAATTGGAAAATGATACATGTAGTACTTGCTATAATGTCTTGGGTAATGTGATACTTGGCAATTTTTGTGCTCATGATTAAGCTCTTGCATCATATGCTTTGCACCCATTAATGAAGAAATACATAGAGCATGCTAAAATTTGGTTTGCATATTTGGTTTCTCTAAGGTCTAGATAATTTCTAGTATTGAGTTTGAACAACAAGGAAGACGGTGTAGAGTCTTATAATGTTTACAATATGTCTTTTATGTGAGTTTTGCTGCACCGGTTCATCCTTGTGTTTGTTTCAAATAAGCCTTGCTAGCCTAAACCTTGTATCGAGAGGGAATACCTCTCATGCATCCAAAATACTTGAGCCAACCACTATGCCATTTGTGTCCACCATACCTACCTACTACATGGTATTTTCCGCCATTCCAAAGTAAATTGCTTGAGTGCTACCTTTAAAATTCCATCATTCACCTTTGCAATATATAGCTCATGGGACAAATAGCTTAAAAACTATTGTGGTATTGAATATGTACTTATGCACTTTATCTCTTATTAAGTTGCTTGTTGTGCGATAACCATGTTCACTGGGGACGCCATCAACTACTCTTTGTTGAATTTCATGTGAGTTGCTATGCATGTTCGTCCTGTCTAAAGTAAGAGAGATCTACCACTTTATGGTTAAGCATGCATATTGTTAGAGAAGAACATTGGGCCGCTAACTAAAGCCATGATCCATGGTGGAAGTTTCAGTTCTGGACATATATCCTCAATCTCATATGAGAAAATTATTAATTGTTGTTACATGCTTATTCATAAAAGAGGAGTCCATTATCTGTTGTCTATGTTGTCCCGGTATGGATGTCTAAGTTGAGAATAATCAATAGCGAGAAATCTAATGCGAGCTTTCTCCTTAGACCTTTGTACAGGCGGCATAGAGGTACCCCTTTGTGACACTTGGTTAAAACATGTGCATTGTGATGATCCGGTAGTCCAAGCTAATTAGGACAAGGTGCGAGCACTATTAGTATACTATGCATGAGGCTTGCAACTTGTAAGATATAATTTACATGATACATATGCTTTATTACTACCGTTGACAAAATTGTTTCTTGTTTTCAAAATCAAAGCTCTAGCACAAATATAGCAATCGATGCTTTTCCTCTATGGATGACCATTCTTTTACTTTCATTATTGAGTCAGTTCACCTATTTCTCTCCACCTCAAGAAGCAAACACTTGTGTGAACTGTGCATTGATTCCTACATACTTGCATATTGCACTTATTATATTACTCTATGATGACAATATCCATGAGATATACATGTTACAAGTTGAAAGCAACCGCTGAAACTTAATCTTCCTATGTGTTGCTTCAATGTTTCTACTATGAATTATTGCTTTATGAGTTAACTCTTATGCAAGACTTATTGATGCTTGTCTTGAAGTGCTATTCATGAAAAGTCTTTGCTATATGATTCACTTGTTTACTCATGTCATACACATTGTTTTGATCGCTGCATTCACTACATATGCTTTACAAATAGTATGATCAAGGTTATGATGGCATGTCACTCCAGAAATTATCTGTGTTATCGTTTTACCTGCTCGGGACGAGCAGAACTAAGCTTGGGGATGCTGATACGTCTCCGACGTATCGATAATTTCTTATGTTCCATGCCACATTATTGATGTTATCTACATGTTTTATGCACACTTTATGTCATATTTGTGCATTTTCTGGAACTAACCTATTAACTAGATGCCGAAGTGCCAGTTGCTGTTTTCTGCTGTTTTTGGTTTCAGAAATCCTAGTAACGAAATATTCTCGGAATCGGACGAAATCAACTCCCAGGTTCCTATTTTGCCCGGAAGCATCCAGAACACACGAGAAGGACCAGAGGGGGGGGGCACTGGGCCCCCAGACCATAGGCCGGCGCGGCCCAGGCCCTGGCCGCGCCGCCCTATAGTGTCGGCGCCCCTTCGACCTTCTGACGCCGCCTCTTCGCCTATTTAAGCCCCCTCGACCTAAAACCTCGATACGGAAAAGCCACGGTACGAGAAACCTTCCAGAGCCGCTGCCATCGCGAAGCCAAGATCCTGGGACAGAGTCTCTGTTCCGGCACGCCGCCGGAACGGGGAAGTGCCCCCGGAAGGCTTCTCCATCGACACCGCTGCCATCTCCACCGCCATCTTCATCACCGCTGCTGCTCCCATGAGGAGGGAGTAGTTCTCCATCGAGGCTCGGGGCTGTACCGGTAGCTATGTGGTTCATCTCTCTCCTATGTACTTCAATACAATAATCTCATGAGCTGCCTTACATGATTGAGATTCATATGATGATGCTTGTAATCTAGATGTCGTTATGCTAGTCAAGTGAATTTTACTTATGTGATCTCCGGAGACTCCTTGTCCCACGTGTGTAAAGGTGACAGTGTGTGCACCGTGTGGGTCTCTTAGGCTATATTTCACAGAATACTTATTCACTGTTATGAATGGCATAGTGAAGTGCTTATTTATATCTCTTTATGATTGCAATGTATTTTGTATCACAATTTATCTATGTGCTACTCTAGCAATGTTATTAAAGTAGTTTTATTCCTCCTGCACGGTGTAATGGTGACAGTGTGTGCATCCGTGTTAGTACTTGGCGTAGACTATGATTATGATCTCTTGTAGATTATGAAGTTAACTATTGCTATGATGGTATTGATGTGATCTATTCCTCCTACATAGTGTGAAGGTGACAGTGTGCATACTATGTTAGTACTTGGTTTAGTCGAATTGATCTTTCATGCACTCTAAGGTTATTTAAATATGAACATTGAATTGTGGAGCTTGTTAACTCCGGCATTGAGGGTTCGTGTAATCCTACGCAATGTGTTCATCACCCAACAAAAGAGTGTAGAGTATGCATTTATCTATTCTGTTATGTGATCAAAGTTGAGAGTGTCCACTAGTGAAAGTGTAATCCCTAGGCCTTGTTCCTAAATACTGCTATCGCTGCTTGTTTATTTGTTTTATCACGTTACCACTTTGCAATACTACCACCATCAACTACACGCCAGCAAGCTATTTTCTGGCACCGTTGCTACTGCTCATACTTATTCATACCACCTGTATTTCACTATCTCTTCGCCGAACTAGTGCACCTATTAGGTGTGTTGGGGACACAAGAGACTTCTTGCTTTGTGGTTGTAGGGTTGCATGAGAGGGATATCTTTGACCTCTTCCTCCCTGAGTCCGATAAACCTTGGGTGATCCACTTAAGGGAAAACTTGCTGCTGTTCTACAAACCTCTGCTCTTGGAGGCCCAACACTGTCTACAGGAAAAGGAGGGGGCGTAGACATCAAACATGCATAGCAACTCACATGAAATTCAACAAAGAATAGTTGATGGCGTCCCCAGAAACATGGTTATCGCACAACAAGCAACTTAATAAGAGATAAAGTGCATAAATACATATTCAATACCACAATAGTTTTTAAGCTATTTGTCCCATGAGCTATATATTGTAAAGGTGAAGAGTGGAATTTTAAAGGTAGCACTCAAGCAATTTACTTTGGAATGGCGGAGAAATACCATGTAGTAGGTAGGTATGGTGGACACAAATGGCATAGTGGTTGGCTCAAGGATTTTGGATGCATGAGAAGTAATCCCTCTCGATACAAGGTTTAGGCTAGCAAGGTTTTTTGAAACAAACACAAGGATGAACCGGTGCAGCAAAACTCACATAAAAGACATATTGAAAACATTATAAGACTCTACACCGTCTTCCTTGTTGTTCAAACTCAATACTAGAAATTATCTAGACCTTAGAGAGACCAAATATGCAAACCAAATTTTAGCATGCTCTATGTATTTCTTCATTAATGGGTGCAAAGCATATGATGCAAGAGCTTAAACATGAGCACAACAATTGCCAAGTATCACATTATCCAAGACATTATAGCAATTACTACATGTATCATTTTCCAATTCCAACCATATAACAATTTAACGAAGAAGAAACTTCGCCATGAATACTATGAGTAAAGCCTAAGGACATACTTGTCCATATGCTATAGCGGAGCGTGTCTCTCTTCCACAAAGTGAATGCTAGGATCCATTTTATTCAAACAAAACAAAAAACAAAAACAAACCGACGCTCCAAGAAAAGCACATAAGATGTGATGGAATAAAAATATAGTTTCAGGGGAGGAACCTGATAATGTTGTCGATGAAGAAGGGGATGCCTTGGGCATCCCCAAGCTTAGACACTTGAGTCTTCTTAGAATATGCAGGGGTGAACCACCGGGGCATCCCCAAGCTTAGAGCTTTCACTCTCCTTGATCATGTTGCATCATACTCCTCTCTTGATCCTTGAAAACTTCCTCCACACCAAACTTAGAACAACTCATTAGAGGGTTAGTGGACAATAAAAAATAACATGTTCAGAGGTGACACAATCATTCTTAACACTTCTGGACATTGCATAAAGCTACTGGACATTAATGGATCAAAGAAATTCATCCAACATAGCAAAAGAGGCAATGCGAAATAAAAGGCAGAATCTGTCAAAACAGAACAGTTCGTATTGAAGAATTTTATCGAGGCACCAGACTTGCTCAAATGAAAATGCTCAAATTTAATGAAAGTTGCGTACATATCTGAGGATCACTCACGTAAATTGGCATAATTTTCTGAGTTACCTACAGAGAAAACAGCCCAGATTCGTGACAGCAAAGAAATCTGTTTCTGCGCAGTAATCCAAATCTAGTATGAACTTTACTATCAACGACTTTACTTGGCACAACAAAACACTAAACTAAGATAAGGAGAGGTTGCTACAGTAGTAAACAACTTCCAAGACACAAAATAAAAACAAAGTACTGTAGTAAAAACCATGGGTTGTCTCCCATAAGCGCTTTTCTTTAACGCCTTTCAGCTAGGCGCAGAAAGTGTGTATCAAGTATTATCAAGAGATGGTGCATCGTTATCATGAGCTCCCCCATCCGTAGTGGTACTAAGGGCTTTGTCAATTTTAGGCCTATAATAATACTTCTTTGGTTTAGGCACTTTAGAGACATACATAAACTTTTGCTCCTTACCCACATAAGCTTTCTCCTTATATTTAAGAGAAGAAAATGTTGAACCCAAGGTTCCCATAGCTTTTTCAAGTTTGTCAATCCTATTGCTTTGATCGTCATGGACAACACAAGTTCCTAGGACACTAATTCTTTCATCAACTCCTCCTAAGGATTTATCAAGTTCATCAGTTTTATCAAGTAACATTTCCAATTTAGCTTCAATACTTGGAAAAATTTTCTCTAAGGTTTCCAATTTTTTCATAACATCTTCAAGAGAGATTTCAGTTTTAACTTCATCAACAGGGGGTATTCCAAATAGACTCTCAATAATGCAGCTAGCTTCTAATGCAGGAGTACTTAGGAAATTACCTTTCGCGAGACTATCAAGAACATACCTATTCCAGCTAGAGATACCAACATAAAAATTCCTGAGTAGGATAGTGGTGGAGTGTTTCTTAGTGCACCTATTATGGGCATCACTAATTCTATACCAAGCATCTCTTAAACATTCTCCCCCTCGTTGCTTAAACGTACGAACTTCAACTTCAGGATTACTCATTTTAGCAGTAGTAAATAAAGCAAACTAGATAAAGTAAATGCAAGTAACTAATTTTTTAGTGTTTTTGATATAGCAAACGAGATAGCAAATAAAGTAAAACTAGCAACTAATTTTTTTGTATTTTGATTTAGTGCAGCAAACAAAGTAGTAAATAAAACTAAGCAAGACAAAAACAAAGTAAAGAGATTGGGAAGTGGAGACTCCCCTTGCAGCGTGTCTTGATCTCCCCGGCAACGGCGCCAGAAATTTGCTTGATGCGTGTAGTTGACACGTCCGTTGGGAACCCCAAGAGGAAGGTGTGATGCGCACAGCGGCAAGTTTCCCTCAGTAAGAAACCAAGGTTTAATCGAACCAGTAGGAGTCAAGAAGCACGTTGAAGGTTGATGGCGGCGGGATGTAGTGCGGCGCAACACCAGAGATTCCGGCGCCAACGTGGAACCTGCACAACACAAACCAAGTACTTTGCCCCAACGAAACATCGAGGTTGTCAATCTCACCGGCTTGCTGTAACAAAGGATTAGATGTATAGTGTGGATGATGATTGTTTGCAGAAGACAGTAGAACAGTATTGCAGTAGATTGTATTTCAGTATAGAGAATTGGACCGGGGTCCACAGTTCACTAGAGGTGTCTCTCCCATAAGATAAACAACATGTTGGGTGAACAAATTACAGTTGGGCAATTGACAAATAAAGAGGGCATGACCATGCACATACATATTATGATGAGTATAGTGAGATTTAATTGGGCATTACGACAAAGTACATAGACCGCTATCCAGCATGCATCTATGCCTAAAAAGTCCACCTTCAGGTTATCATCCGAACCCCCTCCAGTATTAAGTTGCTAACAACAGACAATTGCATTAAGTATTGCGCGTAATGTAATCAGTAACTACATCCTTGAACATAGCACCAATGTTTTATCCCTAGTGGCAACAGCACATCCATAATCTTAGAGGTTTCTGTCACTCCCAGATTCACGGAGACATGAACCCACTATCGAGCATAAATACTCCCTCTTGGAGTTACAAGCATCTACTAGTAACAGAGAGCATGCAAGATCATAAACAACACATAGATATAAATTTGATAATCAACATAACAAGTATTCTCTATTCATCAGATCCCAACAAACGCAACATATAGAATTACAGATAGATGATCTTGATCATGTTCGGCAGCTCACAAGACCCGACAATTAAGCACAATGGGGAGAAGACAACCATCTAGCTACTGCTATGGACCCATAGTCCAGGGGTAGACTACTCACACATCACTCCGGAGGCGACCATGGCGGCGTAGAGTCCTCCGGGAGATGATTCCCCTCTCCGGCAGGGTGCCGGAGGCGATCTCCTGAATCCCCCGAGATAGGATTGGCGGCGGCGGCGTCTCTGGAAGGTTTTCCGTATCGTGGCTCTCGGTACTGGGGGTTTCGCGACGGAGGCTTTAAGTAGGCGGAAGGGCAGGTCAGGGGGCCACACGAGGGGCCCACACTACAGGCCGGCGCGGCCAGGGCTTGGGCCGCGCCGCCCTGTAGTCTGGCCACCTCGTGGCCCCACTTCGTCTCCTCTTCGGTCTTCTGGAAGCTTCGTGGCAAAATAGGACCCTGGGCGTTGATTTCGTCCAATTCCGAGAATATTTCCTTACTAGGATTTCTGAAACCAAAAACAGCAGAAAACAGCAACTGGCTCTTCGGCATCTTGTTAATAGGTTAGTTCCAGAAAATGCATGAATATGACATAAAGTGTGCATAAAACATGTAGATATCATCAATAATGTGGCATGGAACATAAGAAATTATCGATACGTCGGAGACGTATCAGAGCCAAGAAGCGCGTTGAAGGTTGATGGCGGCGGAGTGTAGTGCGGCGCAACATCAGGGATTCCGGCGCCAACGTGGAACCTGCACAACACAACCAAATTACTTTGCCCCAACGTGATAGTGAGGTTGTCAATCTCACCGGCTTGATGTAACAAAGGATTAGATGTATAGTGTGGATGATGATTGTTTGCAGAGAACAGTAGAACAAGTATTGCAGCAGATTGTATTCGATGTAAAGAATGGACCGGGGTCCACAGTTCACTAGTGGTGTCTCTTCCATAAGATAAATAGCATGTTGGGTGAACAAATTACAGTTGGGCAATTGACAAATAAAGAGGGCATGACCATGCACATACATGTTATGATGAGTATTGTGAGATTTAATCGGGCATTACGACAAAGTACATAAACCGCTATCCAGCATGCATCTATGTCTAAAAAGTCCACCTTCAGGTTATCATCCGAACCCCCTCCAATATTAAGTTGCAGCCAACAGACAATTGCATTAAGTATGGTGTGTAATGTAATCAACAAATACATCCTTAGACATAGCATTGATGTTTTATCCCTAGTGGCAACAGCACATCCACAACCTTAGAACTTTCTCATCCTTGTCCTGCATTTAATGGAGGCATGAACCCACTATCGAGCATAAATACTCCCTCTTGGAGTTACAAGCAACGACTTGGCCAGAGCCTCTACTAATAACGGAGAGCATGCAAGATCATAAACAACACATAGATAGATTGATAATCAACATAGCATAGTATTCCATATTCATCGGATCCCAACAAACGCAACATGTAGCATTACAAATAGATGATCTTGATCATGTTAGGCAGCTCACAAGATCTAACAATGATAGCACAATTAGGAGAAGACGACCATCTAGCTACTGCTATGGACCCATAGTCCAGGGGTGAACTACTCACACATCACTCCGGAGGCGACCATGGCGGTGAAGAGTCCTCCGGGAGATGATTCCCCTCTCCGGCAGGGTGCCGGAGGCGATCTCCTGAATCCCCCGAGATGGGATTGGCGGCGGCGGCGTCTCTGGAAGGTTTTCCGTATCGTGGCTCTCGGTACTGGGGTATTCGCGACGAAGACTTTAAGTAGGCGGAAGGGCGGAGTCAGAGGGCTGACGGGGGCCCCACACGCTAGGGCCGCGCGGGCCCCTCCTGGGCTGCACCGCCCTAGTGTGGCGGCGCCTCGTCGCCCCACTTTGGTTCCCTTTCGGTGTTCTGGAAGCTTCGTGGAAAAATAGGCCCCTGGGCGTTGATTTTGTCCAATTTCGAGAATATTTCCTTACTAGGATTTCTGAAACCAAAAACAGCAGAAAACAGCAACTGAAAACAGCAACTGGCTCTTCGGCATCTCGTTAATAGGTTAGTGCCGGAAAATGCATAAATATGACATAAAGTATGTATAAAACATGTGAGTATCATCATAAAAGTAGCATGGAACATAAGAAATTATCGATACGTTGGAGACGTATCAATGTCCAAACTGAAACCTCCACCATGGTTCATGGCTTTAGTTGGCGGCCCAATGTTCTTCTCTAACAATATGCATACTCAAACCATTGATCATGATAAATCACCCTTACTTCAGACAAGACGAACATGCATAGCAAATCACATTATATTCAACAAAGGTAATAGTTTATGGCGTCCCCAGAAACATGGTTACCGCTCAACAAGCAACTTTTTAAGAAATAAGATACATAAGTACATATTCAATACCACAATAGTTTTTAGGCTATTTTTTTCCATGAGCTATATATTGCAAAGACAAAGAATGGAATTTTAAAGGTAGTACTCAAGTAATTTACTTTGGAATGGCGGAGAAATACCATGTAGTAGGTAGGTATGGTGGACACAAATGGCATAGTTTTTGGCTCAACGATTTGGATGCACAAGAAGTATTCCCTCTCAGTACAAGGCTTAGGCTAGCAAGGTTGTTTGAAGCAAACACAAGTATGAACCGGTACAGCAAAACTTACATAAGAACATATTGCAAGCATTATAAGACTCTACATTGTTTTCTTTGTTGTTCAAACACCTCACCAGAAAATATCTAGACTCTAGAGAGACCAATAATGCAAACCAAATTTTAACAAGCTCTATGTAGTTCTTCATTAATAGGTGCAAAGCATATGATGCAAGAGCTTAAACATGATCTATATGAGCACAACAATTGCCAAGTATCAAATTATTCAAGACATTATACCATTTACCACATGAAGCATTTTCCGTTTCCAACCATATAACAATTAACGAAGCAGTTTCAACCTTCGCCATAAACATTAAGAATAAGGCTAAGAACATATGTGTTCATATGCAACAGCGGAGCGTGTCTCTCTCCCACACAATGAATGCTAGGATCCAATTTATTCAAACAAAAACAAAAGCAAAAACATAAAGACGCTCCAAGTAAAGCACATAAGATGTGACGAAATAAAAATATAGTTTCACTAGAGGTGACCTGATAATTTGTCGATGAAGAAGGGGATGCCTTGGGCATCCCCAAGCTTAGATGCTTGAGTCTTCTTGAAATATGCAGGGATGAACCACGGGGGCATCCCCAAGCTTAGAGCTTTCACTCTCCTTGATCATATTGTATCATCCTCCTCTCTTGACCCTTGAAAACTTCCTCCACACCAAACTCGAAACAAACTCATTAGAGGGTTAGTGCATAATCAAAAATTCACATGTTCAGAGGTGACATAATCATTCTTAACACTTCTGGACATTGCACAAAGCTACTGAAAGTTAATGGAATAAAGAAATCCATCAAACATAGCAAAACAGGCAATGCGAAATAAAAGGCAGAATCTGTCAAAATAGAACAGTCCGTAAAGACGAATTTTTATGGGGCACTTAACTTACTCAGATGAAAATGCTCAAATTAAATGAAAGTTGCGTACATATCTGAGGATCACTCACGTAAATTGGGAGATTTTTCTGAGTTATCTACAGAGAATACTACTCAAATTCGTGACAGCAAGAAATCTGTTTCTGCGCAGTAATCCAAATCTAGTATGAACCTTACTATCAAAGACTTTACCTGGCACAACAATGCAATAAAATAAAGATAAGGAGAGGTTGTTACAGTAGTAACAACTTCCAAGACTCAAATATAAAACAAAAGTGCAGAAGTAAAATCATGGGTTGTCTCCCATAAGCGCTTTTCTTTAACGCCTTTCAGCTAGGCGCAGAAAGTGTGTATCAAGTATTATCAAGAGACGAAGCATCAACATCATAATTTGTTATAATAATAGAATCAAAAGGTAACTTCATTCTCTTTCTAGGGAAGTGTTCCATACCTTTCTTGAGAGGAAATTGATATTTAATATTACCTTCCTTCATATCAATAATAGCACCAACAGTTCGAAGAAAAGGTCTTCCCAATATAATGGGACAAGATGCATTGCATTCAATATCCAAGACAAAAAAATCAACTGGGACAAGGTTATTGTTAAACGTAATGCAAACATTATCAATCCTCCCCAAAGGTTTCTTTGTAGAATTATCAGCAAGATTAACATCCAAATAACAATTTTTCAATGGTGGCAAGTCAAGCATATCATAGATTTTCTTAGGCATAACAGAAATACTTGCACCAAGATCACAAAAGCATTACAATCAAAATCATTGACCTTCATATTAATGATGGGCTCCCAACCATCTTCTAACTTCCTAGGAATAGAAGTTTCAAGTTTTAGTTTCTCTTCTCTAGCTTTAATGAGAGCATTTGTAATATGTTTTGTAAAGGCCAAATTTATAGCACTAGCATTGGGACTTTTAGCAAGTTTTTGTAAGAACTTTATAACTTCAGAGATGTGACAATCATCAAAATCTGAACCATTATGATCTACAGTAATGGGATCATTGTCCCCAATGTTTTGAAAAATTTCAGCAGTTTTATCACAAGCAGTTTCAGCAGTTTTAGCAATTTCAGCAGTTTCAGGCAGTTTTGCACGCTTTGCATTAGGAGCAGAAACATTGCCAACACCAATTATTTTACCATTGATAGTAGGAGGTGTAGCAACATGTGAAGCATTATCATTACTAGTGGTGGTAATAGTCCAAACTTTAGCTACATTATTCTCTTTAGCATTTTCTTCTTTTTCCCACCTAGCACGCAATTCAGCCATCAATATAATATTCTCATTAATTCTAACTTGGATAGCGTTTGCTGTAGCAAATGACTTAATATCTTTATTTCGTTAGGCATAACTTTCAATTTTAAAAGATCAACATCAGCAGCAAGACTATCAACTTTAGAAGCAAGAATATCAATTTTACAAAGCTTTTCTTCAACAGATTTGTTAAAAGCAGTTTGTGTACTAATAAATTCTTTAAGCATGGCTTCAAGACCAGGGGGTACATTCCTATTATTGTTGTAAGAATTACCATAAGAATTACCATAACCATTACCATTATTAGAAGGATATGGCCTATAGTTGTTACTAGAATTATTCCGATAGGCATTGTTGTTGAAATTATTATTTTTTATGAAGTTCACATCAACATGCTCTTCTTGAGCAACCAATGAAGCTAAAGGAACATTATTAGGATCAACATTATATCTATCATTCACAAGCATAGACATAATAGCATCAATCTTATCATTCAAGGAGGAGGTTTCTTCAACATAATTTACCTTCTTACCTTGTGGGGCCCTTTCCGTGTGCCATTCAGAGTAATTAATCATGATATCATCAAGAAGCTTTGTTGTGGCGCCTAGAGTGATGGACATAAAAGTACCTCCAGCAGCTGAATCCAATAGGTTCCGTGAAGAAAAATTCAATCCTGCATAAAAGGTTTGGATGATCATCCAAGTAGTCAGTCCATGGGTTGGGCAATTCTTGACCAAAGATTTCATTCTTTCCCATGCTTGGGAAACATGCTAATTATCCAATTGCTTAAAATTCATTATGCTACTTCTCAAAGATATAATTTTAGCAGGAGGATAATATCTACCAATGAAAGCATTCTTACATTTAGTCCATGAATCAATACTATTCTTAGGCAAAGATAGCAACCAATCTTTAGCTCTTCCTCTTAAAGAGAAAGGAAACAATTTTAATTTTATAATATCACCATCTACATCCTTATAATTTTGCATTTCACAAAGTTCAACAAAATTATTAAGATGGGCAGCAGCATCATCAGAACTAACACCAGAAAATTGCTCTCTCATAACAAGATTTAATAAAGCAGGTTTAATTTCAAAAAATTCTGCTGTAGTAGCAGGTGAAGCAATAGGTGTGCATAAGAAATCATTATTATTTGTGCTTGTGAAGTCACACAACTTAGTATTTTCAGGAGTACCCATTTTAGCAATAGTAAATAAAGCAAACTAAATAAAGTAAATGCAAGTAACTAATTTTTTTGTGTTTTTAATGTTGAGAACGCAAACAAGATAGTAAATAAAGTAAAGCAAGTAACTATTTTTTTGTATTTTTATATAATGAGCAAACAAAGTAGTAAATAAAGTAAAGCAAGACAAAAACAAAGTAAAGAGATTGGAAGTGGGAGACTATCCTTGCAGCGTGTCTTGATCTCCCCGGCAACGGCTGTAATATCCCAGGTAATGGGGTTACAAAATTAGAGGAAACAGATGTGTGCATTGCATTCATGCATAGAAAATCTGGGGAATTTTCGCGCTTTAAAGTAAAACAGTCACAGTAACTGAAGTTTCACTTGACCTTGGTGGAATTGAAGTAGCTCATCAAGTCAAGCGCTATAAACCTCAATGTGACTTTGTTCAAACCTTGTTTTGGGTAGAGATAATTTGATCTAAGGGGTTAGATCAAATGGAACTAATAATCAACACAACAACACTCTACTCAATGATCAATTGCTTGATCTTATCAAAAAACTATAATATGGTAATCCTTGCCACAACATATGATATCCATTCTACTTTAATCTTGTAAACAAGACAGGGAGATCCAACTAAGGAATATAATCCTTCTCTATTCCAAATTATTATGCATCAAACCTAGAGAGGTGAGAGTTCTATAATAATAATTAAAGAAGCAATAACAAACCATGAGCTAAACCTTGGATATACATCCAAGTATTCAAAACATTATCTTCAAGAGAAACCCTAGGATATTATTCCAGACCATCCCTAGAGAGAGAACCCAATTATGTTAAACCTAGATATTGATGATCACATCATTCTCTATGAAGCCTAAACTAGGTTAGTATTAAAGACCTTCCCAAATGAGAGAGACCAATCATACTAATTCTAGCTTTACCTATTTAAGAATCAATGTTAAACTTTGAACTAAAGTATTAGGTAAACCATTTCATCTTGGAGTGGTGAGATAACCAAGATAGCCAAGTGGAGTTTTAGACTAAATACCTATTGAGATCTTGTGAGTACACCATAAACCCTAGAATAATCCATTCCTATAGAAGAGAGCTCAAGATCTGGTGTTACACTCAAGATAGTTGAGGCAATACACTTGGAATTGGGGGAGAGAACTATTCTTATACCCAGATGACCATACCATCATTGTTTGAGTAGAACCCTAGCAGAATATCTCAGGCATTCTCCTGGGATATAAACTAATGAGGCAACCATAGAAGATCTATCCTAGAAAGTACAATAGAAGTGCTATACATTAATTGATCAAAACAATGCTTGATCATGGAAGTGAGAAACCTATTTAATGAGAGGTACCTTAGGAAGCCAAACCTTGATCATTATAAATTAAGTGATGATCATAAACCCTAAGAACTTGAGGTAGAGATATTAAGAACAAGTTGATCATGTTTAACCATGATCATGCTCTTGAGATATGTGAGGATAAGTTAAACCTTAATAAGATAAGTAGATATCATTCACCACATGAAATTATAGGGAGGTAACTAATAAGCAAATCTAGGCTTATATTCCAACCTTAACTTGTGGACCACATGGTGATCATAAGTAGAGTTCTACCACATCTGCATTCCACTTATCCTTCACCTAAGAAACATAAGAAAACCTTAGAGTAAAACTCCATACTTAATATGGTGAGAAATCATCCATTCATATGATCAAAGGTAACTATAAAAAGAACCATAACCACTTTAATTACTTTCTTAATAGATTAAGGATTCTAATAGAAGTCCAATGGAATAAGATAGAGTCCATTCTCAAAACCTTAGTAATTAGAGAAGCACATGAAATATTAAGCAAGTAACCACCTTATCATGGTTAGGGGAGATTAAACCCTAGCACATGCAAAATGGTGTCATCCCATATCTACGACCTAGAATTGTAACTTAACCTAGTTTGTATATCACTTGGGTGATTACAATTATAAAACCAAACCATAATTTAGATTTGAACCAAGTACCATTAGGTGAATATAATTAGAACCCTCGAATTGCTCATTAGATAAATTCTATGCTTCACTAATTAAACCCAAGAAACATCTAGTACTTAAGCTCATAATTAAATCCATGTGTAAGTGACCAACATTCTCAAATGAGAGATCAAGTCCTTAGAAATATTTTAGCACATGAAATCATGCCACTTAGTCACTTACTTAATAGGACTCCATAAACAAGCCTTACTTAGTGACTTGTTTCTTACAAAGTAATACTCAATAAAACCCTACATATCATCAAATAAGTACAATATCATTTGGAAACTATTTGAGTCCTTCCAAGATGATATTCAAATTCATGCCATATGGATATTTAATTCAAAGTCAAATAGTAACTAATAGACCAATGTTTCAATGCCCATATTAAAGTGTATAATACACAACAATAATTCTTATAGAATATTGATTGAATTACACAAGGATTCAAACAATAAAAATGTACAAAACATGATTGAATTCCAACAGAATTTGAATCAATGAAATAGAAAACAGAAAATAAATAAACAGAAAATAAAAGGAAAGGAGCCTTACCTGGACTCACCTGCCGTGGAGTAGCCCACCAGCAGCCTAAACCGCACCAGGCCAACGCAGCCCAACAGAAGCCCACGAACCAGCCCATACCTCTTCGAGCAGATAAGAATGAAGACGAAGTCCTCGTCTTCGTCTTCGCCACCGTCGACGCACGCGAGGTCGACAGCGTGATGGGGAGAGCCACGTCCCGGTCGCCTGGGTGGTCTCTCGTGACCATCATCGACCGTGAGCGCCGTATAAAGGCCATGAACGAAAACCTAGCTCCGTTCTCTCTCTCTCTGCCTCATTTTTCCCCAAACCGCAACCCTAGCTCATCCCGGCAATCTCCAATCGCCGCCGATGGAGACCGCCTCAGGCCACGCCGTGGACACCATCGACATCCCCATGCTCTACTTACTCCTCCTGCGCAAGGAATCAAGCTGGGGCATGCCAGAACGTCGCCGTCAAGCTTGTCCTCCCCGACGCCGGGAGCAACAAATTCCGGCGATGCCGTTCCCCTCTTGCCTCGCCGACATGCCCTTAGTACTCACGGTGAGTTACTGATCCTCTGGAGCGTCTTGGCCCTCCTTCTAGTGCCCTGCATCGCCGCCGCGTAGTGCGTCCGTGAGCACCGCCGCTTGGCCCCGCCGGCGAGCACGCTCCGGTGACCATACCGGAGCGGCGCCGCCACCACCATCTTCGCCTCGGTCTGCTGGTTCCAGCGAGTACCCGCGCAGCCCCGCGGGAACGCTCTAGCTCCGGCGACCATCACCACAGACCGCCGGCCACCGTGCCAATTTCCACGTTGGCGATTTTGACCATAGTCCACGCCCCTGTGGCAGATGACATGGCCTAAGGCCCACCAGTCAGCCACTGGGTGTAGACCAGATCGGGTGTAGTTAGTATTTCCCGTTTGATTCAAATTCTAGAATTTACTGAAACTTTGCAAATACATAGGAAATTCATAAAAACTCAGAAAATTATAAATGAGATATCAAAATGTCCATAAAAATAAATTCTATTTAATAAAAATATAATATGAAATTTTTATTTTTAATAAAAATTCAATTGTTTAATACTTGTTATTTAAAGCCTTTAATTTTAATTCTAAATTCAGTTAAAATTCAATAATTAGGAAAAAGGTATAAAATAAATAAAAACCTGAAAGTAAATAAGGAAAACATTAAAATTAATTTTCCTTTACTATTAACTTATTAAATTATTATCAGAAGGATTTAAACCCTAATTATTAATTATCTTAACTATTAATTATTTAAAAATAATAAAATGCCAAATTCAATATTATTCTTATTTCAAAGTTATTAATAACTTCAACTTTTCAAATGAAGTTATTAATCCAAGAACTAATTGACAATTAAGAAACCCTAAGTACCATATCCTATATAACTAAGAAGTTCATCCCCACTAACTTATTTCTCTTGACATGCAGCTATGCCACCTCAGCGGTCCCACCAAATCAGCTATTTCCTCTACACATCATTCCATCCCATGCATGGGTGCCGCTCCTATGTTCAGGGTGTGCTGTCCTGATAGCTTTCCTTACCACATTAATACATCATCGCAAGCCTCCAATTGTTGGTTCACTTCATTTAGCCATCCATGCATCCACGTTACCTTTTACTCTGGTCTCATGCGAGTCTTGCTGTTCACCCTTCATATTCTCCACTCACACGACACATTAATGCATACATGAGTACTCAAACTGAAACAACTAATAGCCCCGTCCATTGATTTACCCACTGTCCCATTCCCTCTAATTCATCTTCTCCACTGATATGTGCCTCCCGTTTCTGTTCGCCTCCTCCGTCCGAGCAATAATGGAGGAGAAATTGGACGAAGCAGCATTCCATTTCCATAGGCACATGGAAGAAACTGGTGGTGTAAATGAGCAGCTCGCTTTGCCTTTATAAATCAGGATCAACTCGACCCAATTGTTATCTTCATCTATGTGGTGGGCACTACTGCTCAGATCCGATCCCGCAAGCCGGTCTCAAATATCTGCTCCCTCTTCTCAACCCTCTCCATTTTTTCCATCGTTGAGGTTAAATTCTGATTTTCCCATATCCCCATGGCCGATGGCAAGAGCTATGGACTATGTGTCGACGATGAGTCGAGGATTAACAGTAACAGGTGCAGGAAACTTTTGGACATGCGTTTGTCCTACTAGGAGCCTCCTCAGCGTACAGGCCCTTCTCACGGTCTGCATCTCTTCATTAGCCTACAGGTACTTCCACTTCTGGATCTCCTTTGCCTGCAACGTCCACCGACAAATGTTTGCCAAGTCTCTCTTTTTAGTTTGTATATTTGTTTTGCGCATTTCTCTTTACAGGCTGGATCAAAGAGAAACCACAAATCTGAGAAAATACCTCCTATGATCATTTATTGGTAGTTTCCCAATTTCTGGTATGGTAAGAAAAATCTTGATTGTTTTCATTAGTTTTCTAGAGTACCAGTGTTTTATTCGCTGATATTTTGCGGTCTCTTTGCAAGCAGAGGGATAATAGATACAAAAGGACATGGTTTACTGAATGCAGGTGATATGGTGAAAGCTACATTATCAGCGGTAGTTTTAACCAATGCCAATTTCCTCATTTTGTTGTATCTTTGCACCGTCCTTAAAATAGATCTGTTAAATGGTTTTAACCATTGATTTGTGTTCAGTTTTGGCTTTTTGGGCGATGCATTGCTAAGTCCGTATGTTGTATTAATATTTCTTTTTTCAGGGAAATGCTATATTAATATTTCAGTTATTCTTTACATGATACCATGTATATTCCAATAACATACTCCCTCCGGTCTCTTTTAATTGACTCGGATTTAGTACAACTTTGTACTAAATTTGAGTCAATTAAAAAGGACCGGAGGGAGTAGATGTATTGATTAATCTACAGAAGCTCAGTACACGAAGGTGTGATTCATCATATATCAGATGCAATGCAGCTTTCCTTCTAATATATTTTTCATTTATCATTGTTTGGTGTTGTTTGTTGTAAGTTTCCTGTATATAACATAATCCCAAATCAGCATTCATTTTTTGTGTGTGTTAGCTTTCGGGTGGCAAATATGGATCAGGATGGATGCATCATGGATGCCTGACCTGTGTGAGAAACAAAGGTAAAAAATAGACTTCCCTGGTACACTCTTAGCTTCAATATGACTCTGCACATTACATTCGATGTTACCTGCTTATTATTCCTACATCTGTATTATTCCTACATCTGTATCTGACTAAGTTTTCTAACTGTTTTTCTTTTGTTACTTTTTTGAGTCCCCTTTCTGCAATGGCGCACTGATGACAAGTACAGCATCAACAGTCAATCGTCACTATATTAGCACTCAAGAACAGAGACATATATAGTACTCCCTCCTTGCCAAAATGTAGTGCGTGTAAGAATTCTTGAAAGTCAAACGATGTAAAGTTTGATTAAGCATGTAGGGAAAAATATGTAGAATACCAAATCAATACCATTAGATTTCTAACGATGTATATAGTCATATGGTATACATTTGGTATGGTAGATGTAGATATTTTTATCAAAAACTTGGTCAAAGTTGACATCATTTGACTTTTTTTTTATATGCACTACATTATGATAAAGAGGGAGTAGTTTATACATGAGAAATAGGGAAACACGGTGCAATAGCTTTTTGTGGAACATCATCTCAGCAGACTCGGTTCAAAACATGCAGGTACATCTTAATCTCAACATGCACCCCTAACCGGATTGTTTATTTCAACACCTTAATGTTTCCATCCATCTACCCTCTTTTTTATTCCATATATTATTGATGCAGTTGTGCGCCACTTAGTTCTTTATCCTGCAAGCTATACTCAAATGGTTTTATCTTTTGAACTGAATATCGTAATTACAAAACTGAATGTCTATGGAAGATTTTGTCTGTAGCTAAGTATGCCACGAAATTATCCTGCTTCACTAGCTGTTATGTAGGGTATGGAACTATTGATTTTTGTGTGGATTAATATATGCATCTTCAGAGACTTAGGTATGAGAGGAATAATAAGCAGGTAAGATCTACTTATCACACACGGTTTTCTCGGAGTTCTTTGCATATGACATGTTTTACTTATGACATAAAATTCTTCATCGAGATTGTTATTATAGTTACGCTTGATACTCACTTAATTTTGATTGTGTTAGTGTTTTTGCTGTATTTGTGGTGAATATTTAATAATAATAAATGATTACTCATTTATCTTCATTTTACTTCATATAGTAAATTATTTATTATGTAGAACGAAGTGGCTATCACAATTCCCGCAGCAACGTGCGGGGAGTCATCTAGTTGAATTAAGAACACAAACCCATAATTTTATGTGGGATACTAAAACCCTAATTCCATTATGCACCAAACCCTAGCTCCATTAATTCATATGAATCCCAGTTTGCTTCTAACCTAAACCCTAGGTTAGAACATGTGATCATGATATTTTGATTTCATTCATAGAACCATAGTAGCTTTTAAATGTTTACCTTGATCACATAAAATGTAGCAACCATCATTACTAGATTAGTATCCCATGTATTCATCTTAATCAAACCTAGATGATCAAATAGAACCAACCATAGTTCCTATCCTTAGAGGCAACAACCTTAATTATCCATATTTGGCATCACATCATTGTGATGAACTCCATTAGCAACCATGCTAATATTGACATCATATCCCATATCCACTAAACCCTACTAATGTTAGATAATTATCAAACATCCTATGTAGGAACCAACCAATCCTTACTTAGGGAATTAAATAGCAAACCTAAACAACCTCAACCTAATTATTATACTTCTTAGTATTTAAGAAGTATGTTCTTCAAAAGTTATTCTTTTGAAGAAAATAGAGAATAACCTCAACCCTACTTAACAGGACCTATAAACCCTAACTAGCTATCCCCAGCAAGGTATACCAACCTTGATAGCAACTATTTGTAATCGATTACTCAAGATGCTTAGGCTTCACTCAACCCTACAAGTTCTAGCTGTTGATGAATCCAACTATGTTGTGATCCATCTAATACCTACTCCCGAAACTAAATGAAACCATAGTCAACCATAGAACCCCTCAACATAATTATCATACTTGTTCTTTATTAAAGAACATGTTCTTCAAAAGTTATTCTTTTAAAGTATATGATAATTAATCATTAATCATGCCCTATAGTACTAAAACTGACCACTGTTCTTTACTTGTTAACATTAAGCCAATTATCATTCTTTGTGTGCTCAATTGATTATTATGCTTTATTAACCACCTGTTTATAATACCAAGTAATCACACCTGAACAAGAACCTTGTATGTGAATCACTCTAAAAGTGCAACACACCCTGAACCAATCATTACAACTCACTAATCCTAAATCATCAGGGTTGGGTCACGCTTAGAGCGATTGCATCTCATACTTATGCATTATTGCATCCTTGCCAATCTTTTAAACATCGTCCTTACCGGACGATGATGCTATTTCAGAATTTGGAGTTATTGCGTATCGAAGACCTTGCCTGCATAATCTTGCAGTCAAGAAAGGCAAGTTCATCACTTGCTCATGTCATTTGAGTATTTTTACTAAATTACTTGCAAAGTACTATGTTTATCACTATTGCACAAAAATCAAAACCACTACTTTCATAACTATGAATATGACTATGTGGTGGGCAATGGAACCATGGATTGTGTTGATATGGTGGAGGTTCCATTGCACGGGTTTATATCCATCTAGGATTAAACAACAAATGTCTTGATGATTCTTGTGCCGTAATACCCGTGTTAACCATAAGATGCAGGAGTGGGACGGAGTAGTCAAAAGTGTTTCCACCTCTCGTTCATCAACGGATGCGCTTACCGTAGCGATTGTATACGGCGGAACAACCGGAGGGTGGGGATCCCATTCTAATTCCCCAAGGTAAAGCATTGCTTGCCGTAGCAGTTGTGTCTTGCGGAACAACCGGAGGGTGGGGATCCCATTCTAATTCCCCACGGTAATGCGGTCTATGATGGGTTGCAGCTACCGGCGTAGGAGTGTATGGTAGAGCCCAGCACTGTCGTCGTGGTCGGGGTCCACCCTGAAATTACGGGAATAATGGGACCGGCGTGGACCCAGGGTCGGGGCATGCAACAACGGGTGGGTGTTCGAGGTAGCGGAGGAACATGATTGGCTAGACCTTATACCGGGCCTCACACCATAGGAAGTGTGGACGGGGAATATGCCCGGTTGGCACCAAGGTTAAGATCTCTTATGGGTAAAGCAACACACCTCTGCAGAGTGTAAAGAACCGTGACCTGTCACTCCCTCGTTCGGGGATATGGAGCTGACAACGCGGCCGGAAAGGAGCTCCATGAAGTTCTAGTAAACCGGTGAAGGCTGACGGACATAGTTCTTCTGAATAAAAGCAACCTTTTGAAGAAATAGTTATGAAAACTTGCATTGGTATTAGACTTTCTGGTCTAATGTTGTAGCTAGTGCATTAAACACCTCTTTCCTATAATGAACTTGTTGAGTACGCTCGTACTCATCCCACTCTTAAATCCCCTGCTTAGATATGGAGGCCTCGAAGGAGGATCTACAGTGCAACTCGAAGGCCGAGGAGTCAACAACTACTTCACGAGACAGGACCCTGTCAGAGAAGTCAGATACCACATCCAACATGGAGAAAACCTAGTTTAGCCATAGAAGGGAACTAGCTTCCTAAACCTAGCTCCTATTTAGCTAGAATCTATTCTTAGCCTCTATAGCTAGTTAAATACTCTACAAATAGAGTTCGTGATAGGTTTAGACTACGAGTCGTTCTTCTGGAGTTATCTGCAGTTTTACCTCATTGTAAAGTAGGAGGCTGTGATGATCTTATGTAACAGAGTCTATGTTGTAATTCTATAGACATGCCTTGGACCCGCATATGTTTCTGTTGTACCACTCTGAGCAATATAATACTAGTGGGACAGTGTTTCATTGGTGTTATATCAGACTTGCATACTACACCATGCAGTGGTATGCCGGGTCACCACAACGGCGCCAGAAAATGTGCTTGATACGCGTGAAGCACACGTCCGTTGGGAACCCCAAGAGGAAGGTGTGATGCGTACGGCAGCAAGTTTTCCCTCAGTAAGAAACCAAGGTTATCGAACCAGTAGGAGTCAAGAAGCACGTGAAGGTTGATGGTGGCGGAGTGTAGTGCGGCACAACACCAGGGATTCCGGCGCCAACGTGGAACCTGCACAACACAATCAAAGTACTTTGCCCCAATGTAACAGTGAGGTTGTCAATCTCACTGGCTTGCTGTAACAAAGAATTAGATGTATAGTGTGGAAGATGATGTTTGCGAAGAACAGTAAAGAACAAGTATTGCAGTAGATTGTAATTAGAAGAATGAACCGGGGTCCACAGTTCACTAGTGGTGTCTCTACAATAAGAAATAGCATGTTGGGTGAACAAATTACAGTTGGGAAATTGACAAATAAAGAGGGCATAACAATGCACATACATGTCATGATGAGTAGTGTGAAATTCAATTGGGCATTACGACAAAGTACATAGACCGCTATCCAGCATGCATCTATGCCTAAAAAGTCCACCTTCAGGTTAGCATCCGCACCCCTTCCAGTATTAAGTTGCAAACAACAGACAATTGCATTAAGTATGGTGCGTAATGTAATCAACACAAATATCCTTAGACAAAGCATTGATGTTTTATCCCTAGTGGCAACATCACATCCACAACCTTAGAACTTTCTGTCACTGTCCCAGATTCAATGGAGGCATGAACCCACTATCGAGCATAAATACTCCCTCTTGGAGTTAAAAGTATCAACTTGGCCAGAGCCTCTACTAGCAATGGAGAGCATGCAAGATCTTAAACAACACATATATGATAGATTGATAATCAACATAACATAGTATTCCATATTCATCGGATCCCAACAAACGCAACATGTAGCATTATAAATAGATGATCTTGATCATGTTAGGCAGCTCACAAGATCGAACAATGATAGCACATGAGGAGAAGACAACCATCTAGCTACTGCTATGGACCCATAGTCCAGGGGTGAACTACTCACACATCAATCCGGAGGCGATCATGGTGATGAAGAGTCCTCCGGGAGATGATTCCCCTCTCCGACAGGGTGCCGGAGGTGATCTCCTAAATCCCCCGAGATGGGATTGGCGGCGACGGCATCTCTGGAAGGTTTTCCGTATCGTGGCTCTCGGTACTGGGGTTTTCTCGACGAAGGCTTTTTATAGGCGGAAGGGCAGAGTCGGGGGGCTGACGGGGACCCCACACGCTAGGGCGGCGCGGGCCCCCCTAGGCCGCGTGGCCCTAGTGTGGCGGCGCCTCGTCGCCCCACTTCGTATCCCTCTCGGTCTTCTGGAAACTTCGTAGAAAAATAAGACCCTAGGCATTGATTTCGTCCAATTCCGAGAATATTTCCTTTGTAGGATTTCTGAAACCAAAAACAGCAGAAAACAACAACTGGCTCTTCGGCATCTTGTCAATAGGTTAGTGCCGGAAAATGCATAAATATGACATAAAGTGTGTACAAAACATGTGAGTATCATCATAAAAGTAGCATGGAACATAAGAAATTATAGATACGTTTGAGACGTATCTCGCATGTCCTTCTGGCTCCGTCTTCGTCCCAGAAAAATAAGACTGAGCTTTTGTTTCGTCCAATTCCGAGAAACTTTCATGTACAACTTTTCTGAAACACAAAAACAACAGAAAACATGAACTGTCACTGCGGCACTGCGTTAATAGGTTAGTCCCAGAAAATGCTAAAAAGTGTCTAAAAGTGCACATAAAACATATAAGAATTGTAACAATACAAGCATGGAGCATCAAAAAATTATAGATACGTTTGGGACGTATCAACATCCCCAAGCTTAACTCCTGCTCGTCCTCGAGTAGGTAAGTTATAACAAACAAATAATTTTTGAGGTGACATATTGTCACACTACTTTGATCAATCTAAGTGTAAAAGCAAACATAGGTGGATTCGTAGAATCCTAACATAAGCATGATAGATATAATCAAACAATGAAACTTAATAACCATGCTAAAATATGAATAGTAATCAAACAAAATAAAATGTATAACGTGCATGGAAAGCAAAGTGATTGTCAAGAGCATAGCATAGATACATAATAAAGTGGTACTCAGCTTGTCCCATAAGTGGAAGCAAAACATAAATGTTTGGACACCTTTAAAAGATTATAAGGATGATTAGAAACAAAAAGTTTGAACAAGCAATATCATAATTATGAATCAATCAATAAAATCTTGGGACCATGCACATAAAACTAAGAATGAAAACTATGTTCTCGTAAGTGGTGCATAAACTAGAAGGTGGAGACTCAACATAAAAGTAAAAGAAGGTCTCTCTTTGAGAGACAAGTAAGATCACTCATGTGCTAGAGCTTTTTATTGAAACAACAAGTGTATAAAATAAACTTTTGAGAGGTGGTTGTTCATGTCAACGAGTAGTAAAAAAACTATTGTCATCTTCCATACTAAGCAAGTTTGAGAGCGGTTCCGAAATATTTGGGCGAAGCCTTTTTTCATTTATACTACTTATAAAATTGTGACACCCCTCCCAACCTTTGCTTACACATACCATGGCTAACCGAATCCTCGGGTGCCGACCAAGCAATCACAAACCATGGAGGGGTGCCCTTTTCTTACAATTTTCCTATTTTCTTCCCCTATTGGAAGTTGTGGTCAAACCAGCTCTTCTCTTTTTTATATACTTTTTTATGTGACAAGCAAGATGAATCTCGCGAGTCTTTGAGTTATTTAACTAGTATGTAAGATGACAACCACAATTTTAATTTAATTCCTCATGAGCTTAAAACAATGTCACAAAATGAGGAACTATTTGAATGTTTTAAAGGTAGCACACGAGCAAACTACTATGGAATGACAATGAAATACCACATATAGGTAGATATGGTGGACACTTTGGCATATTTGGTTTTTGGTGGTTGGATGTATGAATAATACTCATACAAACGGAGGCTACAAAAAGACCGGGTGCAAACAACTAAGAGAGCATAATGGCCATAATCATGCACATCGACAAAATATATTAATCAAATCATAAAGTGATACATAAGTTGCAAAATAAATGCTCATAGAGGCAAGAATTGACTGGAATGTAGTCATAACATGTTGCAAAACATGTGTCAAGTCGATCCAAATAAAAACATTCGCATAAGAATATATACCACAATATTATGCTTTTCTATTGTATGCTAAAAACAATGCATGAAACCTTCAATGGCACACTAAACACTCTCAATATTTGAAACTAATCATAATGAAAACATAATTAACAAGCTCATCACGAGAATAACATCTAGCAAGATATGCAAAAATAACTATGCCACGGTCTAAAAATGGTTCCATTTGCATCACATACACATAAAAACTTTTTTCATGCTTCCAATGCCAACCAAATTAAACCAAACAACTCTCATATATGAAAAACAAGTAAATGTCCAAAGAGCTATTAAAACTTAAATAAATTTAAAAGTGGAGCATGTCTCTCTTCAACGCAAAATGCATAACAGTGGAGCGTGTCTCACTCCAAAATAAACATGCAAAACAGCGGAGCGTGTCTCACTCCAAAGTAAATATGCAAAGCGGCGGAGCGTGTCTCACTCCAAAGTAAACATGAATGATGGGATACAACTTTATTGAAAGTAAACACACATCAAAAAGTAAAGACGCTCCAAGGATAACACATATCACATGAAGGAATAAAAATATAGCATGTTGAAAAATGACCTGGTGCTTTTTGTTGATGAAGAGGGGATGACTTGGACATTCCCAAGCTTTAACGCTTTTACTTCTTGGATATTTCTTGGGGGGTTCTAGGGGACATCCCAAGCTTGAGCTCTTGTCCATGCTTCATCTTATTGCATAATTCTTCTCTCCCTACACTTGAAAACTTTCTTCACACAAAACTCAGCACAATTGATTAACAACATTAGTGCAAATAAAAATATATCAAACCAGTAAGGTTTCAGTAATGGCACATATCAAACACTCATTTTAAAATATTCTACTGTAGCTATTTCTTCGCAAAGCTCTTTTTCACAAAAGAACTCAAAAAGACGAAGCATAAGACACAAATGCAAAACATGGCAGAAATCTGTCAAAACAGACCGACAAGTAGAGATCAAAATTAAAGAAATAGTTCTGTTGCTAAATTCGAAAAATGCTAAACTAACAAAAGTTAGCTAACATACTGGGGCATAAGCACAAAAAATTACAAATCAAAATAACGTTCTGGCGATTTTTAAAACTGTTTTCCGTGACCATCACAGAATCTGTTTCAGAATTGCAAATACCCCAAACACTGCTTTCTTTCTATTAGAGGCTACCCTTGACACAAAAACGAAATAAAAAAGATAAGGAGAGGTTATTATAGTAGCAATAACTTCCAAGACTCAACAAAGAAAAAATAACATAAATAAAACATGGGTTGTCTCTCATAAGCGCTTTTCTTTAACGCCTTTGAGCTAGGCGTAGAAAGGGTGCAAATCGAGTATTGTCAATAGGTGGCTCATCAACACCATAAATTGTTCTATAAATAGAGTCATATGGTGACTTCTTTATTTTTCTAGGGAAGTGCTCCATACCTCTTTTGAGTGAAAATTGATAACGAATTATTCCATCTCTCATATCAATGATAGCACCTGCAGTTCTAAGAAACGGTCTTCCCAAAATAATAGGGCACGAAACATTGCATTCAATATCCAAAACAAAAAATCAACTAGGATATAATTATTATTAACTTGTATAAGAACATTATCAACTCTCCCCAAAGGTTTCTTGCATCAACATCAACAAGAAGAACATCCAAATAACATTTTTCTAATGGTGGCAAGTCAAGCATATCATAAACTCTTTTAGGCATAACAGAAATACTTGCACCAAGATCACATAAAGCATTACAATAAAATTCTTCAACTCTCATCTTAATAATAGGCTCCCAACCATCTTCTAACTTTTTAGGAATTTAAGCCTCATGTTTCAACTTCTCTTCCCTCATTTTCATAATAGCACTAGCAATATGTTTTGTAAGAGCAACATTTTGTTCACTAGTGTTGGAAGTTTCAGCGAGCTTTTGCAAGAACTTTATAACTTTAGTAATGGTACAAATTTAAAAATCAAAATCATTTCTATCAAAAGTAAAAGGACAATTATCTCCCACACCTCTAAATTTTTTAGCATGCTTGTCGGGAACAGTTTTAATGGGTTTATACACTTTTCTATGTGGAGTGGGGACTTTTCCTACATTTTAGATTTTGCTAGTAGTAGTAGGAGGTTTGCTAGCATTCAAAGGTTCAGTATTACTATTCGTGGTGATTGTGTAGACCTTGGCTAAATTATTTTCTCTAGCCATCTCATCTTCTCTTTCCCACCTAGCATGCAATTCAGCTAACAACCTCATATTGTCATCAATTCTAACTTGAATAGCATTTTCTTGAGAAAAAGTTTTATTCTTAGTATTATCATGAGGAACAACCTTTAATTTAAGAAGATCAACATCAAGATCAAGGCTATCCACTTTAGAAACAAGAACATCTATTTTTCTAAACTTTTCCTCCACATATTTATTAAAAGCAGTTTGTTTACTAATAAAATCTTTGAGCATACCCTAAAGTTCAGAGGGAGCACTCCTATAGCTGTTATAAGAATTACCATAAGAGTTACTAAAACCACTTCCATTGTTGGGAGGATACAACCTATAATTATTGTTATCAAAATTATTCCTATAGACATTATTATTAAAATTGTTGCTCTTAATAAAACTCACATCTACATTTTATTATTGAGTAACCAAAGAGGCCAAAGGAACATTGTTTGGATCCATAGGAGCATTATTATTTGCAAGCATATACATAATAGCATAAATCTTATCACTCAAAGTAGAAGTTTCCTCAACAGAATTTACCTTTTTACCTTGTGGAGCTCTCTCGGTATGCCACTCCGAATAATTTACCATCATATTGTCCAGAAGTTTTGTAGCCGCCCCAAGGGTCATAGACATAAAAGTGCCTCCAGCAGTTGAATCCAATAAGTTCCTTGAAGAAAAATTTAGTCCTGCATAGAAGGTTTGAATAATCATCCAAGTAGACAATTTTTAACCAAAGATTTCATTCTTTCTCAAGCTTGGGCAACATGCTCAGTATCAAATTGTCTAAACTTCATAATATCACTTCTCAAAGATATAATTTTAGCAGGAGGATAATATTTTCCAATAAAAGCATCTTTGCATTTAACCCAAGAATCAATAATATTTCTAGGCAAAGATAGAAACCACTCCTTAGCTCTACCTCTTAATGAGAAAGGAAACAATTTTAACTTAATAATATCACCATCTACATCCTTATATTTTTGCATCTCACATAGCTCAACAAAATTGTTGAGGTGAGAAGCAGCATCATCAGTACTAACACCAGAAAATTGCTCTTTCATAACAAGGTTCAACAAGGCAGGCTTAATCTCATAAAAAGTTGCATCAGTAGCAGGTGGAGCAATGGGTGTGCAAATAAAATCATTGTTGCTGGTGCTAGTAAAATCACACAACTTAGTATTCTCAGGAGTAGCCATTTAATAAAAATAATGCAAGCAATAGAAATAAAAGCTATACTATTTTTTTGGATTTTCGATATAAAATGCAAACAAGATAAAAATAAAATATGCAAGCAAAACAATAACAAAGTAAAAGAGTTGGGAGTGAGAGACTCCCCTCGCAGAAGAGATGCTTTTCTCCCGGGCAACGGTGCCAGAAACAGTCTTTGCTGAGCGCGGAGTTGTTGAAGGAGAATTTATGCGCAACGTTGAGTGGAACCCCAAGATGAAGGTATGATGAGCACAACAGAAAGTTTTCCCTCAGTAATAAACCAAGGTTTATCGACCAGTAGGAGAAAAAGTTCTCTCCTGAGGTGTTGCGAACCAACTCGTGGCAGGGCGCACTGCCGGCATCAGCATCAACGTGGAGACCTGCACACAAACAACCAAGTACTTTGTCCCCAACTTTCAGCGAGGTTGTCAAACTCACCGGTTTTGCTGAAAACAAAGGATTAAACAAACCGTGTGAAGGAAGAATTGTTTGCAGAGAACAAAACAGAAAAATGTTGTAGAAGATTGCAATTAAAAGAAGGATCGGGGTCCACAGTTCACTAGAGGCGCCTCCCCAATAAATAAATATGCTAGGTAAACAAATTACAGATGGGCAATTGACAAACAAAGATTCTACTCTAATGGTTGGCGCAGAATACATGCTATGAAAGTATACGGGCATTACAACAATATACATAGACCGTAATCCAACTGCATCTATGACTAATAATCCACCTCCAGAATTGCATCCGCGACACCCTCCAGTATTAAGTTGCAAGAAAGAGACTATCGCTTTAAGCAATGTGTGTAAAGTAAACGATGAAACTACCCTTGAATAGAACACCGCTGTTTTCTCCCTAGTAGCAATAGCACATCTACAACCGTAGAGAACAAAGTCACTTCCCATGGTAAAATAGAGGCATGAACCCACTATCGAGCATTGATACGTCTCCGACGTATCCATAATTTCTTATGTTCCATGCCACATTATTGATGATACCTACATGTTTTATGCATACTTTATGTCATATTTATGCATTTTCCGGCACTAACCTATTGACGAGATGCCGAAGTGCCAGTTCCTATTTTCTGCTGTTTTTGGTTTCAGAAATCCTAGTAAGGAAATATTCTCGGAATTGGACGAAATCAACGCCAGAGTCTTAGAATTGGACGAAGCTTCCAGAACACCCGAGAGCCACCAGAGAGGGGCCACAGGACCACCAGATGGTAGGCCGGCGCGGCCAGGGGGTGGCCCGCGCCCCCTACTGTGTCATCGCCTCGTCAGCCCTCTGACTCCGCCTCTTCGCCTATATAAAGGTCCCTGACCTAAATCTTCGATACGGAAAAGCCACGGTACGAGAAACCTTCCAGAGCCGCCGCCATCGCGAAGCCAAGATCTGGGGGATAGGAGTCTCTGTTCCGGCACGCCGCCGGGACGGGGAAGTGCCCCCCGGAAGGCTCCTCCATCGACACCACCACCATCTCCATCAACGCTGTTGTCTCCCATGAGGAGGGAGTAGTTCTCCATCGAGGCTAAGGGATGTACCGGTAGCTATGTGGTTCATCTCTCTCCCTATGTACTTCAATACAATAATCTCATGAGCTGCCTTACATGATTGAGATTCATATGATGATGCTTGTAATCTAGATGTCATTGTGCTAGTCAAGTGGATTTTACTTATGTGATCTCTGGAGACTCCTTGTCCCACGTGTGTAAAGGTGACAGTGTGTGCACCGTGTGGGTCTCTTAGGCTATATTTCACAGAATACTTATTCACTGTTATGAATGGCATAGTGAAGTGCTTATTTATATCCCTTTATGATTGCAATGTGCTTGTATCACTATTAATCTATGTGCTACTCTAGTGATGTTATTAAAGTAGTCTATTCCTTCTGCACGGTGTAAAGGTGACAGTGTGTGCATCGTGTAGTACTTGGCGTAGGTTATGATTGTGATCTCTTGTAGATTATGAAGTTAACTATTGATATGATAGTATTGATATGATCTATGCCTCCTTCATAGTGTGATGGTGACAGTGTGCATGCTATGTTAGTTCTTGGTGTAGTTGTGTTGATCTGTCGTGCACTCTAAGGTTATTTAAACATGAATATCGAATATTGTGGAGCTTGTTAACTCCGGCATTGAGGGTTCGTGTAATCCTACGCAATTAGTGGTGTTCATCATCCAACAAGAGAGTGTAGAGTATATCATTTATCTATTTATTCTGTTATGTGATCAATGTTGAGAGTGTCCACTAGTGAAAGTACGATCCCTAGGCCTTGTTTCCAAATACTGAGATCCTTTGCTTGTTCTTTGTTCTCTTGCATCTGTCTTGCTGCAATATTACCACCATCAACCACACGCCAGTTGTAGCATCAAGCTATTTTCTGGTGCCGTTACTACTGCTCATATTTATTCATACCACCTGTATTTCACTATCTCTTCGCCGAACTAGTGCACCTATTAGGTGTGTTGGGGACACAAGAGACTTCTTGCTTTGTGGTTGCAGGGTTGCATGAGAGGGATATCTTTGACATCTTCCTCCCTGAGTTCGATAAACCTTGGGTGATCCACTTAAGGGAAACTTGCTGCTGTTCTACAAACCTCTGCTCTTGGAGGCCCAACACTGTCTACAAGAATAGAAGACCCGTAGACATCAAGCACTTTTCTGGCGCCGTTGCCGGGGAGGAAAGGTAAAAGGTACTCACACTCCGGATCTCGGCTACTAAGCTATTTTCCACCGTTGTAAGTACTCGAAGCTATTTCCTTTAGATCCTGCAATTGCATCTTTTTGTTTCTTGTTTACACTAGTTAGGCATAATGGAAAACAACAAAAATATGAGAGATCTTTATGAACTTTATCTTGAATTAGGACATGATGTGTTTGAAGAGAGAATTAAAAAACCCATGGAACTTTATATGCATGCTAATGGGAATGTTATTAATATGAATGCTTTGAACACTATTGTTGCTAATGCTATGGAAAATTCTAAGCTTGGGGAAGCTGGTTTTGATGAGCATGATCTTTTTAGTCCCCCAAGCATTGAGGAGAAAAATTACTTTGATGATACTTTGCCTCCTATTTATCATGATTATAATGATAGTAGTCTTTTGGTGCCGCCTGTTATGGAGGATAAATTTGATTATGATTACAATATGCCTCGTATATTTGATGATGAGAATAATAATGATAGCTACTTTGTTGAATTTGTTCCCACTACAACTAATAAAATTGATTATGCTTATGTGGAGAGTAATAATTTTATGCATGAGACTCATGATAAGAATGCTTTATGTGATAGTTATATTGTTGAGTTTGCTCATGATGCTACTGAAAGTTATTATGAGAGAGGAAAATATGGTTGTAGAAATTTTCATGTTACTAAAACACCTCTCTATGTGCTGAAATTTTTGAAGCTACACTTGTTTTATCTTTCTATGCTTGTTGCATTATGCTTCATGAATTTGTTTATTTACAAGATTCCTTTTCATAGGAAGCATGTTAGGCTTAAATGTGTTTTGAATTTGCCTCTTGATGCTCTCTTTTTGCTTCAAATACTATTTCTTGTGAATGCATCATTAAAACTGCTGAGCCCATCTTAATGGCTATAAAGAAAGCACTTCTTGGGAGATAACCCATGTGTATATTTTACTACAGTAATTTTGTTTTATATTTGTGTTTTGGAAGTTGTTACTACTGTAGCAACCTCTCCTTATCTTATTTTATTGCATTGTTGTGCCAAGTAAAGTCTTTGATAGCAAGGTTGATACTAGATTTGGATTGCTGCGCAGAAACAGATTTCTTGCTTTCACGAATTTGGGCAGAATTCTCTGTAGTTAACTCAGAAAATTATGCCAATTTACGTGAGTGATCCTCAGATATGTACGCAACTTTCATTCAATTTGAGCATTTTCATTTGAGCAAGTCTGGTGCCTCTTTAAAATTCGTCTTTACGGACTGTTCTGTTTTGACAGATTCTGCCTTTTATTTCGCATTGCCTCTTTTTGCTATGTGGGATGGATTTCTTTGTTCCATTAACTTCCAGTAGCTTTGGGCAATGTCCAGAAGTGTTAAAAATGATTGTGTCACCTCTGAACATGTGAATTTTTGATTATGCACTAATCCTCTAATGAGTTTGTTTTGAGTTTGGTGTGGAGGAAGTTTTCAAGGGTCAAGAGAGGAGGATGATACAATATGATCAAAAAAGAGTGAAAAGTCTAAGCTTGGGGATGCCCCGGTGGTTCACCCCTGCATATTTCAAGAAGACTCAAGCATCTAAGCTTGGGGATGCCCAAGGCATCCCCTTCTTCATCGACAAAATTATCAGGTCACTTCTCTTGAAACTATATTTTTATTCGGTCACATCTTATGCACTTTACTTGGAGCGTCTGTTTGTTTTTGTTTTTGTTTGAATAAATGCTTGTGTGGGAGAGAGACATGCTCCGCTGGTTCATATGAACACATGTGTTCTTAGCTTTTAATTTTCATGGCGAAGGTTGAAACTGCTTCGTTAATTGTTATATGGTTGGAAACGGGAAAAGCTACATGTAGTAATTGGTATGATGTCTTGAATAATGTGATACTTGGCAATTGTTGTGCTCATGTTTAAGCTCTTGCATCATATACTTTGCACCTATTAGTGAAGAAATACATAGAGCTTGCTAAAATTTGGTTTGCATGATTGGTCTCTCTAAAGGTCTAGATATTTTATAGTAAGGTGTTTGAACAACAAGGAAGACAATGTATAGTCTTATAATGCTTGCAATATGTTCTTATGTGAGTTTTGCTGTACCGGTTCATACTTGAGTTTGCTTTAAACAACCTTGCTAGCCTAAACCTTGTATCGAGAGGGAATACTTCTCATGCATCCAAAATCCTTTAGCCAAACACTATGCCATTTGTGTCCACCATACCTACCTACTACATGGTATTTCTCTGCCATTCCAAGTAAATACTTCATGTGCTACCTTTAAACCTTCAAAATGTTTCTCAATTTGTGTCAATGTTTTATAGCTCATGAGGAAGTATGTGGTGTTTATCTTTCAACCTTGTCATTTACTCTTGACAGACTTTCATAATGGACTAGTGGCACATCCGCTTATCCAATAATTTTGCAAAAAGAGCTCGCAATGGGGTTCCCAGCCCCGATTAATCAAACTTCATTAATAATTCTCTTCACACGTTTTGCTCTGATTCATCAGTAAGCAACTAAATTTCGCAAATAGACACTCCTCCATGGTATGAGATTGATGGAAGGCACCCGAGGATTCGGTTAGCCATGGCTAGTGTAAGCAAAGGTTGGGGGGAGTGTCACCCATAATAAAACTAAAGTACATGTGTAAACAAAAGAGTAGAGGGATGATCTACCTTGCTGGTAGAAATAACGTCCTTCATGGGAGCCGCTCTTGAAAGTCTGGTTGGCGAGGTAGTTGGAGTACCCATTACCATTCGTTGACAACAACAAACACCTCTCAAAATAATTTTACTCCTGTTTAAAAAATGAAAAGCTCTAGCACATGATTTAATCCCTGCTTCCCACTGCGAAGGGCCTTTCTTCTACTTTTATGTTGAGTCAGTTTACCCATTTCTCTCTATCTTAGAAGCAAACACTTGTGTTAACTGTGCATTGATTCTTACATACTTGCTTATTGCACTTGTTATATTGCTTTGCATTGACAACTATCCATGAGATATACATGTTACAAGTTGAAAGCAACCGCTGAAACTTAATCTTCCTTTGTGTTGCTTCAATACCTTTACTTTGAATTACTGCTTTATGAGTTAACTCTTGTGCAAGACTTATTGATGCTTGTCTCGAAAGTACTATTCATGAAAAGTCTTTGCTATATGATTCAATTGTTTACTCATTGCATTTATATTGTCTTGAATCGCTGCATTCATCTCATATGCTTTACAATAGTATGATTAAGATCATGTTGGTAGCATGTCACTTCAGAAATTATCTTTGTTATCGTTTACCTACTCGGGACGAGTAGGAACTAAGCTTGGGGATGCTGATACGTCTCCGACGTATCGATAATTTCTTATGTTCCATGCCACATTATTGATGATACCTACATGTTTTATGCATACTTTATGTCATATTTATGCATTTTCCGGCACTAACCTATTGACGAGATGCCGAAGTGCCAGTTCCTGTTTTCTGCTGTTTTTGGTTTCAGAAATCCTAGTAAGGAAATATTCTCGGAATTGGACGAAATCAACGCCCAGAGTCTTAGAATTGGACGAAGCTTCCAGAACACCCGAGAGCCACCAGAGAGGGGCCACAGGGCCACCAGATGGTAGGCCGGCGCGGCCAGGGGGTGGCCCGCGCCCCCCTACTGTGTCGTCGCCTCGTCAGCCCTCCGCCTCCGCCTCTTCGCCTATATAAAGGTCCCTGACCTAAATCTTCGATACGGAAAAGCCACGGTATGAGAAACCTTTCAGAGCCGCCGCCATCGCGAAGCCAAGATATGGGGGACAAGATCTCTGTTCCGGCACGCCACCGGGACGGGGAAGTGCCCCCGGAAGGCTCCTCCATCGACACCACCGCCATCTCCATCAACGCTGCTGTCTCCCATGAGGAGGGAGTAGTTCACCATCGAGGCTAAGGGCTGTACCAGTAGCTATGTGGTTCATCTCTCTCTCCCTATGTACCACCTTCACTTGTTTCCTCTGGCTTCGATTCTTTTATTGTATAGTGGACGACTTAGGAGCTTTAAAGCCGCACTGACCCTCGTCAAGAGCCAAAACAAAGCATTTGTTTCAAGCGCTGTCGTGTCCTTGAGCTTCAAAGTCTCCAAAAGAGCCCTCTTGATCGAGAAGAGTAAGCATTTCCATTATCACAAAGCCGCTCCCAAATTGGCCTAGTTCCAAGATGTAGAATCCATGTTGAATCACCACTAGGTCTCCGCGTTCCGTCATCTGGCTTATCTTACATGATTGAGATTCATATGATGATGCTTGTAATCTAGATGTCATTGTGCTAGTCAAGTGGATTTTACTTATGTGATCTCCGGAGACTCCTTGTCCCACGTGTGTAAAGGTGACAGTGTGTGCACCGTGTGGGTCTCTTAGGCTATATTTCACAGAATACTTATTCACTGTTATGAATGGCATAGTGAAGTGCTTATTTATATCCCTTTATGATTGCAATGTGCTTGTATCACTATTAATCTATGTGCTACTCTAGTGATGTTATTAAAGTAGTCTATTCCTCCTGCACGATGTAAAGGTGACAGTGTGTGCATCGTGTAGTACTTGGCGTAGGTTATGATTGTACATGAAACACAAAAATAGCAGAAAACAGGAACTGGCACTGCGACAATGCGTTAATAGGTTAGTCCCAGAAATGCTAAAAAGTGTGGAAAAGTGCACATAAAACATATAAGAATTGTAACAAAACAAGCATGGAGCATCAAAAATTATAGATACGTTTGGGACATATCAGCTGCTGCTTGGGCTCCTCTGCTCGGAGCCGAGTGAAAGGAGGAGCGAGGCCATCTTCTTCATAAGTTCTCAGAACCACTGCAGGTCTTGAAGTCAAGACTACAAAGTTCTCCCGGCCGGCCATGGTGGCGAGGGGGAGAGCATATTCATCTTGGCGAGATTCGCTGCTTCTTTTCTCCTGGCCGGCCTTGGTGGCGAGAGGGAGAGCAGTCGCAGCCAATTGTTCTTCGTGGCGGGTTCGAGATCCTGGATCGTGGGCGAGTGCGGCTTGGAGCGCCGAATCTTCATGTGGTTCTCTTCTCTAACATGTCGTGGAGGTGTAGGGAGAAGTGGGGATGGAGCTACGACCTTCTTCAGTTGGCACTAGCCTTTGCCTTCGAGTCGATGAGCTCAACCACGCGGATGGCATCCTTTCGTCTGCGATCTTCTGCCGATATGGCGTCGTTGCTTCGACCTCCGTTTCGGAGGCTCTTCTCCATTTCTGCTCGAGCTCGACGCTTCTCCGTCACCATGTGGTACGTTCCCGGTGGCGTGGAGCTATCCAGTGGCGACGGATCTTCGTCAGAAGGCGGCAACAAATCCACCAGCCCGTGCCACCTCGGTATGTCCTCGATTCGTGCGATTCTGGGCGATTCCTATTTAGCGCTTCACGCGTCTGTTAGCGTGCGGACGCAGATGTGCGGGGTGACTTGGGCCGGCCCATATGATTAGCTTCTGCAGGTTTTGGGAAGCTACTACGAATTTCCGTTTTTTCTGTTTTTCTTAATCCTTTCTTCCCATTTTTCATGTTTCGCTTTTCTTTTTTATGTTCATTTTTTTTAAATTATTTTATTTATCCTTTTTAAATTTGTTGAGTACTTGGAAATTTTGAGAACACTTTAAAATGTGTGAAGATTTTTGAAACTCATGAATATTTTTCTAATTTAGAACATTGTTTCAAAGTCATGGATATTTTTAAATTCACAAAAAATTCAAGTTCATGCACATTTTAAAAATAGGTGAATATTTTCCTACTTGATGAACATTTTTTAATTGATGAATATTTACTAACATTCGGGAGCACAATTTCGTACATATTTTTCAAAATATGTGATTTTTTTCTAATGCATGAACTTTTTTTTTAATTCATGAACATTTTCTAACATTCATGACCATAAGTTTCGTGCACATTTTAAAAATTCTTGACCTTTATTCTAATTCACAAACATTGTTGTAATTCATGACCATTTTATAAAGGGATTTCTATTTTCGTGCCTCTGGTTCGTTAGTTGTACTCAGTTTTCCCCAGCCTCTTAACTTTTCCTCAGTTTTCCCCTCCCTCTAGTTTGAAACCCCTCGCAGAGGCTCGGACGGGAGGGTTGCCGTCTGGTCAGAGGCCTTCCGTTACCGGTGACGGCTAGGGAGCCGCGGTGGTTTTGACTTGACCGTTGCTTTCGAGATGTGTTGACTATTGACTGGAAGAGCTGACCCAAAGCTTTCCCCTCCGCCCGAGACTGGAGTTGCTCACACACCGCCCCTCCGCCGCCACACCATCCTGCCCACCTACCTTATGGCGTCGTCCGCCGCCGAGCCGGCCCCGCCCCCACCACCACCCCCGGGCTCCGCCTCCACCAGATCTGGATCTACCCCTGTCCTCTTTGTAATTCCGTCTGGTGTGCCGACTATTCCCGCCAGCCGTGGAGAAGATTGGGAATCAGAGGGATCTAACGCATGGATTCTGATACGTCCCCGACGTATCGATAATTTTTTATGTTCCATGCCACATTATTGATGATATCTACATGTTTTATGCACACTTTATGTCATATTCGTGCATTTTCTGGAACTAACCTATTAACAAGATGCCGAAGTGCCGATTCTTTGTTTTCTGCTGTTTTTGGTTTCAGAAATCCTAGTAAGGAAATATTCTCGGAATTGGACGAAATCAACGCCCAGGGTCCTATTTTGCCACGAAGCTTCCAGAAGACCGAAGAGGAGACGAAGTGGGGCCACGAGGTGGCCACACCATAGGGCGGCGCGGCCTAAGCCCTGGCCGCGCCGACCTGTAGTGTGGGCCCCACGTGACGCCCCTTGACCTGCCCTTCCGCCTACAAATAGCCTTCGTCGCGAAACCCCCAGTACCGAGAGCCACGATACGGAAAACCTTCCAGAGACGCCGCCGCCGCCAATCCCATCTCGGGGGATTCAGGAGATCGCCTCCGGCACCCTGCCGGAGAGGGGAATCATCTCCCGGAGGACTCTACGCCGCCATGGTCGCCTCCGGAGTGATGTGTGAGTAGTCTACCCCTGGACTATGGGTCCATAGCAGTAGCTAGGTGGTTGTCTTCTCCTCATTGTGCTTAATTGTCGGGTCTTGTGAGCTGCCGAACATGATCAAGATCATCTATCTGTAATTCTATATGTTGTGTTTGTTGGGATCCGATGAATAGAGAATACTATGTTATGTTGATTATCAATTCATGTCTATGTGTTGTTTATGATCTTGCATGCTCTCCGTTACAAGTAGATGCTCTGGCCAAGTAGATGCTTGTAACTCCAAGAGGGAGTATTTATGCTCGATAGTGGGTTCATGTCTCCGTGAATCTGGGGAAGTGACAGAAATCTCTAAGATTATGGATATGTTGTTGCCACTAGGGATAAAACATTGGTGCTATGTTCGAGGATGTAGTTACTGATTACATTACGCGCAATACTTAATGCAATTGTCTGTTGTTAGCAACTTAATACTGGAAGGGGTTCGGATGATAACCTGAAGGTGGACTTTTTAGGCATAGATGCATGCTGGATAGCGGTCTATGTACTTTGTCGTAATGCCCAATTAAATCTCACAATACTCATCATAATATGTATGTGCATGGTCATGCCCTCTCTATTTGTCAATTGCCCAACTGTAATTTGTTCACCCAACATGATGTTTATCTTATGGGAGAGACACCTCTAGTGAACTGTGGACCCCAGTCCAATTCTCTATACTGAAATACAATCTACTGCAATACTTGTTCTACTGTTTTCTGCAAACAATCATCATCTACACTATACATCTAATCCTTTGTTACAGCAAGCCGGTGAGATTGACAACCTCGCTGTTACGTTGGGGCAAAGTACTTGGTTTGTGTTGTGCAGGTTCCACGTTGGCGCCGGAATCCCTGGTGTTGCGCCGCACTACATCTCGCCGCCATCAACCTTCAACGTGCTTCTTGGCTCCTACTGGTTCGATAAACCTTGGTTTCATACTGAGGTAAAACTTGCCGCTGTACGCATCACACCTTCCTCTTGGGGTTCCCAACGGACGTGTGCTGTACACGCCATCAAGCAATTTTTCTGGCGCCGTTGCCGGGGAGATCAAGACACGCTGCAAGGGGAGTCTCCACATCCCAATCTCTTTTACTTTGTTTTTGTCTTCCTTAGTTTTATTTACTACCTTGTTTGCTACACTATATCAAAATACAAAAAAATTAGTTGCTAGTTTTACTTTATTTGCTATTAGTTTGCTATATCAAAAACACAAAAAAAAATTTAGTTACTTGCATTTACTTTATCTAGTTTGCTTTATTTACTGTCTTGCACTCTATATCAAAAACACAAAAAAAAAATTAGTTATATTTGTTACCATGTCTAGCTCTGAACCTGTTACTTCTTCGCCTGAAGAATTAGTCTTCACTTTTAAACAACGGGATGAGGAGAGTTTTAAGAATGCTTGGTCTAGAATTTTTACTTCTTATCGTAAAACTGAACCTCAAATGACTCTAAGTTTGCTCCTTAGTAATTTTTATTTTGGTCTTATGATTTGCTATAGATATGCTTTGGATGCTTTAGTGGGAGGAGATTTCCTTCATTGCAATGGGGATCAAGCTTTTAATGCCATAAAGAAGTTGGTTGCATCACATGATTCAGCTAATAACTTTGATTCAGCCCTTATTAGCATTTATAATAGATTAAACAATCTCGAGATAAGTACATCTCGCTTGGATGACAACTATCGCTATGTTCGTAATCGTCTTGAACAAGTTTTAGTGAACTCTGAACCTTCATTATGAAATCCTACTGTTAAAATTGTTATTGGTGATCAAACTCTTCATGCCAATTGTGATATTATGTCTGAATTTTGCCTTATTCCTGAGAGCATTTATAAATCTTTGAAACTTTGGGGAATTGATGAAGGAGGAGAAGAGATAACCCTCATTGATAACTCTGTTATAATTCCTAAGGGAATAGCCGCAGGTGTGCATACAACCATTCTTGGAAGAACAATATCCATTGATTATCTTGTTATTGAATGTGTAGGGACAGGACAAATCACACTCGGAAGATCCCTGCTGAAACTATTGGGAGCAGTCATAGATGTGGGAGAAGGCACCCTGGAATTCACCTCTACACCGGGGGGAAATCATATATTTCCTAAATCAAAGAAAAAGAAAAAGAACAAGAAAGGTAAGGGTAAAGCCCAAGGTAAGGTTGATACACCATCTCTTGATAACACTTGATACACACTTTCTGCGCCTAGCTGAAAGGCGTTAAAGAAAATCGCTTATGGGAGACAACCCATGTTTTTACTACAGTACTTTGTTTTTATTTTGTGTCTTGGAAGTTGTTTACTACTGTAGCAACCTCTCCTTATCTTAGTTTAGTGTTTTGTTGTGCCAAGTAAAGTCGTTGATAGAAAAGTTCATACTAGATTTGGATTACTGCGCAGAAATAGATTTCTTCGCTGTCACGAATCTGGGCTAAATTCTCTGTAGGTAACTCAGAAAATTAATCCAATTTACGTGAGTGATCCTCAGATATGTACGCAACTTTCATTCAATATGAGAATTTTCATTTGAGCAAGTCTGGTGCCCCAATAAAATTCGTCAATACGAACTGTTCTGTTTTTGACAGATTCTGCCTTTTATTTCGCATTGCCAGTTTTGTTATGTTCGATGGATATTTCGATTCCATTGACTTTCAGTAGCTTTGTGCAATGTCCAGAAGTGTTAAGAATGATTATGTCACCTCTGAACATGTATATTTTGATTGTGCACTAACCCTCTAATGAGTTGTTCTAAGTTTGGTGTGGAGGAAGTTTTCAAGGATCAAGAGAGGGAGATGATACAACATGATCAAGGAGAGTGAAAGCTCTAAGCTTGGGGATGCCCCGGTGGTTCACCCCCTGCATATATCAAGAAGACTCAAGCGTCTAAGCTTGGGGATGCCCAAGACATCCCCTTCTTCATCGACAACATTATCAGGTTCCTCCCCTGAAACTATATTTTTATTCCATCACAGCTTATGTGCTTTGCTTGGAGCGTCGGTTTGTTTTTGTTTTTGTTTTGTTTGAATAAAATGGATCCTAGCATTCTTTGAGTGGGAGAGAGACACGCTCCGCTGTTGCATATGGACAAGTATGTCCTTAGGCTTTACTCATAATATTCATGGCGAAGTTTCTTCTTCGTTAAATTGTTATATGGTTGGAATTGGAAAATGATACATGTAGTAGTTGCTATAATGTCTTGGATAATGTGATACTTGGCAATTGTTGTGCTCATGTTTAAGCTCTTGCATCATATACTTTGCACCCATTAATGAAGAAATACATAGAGCATGCTAAAATTTGGTTTGCATGTTTGGTCTCTCTAAAGTCTAGATAATTTCTAGTATTGAGTTTGAACAACAAGGAAGACGGTGTAGAGTCTTATAATGTTTTCAATATGTCTTTTATGTGAGTTTTGCTGCACCGGTTCATCCTTGTGTTTGTTTCAAATAACTTTGCTAGCCTAAACCTTGTATCGAGAGGGAATACTTCTCATGCATCCAAATACTTGAGCCAACCACTATGCCATTTGTGTCCACCATACCTACCTACTACATGGTATTTCTCCGCCATTCCAAAGTAAATTGCTTGAGTGCTACCTTTAAATTTCCATTCTTCACCTTCACAATATATAGTTCATGGGACAGATAGCCTAAAAACTATTGTGGTATTGAATATGTACTTATGCATTTTATCTCTTATTAAGTTGCTTGTTGTGCGATAACCATGTTCCTGGGGACGCCATCAACTACCTTTTGTTGAATTTCATGTGAGTTTCTATGCATGTTCGTCTTGTCTGAAGCAAGAGCGATCTACCACCTTATGGTTAGAGCGTGCATATTGTTAGAGAAGAACATTGGGCCGCTAACTAAAGCCATGATCCATGGTGGAAGTTTCAGTTTTGGACATATATCCTCAATCTCAAATGAGAAAATTAATTGTTGCTACATGCTTATGCATAAAAGAGGAGTCCATTATCTGTTGTCTATGTTGTCCCGGTATGGATGTCTAAGTTGAGAATAATCGAAAGCGAGAAATCCAATGCGAGCTTTCTCCTTAGACCTTTGTACAGGCGGCATAGAGGTACCCCTTTGTGACACTTGGTTAAAACATGTGCATTGTGATAATCCCGGTAGTCCAAGCTAATTAGGACAAGGTGCGGGCACTATTAGTATACTATGCATGAGGCTTGCAACTTGTAAGATATAATTTACATGATACATATGCTTTATTACTACCGTTGACAAAATTGTTTCTTGTTTTCAAAATCAAAGCTCTAGCACAAATATAGCAATCGATGCTTTCCTCTTTGAAGGACCAATCTTTTACTTTTATTGTTGAGTCAGTTCACCTATTTCTCTCCACCTCAAGAAGCAAACACTTGTGTGAACTGTGCATTGATTCCTACATACTTGCATATTGCATTTGTTATATTACTCTATGTTGACAATATCCATGAGATATAGATGTTAAAAGTTGAAAGCAATCGCTGAAACTTAATCTTCCTATGTGTTGCTTCAATACCTCTACTTTGAATTATTGCTTTATGAGTTAACTCTTATGCAAGACTTATTGATGCTTGTCTTTAAGTACTATTCATGAAAAGTCTTTGCTATATGATTCACTTGTTTACTCATGTCATTTACATTGTTTTGATCGCTGCATTCACTACATATGCTTACAAATAGTATGATCAAGGTTATGATGGCATGTCACTCCAGAAATTATCTTTGTTTATCGTTTACCTGCTCGGGACGAGCAGGAACTAAGCTTGGGGATGCTGATACGTCCCCGACGTATCGATAATTTCTTATGTTCCATGCCACATTATTGATGATATCTTCATGTTTTATGCACACTTTATGTCATATTCGTGCATTTTCTGGAACTAACCTATTAACAAGATGCCGAAGTGCCGATTCTTTGTTTTCATTGTTTTTGGTTTCAGAAATCCTAGTAAGGAAATATTCTCGGAATTGGACGAAATCAACGCCAGGGTCCTATTTTGCCACGAAGCTTCCAGAAGACCGAAGAGGAGATGAAGTGGGGCCACGAGGTGGCCACACCATAGGGCGGCGCGGCCTAAGCCCTGGCCGTGCCGACCTGTAGTGTGGGCCCCTCGTGACGCCCCTTGACCTGCCCTTCCGCCTACAAATAGCCTTCGTCGCGAAACCCCCAGTACCGAGAGCCACGATACGGAAAACCTTCCAGAGACGCCGCCGCCGCCAATCCCATCTCGGGGGATTCAGGAGATCGCCTCCGGCACCCTGCTGGAGAGGGGAATCATCTCCCGGAGGACTCTACGCCGCCATGGTCGCCTCCGGAGTGATGTGTGAGTAGTCTGCCCCTGGACTATGGGTCCATAGCAGTAGCTAGATGGTTGTCTTCTTCTCATTGTGCTTAATTGTCGGGTCTTGTGAGCTGCCGAACATGATCAAGATCATCTATCTGTAATTCTATATGCTGTGTTTGTTGGGATCCGATGAATAGAGAATACTATGTTATGTTGATTATCAATTCATGTCTATGTGTTGTTTATGATCTTGCATGCTCTCCGTTACTAGTAGATGCTCTGGCCAAGTAGATGCTTGTAACTCCAAAAGGGAGTATTTATGCTCGATAGTGGGTTCATGTCTCCGTGAATCTGGGGAAGTGACAGAAATCTCTAAGATTATGGATGTGCTGTTGCCACTAGGGATAAAACATTGGTGCTATGTTCGAGGATGTAGTTACTGATTACATTACGCGCAATACTTAATGCAATTATCTGTTGTTAGCAACTTAATACTGGAAGGGGTTCGGATGATAACCTGAAGGTGGACTTTTTAGGCATAGATGCATGCTGGATAGCGGTCTATGTACTTTGTCGTAATGCCCAATTAAATCTCACAATACTCATCATAATATGTATGTGCATGGTCATGCCCTCTCTATTTGTCAATTGCCCAACTGTAATTTGTTCACCCAACATGCTGTTTATCTTATGGGAGAGACACCTCTAGTGAACTGTGGACCCCGGTCCAATTCTCTATACTGAAATACAATCTACTGCAATACTTGTTCTACTGTTTTCTGCAAACAATCATCATCTACACTATACATCTAATCCTTTGTTACAGCAAGCCGGTGAGATTGACAACCTCGCTGTTACGTTGGGGCAAAGTACTTGGTTTGTGTTGTGCAGGTTCCACGTTGGCGCCGGAATCCCTGGTGTTGCGCCGCACTACATCTCGCCGCCATCAATCTTCAACGTGCTTCTTGGCTCCTACTGGTTCGATAAACCTTGGTTTCATACTGAGGGAAAACTTGCCGCTGTACGCATCACACCTTCCTCTTGGGGTTCCCAACGGACGCGTGCTGTACACGCCATCAGATTCCATCTGGGTAAGCATCATCTGCCTATGTGAATTAACAGTAGGCAGTTTTTGAGCGCCAATCGTTGTTGCTCAACTTACTGCGTTACTTTTCGAATAGGATGGATCCAGCGTTGGCTTTTCGGCTGGTGGTTAGGCTGGATTCTAGCTTTACGCGTGATTCTAAACGCTGTAAGACTGGGTTTTACTTCCCTGTGGTGGTTGCAACCACCATCTCGTTAAGGGATTTCAAAGCTAACATCTACGATAAGTACACCTGGAGCTCTTTGGATGCAGTTCATTTCGAATATTTTAACAGCCCGGAGGGAAGATTTGTTCCACTAATTTCTGAAGACGATCTGGGAATTCTTTTTGCTTTGAATGCTTCTTGCCGGTTCGGTAAAATTCGTATCCATGTGGACAGGGGCCAGGCATCATCTGGTGCTGGGGCATCATGTCTCTCTACTGCTGCTGCCTCTGCTAATAGTGTGCGCCGTGGCGCTCCTTGTAGGTCCACGTACAGCAGCACCATCTGTCCCCAGTGCTAGTGGTAGCCAAATCGTTCGTACGGTCGATGTGGAGGACGATGCAGACATTGAGGATCAGTCTCCTCAAGATGATGAGGATGAGTTGATGTTTCCTGAATTGGTAGATCGATGCAGTAAGCAGGCAATGGAGGATCAATACATGGAAGATATTGCTTTTGGTGCCAGATTTGATGACACTGATGATGAAGAGAAGAATGAGAATGATGACAGCCTCGTTTTAGCTGATTACGAAGGTGAAGACTTGCCAACAATTGAATGGAACAGGGAGGATCCCCAGCTTGCAGAAGGCACCGTGTTTCAAACGATGATGGACTGCCGTAATGCAATTACTACATATCACATTGTCACTAAGAATAATTATGAGGTTATTAAAAGTGAGCCCGGTAGGTTCACAATTAAATGCCCATACCTAAGGTGTAGGTTTAGGCTGCATGCATCCACAATGCGCAGAAGCAGCTTGGTTCAGGTACTACGCCAACCAGTTGTGTATTTAGATCACGGTGTAAAATTTGTTATCTATTACTGACATCCCTTATCATTATGTTTCAGATAAAGAAGAATAAGGAGATCCATAGGTGTCCACCTCTAGGGGAGAGCCAGAGCTGAAAACAAAGCTAGCGAAGACTGGGTGGTTGGCAGATATAATCCTAGATTGGCTGAGAGAAAATCCTTCACTTGGTCCAACATCACTCGTAAAAAAGGTGGTTGAGAAGTATAAAATGGAAGTACCTTACATGAGGATGTTCTATGCAAAGGAAATGGCTCTTGACAAGATCAATGGTCCATGGAATGAAAGCTTTCAGTTGCTTTACACTTTCAAAGCTGAAGTGGAGATGGCTAGTCCAGGTAGTGTTGTACCGATAGACAAGCATACAGTTCCCTACAAATTGAAAAGCGGGAAGGTAATGCACAAGGAATGTTTTAGAAGGGCTTTTGTTTGTTTCAAAGCTTGTTGGAAAGGCTTTTTGGACGGTTGCAGGCCTTATTTGGCCGTGGATGCATCAGCTCTTCATGGCAGGTTTAAAGGACAGCTAGTTGCTGCTACTGCAGTTGATGGACATAATTGGATGTTCCCTGTTGCTTATGGGGTTTTGGAGGTTGAGTCACAGGAAAGTTGGACTTGGTTTCTGCAGAATTTGCGCGACCTTATAGTCATCCACCAGGACTTGTTATCCACACAAACGCTTGCAAAGGTTTGGAGACTACGGTAGAAGCAGTATTCCCTGGAGTGGAGCATAGGGAATGTATGCGACACTTGGTACAAAATTTTACAAAGAAATTCAAGGGTAAAGTTTTTATTGACAACCTATGGCCAGCTTCATACACATGCAGCTCTAGGAAGCATCTATTTCATTTGGATGTGTTGTATAAACAAAAACCTGGGGTGAAGGAGTACTTGGATGAACATCATGGTAGGGTGTGGTCAAGAAGCCAATTCAATGAAATTTGCAAGGTAGACTATGTAACAAGTAACCTTGCGGAGAGTTTCAATTCAAAGTTCAAGTCATTGAAAGGGCTTATGCTGTGGCAAATATTTGATAAGATTAGGCAGATGATCATGATAAAGATCGATCTGCGTCAAAGAATTGCATCCACAAATTATGTTGGCCATCTCATGCTCCCATCTTTGATTAAGTCTTTGCATGACAAGGCAAAACAATTGAGGATGCAATGCGTCAGAAAAGGAATGGAGGCTAAGGTAACCTACACTGACAAACAAAACAGGCAGTGGAGGTATCCAGTGATTTTGGTTGATAGGACATGCCATTGTAGGGGATGGCAGATCCGTGGGATACCCTGCATACACGCATTGTTTTTCATGAGTGTTATAGGGGGTGAAGATGGTGAAGTTGATCAGTATGTGTCAGAGTATTTCTCTGTTGCCAAATTTAGGGCTGCATATGCTATGAATGTTCCTACCTTGTTGGGAAAAGACTAATGGATGAAAGTCGATCCAGGCTTCAAATTGTACTCTCCAGTATTGACTAGACCGGCAGGTAGGCCGAGGAAGAATAGGATCAGAGCTAGTGCAGAGGGTGGTGCACCGATTCGAAAACGTAAGCGCAAATGTTGTGGAATCCCTGGACACATTGCTAGGCTTTGTAAAAATGCAGTTGACCCAGCTTTTGGAATGGAAGATCAGGCGGGAGCAGCAAATGCAGAGGAGAATGAAGCAGCAATTCAACTTGAGATTGAAGCAGCAGTTCAACATGAGGAGATTGAAGCAGCAAATGCAGATGAGACTGAAGCAGCAATTGAACATGAGGAGATTGAACCGATGGATCGAGAGCAGAGAGAACAAATGGATGTAGAATGGCTTCAATCGATGAGTCCAGAGGAGAGGGAAGAGTATAATCGAGAGTGCCTCAAAAGTAGTAAGGCCCTGATAGATGCTAACTTCGCAGAGTACATGGCAGAAGAAAAAGCACAAGCTTCGCAGAAGAAGAAGAAGAACAAGAAAGAGGGCAAAAGGAAGGTAGACACCGGTAATATCCCTGGTAGGGTTACCCGGAGTAAGGTGGTGGCCCCGGCGAGTCACACCAGGAGCAAGAGAAAGATTTTATTCTGAACAACTAATTTGAATTTGTATGAACAATTTGTATTGGGGTTCCCTTTGTATTGGGGATCCCTTTATGTTGAACAATTTGTATTGGGGTTCCCTTTGTATTGGGGATGCCTTTGTGTTGAACAATTTGAATTTCTATGAACAATTTGAATTTGTATGAACAATTTGTATTGGGGTTCCCTTTGTATTGGGGATCCCTTTGTGTTGAACAATTTGTATTGGGGTTCCCTTTGTATTGGGGATGCCTTTGTGTTGAACAATTTGAATTTGTATGAACAATTTGAATTTGTATGAACAATTTGTATTGGGGATGCCTTTGTGTTCAACAATTTGAATTTGCATGAACAATTTGTATGCCACATTTAAGCCACAATTTGGAAAAGGAAATATAGAGATATGAAGTTTTTATGCCAAAAGCTTCAAAACCACTTCCTATTCCATGAGCTACTAGATATGAAGATGCATGGCTTTCTGCTCAATACACCTCCCAAATACCCACTATGCTTACAAACTTTGTCCAAATGAGTCCAAATTCGTCACACTTGTGTATCTTTGAATTGCAAACAATATCTAGTCGGCCAAAATGTAATATATTGTTCAAATAACACAATTTTACAATTTTTATGCCAAAATCTTCAATTTCCCTTAGTCCCTTTATTATCTGGGTGCCCCTGTTTTACTTAGTGTTACTCAGTTTTCCCCCTCCGGGCCCACTTGTTTTACTCGGTCGTACTCAGTTTTGCCCTTCCGATAAACATTTCCTCACTTTTCCCCCTCTTAGTTGTACTCAGTTTTCCTAACTTGTACTCACTGGCTGATCTCTGATTGGTCGAGATGTATGTCACTCGGATCTTGGTTGGTTGAAAGCTCAACGAACGCTTGCACCGTTCGATCATTTATGATCGGACGGCCTGTATATCTCTCTCTACCACGATGGACGCATACGGAGACAAGAGCAGAGCACATACCTACCAACCCTGGCAGTCGCATATTCCAGTCGCATCTTCCTCTCTCGCATTTCCTCTCTTACTCCGGCGGTCGCGGCGGCGCGGATCTAACCGTGCGTGCGGCGGCGCGGATCTAACCGTGCGTGCGGCGGCGCGGATCTAACCGTGCGTGCGGCGCGGATCTAACCGTGCGTGCGGTGGTGTGCGGCGGCGCGGATCTAACCGTGCGTGCGGCGGCGCGGATCTAACCGTGCGTGCGCCGTGGATCTAAGAGTGCCGGTGAGGATCTAACCGTCAGAAATAGTTGAAATGTCTCTCTCTGTCTCACTTTCGTTTCTCTTCTCAGATCTGTTGAATGATGAAGAACACCAAGACGGCGGCCGTGCCGACAGTGGTCATCGATGCCACGAACATTGAAGCCATCGCCTACAACATCGCTTCGACGGCGCAGACCCAACCTTCAATGTCGGAGCCTGTTGATGTCTCACTTCCGGTGCCGAGAGTGTGAATCGATGCCAAGACGATTGAAGCCATCATCTACAACCGCGCTGCAAAGCCGTCGATCCAGCCCTCCGCAGATCCGTCGCTGATGAAGTACACCAAGACAGCGGCGGTTCCGACACTGGTCATCGATGCCACGAACATTGAAGCCATCGCCGATAACATCGCTTCAACGGCGGATGGCGCAGATGACCACCCCTCAGCCGCCCGTCATCCCGGCCTTTCTTGCCCATCGCTGCGCGGCCGTGTTCGACGCCGCAAAATGGGATAAATTATGATAAATTTGTATTTTTCAATTTCCAGTTGGGATAAAATTGTTCGAACTACTACCTCCGTCTTAAAAAAGCTTCTCCACGTTCTTGATGTGTCCATGTACATCCGTATGTATGATTTGAATTCTGTCCCAACTTGATTGGGAAGATATTGATATGTATTTGATCCGGTGGCTGGTACATGCTTTCACTTTTGGGATCCCTTCACTTTTATAAAATGTTCATGCATGCTAAAATTATCGTGCGCATTACTTAGCACAAGTAGGAAATTGTACGCCAAAATACAGTGCTTAGAGCCACAACAAAATACAGTGGTTAGAGCCATCTACTGAATAACAATTCTATACTAAATCGTCTACCAGAACCACATAACTGCTAGGACAGGGATGACACCTAATAAAACTGCACAGATGAATCTACTTTTTTCCTCTCCCATCACTTTAAGTTCATGTTCTAGATTTTCTACCACTTGATCAAATACGGCAAGATCTGTCTCAACTCTCAATTTCTCCTTGCGAATAAGCTCTGAATTCTTCTTTTCTTCCTCCACAATACGCTTCAGCTCGAATATCATCAGGTTTTTACGGGCCAATTCATCACCTAAATTGGCCACCTTCTCCTCCAAATCCATCCTCTGGCTACACCACTGGGTTGATTCATCTTGGTATGCAATGTACCATGGATCATCGGCTTGCCTGGCTAACTGTAACAATAATGGAAAAAAGAATAACTGAAATCACTCCAATAGGCCATGGCGGAACTTTCAACGGTAGTACAGAGAGCTGAAGCTAGATACCTGCACTTCCGACGAGGTAGGAGAAGTAGAACGTGGCCACGACTTGATCGAATCCCCACCCTCGCCAGTGTACCCGCTACGACCAGACATTGAGGACTATTTCGTACCTGCAAACTCCAATAAATTACGGGAACCGAATCGATTAGGGGGCGGGGGAGGCAGAAGCGGAGGTCTTACCAAGCTATACTACCAATTGGTGCGCGGAACAAATCCCGGTCGTCGTGGGCGGTGGATCTGCTTGCGGCGGAATTTCCTGCGGTGGGTACAATGTGTGCGACGAAACAAGTCTTTGGAGCCGTGGTTGACGTGCAGCGCCGCAGTCCGTCCGACGCCGCCGGGGATGTAGCCGGCGGCGCGACGAGGCGCCGGCGATGGCTGCTCCGTCCGATGGTGGGAAACGAGCTGCCAGCGGTTCTCCGGTCTAGCTTAAGAATAATTAATTAGCGAACTTGTTGCTTCTCTCTATGATATTCTCTAAAGACATATATCAGAGCGGCAATATGTGTCTTTTCCTGAAAAATAGATGATCCCACTCATCATTGGCTGCGGAGGCCCCACAGAGCGGCAATATATGATTTTCTCTAAATAAATAGACGACCCCACTGGTCATTGGCTGCGGCAGCCCCACAGAGCGACAATATGTCTTTTCCTGAAAAATATACGACCCCACGGGTCATTGGCAGCGGCGGCCCCACCGAGCGGCAATATATGATTTTCTCTAAATAGACGACCTCACTGGTCATTTGCTGTGGCAGCCCCACAGAGCGGCAATATATGTCTTTTCCTGAAAAATATACGACCCCACTGGTCATTGCCTGCGGAGGCTCCACAGAGCGGCAATATATGATTTTCTCTAAATAAATAGACGACCCCACTGGTCATTGGCTGCGGCAGCCCCACAGAGCGACAATATATGTCTTTTCCTAAAAAATATACGACCCCACTGGTCATTGACTGCGGCAGCCCTATAGAGCGGCCCCATTTGTCATTGGCAGCAACACGTATAAAATCATGACATAAAACGGCCCACACGTCAGCGATAGATGGATGGATGCTCCGACGTGTCTCCTGACCCTACCCGTCAGCACGAGACGGTCAGGGAGGAGCTGCCCCTGTGCGGCCCCACCCGGTGAGACTAACGGTCAAGGCCTCTGACCTGACGGCTACCGGCCGTTCTAGGTGTTTCAAACTAGAGGAGGGGGAAACTGAGGAAAAACTAAGGGACTGGGGAAAACTGAGTACAACTAACGAACCAGGGGCACGAAAATAGAAATCCCTTTTATAAATATTGTGAACGCAAGTTCATGC